>NC_071506.1:159002794-159627794 GCF_027887155.1 Malaclemys terrapin pileata | reverse complement strand
TTAGAAGTTAATATGCGGCTCCTTGTATAGGCACCGGGCTGGAACTACAGGCGCCAACTTTCCAATGTGCCAGGGGGTACTCACTGCTCAAACCCTGGTTCTGCTACAGACCCTGCCCCCACTCCATCCCCTCCCCTGAGCCTGCCGTGCCTCACTCCACTCTCCCTGCCCTCCCCCGCCCCCTCCCTCCCCCCCCCCCCCCCCGAGCCTCCTGCATACCAGGGAACAGCTGATCGGGAGGTGCTGGGGGCAGGGGAGCTGATGAGGGGCTTCTGATGTATTACTGTGGCTCTTTGGCGATGTACATGGGTAAATTTTGGCTCCTTCTCAGGCTCAGGTAGGCCACTCCTGGCTTAGCCTGTTAGCAGAATACACCAAAAAAAGAATCCCCCTCAAACCTCTTCTTCTCAGGTCCCAGACTCATTGTTTTGTTTTTATTTTCAACACAATAGCAATTATAACAAAAGAAATGAACAGTTTTAAGAGCAGACAGTCAACTTTCTCAGCCATCTGTGCTCAAGTATTTACTTGTTGATTGTCTAGCTAATCTGAACTCCCCAACCACACCCAGGCAAGGCTAGCAGGTTATATAGTTCCTAATAAGGCCTACCTGCCAGACAAAACTGTGTGTTTAACTCCTGATGGTCTTGGAGAAACCCCAGTAGCAGAGACAAGGGAAAGGGGTGTTTCCTCCTGGGAACCATTTTGGGATTGGGTGCTGTCAACCCTGAATACTAAAGGGTCATATTGTGTTTCCTTTTCCATTCCAGACTGTGAATGGTGAATATGACTGCGGTTTGAAATCAAAAGCACTGCTATCTTCTGACTTTATTAATACACTAAACAACAGAAAAAATGGTTAATGACCGTTCATAATTGTTGTTCTTTAAAATGTGTTGCACATGTCCATTCCACTCTTGGTGTGCGTGCGCCCTGCATACAGTTATCAGAATTTTTTCCCTCAGTGATACCCATCAGAGTGGCTCGAGCACCCTCTGCTGCTGCGTGCCACTGGCCACCGGTATAAAGGGCCAGGTGACCCTAGAGTTGCCAGGCGACCTGTTTTCAACTGGAATGCCCAGTCGAAAAGGGACTCTGGCGGCTCCAGTCAGCACTGCCGATCGGGCCATTAAAAGTCTGGTTGGCAGCGCAGTGGGGGCCCGGGGCTAAGGCAGGCTCCCTGCCTACCCTAGCTCGGCATGGCTCCTGGAAGCGGCCACCAGGTCCCTGCAGCCCCTAGACACATGGGCGGCCAGGGAGGCCCCGCACGCTGCCACCGCCCTGAGGGCCAGCTCCACAGCTCCTATTGGTACCCCAAACCCTCTCCCATGCCCCAACCCCCTGCTGTAGCCCAGAGTCCCCTCCCACACCCAAACGCCCTCCCAGAGTCTGCACCCCCTCCAACATCCCAACCTCTTGCCCCAGCCCTGAACCCCCTTCTACACTCCAACCTCCTGCCCTAGTCCAGAGTCCCCTCCCACACCCAAACTTCCTCCTGGACCCCACACTTCCCCAACACCCTGCCCCAGCCCTTCCTGCACCCCAAACCCCTCATCCCCTGCCCCACCTCAGATTCCACAACCCAGCCGGAGTTCGCACACCCTCCCGCACCCCAACCCCCTACCCCACCCCAGATAATTGAAGCAATAAACCGTAGAAAATTGAAATTTATAACATTAGCTCACAAGTACAGATTTGTATTATAATTTACTTTTCACTTGCAGCACAGCCCTTAGGAGAAATCCCATACAAATTAAAGTCAATGGGAATTTTGCCACTGACTTCAATGAATACAGGATTTTATCCTTTATTTCTTTCAAGTAATTTTTTCAGGGCTCAATTCTACATTGCTTACACATCCAAATCTCCCAATTTAAGACCTGATCTTTCTGCCCTTGAAGACAGTGATAGATTTGGCATTGATTTCAAAGGAAGCAGGACTAGACCTTTAAAGAATACATAAGAATACTGTATTTCAGTTTTCAGAATCAGCTATATTTAAGATTCCACCTATTTTGTTAAGAGTTGACAGACATATTTTCTAACCAAGAAACAAAACTGTATTTTCATAAATCTATTTTTCCAGACTTTATAAATTAGCAGGAAGATTAGGTTGTTCAGTGGCAGTGGTTTTAGGGTTTTTTAAATGGTTTTGTAGTATTTCTTTCCAGAATGAGGGGGAAATAAATAAAAACAGTTAATACAATTTAGGGATTTCCCAGAAAGAACCAAGGTTATCTTCTGCAATCTGAGACAATGTTAAGTAAAATAGCTATAGAAGGAGCAGCATAATTCACAAAAGAAACTTTCAAAATCATATCCTCTATTCAGCAATATCCAATGAATTATTTGAACTGACATTGTACAGCAATTAACTGTTAGTAACAAATTTAGGCACAGGGTTTGAAAGAGACTGAGATGATTCAACAGATTTCTACTGAAGTCAAAGAAGTCTACTTCTGTGCATCCCAAATTTTTACAACACACAGTGTGGAAAACGGAGGATTCATTAGAGGATTATGTATCTATGCTTATGACATAAAATGTATGTTTTTTAAAAAAAAACCACAGATACTGACTATGCTTTCATAGGTATGAGAAGGACAGAGGTGATTTACAGAAACAACATGGAAACTTATTACAAGCAAGTGATTTTTTTAACATTTTCATTTGGCATGTTTTCTTTCTTTATCTTTCACTCTCTTCTGAAGTGAGCTGTCTGCCAGTAGCATTTATGACAATTAATTTTAAAATTATGAAAGTTGGTTATATGGTAACTGGGTTTGCAAAAGTTACTAAAGTATCCGTGCCTCTTTGGGAAACTCATTTAAAACTCAACATACTATGTATGCCTATGAAAACACGTTATAATTGCATGGGTGGCAATGGCCTATTAAAACCTAAAGCAGTGGTTAAATTCATTCCCCTCTCATCCCTAATTATTTTGGTGTTTTCGAAATAAATGGTTCATTAGTTTTCCACAAATATAACACTTATAAACACAAATGATTAACCTCAAACTAAATAACAAAAAAACAACACTACAATCTTGTTTTGTACATCAGAGACATGTAATTCTCCAGAATCACAAACACAAAGTTCAAAATCATTAAAGAGACATTTCAAAGTCTATTTAAATATAGGAAGTTGGAAAGTCCTCAGCTATTATTTTACTAATGGTTTATCTAATGGGTTTGTACAGAAGATCCAGGTCTGAAGTTGTCTATTGGGCCTAAAGTCCAACCAGTCAATGTATGGCATCTGGCAGCTCTCATGCTTCATTTCTCCTTTGCATTACTCAGCCTGTTATACAGTAACTCCTCACTTAACATTGTCCTGCTTAACGTTGTTTCATTGTTACGTTGCTGATCTATTAGGGAACAAGCTTGTTTAAAGTTGTGCAATGCTCACTTATAATATCCTTGTTTGGCAGCTGCCTGCTTTGTCCACTGCTTGCAGGATTCTCTGGAAGAGCAGCCCCTCCCTGTGGGGATTAGAACCAGGGGGGCCAGCAGCCCCCCATCAGCTCCCCTAAACTCCCTGTAAGGTATGTGGCTCCGCAGCTGCGCAGCAGCAGTTCAGCTGTCCCTCCCCACACTGCTGTGCTGCTCCTGCCCTGCCCTCAGCCTTGGAGCTGCTCCCCAGAGTTTCCTGCTTGCTGGGGAGAGGGAGAGAGAGGTGCCAATAGCAGAATGTCCCCCTGCTCCTGCCCCCTGCTCTGTACCCCTTCTCCACAAAGCGGAGGAGAGGGACAGAAAGGAGAGAACTTTCTGGAAGCTGTTGCTTCCTGTCTGAACTGGCTGATCTGCTTAAAAGGACAACGTACTTTAAGTGGGGTCAGCATACTTAAAGGGGCAATGCACATCTCTCTCTTTCACTCATGCAGGCACCCCCCAGCACGTTGGAAAGTCAACACCGGTGCAACTGTGCATGTGCTGTCAGGAGGAGGGAGTGGTGCGCTCCAGTTGGGTAGCGTGGGCTCATCATCATGTTCAGTTTTTGGAGTTTTGCAGCTACTGCCTGCATCTATTGTGTTTCCTCCCTCCTGCCTCAGTCCGTGCTGCCTTGTAGAGTGTGAGGCTACATTAACAACAGTGTATTAACCCTTGAGGGCTCAGCGGAGTGCTAGTTCATCATTTAGCAGCAAGGCATTCCCTGGGAAATATTCCACCCTCTTACTCCACCACCTCAACCAAGCTTCACAATTATTCATTGCTGTGTACAATATTAAACTGTTTGTTTAAAATTGTTAAAATTTATACTGTATATGTATTTAATGTCTTTTGTCTGGCAAAAAACATTTCCCTGGAACCTACCCCCCCTCCCATTTACAGTAATTCTTATGGAGAAACTGAATTTGCTTAACATCATTTCACATAAAGTCACATTTTTCAAGAACATAACTACAACGTTAAGTGAGGAGTTACTGTATATTACATGTATGATTCTTAATAGATTATATATTCAGTAAAGTTTTTCCAAATAAATTATAATTTGGCCTCTTTACCATCCACAATATTACACATCCTTGCCATGGGTGTGAGTTTATATGTTTTTTAATCAATCCCAAATAGAATAGGGTAGTCCAGCCCTACAAAGCAAAGTTATTTTCATGAATTTAGCAAGGAAAACACTGATGTGAATAAACTTTCTTTCTATTTAAATCATTGACAAGTGGAAGTGGTGAATATGTTTAAGACTATGTTTAAGGCAGTGAGAGCATTTGTAAGGGATCCCTGGATCCAGATGTTTTGGCATCTGGATATAAGTAACTGCATTGACCTGTGTCCTGCTGAATTAAGCTCCTGAAGCCTACTAAGTAACTACTGCTTTTGATTTATTTTCATATGTTTTTTCTTTACCTTTTTAATTCAATTCATTTTAATTCACGAAACAGCAAAGCTCATTGTGGTAAATTGCATGTACAGCCGAACTGATATACCTCTGTACAGCATAATCCTACACAGCATACTACAGCAACTTTAAAAATATATATATAAAGTCTCATTTTAATCTGAATGTTTAAATAGACTAGAACTTCTGGTTACTAGAGTTAAAGGTCATGCTGTGTCACAGAATAGATAATCTTCTCTAGCTTTGAAATAAGATCCTTGGATATTTCCATGATCTTGACTTCATAAGGATTTCATCATATTTAATGACTCAAACAGTAACAAACACATAAAATGTATTTTTTTTTGTAGATTTGCTTTTTAAAAAAAATAATTGACAAGAACAGACTCTGTGAGAGAAATAGAGTATGTAGGAACAGAGATCTTCTACACATTTTAATAATTTTTATTTTAATGGGTTTTATCTTGAAAAGTTTTAAAGTATCTCTTCTTTATCAAGATGCAACCTTACAAAGATAAACTGTTTGATTTTTGGCCTAGTTTCTAAATATGAAGATAACTGTAAATTGTCTTGTTTATAAGAAGAATGGTGATACCTGGCCCATCTTCTCATCTTTCTTCTTTTTCCTTTATGCTGCTTTTCCTGGTGAGGATCGCAGTGGCAGCATGGAGAGTAGGGAGGACCAGACCTCCCTTTCCTCTGCAACAGGTTCCAGCTCGTCCTGGGGGATTCCCCAGCATTCCCAGGCCAGCTGGGAGATACAATTCCTCCAATGTGTCCTGGGTCAGCCTCAGGGCCTCCGCCCAGTGCCTGGTAGAGTTCCAATGGAAGTCTCCTAGGGGGCAGCCTTATCAGGTGCCTGAACCACTTCAGCTGGTTCCTCTCGATCCAGAGGAGTACCGGCTCAATTCCGAGGGTCTCCTAAATAGCTGAGCCCTCACCCTGTCTCAGAGAGCAAGCCCAGCCACCCTGCAAAGAAACCTCATTTCTGCCACTTGTACCTGCAATCTCATTCTTTTGGTCATTACCCAAAGTTTAGGACCATAAGCGAGGATGAGGACATAGGGCAACCTGTAAACAGAGAGCTTCGACCGAGAACTCAGCTCCCGCTTCACCACCAAGTATAGGTACAGCATCCACATCACTGTCATCAGTGCACCAATCCTCCGGTCAATCTCACGCTCCCACTTACTATCTCTCGTGAACAAGACCCCTAGATACTTGAACTCTTCCACTAAAGGCAGCTGTTCCCCATTTACCTGGAGAGAGCAGTCCAGTTCCTTCCAGAAAAGGACCAGGACCTCCGATTTGGAGGTGCTGATTCTCATCCCAGACACTTCAAACTTGGCAGCGAAACATTGAGTGTTTGTCGGAAATCACATCTGGTCCTAAACTGTTCAAATTTATTTTTATTTTGCTGATGGATGAATGCTGAGAGGCTGGTAGTTGCTAGAGTCTTTTCAATCCATTATCTTTATAAGATTTGGGGTCAATTTTCCATAAACTGGTTACATAATGTCATGTCAAGACTTTTTCACATGGACATGACCTTGTCAAGTTCAAGTAAGAGTGGCCTCTGTTCTGTATTTTCTATTTTATTAATTTATTTATTTATTGGAGGGTGGGTGCCACGGACCTAGTCTCTGTGGTATGCAAAGCAATTTTTTTTTTTAAATGGTGGCTTAAGCAGGACTTTCCCAAAATCAAAGCTCACTAACAATGACCTAATTTAAACAATAACTGGCCAACTTGTGTGGCTCCAGACTTGATTTGCTCAGAGGCTTTCAAGGGCGGCACTGCAGTAAGCAAAGATTAAAAACTATAAGACATTAATAGAAGGCCAAGAAGCCTTGTTTTTTTGGGTCAGCAAACCACCTGACGGATGACTGACATTCCTGAAATCCTAAAGTCAACCACCTTAGAGAAAGGAAGCCAATTCACCTACACGAAGGCTACACCAGCCTTTGACCCGTCTCCCTGCACATGAAGGATGCCACTAAGTGTTGTGCCATTAGCCGCTGGACTGCAATTACAGCTCCTGTTCTGTGACAATCCAGAAGGCCATGAAGACTGAAGTATTTGCAATCTCCTTGTTATTTTACGTATCTTATTTTTCCTTTTTCTATTATTGTCCTTTGCTTCTATTAGCGGGGAGGCAGTCCAGCCTTTTTATTCTCTCACTTTAGGGTGTGGAATTGTGGCTGTGTGAATGCATGTGTGTATGAGCCCCCATCAAGTTCATAAAGGGAAGGCACCAAAAAAGGTTCCCCAGTTTAAACAGCCCTAACCCAAGTCTCAAAGATATTCATTAAAGTGTGTTCCATATTCTGTGGTTAAAAGTCCTAAGGAACTTTATAATAAGGCAGACTGGCCTCCCACTGATCTGGAGAGGGAGGAGTCACTCTGTAATCCCTGGTGGACGGAGCCAGATCAGACTCCCCTGAAGCCAAGGGGCAGGACAGGAAGAATAAAAGGCAGAGCCACCAACCCAGTTGAGTCTGAGTCAGGGAACAGAGCAGGGCCCTGGAGCTGAACCCTGATATTGACCCAGGTGAAGAGCTGCCATGTCTGCTGCTTGCTGCATATCCTGAGAAGACAGAAGATGCCTGTGGAATGCAGGTACCCAGCAAGAGGATCATAAGAAGTGGCCCAGGGAAACCAGACTTTAGTCCGGTTGGGTTGTTGCTTGATTCTACGTCAGCAGGTTTCGGTTGGATCCACGCTGATCCAGCGGTGGAACACTCCGTCACTGTTAGGTCCCTGGGCTAAAGCCTGGTGAAGTAGGGTGGGCCTGGGTTCCCCTACTCCCTGCTGCCAACCCCACTCCTGGGGTGGCTGCCTCCCCACCTTAGGCCAAGAGGCCTGTGTCTGCCTGCCATCTGCCAGAGCTGGGTCGTCAGACTGTTTGTTTGCTCCACCCTGCCGAAGGGCCTGAGCTATAAAACTGTTCCTTTGCTCTGCTCCGCCTAAGGGCCTGAGCCTTAAGACTGCTTGGTTGCTCTGCCCTGCCTAGGGCCCAAGCTCCTAGACTGTTTGTTGGCTCTGCCCTGCCTGAGGGCCTGAGCCTAAAGACTGTTTGCTGGCCCTGCCCTGCCTAAAAGCCGAAGCTCTAATCCTTGCTTGGGGTGGTGCCCCAGAAATGTAGTGAGGCAGAGTGACCTTCCCCTGAGCTGGAGTGGGAGGAACAGCTGCTAACCTTCTGCAAACTTAAACAGTCATACATAAAATTTGGTACATAAGATTTCTCAAACTTCTGCTTATCAAAGAGTTTTGTTAGAATCTTTTCTATGCAATCCGGGGAGAGGAGATTGGGGAAGGGTTAACCACCACACTGAAACTTAAATCTAAAAAAGAAGCTTTATAATTGGCTCTGAGGTTGTGGTTTTAGTATTAGATAATAATTTGTCTTCAGTATAAAAATATTTAACCAGATCCAAGTTAGACTTGACTGACTTGGGTGATTTTTTTTTTTAGTTGGGATTTCTCACCAAAGAGAGAGCCTCCTTCTGAGATCCCTCTTATAAGGATTGATTATTTGCTATATTAATCTGATGATCTGACTAATTTGATTATTTGATTCCATTCCAATACCGAGACTAACTTGTTGACTTGACTTGATGTGATAGTTGTACTGTGTTATACTTAGTTTAGTTTAGTATTACTAACAGTAGTTTAGCTTTGGTGATAGGTTTTCTTGATTTTGTTTTTGTTTGTTTAAAAAATTTAATCCAAGTTATAAAACTGATACTGATTCATTTCTTTCAGTAAGCAATGTAGGTTCATAATTTTAGCATTTGTAAAATGTAACTTATTTATAGTGAACATATAGGATTGTGATACAAGTGCCTTCAAAACTCGCAAACATAAGCAGCAACAGATAAAAAAAATGCTCAAGTTGTGAAGTAGATTCTGCACAATGTCACACAAATAAATTTGGTTAATTAAGTGCACCTCTAAAAACTCACAAAAATTATTCTTTTTATATGCCCATAGGACCTGTTCTTTCTTCGCACTGCATTTAACTATGCTGTATACATAAAAAAAAATGTAGCTGGTCAAACTGGAATCTGGCTTTGGACAGCAGAAACATAGCAGGTCTTATGTCTACAGAGGTAGTGAATTTCAGACTATTATTCTCAAAGGGTCAATAAATCCTTGCGGCAAGTCATGCGGCACAGAAATAGAAAAGTTTATAAAATTGTGCCTGATATCCAAAGAGATAAATGGTGTATTATGGAAGGACTTCTGAGGAGTTAATCTAGATTTACACCAACGAGATCAGAATCTAGTCCACTGAATTTTCACATACTGTAGGACTAAGAAAGTAAAGTGATACAAACTAAGTAAATTGAGTATTGTTACTCTAGGGTCTTTGATGGGTTCCGGAAGTAAGCAGCTGAAATATTGTTTCCTGAAATTTTATTGTTTGTTTATGTTCTTTGCCTACACTCCAGGAAATGCCGTATTGCCACCCTAAAGAATCTTGCATTACTTTTAGAAGGAGAACAAAAACTTTATAGAGAAGAGGTTTGTACACTGACTAGTCCTGTACATGGCTCTACTGGATATCTTGTCAACCAAATATAAGTTTTGATTAAGCAGCACAGCTATCACGTACTTACCTTTGATTTGCCCTTACTGTAACAGGCTCTTTTAGTAGCTTCATCACACTGCCACTCCACTGCCTGAAATACATACCAATAAAAATATTTATAGACAAAGATAAGTAAAGTATAAAACACATAGTAGTGTCAGATAGAGACAGCTAACACAGTCATGTTTATGGTACATAGTTCTGTTACATTAACAGTTGATATTGGGAAGAATCCATTTATAATATTGTTATAATGTTTTTTTCCTCAGAAACATATATCATTTTTATTGATGGCTGCTTAGTGACGTAGCTAAAGTGAGGTTGGTGTTTTCAATCCAGACCTAGCACACACTTACCTACATCAGAAAAATCACTATCAGCACTAATTAGCACTATTCCTGGCAGTCCTAGCACAGCAAAGTGATTGAATAAGTATGGAGAGGAAAAGATGCTCTATCCCCAGATCTGTCAGTCTAGGTAGTTAAATGGCCTGCATCGCCATAGCATTTGAGGTCAACTTTGTTGAGAGACATAGTCATCGCACTGTGGGAAAGCGTGCACTGTTGCTCTCCATCCTGTCAGTATAAATTCAAGAGGCTACCAATCCAGCACTAATCACAAGCACTAAAACTTACATTTTGGTTTGAGAGAAAAAAGAAACATACAAAACAATAGCACTACAATTGTCTACTATGAAACTGAGGTGATTTAGCCTAATTTCTGTGTTGTCTCTTTGCTTCAACAGATTTATACCACAGCTGTAACACTATTTTACCATGCTGTAGTTTCAGTGTATGAATTAAACCTTATTATTGCTTTATCTAATGTTCAAAAGTTATGGCTTAGGAAGTATATTCTTTTATGAAGTAGAGTGTATATTTCAGTGTGTACATACTGATACATGTGCATATTTGCATAAATTTATATACTGTATAATCAAGAGTGCCTTTGATATCAGATGGTACCTTTCACATCTAGGGTGTGTATTCATATCTGTTATTTAGATTAAAAGTGTAATTGATTGCATTTGCTTTTTACCAGAAAGAACTGTGATTTCCTTACTAACTGTTGCAGCTTAACAATTTAAACCACAGTTTGCCCCATTTTCATTTTAAGTAACCAAAGCCAACTCATGCTGATTTAATGTAGCAATTTTTTTTGTAGCTGACCTTTCATGGAGATTGTAATAATAGTAAGAAGACTCTGTAATTAGTAAAATAATAGGCTGAAAGCCTATTTAAATGAAGGGAAGAAAACACCTTCAGACAATACTACACAGTACTCTTTGATGTGCCTTTTCAACTAGCCCAAGAATTAGTTTTTTTTTATTTCCAGAAAAATAACCTTATAATCAGTCCTCCCCTGCCCCCGCCCTGTTCCCCAAACTCCTTTCCATTTAAAACAATTTCTATTGCAGATGAATTTCTACATCAGTGGGGATTCATTGAAAACTTCTAAAACAGTCTGGAAGAATCCTTCAGTGAATGACCCTAGCATTTGTAACAAATTGTATCTAGCAGCATGAAACACCCTCATAAGGAGCTGTACACAAAGGGAACAATACCTTAACTCTTTTGTACAAAAAGCAGTTTTATCCCACCAATGGCAAGTACTCTATAAAAGGCTGTTCTTGGCATACCAACGTATCCTAAGTTTCTAGAGTATTATAAAGATTGCTTTAGAATAGAGAACTAAAGCAAATGCCACCAGGACACAATAAGTCTATATGTTGTAAGAGTATGTGCCAGTGTCTGATTTTGGAAATTTTAACCCATAAAAGCATTGAAGCTTAAACTCTACTATGGTTCCAATGTAGAAGGAATTACTGGAAGGTCATCAGTGTAGGAAGATTTCATGAGAAATGTAGATTTAAATTAAGGCTTTAAGGAGAGTGCTCGCCATATGTGAACTTAGTAGGTTGTACCAAGCTTGGGGAGTGGAGAGAAAGAAGCCATGTTAAGCATGTAGCATATCCTACAGCCAGGGCCGGCTCCAGGCACCAGCTTCTCAAGCAGGTGCTTGGGGCGGCCGCTCCGGAGAGGGGCGGCACGTCCAAGTATTCGACGGCAATTCGGCGGACGGTCCCTCACTCCGCCTGGGAGCGAAGGACCTCCCACCGAATTGCCGTCACAGATCGTGATCGCGGGTTTTTTTTGTTTTTGTTTTTTTGTTTTGGCTGCTTGGGGCGGCCAAAACCCTGGAGCCGGCCCTGCCTACAGCATGAGTAAACCCCTTATGCTTAACAATCTGTCCCATCTTGTATTTTGCTCATTCTGGTTGCCTTCTCCGGGCCTGAGGAAGATCTCTTTGTAGCTTGAAAGCTTCTCCCTTCCACCAACAGAAGTTGGTCCAATAAAAAGGTATTACCTCACATATAGTGTCTCTCTCATATTCTGGGACCATATCCTGGGACCATGCACAATCCATTATACTGCAATGCCCCCAAAACACAATGCTTATGGCAAAATTTTCAGAAGAAGTTTCGTTTTGGGTGCCCTTCTTTAACATCCAACACATGGTTTGGCAGAGGTATTCTGCTTCTCACAGATCAGCTTACCACTGCCACAAATCCACTACCTATAATAGAGAGCCAATGGTGTTTACCACAGGTGAAAATGTACTGCACAAGATTTAAAATACCTGCAACCACAGACAAAAAAAATATATATTATTTTCCCATTTTTAAAGATCTGGAATCCTAAATTGAGAAAGATTAAAGGGATTTCCTTGCAGTTTCATTTCTTTTCTAATATATTGGAATGGACATTGGCTTTGGAGTCAAGATCACTGAATTCTATTTTGTCTCATTCTAACACTGACTTGCTGTGTGACCTTAGTTCATTTCACTCAGTCTTTATTTTGAAATCTGCAAAATGGGAGCAATCATATTTACCTACTTTGCAAAGTTGCGTAGCATAATTAAACAATGCATGCAAAGTGCTACAAAAATGCAAAGAATGATTACTGTTTGTCAGTAGCAGAGATGGGAACAAGTATCAGGAGGTAGCTGTGTTAGTCTGTATTCACAAAAACAACAAGGAGTCCGGTGGCACCTTAAAGACTAACAGATTTATTTGGGCATAAGCTTTCGTGGGTAAAAAAAACACTTCTTCAGATGCATGGGATGGGAACAAAATTCAGAAACTAATTATTCTTAGCCCTGTGATTAATACACTAGATTATATGACTTTTGGGGGGGAATCCTCTTTCCTCCTCCAAAACAAATTCATATAGAAGTGGACACTTTGAGTGTCCACATACATCTCTACAAATATTTCAGACTCAGCAAGTTCCATTGAGATTCCTATATATTGACTAAACCTCCCAAATTATAATTTATTGCTAACTGAGAACTGCCCAGATATCTAGATTTTTTCAGGAGAGAAAAGTCAAAAGCCTGAGAGAGTAGAAACTCAAAACTCAATGGCACAATTTTTGCTGTCTTTCACCCGCGTATGTAATGGAACTCAATGCAGGTAAGTCTGGAAGCCTATTAACCGCACCTGTGGTGTAGCTGAAAAGAAACTTCCCGTTTTTTTTTCTTTCTCTAATATACTTTGAATGAATGAATTGAAATATACATTTAATATTAAGACACTATATGATATTGTCAGATACTGTATTGGGATAAATATAAGGAACAAAACTGAATAAACTATTTTTATGAAGTAAGCTATATGCAAAATGTACAATTAATGGCAGGGTTTACTTTAGGGGCATCCTGCTAAGAAAAGAAGGGGGCTGTGTTCATACTGGTATATTTTAAATTAGTGATTAAGTTAGCAAAGTAAGGATAATATTTGCAATCAAGTATGCTTATGTTACTACAAGTCAGTGAAATATACCCATGCTGGAAATAGATAAATAAAGAAATAGAACCAAATAATGTGTTCTAAGGACGGTTGAACACAGTTGAATAATGAAAAATGCAACTGTTTGATCATCAGCATAGTTTTAGGGGGAGGGGAAGAATGGGTATTGCACCCCCGCCCCCCAAACTGCAAACCTCGGTTAGGCACGGAATTTGCCCCCACCCGTGTGCAGCCCCATTGGCCTGACTGGAGCTGTCCTGTGCAAAAAAATATAGAAGTCAAACTACACCTATGTGTTTGACCACTAATGCACAGACACAGGTCAGCCATATATACAGAGTTCCTAACATTATTGTTAAAATAAGGAGAGCAGAAATGATAAACTTATACAGCTGTTCTGGCCTGCTGAAGAACAGCAATTTTTTAAATGACATTGTATAACTGTGTATTGGACACTTAAAACAAATTAAAGATCATAAAAGCAGTGGAGAGGCTTTTTTTCAAACTGTGAACTTTAAGCTAGACATTTCAGCAGTCAGCAAAGTGCCGAGGAGAAAATACTACTTGAGCAAGCACATTGTGTAAAGTTGGCCAGAGGATGCACTTAAAGAGGGGGCCATGGAAAGCAACTTGCAAAAGTAGGTTGCTAACTGGGGATTAGCCAGCAGGTGTTCAATGTATGTACCACCATCGCCATACAAATGGCTATGGCCTAACTAGTCTTACATAAACTGGCATAAGATGTTTTGCACAAATATACTGGAATGTAAGACCCAGTTGCAAGGCTTCAAAAGTGATGCCTCATCTTCTGATTGGATGGTGAAAGGAGACACAACTTTAATTTTGGCTGGACATTTTAGGTCTTTGTCAGAAGCATGAGTTGCCATTTGATTAACCCACGCCAGTTTCTCAAAGAAGAGTAACCCAGTTGTACCACCCAGGGAAAATTGGATAAATTGGAATGTCTCTGTAAGCACATTGCTTCCTGAAAGCTAAAGACACTTGGAAGGAAGACGATTGTGGTCCTGTGCCAGCCACTTGGGAACCCTCCTGGTATTCCCAAGTATCGAACAGGCACCTTTATTTGTTTCTTTCTCTTTTCCACCAGTTTGGGTTGTCCACCGTTGGAGTGGGAAAAGACTATAATGCTGTATCTAAATCTGCTCCACCTGGGTTTACAGTGTCAACTTTGCTATTGAGCTGAGAGCTGAAGGCTGAGCAAAGATCTGGTGATAACTAACAGACTTTGAGCACCCTTTCAACATCAAAGAACTACAGGGGATAATTACATACTTTGCAGCAATAAAATATTTCAATAATTTGTCTAAAGATTGAGTGGGCCGTAGAATCTTATTCAAAAGTTAAACAGTGATATCTTTAGTAAGTAAACTAGATGTATGAAGCTGGGTTGGCTCCAAGGGAAACTGAAAAATGCCAAATGCCATCTAATTTGTTCAGATACCTTTGCAGAAGGCAAACAGTAAAAAGCTGAAAAGTGTAAAGAATGCTTAGCTGCCCCTTTCATTTATTGGATAAACAATAGTCAAGAAGGACAAAAATCCTTGTTGTCTTCACTGGAAAGAGCTCGTATATGTGTGTGCGTGCAATCCAATGCAGCAGGATATTAAGTCCTAACATGAATTTCCAGAGATGCTACAACCCGCAAACAAGGAAAACATAAATCTATATACAGTATATTTCAAAATAGCCATAATGTGCAATCATAACCTTAATCAATAAGAAAGTGTCAGCCATGTGTTCAGGATCTGAAAAGGCCAACAAGTCTTTTTATGGTTAGGGTTTCCATTATTAGGTGTGATATCGGAGAATAAAAACACATGGCTTCAATTAACATCAATGGGAGCTGCAGTCACATAACTGAGAGCATAATTGCGCCCTGTATAATACCTGTTTTACTGTAGGTAGACAGACAGAAACTTATAATGGATGTATTACTACAAGTACACATATATTATGAACACACTTCTCTGAAGTGTAAAAACAAAATGTACTATTACATTTCATAGTGAAATAAGTTAATTAGTCAGGAACCAGAAAAATGAACAGAACAACATTCCAGACAGCTGGTCCAGCACTCCTTAGGCAGATGGCTCTGCTAATTAGATACTGGCAAAAAATAACGTTAAAAAGGTGGTTTAATTACATGCTGCCAAAAATTAACAACTGCATGAGCTTTTCTTTTTTATTATCTGGTTGCTTTCACATCTCACGTTATGTATTTCATCAGTACCTTGGGGATTTTTAGATATAATGGCAATGAGCATTATAACTAAGTGTCATCCCACCCTATTGTTCACACCAGTTCAAAAATGAAATGGCTTGGCCAAAACTCTGTTTGGTTAAAGAGGTTTTCAGCCCATGTAATTATCTCTCAGTAAACATATATGCTGGAATCCATGAGCTGGGTCTAAAGAGGCCATTGAGAAGGGTGTGAGAATAGTCAGTGCAGGGAGATAATGAAAGAATAGATGAGGATTTCAGCAGAAGTAGAGTTTAGCAGAGTAGTTGTGCTATTGGTTATTGCCAGGATTTTTAAGGAATTGTGTTGGTGTTATGAGGTCACTACCTCCAGTTTACATATAAATTCAGTGTGTAAAAAGATTTACAACTCTCCTTTCACTGAAAAAAAAAGTTCTTCATATTTCAAACATAGTAATTATTCCTCTTGCCTTCCACATACCTGCCATTTTGTCTCCTGGCAGCTACTTTGTTATGTAATGTAATGTACTTTGTACATTAGCTTCCCACAGACTTTGAGAAGTAGCTGAGGACTGGGGAACATCTGTTCTTCATTGAAAAGCTAGAAGATGATACATGAAGAATGAGATGAGCTTCCTTCAGCGATGAGAAGGGTTCCCGTTTGGCTCATCCAGCAAAGGATGCTGGTTTGAGTTTCAGCTGTGGTAATATGCCAGAAGCCTCTACAGGGAATCCAACCAGCAGATGGGGAACTCTGCTAATTGGTTAAGTCTATTCTTATATCTGGCCACTAGTTGGCAGACATAACAGCCAGTTTTTCTAGGGGAAAACACTATATATGTTTTCATCTATTTAGAGTCAGTTTTAAATATCTGACTCCAATGTGGAAATGTTTTTATATCAATTACAACTTTTATTCAAATTTATACTGTGTTTTATACAGTGAGCTGTGTGAAATTTTTTAAATTAAACCTCAAATCATGCTTATGCTCATCTGGTTTTGATGTCGACTACAAAGTGAGTGAGCCTGACATGATTTAATGCTGTTAACTACGTAAAATTTTAAGTTTCACATGGTTTTGATGGGAACCCAGGTTTCAACTGAGTTTCAATTTAAACATTTTGATTTAAAACACAGCAAAACTCAGGAGATGACAACCCATATCTGTCAAAATCTGGAGAAAATCTTCACACAAAGCCATGTGGAATGAAGAGTCCAAGATTTACACACTCTGATTATATCTAACATGCAAAGATACAATTCAGCTTTTGAAACATCTCAGAAGGTCAGAATCTAGCACTACATCAGTAGACCTAATTGGAAGAGAGTTCTTATTTTAGACATATCAAGATAATTTTCAAAAGTGCTCAACATTGAGCTACTTTAGTGACTTTGGTGGGAACAAATGTAGCCAAATGCTGAGCAATTTTGAAAATTCTACCCACAATCCTTCATTTCTCCTCTTTTACACTAGTGGAATTCCATTGAATTAAGGGGAGCAGAGAAAAGGGCCCATATATGGCGTTTATGTTTTAAATAATACAGAATACTTGGTTTATATTTAATAGAGACAGGTTCACTACAAAATTAATGTAAGCAGAGTCTGAATGAGCTCTCCCCTGACATCTAGTGGTGAACTGTGAAAAGGACTTCAGGGGCTGATCTCATTTGCATGGGCACACCCTCCCTGCCTAGGTGCTCAGCATGATGGGACTGCCTGCCCAAATGGTCACTTTTGGCTGGTGTGGGATCCCTAGTCTCCTTGTTATTGGGGCAGGAGTCATAACGGGTTGTTATCCTTGATGTGTGAATCAGGGGCAGCCGAACTGCACTTGGCATTTCCCAACTGAGGGACTCACCCTCAACTAAATGGCACTAGCTAGGCAGGGGACATAGGTTCCAAAGCCTAGTGAATTGAGAAATGGTGGGGACAGGTACTTGCATGTGGTGTGGGCCTTGCCCAAGGGCCCTAGACACTATTTGACCCTTTCTCCACTGTGTAGTAACAAAGCAAATTTACACTCAATTGAGAGTCTTGTTACATGCAGTGCTGAAATCACTGATACCTTGGTCTAAGTATTAGACCTGCTTTGGGACAGTGTCTCTGATGCAAGAGACTGCCAAGTGTGCATCAGCAGTGAGGCTTCCCAATTAACAGCTGAAATCACTGAGAGCTGAAATCACTAAGAGCTATGTTAAGTATGGGGCCCTGAAGACATCTTGGTGGAGAGGTGTAGCCAGCAGGGCAGCTGGTGGAGAGTGCCAGAGCAGAGCCCTGCAGAGAGGGTGGCAAATGAGTGCCCGAGCAGCAGAGTGAGTAAGGTGCCTTGTTTACACCACCAGCCCCCTCCACCCAGGTGGGAGGTGAACTCTGGGTCTGCACTGTCCAAGGACAGCAATTATGAGTGGGATGCAGAGAAGAGATAGGCATGTTAAAGGGACTTTTGAGTTGCTGGACTTAAGAACCTGAGCGGAAAAGGACACTGCCCAACTTATATGGTGGTGGGTCTTTTGCTCATGGTTTATGTTTATAAACCCTGTTTACGGTATTCCCCAAATTAATACCGCATTATTTCTCTTCTTTTATTAAAAGTTTTGTGCTACACTCAGACTGTGTTCTTGCGAGAGGGGAAGGTACTCTCTTAGAGGCGCCCAGGGACTCCTATGCAGCAGTCTACCTAGTCCGTGAGTCCAGGCAAGCAGGAGTAAGCTGTGCTATATGGCTGCTTGTTCCCTCCATGGAGAAAGGGTACAAAGGATGAGCAGGGAGGGGCAGGGAAAGGGCAGAGCCTTGGCTTTCTCACACACTTGCTGTCCCAAGTACTTGAGCTAGCATACGCCGCAGGGAAGTAGGGATTAGGCAGTCACCCCATTCCAGCCCATCACTGAATCAAGAGGAAAGCAATGCCTAAGAAGGATGTTGATGAGTCACAATCCCCCCTGATGTTTCTTCTGGAGGGCTGAAGCCTATGCACTAAACCTCGGCCCATGACTGTGTTTAAAGTCAGAAAATACTCTTTTACAGATTAAGATTAAAAAAACCCAATGAGTTAGAGGCCTTAGTTTAAGGGGGAGAAAAATTGGTTACCACGCCTACAGGAGGATGAGGTAGACAAAGCTTTCTTCGGACAACTAACAGATGTTTCCAGATCACAGGCCTGGTTCTCATTGGGGGACTCCTAGCACCCTGACATCTGCTGGGAGAGCAATACAGCAGTGCACGGACAATACAGGAAGTTTTTGGAGAGTGTTGGGGAAAACTTCCTGGTGCAAGTGCTGGAGGAACCAACTAAGGGCTGTGCTCCTCTTGACCACTGCTTACAAACAGGGAAGAATTGGTAGGGGAAGTAGAAGTGGGTGGCAACCTGGGCAGCAGTGACCATGAGATGGTTGAGTTCAGGATCCTGACAAAAGGAAGAAAGGAGAGCAGCAGAATGCGGACCCTGGACTTCAGAAAAGCAGACTTTGACTCCCTCAGGGAACTGATGGGCAGGATCCTCTGGGAGGCTAATATGAGGGGGAAAGAAGTCCAGGAGAGCTCGCTGTATTTTAAAGAATCCTTATCGAGGGTGCAGGAACAAACTATCCCAATGTGCAGAAAGAATAGCAAATATGGCAGGCGACCAGCTTGGATTAACAGAGAAATCTTTGGGAAGCTTAAATACAAAAAGAAAGCTTACAAGAAGTGGAAACTTGGACAGATGATTAGGGAGGAGTATAAAAATATTGCTCAAACATGGAGGGGTGTAATCAGGAAGGCCAAAGCACAATTGGAGTTGCAGCTAGCAAGGGATGTGAAGGGTAACAAGAAGGTGGTCAGGGAAAGTGTGGGACCCTTATTGAATGGTGGAAGCAACCTAGTGACAGATGATGTGGAAAAAAATAAAGTACTCAATGCTTTTTTTGCCTCTGTCTTCACAGACAAGGTCAGCTCACAGACTGCTGCACTGGGTAGCACAATATGGGGAGGAGGTGAGCAGCTCTCTGTGGTGAAAGAACAGGTTAAGGACTATTTAGAAAAGCTGGACGAGCACAAATCCATGTGGCTGGATCTAATGCATCCAAGGGTACTGAGAGAGTTGGCTGATGTGATTGCAGAGCCATTGGCCATTATCTTTGAAAACTCGTGGCAATCAGGGGAGGTCCCGGACGACTGGAAAAAGGCAAACATAGTGCTCATTTTTAAAAAAGAATGAAAGGAGAACCCAAGGAACGACAGACTAGTCAGCCTCACTTCAGTCCCCAGAAAAATCATGGAGCATGTCCTAAAGGAATCCATTTTGAAGCACTTGGAGGAGAGGAAGGTGATCAGGAACAGTCAACATGGATTCGCCAAGGGCAAGTCATGCCTGACCAACCTGATTGCTTTCTGTGATGAGATAACTGGCTCTGTGGACATGGGGACGGCGGTGGACATGATATACCTAGTCTGACAGACCCAGACCAGTGGGGTACAGGAGTCTGGTAGAGGGCAAATATACTGGTCACTGGATGAGTAGTTTTCTGTTCCCTGAGTGACCAGAGCAGGAGCTGCACTAGTGTAATCAGGAACCTGCTAGAACCACTTAAGGCAGGCAGGCTAATTAGGACACCAGGAGCCAATTAAGAAGAAGCTGCTAGAATCAATTAAGGCAGGCTAATCAGGGCACCCGGGTTTTAAAAAGGAGCTCACTTCAGTTTGTGGTGCGAGTGTGTGGAGCTGGGAGCAAGAGGCACAAGGAGCTGAGAGTGAGAGGGTGTGCTGCTAGAGGACTGAGGAGCACAAGCGTTATCAGACACCAGGAGGAAGGTCCTGTGGTGAGAATAAGGAAGGTGTTTGGAGGAGGCCATGGGGAAGTAGCACAGGGAGTTGTAGCTGTCATGCAGCTGTTATAGGAGGCACTTTAGACAGCTGCAGTCCACAGGGCCCTGGGCTGGAACCTGGAGTAGAGGGCGGGCTCGGGTTCCCCCCAAACCTCCCACTTGACCTGGACTGTGGGTTATTCCAGAAGAGAAGGTTTCTGGGCTGTTCCCCCAACCCACATGGTGAATCTCTGAGGCAAGAAAATCTGCCAATAAGTGCAGGACCCACCAAGATAGAGGAGGAACTTTGTCACACTGATGTCAGGAGTGGGATCTTAGGGTGCACAGCGTGGCGGAAGAAGGAGGGTGATTTTTAGAAAAAACAAAAAAACAAAAAAAAAAGGGAGAGGGTTTATTTTTTCACCACAATGGATGACGTAGTGCGGGCACTGATACAAGCTACGGCGGCCCAGCAAGAGGCTACTCGTCTCCAGGCAGCCGCCCAACAGGAGGCAGTGCGGCTGCAGCAAGAGACTAATCGCCTGCGGATGGACCAGGCTGCTCAAGACCAAGCTATGTTGCGGGAACTGATAAACCAGGTAAAGTCCTTTACAGAGCTGAATCGTGGCCATGATGGGACGCAGCTCATACGGGCCAGCCATTGGCTGCAGAAAATGACACGGGAGGATGATGTAGAGGCATACCTTCTGGTCTTTGAGAAGACAGCCCTACGGGAGGCCTGGCCTCGAGATCAGTGGTCTGGCATCCTTGCCCCATTCCTGTGTGGGGAGGCCCAGAAGGCCTACCATGATCTGCCTGAAGAGGCTGTGGCAGACTACCCCCAGCTGAAAGCAGAGATCCTGGCCAGATCTGGGGTAACGACAGCAGTGCGGGCCCAGCAGTATCACGGTTGGAGGTACCAGGAAGACAAAACCCCGCGGTCCCAATTGTATGACCTCATTCATCTCGCAGGAAAGTGGTTGCAAACAGAGTCCCGGAGTCCGGAAGAGATATTAGCGGTTCTGGTCATCGACCGGTACATGAGGGGACTATGACCAGACCTTTGTGCCTGGGTAAGCCAGAACGAACCCTCCACCTATGACGAGGTTGTCGCCCTGGTACAGAGGCAAAGGACAGCGAGGGAGCTGACCCGACCAGTTAAGGAAGAGGCACCCCAGGTTAAACTAGCAGCACCAAGCCCTAAAGTTCAGGTGACTGGGCCACCAGGAGGGCCCAGGTGGAAAAAGAGAGAGGCTGAAGGCCCATCAGAGGCCACAAAGAGTCGGAGCACTGAGGGAGAAGAGGATTGTGATGTTAGACTGCCCAAACCAAGAGACCGGGGAACGGCTAGGGCTCCATACAGATGTTATGCCTGTGGGGAGTGGGAACACATAGCTGCACAGTGTCCCAATGCTGAGGAGCCTATGCAGTGGAACCTGGGGAACTGGGCAGATCCATGCTCCCTAATCCACCTTGTGGGGGTCTCACTCACCCCACATATGTATACCAGACCAGTGAAACTAAATGGGGTAGGGACCATGGCACTGGTTGATTCGGGGAGTGCTATCACGCTTATCTCAGGGAAGCTCATGAAGCGTAGTCAGCTGCTGCAGGCTAAATGTATGGGGATAACATGTGTCCATGGGACAGTTAGTTACTACCCCACCATCCCAGTGAAAATTGAGATCCAAGGGAACACTACTGAGGTAGCAGCAGGTGTAGCCCCTAAACTCCCATACCCGGTGCTCACAGGGAGGGACTTCCCAAGGTTTGGAAACTTACTCCCAGTAGGGGGATTGGAGGAAGATGGGGACCCTAAAATTAGTGAAGCATCCACAGCAGATTATCAGCCCCCAATCTTCTCTGAAATATCCCCAGATTTGTTCTCCACTCCCAGACAGGGTAGAAAGACAAAAAGGGAAAGAAGGGCAGCTAAGGCCTTGGGAACCCGAATACTGACCCAAAGCCAGAGGGTCGCTCTTGTAGGTAGGCGGACCCGCGCAGCTGAAAAGGAGGCCAAGAAGGAGGGAGAAGCACCGGAGTCTGACCCCCACCCTAATGCTTCTGAACCAGTAGAGACAACAGAGACTGGGGCCCTAGATCTTGGGCAGATTAGTCCCGGGAGAGGAAATTTTGGATGGGACCAGGCAGAAGACCCAAGGTATGACAACATTAGGAAGTAGGTGACTGAAATAGATGGGGTCCCCATGGAAGGAAAAACCCAGGGACCAGGACCCTATTTCATAATGAAGAAGGATCTCTTATACCGGGTTGCACCAGTACAGGGGCAGAAGGTACAGCCCATCCTAGTACCTCAAAAACACCAGAACGCTGTATTAAGTCTTGCTCATAGTCATCTTTTTGGGGGGCATTTGGGGGTAGAGAAGACCCTGGCACAAGTCCTACGACGGTTCTTCTGGCCCGGAGTACATGAAGAAGTGCGGTGGTACTGTGCCTCCTGCCCGGAGTGTCAGCTGCACAGTCCCCGTCCCCACTTGAGGGCACCTTTAGTACTCCTTCCCATCAGAGAGGTCCCCTTCGAGCGAATAGCCATGAACCTAGTGGGACCCCTGGAGAAGATGGCTCGGGGCCACCAATATATACTTGTTGTTTTGGACTATGCTACTCACTACCCAGAAGCTGTCCCCCTGCGGAACACAGCCTCTAAAACTATAGCCAAAGAGCTGGTGGGGATCTTTGCCTGAATGGGGCTACTGAAGGAGATATTAACCGACCAAGGAACCCCATTTATGTCGAAGCTAATGAAGGACCTCTGTACGCTGCTCCATATACATACCCTGAGAACTTCGGTCTACCATCTGCAGACTGATGGGTTGGTAGAAAGGTTTAACTGAACCCTCAAGGCTATGATAAGGAAGGTGGTAAGTCAGGACGGGAAGGATTGGGACACCCTACTACCCTACCTTATGTTCGCTATCCGGGAGGTACCACAGGCCTCAACTGGATTTTCTCCCTTCGAGTTATTATATGGGCGTCACCCCCGTGGCATACTAGATATCGCCAAAGAGATCTGGGAAGAGGAACCCAATGAGGGGAGAAATATAATAGAGCATGTAATGCAGATGCGAGACCGGATAGCCTGGGTTACCGCTATTGTACGGGTACATTTGGAGAAGGCACAGGAAGCCCAGCGAACCCATTACAATCGCCAGGCAAAAGTGCGACAGTTCCAACCAGGGGATCGGGTTATGGTGTTGGTACCCACGGCAGAAAGCAAGCTTCTGGCCTAATGGCAGGGGCCCTATGAGGTGGTTGAACCCGTGGGGGAAGTAACCTACAAGGTGTGGCAGCCAGGACGCAGAAAACAAAAACAGATTTATCACGTTAACCTTCTGAAACCCTGGCTTGCACAAGAGGCATGCACAACGGTCAAAAAATACCTAACCCAGGAAAACAAGCCTTCCAAACAGGTGAGAGTGTCTCCCGATTTAACACCAGACCAGAAGAATGAGCTGTCTGAGATGATCTTCCGGAACCAAGATGTGTTCTCGACAAAACCGGGTCGAACAACCGAGACATATCACCACATCGTCACAAACCCTGGGGCCAGAGTAACAATGAGGCCCTAACAGGTGCAAGCAGCAAAAAAGGAGGCAATAAAAGCAGAAGTAAAAAAAATGCTGAAGTTGGGGATCATCGAAGAATCCCACAGTCAGTGGTCCAGCCCAATCGTGCTGGTGCCCAAACCTGATGGCACCACAAGATTTTGCAATGACTTCCGGCGACTAAACGAAGTATCCCAGTTCGACGCATACCCCATACCTCGCATAGATGAGCTAGTGGACCGTCTGGGTAATGCCCGGTACTTGACTACCCTAGACTTGACAAAGGGGTACTAGCAGATTCCCCTTGCGGAAGACGCAAAGGAAAAGACTGCGTTCTCTACACCAGAGGGTCTTTTTCAATATACTGTCCTCCCTTTTGGACTACATGGGGCCCCAGCTACCTTCCAGCACCTCATGGACAAGCTATTACACCCGCATAACAGTTATGCTGCTGCCTACTTGGACAATGTGGTCATTCATACCCCAGACTGGGAAACCCACCTGGAGAAGGTGGAGGCAGTCCTCGATACTTTCAGGCGAGCTGGCCTTACAGCAAACCCTGCCAAGTGCACTGTAGGGTTTACAGAGGCCAAATATCTTGGCTACATTGTGGGAAAAGGTCTGGTAAAACCTCACATGAACAAGTTAAAGGCCATACAAAATTGGCACCGACCAAGTCGCAAGAAACAAGTCTGGGCATTTCTAGGTGTGGTGGGGTATTACCAACGATTTATCCCCCACTTTGCCACAAGGGCAAGCCCCCTGACAGACCTAGTGAAAGCCCGTGGACCTGATCTGTTGAGATGGTCTGATGTAGCAGAGGAAGCATTCAAAGACCTATGGACTGCCCTCTGCAGTAACCCCGTACTGATAGCCCCTGATTTCACTAAGGAGCTTATCCTGCAGACGGATGCATCGGAAGTAGGGTTGGGGACCGTTCTATCACAGATGGTCGGGGAGGAGGAACACCCAATTCTATACCTCAGTCGGAAAATCCTTCCAAGGGAACAAAAATATGCAGTGGTAGAGAGAGAATGCCTCGCTGTAAAATGGGCCATGGAAACATTGTGCTACTACCTGCTCGGGCGCAGATTTGTCCTCGTGACCGACCATGCCCCTCTTCAATGGATGCAGTGGAACAAGGAGAAGAACACAAGGGTGACCAGATGGTTTTTATCCCTCCAACCTTTCCAGTTCCATGTGCAACACAGAGCAGGGAGCCGTCATGGCAACGCCGATGACTTGTCACGTGTGCACTGTCTGGCATCCCAAGCTGCCCAACCCCTTGGCATTGAGCAGGGGGGAGGAATATGTGACAGACCCAGACCAGTGAGGTACGGGAGTCTGGTAGAGGGCAAATATACTGGTCACTGGATGAGTAGTTTTCTGTTTCTTGAGTGACCAGAGCAGGGGCTGAACTAGAGTAATCAGGAACCTGCTAGAACCACTTAAGGCAGGCAGGCTAATTAGGACACCTGGAGCCAATTAAGAAGAAGCTGCTAGAATCAATTAAGGCAGGCTAATCAGGGCACCTGGGTTTTAAAAAGGAGCTCACTTCAGTTTGTGGTGCGAGTGTGAGGAGCTGGGAGCAAGAGGTGCAAGGAGCTGAGAGTGAGAGGGTGTGCTGCTGGAGGACTGAGGAGCACAAGCGTTATCAGAGACCAGGAGGAAGGTCCTGTGGTGAGAATAAGGAAGGTGTTTGGAGGAGGCCATGGGGAAGTAGCCCAGGGAGTTGTAGCTGTCATGCAGCTGTTACAGGAGGCACTATAGACACCTGCAGTCTACAGGGCCCTGGGCTGGAACCCGGAGTAGAGGGTGAGCCCGGGTTCCCCCCAAACCTCCCACTTGACCTGGACTGTGGGTTCTTCCAGAGGGGAAGGTCTCTGGGCTCTTCCCTAACCCACATGGTGAATCTCTGAGGCAAAAAAATCCGCCAATAAGCAAAGGACCCACCAAGATAGAGGAGGATCTTTGTCACACTAGACTTTAGCAAAGCTTTTGATATGGTCTCCCACAGTATTCTTGCCAGCAAGTTAAAGAAGTATGGATTGGATGAATGGACTATAAGATGGATAGAAAGCTGGCTAGATCGTCGGGCTCAAATGGTAGTGATCAATGGCTTGATGTCTAATTGGCAGTCGGCATCAAGCGGAGTGCCCCAGGGGTCTGTCTTGGGGCCAATTTTGTTCAATATCTTCATTCATGATCCAGATGATGGGATGGATTGTGCCCTCAGCAAGTTTGGAGATGACACTTAGCTGGAAGCGGGAGGTGGATATGCTGCAGGGTAGGGTTAGGATCCAGAGTGACCTAGACAAATTGGAGGATTGGGCCAAAAGAGATCTGACAAGGTTCAACAAGGACAAGTGCAGAGCCCTACACTGAGGACGGAAGAGTCCCAAATACCGCTACAGGCTGAGGACCGACTGGCTAAGCAGCAGTTCTGGAGAAAAAGGCCTGGGGATTACAGTGGACGAGAAGCTGGATATGAGTCAGCAGTGTGCCCTTGTTGCCAAGAAGGCTAATGGCATATTGGGCTGCATTAGTAGGGGCATTGCCAGCAGATTGAGGGAAGTGATTATTCCCCTCTATACAGCACTGGGGAGGCCACATCTGGAGTATTGCGTCCAGTTTTGTGGCCCCCCACTACAGAAAGGATGTGGACAAATTGGAGAGAGTCCAGCAGAGGGAACGAAAATGATTAGGGGGCTGGGGCACATGACTTATGAGAAGAGGCTGAGGGAACTGGGCTTATTTAGTCTGCAAAAGAGAAGAATGAGGGGGGATTTGATAGCAGCCTTCAACTACCTGAAGGGGGGTTCCAAAGAAGATGGAGCTCGGCTGTTCTCAGTGGTGACAAATGACAGAACAAGGAGTAATGGTCTCAAGTTGCAGTGGGGGAGGTCTAGGTTGGATATTAGGAAACACTATTCCACTGGGAGGGTGGTGAAGCACTGGAATGGGTTACCTAGGGAGGTGGTGGAATCTCCATCCTTAGAGGTTTTTTAAGGCCCGGTTTGCCAAAGCCCTGGCTGGGATGATTTAGTTGGAGTTGGTCCTGCATTGAACAGGGGGTTGGACTAGATGACCTCTTCCAACCCTAATCTTCTATGATTCTATGTTGTAAATGACCTTTTTAAATTTTTAAATAAGTGAGAATTATACATTGTATTGCAGAATCCAGCAAAGACAACAAAAATCTGCTATGCTGGATTCTGCAATACAATGTATAATTCTCACTTATTTAAAAATTTAAAAAGGTCATTTACAACATAGAATCATAGAAGATTAGGGTTGGAAGAGGTCATCTAGTCCAACCCCCTGTTCAATGCAGGACCAACTCCAACTAAATCATCCCAGCCAGGGCTTTGGCAAACCGGGCCTTAAAAAACCTCTAAGGATGGAGATTCCACCACCTCCCTAGGTAACCCATTCCAGTGCTTCACCACCCTCCCAGTGGAATAGTGTTTCCTATAATAGTGTTTCAATAATAACTGGTGAACAAATGGAGGCTTATGAGACAATGAAGAGAGAAAAAATAGATCGAAGAAAATTTTTTTAAAAATGAAGAGAAAAATGAGGAAAGAGAGGGTGAAAATGACCATAAATATTGTCAATAGACAAATTAATCCCATTAAGAAGAAAGAAAGCGGGATGCCAGAGAATAATAAAAGAAATATAGGAAGGACCAATTTGTGCAATGGAAAGCCAGTGAAGAAATAAGCATGTCAATAGCAAAGGGAAGCAAAGTTTCCTTTTGAACTGAATGAAGTGATCAGTGAGAGGATTTAAGTCCAATATACATTTCATTGCTGAAGTTAAGTTGCAAAAACAAATACATGGCCCATGATTTTGCTGTTTAAAATAACTTACTGATATATGAGATGTTTAGAAGGTGAACTACGCAAGACTGAACAACATAAGAAATATGGATGGCAAACTAAACTGCTGATTAAAGATGAAGTTTCCACTGGTAACAACCATAATGATGAGAGTAGAAGTGGAAAGAGAAAGAAGAAAGAAAAATTATTTCTGTCTTGGTTATATTTAATTTAAGATAGCTTGCTTGAAGATGAGAAAAATTAAGACAGTCTGATAGAAACAAATTTATGAGTATGAGGGGAAAAGGATGGAAAAGAGGAATACAACTGAATGTAATCAGCATTGCAGGCTCTGAGAAAAGGCAATGTTACCAAGAAAGAAAATATAAAGCAAAAAGAATAGGGGATAGAGGAAAGAGCCTGGGGGACACCCATCAAAACAGGATGAAAGAAAGCTACTTACTATAACAGGATACTTTGAAAGATCAATCATAAAAGTATGAAGAAAATCATTGCAGTGCAACTTTAATTTGTAGTGTACCTGCTCCGTGAATAAATTGGACAGATACAAAAGGAACCACAGAGAGGAAAAGAAAAAGTAAGGAAGACCTAAATAGAAGATTGAGGAGGGTTAGGATTAATATTCCCTGACAAAAAGAGAAAAAGGGCTTGAACAGGAGTGTAACATTAAGTACCTATTCAATACAAGTAATGGAAGGGGGAAAGCCAATAATGCAACTTGAAATCCCCAATTACAATTTCCTGATGGAGATTTGGGATTATTGTGATGTTCTTATAAAGACTGAAAGTAATTCCTTTTCATTTATTATGATTCAGGGGAACGGAAAGGTTCAGAACACTGGCAAAAGATATGGTACCTTTCACTGTTAAATCACGTGTTCAAAATTGCTCCAGGCTGGTAATTACTGGAAATCAGTATCGTCTAATAGCCTTTTAGACAGTTACTTATGTGAAGTGAGTTGGCCATCTCTGTCCAATTTCTAACTGGCATTTTTATCAGCATCAAGGGAGTCCTACAGGAGTTTCCTTCAAGTCTAGATTGACCTACACTGACTGATAATTCTAGGACAGCAGGGTTTGCTACTGTCTATGCTGTATCTGTTCTGTGGTTAAAGAGGATTTCAATCCTTTGCACTTTCAGCCTGTGACCTTTTATCAACATTTTAATTCATTAAAAACGTATTTTACATACATATCGGATTAATGATGGAAACAATGACAATTAAGTTGGAAGTTTTTTCTTCCTGAAAAAGCTTTACAACAGCCACATACACATTCATAAAACATAAGTGTCACAATTACAGAGAATGGGTGCCATTTTCTACAGTGCCTACATGAAGCCTAAATCACATTTTCAAAAGTGACTTAAGACCAGATTTTCAAAGGTATTTAGGCACCTACAATGTGTCTAGAGAGATGCTGTAGCGAGGCAGTGAGATACCCCACGGCCCCGCTGAGGGCCGAACCTCCCCTAACACCGTGGGCGGAGCCACCGGGTCCGGCGCCCGCCGCTCCGAGGACATGGTGCCGACCCGGAAGTATAAAAGCCCGCCTGCAGAGCTCAGTGGAGAACAAGCCGTCGGAGAGAGCAGACGTCTGTGGCCAAGCTCCCGCCTGAGAGACAGCAGCAGGCCGCGACCGGCCTGCTGACTCACAGGCCAGCCGAGCCTACCCCTCGCCTGTTACCCCGAGGATTACTGGCCGAGCCTGCCCCATTCCCGCTATCCCGAGGAGGAGCCGAACCTACCCTTTGCTACCTACCCGGAGGAACCGATGCTGGTGGAGACCACCGAGGACTCTAGTATGGCCCAGGTACCCTACGAGGGGAAGTGTGGAAGTAGCCCGGGGCAGCCAACCCCAGTCTGTCTGCAGCACTGCCAGAGCCTATGTCAGTGTGTTGCGGCCAGGATCCCCACTGACAGCAGCTAGGGCCCCAGGCTGGGACGCAGTGGAGTGGGAGGGCCTGCGTTCCCCCTGCCACCCACTCTTTGGGTGGCAGACTCCCCCTTTTCCCTGGCCTAGAGAGGGTGGGACCTCTTGCTCATTGACTCAGCCCCTGCTTAAGGGCCTGGGTTCCAGACTATTTGATTGCTGCCCTGCCCTGACCTAGGGCCTGGGCTGCTACAAATCCCTTGACTCAGCCCCTGCTTAAGGGCCTGGGTTCCCGAACTATTGTCTCAGCCCCTGCTTGAGGGCCTGAGCTCCAGACTGCGTGGTTGCTGCCCCACCCTGATTGAGGGCCCAGGGCTTTTCCTGAACTATTGGCTCAGCCCTGCTTAAGGGCCTGAGCCCCTAACCATGTGTTTGCTGTCCCACACTACCGCTGGACCAGGACTGACGGCAGACCAGAGCGAGGTGGTGGGATACCCAACAGCCCTGCTGAGGGCCGAACCGTGGCCGAGACTTCTACAGATGCCTAGTGAGATTTTCAAAAGTGCTTAGGTATCTAACTCTGATTGGCATCCAGACACCTTTGAAAATCCCACTAGGTATCTATCTGCATCTTTAAATTCCTAAATACCTTGGAAAATCTGGCCCCAGCTACCCAACTCCCATAAGAGCAATTGGGCTTCCGGGCACTTTTGAAAATTCCACTACATGCTTCTTTAGCACCTTAGAAGACCTTTAAAAATCAGGCCCTCAGCCACTTAGGCACCTACGACTAATTGAAAGTGGATTTTGAATTTTCTCTCTTTAAAATGATCACTTTTTGTTCTAACTACAATGTTTTAGCAGTTTTGAATCAAATACATAACTATGTACAACCTAAACTTTGAGATAGTTTGTTTTTCTTTGGAGAGGGCGGGGAGATAAAAAGACAAAGATAGATGCTGCAGAAAGCTGGAATGCTATCAATTTGTCAGTAAATAACATACTACTGACAGTTAAGGAGTCATTCCTCATAAATTCAAATGGGAATTTTTCAATCTTTACGTGGATGAAAAAGCTGCTACATTTTTCACTTCTACCTAAATGGCTTTATGATATTCAGTACTCTAATATGCAAACTTCATGTTGGCCTCAGTTCTGCAAAACACTTGAGCACATGCTTAATCTTAAACAAATTGGTAATCCCATCCTTTTGAAACAAGGTACATAAGCATGTTCTTAAAGTTAACTACTGATTGAGTTTCCAAGGTACCTTCTATCATGTAACTAATCTGTGGTTCCTTAAAAAGTTTGCTAGAGTTAATTCAGTCTCAACAGCAAATAACTTATTTTGCCAGATTTCCAAAATATCTGAACAGTCGAGGACAACCAATTTCATATAGAATAAACCCTGATAATTAGACTATTTTCTTATAACCATTACAGTGCTGGAAACTAGAATAACTTCCCATAATCATTTTACTATACTTTGCACAATGGATAATTGCTCTTTAATTTAGCAGTGATTTCTCTTTATAAAAAATTAGTCTGATTAAACAAACAAGAGCAATTAAGGGGCAATCAGATTGTCAACCACGTTATAACCATTCTGCTTTTCATCTACTTCATAATAGCAAGCACTCAAAGCCAGAATAATTCCTTTCACAAATGGTGTCCTTTCCGATAAACAGGGAGATTAGGAACCCCTTTCATCTTGTGACATGGTGATGCCTGCATAAAAGGAACTATATCTGATTTTTGTATTCTATATTTGGTTTTCACTATATTGACTACTATTACAGTGATGAAAATAATGTTGCATTAAAGCAGCATGCATTTGACTGATGAATACTGCAGAAGGGCATCTCTTTATCAAATCCTAGGGCTATATTTACCCAGGTAGTGTAGCTGTGATATTTAAATGATCCTGACTCAAATCTGTGGCATCATGTTATAACATGATAAAATTCATTGACTACTCCCATACCAAACACTTTTATTCATTTTAATCTGTTTGGGGTTTCTCTAGCTTACTTTGTTCTCGTTGTTGATACTAGGGTAGGGGTTGAGGCACCTAAAGATGCAGCCAGAGTAGGCAGAATTAAATGTGGTCTGCTTTGGAAATATTATCTGACCAGCCAGCATTGTAAGAGTACTGAGTAATTTGCAGATACAGTCCTTTCAGAGAATCAATGTAGTGTATCCAGTGTGTTTAAAGAGATGAATCTTCCACAATTAGTGCATTCCAAAAAGGCAAAAATAATTAAATTACTCTTCAGAAGTATCCTTACCATGACTGATTTTTAGCTCTACCTCTTAAACATGAGCAACCAGTGCCAGTTACCAAAATGAATGTGCAATTAGAGCAAGAGAAAGAGAGAGTTGTGATAGTGCTTCTTTTAGAATCCATCTACGCTTAGAGATATCATGTTATAACATGCATTAACTAATACTATGTTAAACCCTCAGGACCAGCCCACACTGGAATAAATGTTATTTTAAAAATATGTTATCTTACATATTTTTACCAAAGAGACAATATCCTTTATTGGGCCAGCTTCTGTTGGTGAGAGAGACAAGCTTTCAAGCTCCTCAGAGCTCTTCTTCAGGACTTCAGCTTGAAAGGTTGGCTCTCTCACCAACAGAAGTTGGTCCAATAAAGGATATTACCTCACTCACCTTGTCTCTCTAATATCCCAGGACCAACAGGGCTACAACAACACTGCAAATATGTTTTAACTAACATATTTTAAAATCGTAGACAAAGTAACTTATATTTTAAAATGTGTTAGCTGGTCAAGTTATTCCCCCTCCCTCCAGCAAAGATTTACCTTGGCCAGCTAAAGCACATTAGTAATTAAAAAAAAATTATCCTAGTGTGTACAGACTCTCAGTTTTCACAAGGACTGCTTGGGGTCCCCACTGGTTTCAGTGGTGTTCAGCGGGAATTTGCGGAGGCACGAAGAAACATATAAATACAATGACAATCCTGACTGCTCCCTTACCTTATGATTATTAACTGGCTAATTTCTTGTAGGCTTCACAACACAAGAAGGACTTGAGGAAGGATTTGAATAATAAAGGGTATTATTAAGTTTGGGAAGGAAGTTCCATGGGAAGAGTTCTGTATGGAAGAAAGTGCAGAGATGATTACAGTGAACAGGGCTATAGGGCTGGCATCACAAACAGAGCAAGGGGTGAGGAGCAATTTGAAAAAAAGGCAAATTGGGATAAATAGGATTAAAGTTATGCTGGGCCTCAAAGGCAGTGATAAAAATCTTGAACTTCCAGTGGTGGAGACAGAGCCAAGTGGATGGAGTAATTCAAGGGAGAATTTTGTAAAATACTCCCTAAATCTATACAATTCCCATAATCCTTTGTGAAAATCCGATGTGGTAAACCATAGGAATGGAATCACCTGTATTATATTTTCCTCATCCTGTCTCTTCTCTCTGCCTCTCAATTTTTAATTTTGATTCAGAATAGTTGCTACACTGGAAGAAAAGTGGTGCATTCCTGCACTTTTCTCACAGAAGATGACAGTTCAATGGAATGACTGATCCTGCTGTTCTAGTCATTTCTCACTCAATAATAGGCACTGCTGGCAATGAAACACTTGTGCTTTCCTTCTGCAGGTGTTATTAATCTTCCTGGTCAAATTATAACCTGGATATTAAATTAGTGATTTGTTCCTAGATGGGAATGTAGCCATTTTTTATCTTCTAATACTTATATACATGGTATTTTGGTTTGATCATTATAAACATAAGGTAACAAAACCCCTTCTCTAGCATAGGAATGAAAAAATATATATTTCTTGAGAGACCTATAGTCTCTTTGAAATCTGTGGTCCAAATCCTGCAGTTTTTATGCAGACAAAAACACTATTTGAAATCAAAGGGTGTTCAGTCTAAGTAGGAAGTGCTCAACAGAGTCTACACATTTTAAGTGTACCACAAATCAGTAGTTTTACTAATGGGCAGGGGACCAAAAACCTCAGTACATCTGGCAAAAATGAAAAATTGAATTGCTTTAAAATTAGATCTAGAATGCATGTCTTTGCACAAGAAACTTTCTTGTGAAGACTCAAATTGATTCAAAACTGAGATCTTTCTATTTTAAGTATACTTATAAAAGGCTATAAAAGAGAAAGCTCCAGCAACTCAGAATGATAGTTTGCTGTTATATTTCTAATGTGTAATATGGAAAGATAAAGATTTGGGGCAAAAGTGAGAATAATGTCTAGTTGTAATTAATAAGATCTTTTTTTTAAAAAATGATTTAACTAGTAACAGCAAAATTTTGGAGAAAAAGTGAAAATCCACATTTATTTCTTACAACAGTCTGATGGCTCAAGTATTATGTGTAGCAGCGTTCCAAAATATGCACTCTGGTGTATTTGTCAAGATCTCCAGATGTTTAACAATGGCAGTGTCTAAATTCATTGACGGAGCTGAAAGTGAGAACAGGTGTTCGTATGGCACTGTTGTAGCCAGCATTGCAAGGTATTGACATACCAGATATGCTAAACATTTGTATGCCCCTTCATGCTTCAGCCACCATTCCACAAGACATGCTTCCATGCTAATGATGCTCGTTAAAAAAATAATGCATTAATTAAATTTGTGACTGATATCATTCAGGGGAGAATAATATGTCTCTGGCTTTATTTTACCTGCATTCTGCCATATATTTCATGTTTGAAGTCTCGTTTGAAGACTCAGCACATGTTCATTTTAAGAACTGCAGATGTAACAAAATGCAAAGACGGTACCAATGTGAGATTTCTAAAGATAGCTACAGCGCTTGACCCAAGGTTTAAGACTCTGAAGTGCCTTCCAAAATGTGAGAGGGATGAGGTGTGGAGCATGCTTTCTGAAGTCATAAAAGAGCAACACTCCAATGAGTAAACTATAGAGCCTGAACCACCAAAAAAGAAAATCAAACTTCTGCAGGTGGCATCTGATTCAAATGATGAAAAAGAACATGTGTCGGTCTGCTCTGCTTTGGATCATTATTGAGGAGAACCTGTCATCAGCATGAACGCATGTCCCTGGAATGGTGGCTGAAGCATGAAGGGACATATGAATCTTTAGCACATCTGGCATGTAAATACCTTGCGATGCCAGCTTCAACAATGCCATATGAACACCTGTTCTCACTTTCAGGTGATATTCTAAACAAGAAGCGAGCAGTATTATCTCCTGCAAATGTAAACAAACTTTTTTCTCTGAGCGATTGTCCGAACAAGAAACAGGACTGAGTGGACTCATAGCTCTGAAGTTTTACATTGTTTTATTTTTGAATGCAGTACATTTTTTATACATAATTCTACATTTGTAAGTTCAACTTCCAAGATAAAGAGCTTGCACTATAGTACCTGTATTAGGTGAATTGAAAAATACTATTTCATTTGTTTTTTACAATGCAAATATTTGTGATGATGTGGTATACTGATTTAATTGTAACTTGAGCCACAGATATTCAGCAGCTAATGAAATGGTGATATTGGCTCTAACTGAACATTACACAGTCTTCTTGTCTGTAGTAGGACCCTGGTGAGAGCAACCACTTGGTTAGTGGTTACATATAAACAATTAAACTAACCCAAAGGAGCAGACAAGTGGCCTGAAAATAACAGATTTTGTCATATGTACAAAAATGTCAATTTATTTAGATAAATTCACTTGTACAAGTGAAGTTCCTCGTGTGTGTGTGTATATGTGTAACTTTTCCAAGCATGAAAAATGAATTGACTTTCAATGGCTGTAGTAAAAGGATTAGAAAACATGTCTTATAGTGACAGATTCAAGGAGCGTAAGCTATTTAGCTTAACAAAGAGAAGATTAAGGGGTGTCTTGATCGTGGTCTATAAGCTTCTCTATGGGGAACAAATATTTGATAATGAGTTGTTCGGTCTAGCAGGCAAAAGCATAACAAGATGCAATGGCTAGAAATTGAAGGAAAACAAATTCAGACTGCAAATAAGGTGAACATTTTTAATAGTAAGGGTAATTAATCACTGGAACAGTTTACCAAGGGTTGCGGTGGAGTCTCCATCACTGGCAATTTATAAATCAAGATAGGAAGTTTGTTTTTGTTTTTAAAGATATGCTTTAGTTCCAAAGTAATTATTTTGGGGAAGTCGTATGGCCTGTATTATACAGGAGGTCAGACTAGATAATCACAATGGTACCTTCTGGCCTTGGAATTCTATGAGTCTATAATTTTTTGTAGGTACAACTAATAATTTACAAAGTTTTTGGTTTTTGTTTGTTAAGTTTTACCACAACTTACAGTTTCCTAGGTTTCCATAATTTGTTTTTCTAAACCCTGAACATTCTTTAAGGTTTATTTGTTGTTGTTTTGTTTTATTTTTTGTTTTTTTTGTCGTCCCACACACCTCACCTCTTATTGCTGTATATTTGCAATCCAGGTTAAAGTTTTTGTTTGGGAATTATTTTAACAAAATAGAGAAAAATACTGATACACCTGACACACAGAACTAGTCTCCACAGTGTATGTTAATTATATTACCTCCCAGATAACTATGTTAATTAGCATATCCTGGTCTCCAACTGACCAAAAATAAGTTCCTTCTCTTTGAGTACTTCTTAAAGACCTTCATAACAGATAGTTTGGCTTTGAACATTATTAATAAATAAAAAGTCAGCAGCGTCAGTATAGGGAGGTAGAGTTTGTAGTCTCATTATAGTTCTATAACTCAATCAGTACTGCTATGCACTTGAAGGAAGCCACAGGCTCTGCAGGGAACTAATTACATATACAATGTAAATTATTTAGGGCACAGGCCACATGTTCATAAGCACCTGTACCACATCTAGCATAATGAGTATCCAAACATAAGTGGAACACCTGGACACTACTGCAATATAAGTATTAAGTTACACACAGACACACCTATGTTAAAAGAACATTGAAATCATACAGTCAAGCACTTAAGCGAGGAAATGCCAGAATTAAGGTTGCCTGTTCAACCTAATTCAGCCCCCTTGCACGTATGCATTATGACACAGTCTTTAACGATATGATCACATACACTTTTACTATTTTCCCCCCATGACGTCTACCTCATTCAGTGCACAGGATGAATGGTGCAGTATTTCATTTTACACTCATTGTTCACTCTGAGGCCAAAGTCCTGATTTTACCCACACTATTCAAACCCTGCTGCAAAGACAGGATTATTAAGTTCCTCATGGGCTTTTCTACGGCACTGTGAAGGTGACCCTCACAAGCAGTGCTGCCTAGGATTCCTAGGCAGGAGTGGGGCAGGTGGTCCCTCTTTCTGGTATCTGCCTTTTCCTCTACAACTCTATCCACTGAGATCAGACCCTTCTTTTGTGGCTCAGCCCTCCTGCCAGGTCCTGTGTTCCAGTCCACCCCTTTTGGGTAATACAAAAAGAAAAGTCCAATAACGGAAAAGTCTTTCGGTACCCACAAGGGCTTCAGGACTTTCTCCTTAGCTTTGAGGCTTAAGGTCTGGATCCTTGTGGATTCAGGGCTTTCCCCAGGTGGATTCCTCACCGAGGGATAGACTCTTTGTTATCCCATCTTTAAGGATTAGTAGGGGAGCCTGAGTCCACTGTCTTCACCAGGCTCCGACCCAGGGCCATGTACATGCTTTTTGTTACATCTGTACTCCCATTAAAAGCAATGGGTCCATTCACAAGCATCAGTTTAAGCACAGGTGTATGTCTTTGCTGGATTGGGGTCAGAGTGATCAAAATGATAATAGAAAGATTATCAGAAGCTAACAAATTGTGTGTCTATGTACTTGTTTCTTTTTTTAATTTACACCTATCTGTTCTCAAATTTGTACATTTTTGAAACTAAATTTACTTCTCAATTTTTAATTTTTTAAAAGTTTGTTAATATTTTAAACATTGTGAATAAAAGAGTGTCACACAGCACGTATGTATGCCTATATTACCTGCATAGTGGGTAAATGGAGTTATTTGTATTTTGAAGGAGGAGGTTAAGTGTGCACTCTTTGAAGGAACCAAGAGCTCCCCAAGAAGTGCTTTTCAATGCTAATTATATAACATTTTCAGTGTGATGGTACAATAAAAAATGTCAGTGTCATCTAGGGAAATTGAATAAAAAAGCCATATTAACATAACCATTAAGCCCATATCTTGCAACTGGTTCCATGAAGGATGCTGAAACAAATGTAAAGCTAAGTAAAACCATCATACAAAGGAAGAATCAAAAGTAAGATACAAAATGTAACATAGGCTTTGGCCTTTGCGTTTTGTCTTTCTAAATCTTTTCCTTTCTCCTTCTCTTACTAGGGGTATGTCTACACTACGAGAGTAGTTCGATTTTACTTAAATCGAATTTCTGGAATCGATATTGCAAATTCGAACGTGTGTGTCCACACTAAGGACAGTAATTCGACTTTGTGAGTCCACACTAACGGGGAAAGCGTCGACATTGGAAGCAGTGCACTGTGGGCAGCTATCCCACAGTTCCCGCAGTCCCCGCTGCCCATTGGAATTCTGGGTGGAGCCGCCAATGCCTTCTGGGTAAAAAAATGTGTTGAGGGTGCTTTTGGGTAACTGTCGTCATCCGTCCATCACTCCCGCCCTCCCTCCCTGAAAGCGCCGGCGGGAAATCAGTTCGCGCACTTTTCTAGTCAGTGACAGCGCGGACGCCACAGCATGGAGCATGGAGCCCGCAGCGACCATCGCTGCAGTTGTGGCCGTTCTCAACGCCTCGCAGCTTATCATCCACCTTTCCCAGAGGCAGATGCAGATAAGTCAGGCGAGGAGGCTACGGCACCGCGGTGAGGTCCTTAAGTCTGAGAATAGCACAGACCTGTCAGAAAGCACGGGACCCAGCGTCGAGGACATCATGGTGGCAATGGGTCATGTGGATGTTGTGGAACGGCGATTCTGGGCCCGGGAAACAAGCACGGACTGGTGGGACCACATAGTGCTGCAGGTCTGGGATGAATCCCAGTGGCTGCGAAACTTTCGCATGCGGAAGGGAACTTTCCTTGAACTTTGTGAGTTGCTGTCCCCTGCCCTGAAGCGCAATGACACCCGGATGCGAGCAGCCCTGACTGTCCAGAAGCGAGTGGCCATAGCCCTCTGGAAGCTTGCAACGCCAGACAGCTACCGGTCAGTCGCGAACCACTTTGGCGTGGGCAAATCTACCGTGGGGGTTGTTGTGATGCAAGTAGCCAAGGCAATCATTGATGTACTGCTGTCAAAGGTAGTGACCCTGGGAAATGTGGAGGCGATCATAGATGGCTTCGCAGCGATGAGATTCCCAAACTGCGGTGGGGCCATAGATGGAACTCATCCCTGTCCTGGCACCGGACCACCAGGCCAGCCAGTACATTAACAGAAAGGGGTACTTTTCCATGGTGCTGCAAGCACTGGTGGACCACAGGGGACGTTTTACGAACATCTACGTGGGATGGCCGGGCAAAGTTCATGACGCTCGTGTTTTCAGGAACTCTGGTCTGTTTAGACGGCTGCAGGAAGGTACTTACTTCCTGGATCACAAAATAACTCTTGGGGATGTGGAGATGCCTATAGTCATCCTCGGGGACCCAGCCTACCCGCTAATGCCCTGGCTCATGAAGCCCTATACTGGCGCCCTGGACAGTGAAAAAGAACTCTTCAACTACCGGCTGAGCAAGTGCAGAATGGTGGTGGAGTGTGCTTTTGGCCATCTCAAGGGGAGATGGAGAAGCTTACTGACTCGCTGTGATCTCAGCGAAACCAATATCCCCATTGTTATAGCAGCTTGCTGTGTGCTCCACAATCTCTGTGAGAGCAAGGGGGAGACCTTTATGGCAGGGTGGGAGGTTGAGGCAAATAGCCTGGCTTCTGATTACGCCCAGCCAGACAGCCGGGTGATTAGAAGAGCCCAGTGGGACGCGCTGTGCATCTGGGAGGCTTTGAAAGCTAGGTTCCTGAGTGAGCAGGGTAACCTGTGACTTTTAAGTTTGTGTACAGAGAAGCTGAACCTGCCCCCATTTCTTTACCCAGTTAATGTTGACTATCCTCTCCAGTTACATACCCCCTTCACCCCCTTCCAACACACGTTTAGAAATAAAATCACTTCTACTTTGTTAATGAACACCGTTTTCTTTATTACTGTTTTCGCGGGAATGTTTTAAAACTGGGATGCAGACTGTGGTAGGGAGCGGGTGTAGTGTAGTGACGCAAATGACGCTTCTAAACTCCAGGATTGACAGGCTCCGCAGTGGTGGACTGGTTGTTTCAACGGAGTCTGTCACCCCTTCTGATCGGGACTGTGTGTATGGGGGGGCTATGTGACTTTGTGGCAGGGGGAGGACGGTTACAGATCCCCTGCTGCGTGGCTCTGTGATCCAGGATAAGGACCGCCGCATAAGATCTGTAACTGCCCTCCCCCGCCACAAAGTCAGAGCAACCCACCCCCCACCACAGAACATGAAAACCACCTCCCAGACTGACCAGGGTAACTAGTGACTGCACTGTGTATGTGCCCTGCTGCTGGACCTGCCCCCGCCTATGTACCCTGCTAAAGGTGACTGTCCTGTCAAATTACCAACCCCCTTTCCCCCCCACCCTCCCTCTTCCAAAAGAACATGGTGGAAACAGTAATTAACAGAAACATATTTTTATTAGCAACTACACATGAAACTGGGAGGTGAAACTTGGACGGGGGCTTGTGTGAGGCAGGAAGGAAAGAATTTGTCAAATTTTGGGGAATGAGAGCCTTCTACTACTAGAGCTGTCCGCAGGGGTGGAGTGAGAGTTTGCACGGACTCTGCCGCCCCTCCTTCTTTGCACTTTGGGTGAGGGGGGTTTGGAACTTGGTGGCGGGGGAGGGCGGTTACAGATAGACTGCAGCGGGGCTCTGTCCTCCTGCCTCCGTTCTTGCAGAACATCCACAAGGCACTTGCTCCCTCATTAGTCCAAGCAGCGTTTGAGTCGCCCGCTGGTCTTCCTGCCGCCATCTCTCCTCCCGTTCCATGTGTGCTTGGTGCATTTGGGATAAGTTCTCCCGCCACTGGGTCTGCTGTGCTGCCTGGGTTCGGGAGCATAAGTTCCGAGAACATGTCCTCCCGTGTCCTCTTCTTCCTACGCCTAATCTGCGCTAGCCTCTGGGAGTGTGATGCCAGGCTAGGTTGTGAGACAGTCGCAGATGTGGCTGTGGGAATGGGAAAAAGGGAGTGAATTCCTCAGAAAGATAAATGTAGTTGTGAGCAATGAACATAGTCTTTCTCTGTGAACAAGACCATGCACAGCACCTATCACATGCGCATTCAGGGCAAGGTCGAATTTGCGGCCTTCGCATTCAGTGCCTGGGGTCTTGCACTGCAGATCTGAGAAGCGGGGCAGGACACCGGAATTTGTGTAGCAGGCAGACATGGTAAGCCGTAGACTTGTGGCAGCTTAAAACTTTAATAGTAGCACTGGCCTCCTTTCACATTGAAAGCAATGCCAGTCCCTGCTGCCAGCAATCCGGCAACAGGAACTCTGCCCCTGTCCCACCCCCTCGCGGCTGTCCCTCTCATGCCTCCACCGCGTGGTTGCAAACCAGCGGTTACAGTTCAGTAAAGGAACGGGCAAGCAGTCCCAACACTAACATTCCCCTACCTAATTCAAAGCAGGTCACCATGAGCGACATCACCCTGATGAGGATCTCAGACAGTGAGAAAGAAAGAATGCTTCGGGAAAGCCTCCAAAGACCAGGGCCATATGCCGCCCTGCTCTGCAGGGCAATGATCCCTGAGTACTTGCTTGTCTCGTGGCGCGGAAACGTTTCTTACTACGGAGGACCCAATAAGGCCGCTCTCCCCAGGAACCTGATGCAAAGGCTTTCCAATTACCTCCAGGAGAGCTTCCTCGAGATGTCCCAGGAGGATTTCTGCTCTATCCCCAGACATATAGACCGCATTTTACTGTAGCTGCACTGGCAGGGACTAAACAGTAGAGCGGCTTGGGCAGAACAATCATGCTAAACCGGACATTGTTAGATTTTTTTTCAATAGTTGCACTGCCCAGGACTGAAACGTTAAGCGTCTAGGGCAAACTAATCATGAGAAACCCATTTTTGTTATTCTTAATATTCCTGTTCTGTTATAAATAAATGTTTAGATGTTTAAAACACTTACTGGCTGATCCTTCCCCAGATTCTGTGTCCGGGTTAACGGCTGGGGATGGTTGGTAGGGGATCTCTGTAAGGGTGATGAAGAGATCCTGGCTGTCGGGGAAATCAGCGTTGTAAGCGCTGTCGACTGCCTCGTCCTCCTCATCTCCTTCCTCATCTTCCCCGTCCGCTAACATGTCCGAGGAACCGGCCGTGGACAATATCCCATCCTCAGAGTCCACGGTCAGTGGTGGGGTAGTGGTGGCGGCTGCACCTAGGATGGAATGCAGTGCCTCGTAGAAACGGGATGTCCGGGGATGGGATCTGGAGTGTCCGTTTGCCTCTTTGGTCTTCTGGTAGCCTTGTCTCAGCTCCTTGATTTTCACGCGGCACTGCGTTGCATCCCGGCTGTATCCTCTCTCTGACATGTCTTTAGAGATCTTCTCGTAGATCTTTGCATTCCGTCTTTTGGATCGCAGCTCGGAAAGCACAGACTCATCGCCCCACACAGCGATCAGATCCAAGACTTCCCGATCAGTCCATGCTGGGGCCCTCTTTCTATTCTGAGATTGCACGGCCATCACTGCTGGAGAGCTCTGCATCGTTGCCAGTGCTGCTGAGCTCGCCACGATGTCCAAACAGGAAATGAGATTCAAACTGGCTAGACAGGAAAAGGAATTCAAATTTTCCCGGGGCTTTTCCTGTATGGCTGGTCAGAGCATCCGAGCTCGGACTGCTGTCCAGAGCGTCAACAGAGTGGTGCACTGTGGGATAGCTCCCGGAGCTATTAGCGTCGATTTCCATCCACACCTAGCTTAATTCGACATGGCCATGTCGAATTTAGCGCTACTCCCCTCGTCGGGGAGGAGTACAGAAGTCGAATTTAAGAGACCTCTATGTCGAACTAAATAGCTTCGCGGTGTGGACGGGTGCAGGGTTAATTCGATGTAACGGCGCTAACTTCGACATAAACGCCTAGTGTGGACCAGGCCTAAGTCATCATTAACTGTACTGCTCTAATGTTGGCTTAAAAATCAGCTAACATGTTGCTGCACTGGGTGGACTATTCCTGCACTCACCAGTTTAACCCCTTACTTCCTGCCAGGTCTCTGTACTGGAAAAAAGCATTCTGTTAGAAAACATGCTAACTAATAATTTCACTAACAAGATGTTAAACTCAATTAAGCCGCCTAGTGCAAACATGGACAAATTGGTGCTAAATAATGTTTAATATTGTATTAATTAAACCAGGTTACTTAACACATTTTCGAACCCAATACTCTTTTTCAGTGTAGACATGGCTTGTCAAGAGTTACAGTAGAAAGACTGCCAACTTTCCAAGTGTCAAGAACTAAATAGGAATCTCAATCATTTGACTGTTGCCTCTTGTTTTCACATGGAGGGACTGGCATCTAGAGAATCCTAGGAAGAGAATGCAGATCTGATGCAAGGGGAGTCAGGACAAGCATTCCTAGTTGGCAACAGTCTAAATACTTTTAAATGTGTGCTTCCAAATTCCTCCCACTAGCACCACCACAAAAACATTTTACTTTGCAAAACTTGAGAAGTTTTAGGATTTGGAGCCTTTTGGATTTGATTCTAAAACTGAGATCTCCAGCTGCACAATAACCCTAGAAAGTGGAACAGCTCATGAATTTAAAGAGGTTAACCCCCAGTATGCTCATAACGAGGAAACTGTGCATGGATACACAGTGTCCTTTTTATCCTTGCAGTAGCCAGCACAATTTCAGCCCGGGTTACCTGTGTCATCAGGACACTTGGTGAGCAAAACACCTCAAAGGGGAACAGGAAAATATGGGATGAGGCTATGAACACCCCTCAAGCACTAGCCAGTGCCGGCTGAATATACAGACTGGGAACTAGGCTGTATCCACTGCAAGGTTATAGCAGCAGATAAACTCCTGATGCAGGGCTGTGATAAATTACAAATAATCCCAAAGGGGGGAGGGATAGCTCAGTGGTTTGAGCATTGGCCTGCTAAACCCAGGGTTGTGAGTTCAATCCTTGAGGGGGCCACTTAGGGATCTGGGGCAAAATCAGTACTTCGTCCTGCTAGTGAAGGCAGGGGGCTGGACTTGATGACCTTTCAAGGTCCCTTCCAGTTCTAGGAGATGGGATATCTCCAAAGGTAGCTGCTGTAGGACATTTCTCCACACTTAAAGGAATACTAGGACTGCTGTATGTCTCATGCACTTGTGCTAGAATGGTGGAATTCCCAAAACGTGGGAGATTTCAGCCCCACACACCAATTAGTCACATACTCCCATCAAAACAGGTATAGCTGTTTCACATTTCATAAGCATGAGGCATTTCACATACTTGCTAGAATAAGCAACACACAGGTGCCTTTTCAGACATATAGTCAATAGGGAGTCTCTGTCTACTTGTAATTTTATACATATCCAGCTAACTCAGAGATCTGTGACACTGAGTGCTCAGGAACATTTACAGTATTTCTTACCTCTCCCACACATGCATTCTTTTCATTTACAACAGATATAAAATTCATATAAATCTTCATTTAATAACTCATCCAAATACAATGCATGTTATTGATATTTTAGAAATATTCTTTATTTTATTTAACCATTTCATAAGTAGGGCCCTACCAAATTCATGGTCCCTTTTGGTCAATTTCACAGTCACAGGATTTTAAAAATCGTAACTTTCATGATTTCAGGTATTTAAATCTGAAATTTCACAGTGTTGTAATTGTAGGGAACTAGACCCAAAAAGGAGTAGTGGGAGGGTTGCAACGTTAGTGTGAGGGGGTTGTGGTACTGCTACCATTACTTCTGCACTGCTGCTGGTGACAGTGCTGAGCGCAGAGCTGGGCAGCTGGAGAGTGGTGGCTGCTGGCTGGGAGCCCAGCTCTGCAGACAGAGCTGCCGCCAGCAGCAGCACTGTAGAAGTAAGGATGGCATGGTATGGGATTGATACCCTTACTTCTGTGCTGCTGGTGGGGCACTGCCTTCAGAGCTGGGCGCCTGGCCAACAGTCACCACTCTCCCATTGCCCAGCTGTGAAGGCAGCACAGAAGTAAGGGTGGCAATACCATGACCCCCCTAAAATAACCTAGTGACACCTCTGCAACTCCCTTTTGGGTCGGGACCCAATTTGAGAAACGTTGGTCTCCTCCATGAAATCTGTATAGTATAGGGTAAAAGCACACAAAAGACCAGTTTTCAGGGGGGGAGACCAGATTTCACAGTCTGTGACATGTTTTTCATGGTCATGAATTTGGTAGGGCCATATTCATAAGAGCAAATATGAGAGAACACATAGAAAGGTAATTAATTTTTATGGAGGCACAGGGCACAGTTCCACAATCAAGGTTGTTTTTGAAAATGCAACTAATGGGGGAATTTATTTCAGTAGGGGATAAAAGTGCATTTTGATAACAAAAAAATAATAAATGTTACATATGAACTTCTCATAAACATGGTCAAAAATGAAGTTGTGTTTATGTTAGTTTTATTAAACTAAAAGTCAGTGAATTTGTTATTTTATGAAAGATTAAATAATTTTTAAATATTGAGAACAAATTATTTTTGGAATTCCTGTATTTTTAGTAATTGTTGTTTTTGTAAATGAAGTTCAGAAGTTATATTTCCATGTCAACACAGTATGGCTTTGAATAAAAATATACAAGGAGTCTAAAGCAAGCAACAAGCCCGCCAGTCAAGTGAAATCACATAATTGTTTGACCACAGTTTAGATGGCATTGGATAACTGAAGTCAGCTTGTGACATTGTTAATTATTATTATTATATGCATCTGGTAGTTCTCAAAACCCTCAACCATGGTCAAGGCCCCATTGTGCTAGCGCTTGCACAAACTTAAAATAAAAAATTGCCCGTGACCTGAAGAGCTCATGATTTAAAGACAACAGAGAGCCTAGGGGAAGAGGCACAAATTCTTCCCAGTTTCCTCTTCACATAACAACCACCTTCATAAATGCACACCAGTGGGGTATGAATTCTAAATCGCACCAGCGTATCATGCACTAAATGGTCCAGGTGGTCCCACCTGGCCTGGAATACACAATATGTTCTCTAGCATGCAGTAATGTATTCCTGCTTCAAACAGCACTATGTTAACGTGCATTAGGGAACTTTTAGTGCAAGGAAGCATGGTCTACATGGGCCAGATAGTGTACAACATATGCGTAAGCTTTAGAAGTCACACCCCACTGGTTTGCATTATTATATTGTGTAGACAAGCCTTCAGTTTCATTCTGGGAGACTGTGATGGGGTATAAAACCCCCACAATGGGCAACAAGGAGTTAAGGAGCTGCTGTGGGCTCAGCCAGCCCTGGTCCACCACACAGACTGCGGAGGAGTTAAGAGGGGTCAGAACAGCTCACTTAGGGGTAGGCCAGGGAAGAGAAAGGACCTTTACCTTGCAGCTCCTGAGGAAAGGGCTGAGGAAGGCAGGATCTTTCCCATCCACAACTGCCTGAAGGTCTTTTCCTGAGGGAAGGCAGGACCTGCTTCTCTTCTACCTAGAGAGGGAGGCATTTCCTCCTCTCACCTACTAACCCAGTTTATTTGTGTTGATTCCCTGTGCTTTGTTTATGGACTACCCCTGAAATGGACTTGGAACTGACCTGCCCGAAGACCCAAGGCATGAGATGAGGCAGCTGCCACCCCTAAAGAGAGAGAGCTGTCACACCAGAATGAGAAGAGGTGCCAAGTGATGAGCTCCTTCACACCTTCCTGTTACAGACTGCAAACGCTGGGCAATAGAGAATGATAAGAAATGGCCCAGGGAGGGCAGCCTTAAGGCACTCTTTGGTGTCAGACCTTTGATAGCCCACAAAGGAGCCTGGGCTTGAGTGGAAGGGCCCAGGCTCTCCTACCAAAATCCCTCTCTGTATTTTGAAAGGCCTAAGCCCTGACCACTAGGCAATGCTCCCCATGAGCAAAGACCATCATAGAGACACAAAGAAAACCAAAAACAAATTGCAAAAATTGTCTGAAGACAGCTCTCTGCCACTATAACTGAATTTATGCTAGAGGTTGTACCAGTATAATTATTTCAGTTAAAAAAAACAAACACACCACTAACCAAAATAGTCATATTGGTACAAAAATTTGTGGCTAGACCGGGCCTTACATTCACATAAATGGACTAATTTTCAGAAGTGCTAAATGCCCAGCATCAACTATTGACTTTATAATTATTTACCTTTAACATTTTAATAAATGGCTGTGAGGCATAATTTAAAAAAAAATATCAAGTTGTAAATAACTAATTAACACTGCCTCTTTGATTTGTACCGCAATTGCTTAGCAATATGTGGTCAAGCTCTCCCTGTTCCAGGGCTAAATTCTGCAGTTCTTCCTCAAGCAAAACTCCTAGAAAAGACAATAGGAGTTTTGCTCAGATAACACCTGCAGAATATTGCCTCCATTTTTCTTGTTATTTTTATAGATGCATAGGTTTTAAAGGCAGAAAGGACCATTATGGTCATCTAATACAACTTCCTGCATAACATAACCCATATGAAAGGGGTCTGTTGGCCCATTATTGAAACTTTTTGGTTGGCCCTCTCCCAATACTAGGAAAAGGGGGAGGCCCAAAGAGCAGTCAGCTTCCTGTGACTGACAGGTCCCGAGAGCCAATGGGGAAAGGCCAACACTCCAAGTCAGCCAGATTGAAAGGGTGGCGAGGCCAATCAGAGAATTGAAAACCCATGGCCTGCCTTCTGTGTGAGCTGTGGCTGCATGGGCAAAGTAAGGCACAAGAGGGAGAACAGAGGAACCAGAGCAGAGCTGGGGAGAGTGAAGCAGCCCAAGGAGCAGCCCAGAGTGAGGGAGCTGGAGCAGCAGAGACCAGTCACACTGATGGCGAACCAGGACCAACCAGAGCTGGGATAGCAAAAGGCCTGCTGTGCCAGAAGTAAACTGGAGCCAAGAGCAGGGAGTGGCTGGGGAGAACAAGGTGGAGACCTTGGGCAGAGATTGCTCTGTAGAGAAACGTCACCAGATGAGAGGGCCTTGAAGCCCAGACTTTGATGGGGGATATGAACCTGATTGGTGGGCGAATACTGGAGAGAAGGGTCCTGCCACCTAGAGCCTGAGGTATGTAGCCACCACTAGAGAAGGTGTCTTACTTGTTGTATCACTGCACCACAGCCAGGTCCTGGGAAGGAGGCCTGGGATATGTATGGAATAGGCTGAATTTTCTGGAGTTCCAGAACCTATTGTTTATGGGGTTCCTTTAACATACTCATTTTTTTTTTCCTTATTTGTTTGCAGTTGATGTTTAATAGATTGGATGTGGTTTAAACTCAATATGCTGATTAATAGGTCAGGGAAGGGGCCAGTGAGGAGAGAGATTAGTGATTAAGCTTCCCAGGGATCCTGGGCCCAGCCCTATCAGGGTTATGAGGACTCCTCTTTCTCTCTCTCATGTGGCGGAGTCCTCGAGTTCAGGCAGACTTCCAGGTAAAGGCACTTGGTGCGGGGACTCAGATCTTTTTACCATCCAATTCCACTGGGGTGGCATATAGGGTTACCATTCGCCCGGATTCCCCCGGACATGTCCGGCTTTTTTCAGTTAAAAATAGCGTCCGGGGGGAATTTGTCAATGTCCGGACTTCCCCCCCCCCCGCCATGCAGAGCGTGCGGGGCTTACAGGGCAGCCGGCCAGATGGTGCCACTCGCAGGGGGCTCCGGCAGCCAAAGCCCTTCCTCCACTTCCCCCTCCTCTCTCCTGCAACTTGAGACCAGTCCCCTCCTCTCCCTCCCTCCCCCCGCCCTGCATTCACAGATCGCCGGCCCTCGGCTCAGCCTCCGGCAGTCTGGAGCTCCAACCCTGCTCCCCTCCCCCGCTGTCGAGCGCACTGCTCTGCAGCATAGTAAGGGGGCCGGGGGTCAGAGAAGCAGCAGGGAGGTTCTGGGGGGGGGTAGTCAAGAGACAGGGAGCAGGGGGGAGGGTTGGATGGGTCAGGAGTTTGGGGGGGGCTGTCTGGGGGTTGGGGGTGTAAGGTTTTGGGCAGAGTACAGGTGGGGGGGGGTCTCAGGAGGGGGCAGTTAGGGGACAAGGCACAGGGAGGCTTAGGTAGGGGGTGGGGTTCTGGAGGGCAGTTAGGAGCAGGGATCCCAGGAGGGGGCAGTCAGGGGACAAGGAGCGGGGGGGGTGTTTGGGAGTTCTGGGGGGGGCTGTCAGGGGGCAGGAGTGGGGAGAGGGATCGGAGCAGTCAGGGGACAGGGAGCAGAGGGGTTTAGATGGGTCGGGAGTTTTGGGGGGGGGCTATCAGGGGGTGGGGAGTGGTTGGATGGGGCGTGGGAGTCCCAGGGGTCTGTCTGGGGGTGGGGGTGTGGATAAGGGTTGGGGCAGTCAGGGGACAGGTAGGGGGTAGAGTCCTAGGGGGCCAGTTAGGATGTGGGGAAGGTCTCAGGAGGGGGCAATCAGGGGACAAGGAGCAGGGAGGCTTAGGTAGGGGGTGGAGTCCTGGAGGGGCAGTTAGGGGCAGGGGTCCCAGGAGGGGGCAGTCAGGGGACAAGGCATGGGGGGGATGGTTGGGGGTTCTGAGGGGGCAGGAAGTGGGAGGGAGTGGAAGGGGCAGGGGCGGGGCTAGGGCAGGACAGGGGCGGGGCTAGGGTGGGGCTCCTCCCGTCCTCTTTTTTGATTGTTGAAATATGGTAACCCTAGTGGCATAGAAGCCAGGAAAATTCCCCACAATAGCAAGAACATTTCCCCACTTACACATAGAACCTCCCCCAGTAATTTCTACAGCAAGCCCATTTTAAATATACTGGTCATGAAAGAATATGATTAATTTAAAAACATAGACTCCAAAAAAGAAAAGAATATAGACATCCTGTAGTTGTAAATGCAGAATAAACAAAATAATCATAATAAACTGTTCTTATATAGTGATTTCATCAATAAATGTCTATGTAGTTAATGAAGGAGGACAAGCATCATGATCCCTATTTTACACATGGGAAAACTGTGACAGAAATGTAAAGTAATTGGCTGCAAGTCATACAGCATGGCAGAGCTGAGAATAGTACAGCGGTCTCCTCACACCCAACCCACTATTCTATCTACTGGACCATACCAAGTAGCGCTGTAGGCTACAATTTTCAAAGGGGCTTAAAAGAGTTGGATGTCCAACTCCCATTGATTTTTTCTACAGGACTTAGTCCCTCAATTCCTTTAGGTTCCTTTGAAAATCACAGCTATAATGTACATCTTGATTAATGACCTTTAGGTTCATCTAAAGGTGATTTTAGTAATGGGCATCCTATATATACAGGACAATTACCTGTGAACAACTATAAGATATATAGTTATCTTATAGTTGTTCACTGGTAATTTTCCTGTTTGTTTGTTTTTTTTGTATGCATGTTTGTATTTTGCAGACAAATAAATCCTCAGTGGGAATGAATCTGTAAACATTCTGTACTGTTTCATATGCTAAAAGATCTAGGAAAAATGACAAAATTAGAAAGATGTCACTTAGTGATTCATGAGGCTCTTAAAGTCTGATATTTTATGAAGCACAAACTGTTTTTGAATTCACAAAATTAGTTTGTGTTTATTTACTATAATGTAGGCACTTTTTTAAAAAAAGGAATGTATAAACTGGAGCAATTGAGCACAAAAATTCAGAATCAATTAAAGAGAACTTCATATTTTACTTACAGAAAAGCAATTAACCAAAATATCAAAGTTCCAAGAACAGTGTTTTTCATTAAACCTCTATCCCTCCTGTTTCTGAGGTAGACACTTTTCTGCCTCTTTCATGGAGCACATAGCGAGACAAGTTCACCCATTCCTTAGAGTTCATAAAGTTTTCCAATATGTCATCATATAATAACAGTGATGCCAGCTCACATTAATGGTGATACTGATTTGACACACTATCTAATTAAACTGAGACAAAACTGCATGATTACTTTCACATGTTTTAAAATAAATATTTTTAAAAAAAAGCATAGCTTGAGCTGTGTATTATAACATCAGCATTGGAGACCCTGTAATTGATGAGCTCTGCCCACATGAGTAGGTATAACTATAGAAAAAGCCTATCTATGGTGTAGTCATCAAACAATACTGCACATCTGACATGGTGATGTATTATTCAAATGCTCCTGCTGGAATCCTCCATGAGCACTCTGACTCCAAATGCAACAGTTGCAGAATTCCAACAGGAGTATCGAGATGGCAGAAACCATGAGGAACAGACAAATTATTAGATTTAACTTAGACACAAAATGTGCATGGCCTATGGCATCAGAATATATGTTCTTTTCACAATGACATTTGGCATCAAATGCTCTTTTGAACTAATATATCATTTGCTTTCTAGCTAAGATGTTATCAGACTGAAAGCCAAGATGAAGATATAAAAAGAGAAAAACCCAGTTCTGTGCTATCCAATCCTTCTCATAGGATTTTTACTGGACTGGATTCCTGCCAACTCGTTGGAATAAAAGTAGATTGAAACTGAACTGAGTCCAAGAGGCCAGTGGGAGTCAGAACACCATTCAGCTGCTTAGCTGCAGGACAAAGACACAGCCAACTCCAAGAGCTGCCAACATAAATGACAGAGGAGTTTGCCAAGGACCAGCTGCAACTGTTTTTATCACAAAAATATCTTCCCAGGTGGCTACCCAGCCTCTGTGAGAGTCTGCTAAAGTAAAGGATGAGACATGGTGCAATCTCAAACAAAAAACTGTGTTTTATTTTGTAGTTAATGTATGACAATAGGAGTTTATATTTTGAGAAACAAGTTTAAAACACATTTTAGAAAAAAAAATGTGTAGACAGCAGAGAAAAAAGTTTTATTTCTTCTCTCTTAAAACATATGGAAGTACGTGTGTGTGCTTTGTTTGTTTCCTGTTATCTATATACATTGGCTTGAAAGCACTCTATTCATTTCCCTGTTGAAACTTTCATGAGCTATACTCTAGCTATATAAAATGTCAGACACGAATTGGGGGCTTTTCTCTCACTTGTGTGTATCATTCCCATTAGTATCAATGAGTGTTATGTTCACACAGAGAGGGGAACAGAACATTTGTGCCATTCTGTTTTTGGCATACTATGCTTTGAGAATTTTGGTTCCCATGGGACTCCCATAACTGTATGATTATTCTATTCAAAATGCAGCTCACATGATGAAAAGTGGCATGCCACAGCAAACATTACATGGTTGATATTTATGGGCAAACAGGCTCATATTAGAATTTAGAATATTGATATTTAGGGGTTCCAACTTTCAGACTCCAAATAAAATCTGATTATCAGCCCTTTCCTAAATCTTCCTATTGTCTTTGCAGGATTTACACCTCCCACCAACAAACATAGTTCCATTTTTACCAGCAGATGCTCCTGCCTTCTGATAATTTGTATTCCCTTTCCCATTTCCTACATCCTTTCGACAGTCCGAGAAGAATCCATTCCCTGGACCTTCAATGGGTAGCTGGCCTACTCATTCCATCCTGGTTCTTTGGGCAGTCAGCAAAGTAGGCCCACTCTCCAGACATGGGAGGAAGAGATTAGAGGCTTGCCTGACAAGTCTATCACTTTTAAACAGAAAGACTAGGAAAGCACCTAGGCCCTAGTAGAACCAACTATCCTAATGCCTTTCAAGCTCCTATCTAGACTCTGGGTAGCTATTACCCTAGACTTTATAGTCAAGTTGCCTGTATCTAACAAGCAGACTGTAGTACTCACTATGTCAACTTGCTGACAAAAATGTCCCATTTCATCCCGAGTGTGCACCTGTCCCCTGCAGCAGAAACAGCCAAGCTCTTAGTGACTCATGTCATCTGTCTCCATGGACTCCCAGAGCAAGTCACAACTGATCAGTGTCCGCAGTTCATTTAGCAGTTTTGGGGTGAAACCCTATGATTGCTTGGGGTCCACACTTATATATCCACCACCTGTCACCCACAAACTGACAGTCAGTCCACATGAGCAAATCAAGTGATGGAACAATACTTGCACTGCTGCATGAATTTCCACTAGGACAACTAGTCGAGCCTCCTACCCCACACAGACTTGCTCCTACCCCAAACAATGCTGACCATGTCTCCGCCGGGTAGAATTCATTCTATGCAAATGGTGGCTTCCACCCCTGTCTCCACCTAGACATATCCGTTAACTCCACAAATCCTGTGGCCACTGTTTGGGTGCAGCAGATCCATGAGCTCCAAGAAGAACTCAAGGCCCATCTGGACAAGGAAGACTACAAGCGGTATGCTGACTGCTTGTGCCAGAAAGGTTTGGCATTCACTGTCGGGCAAAAAGTGTGGCTCTCAGCCAAAAACCTCCACACCAACCAGCTGTGTCATAAACTGGACCACCAATACTTGGCTGATGGGATATGACCTGAGATAATCAACCGAGTGACCAGGAAGCTTCAATTACCCTGATCCCTAAAAATATACTCAGTGTTTCATGTATCCTTGCTAAAACCTATACAGACAACCTTTCGCTCACCAGGGTCAACCACCGCCTGCTTCGGTGCGGATCCAAGGACACAATAAGCATGAGGTCCATGGGTTACTGGACTCAAAAATCAGATGCAGCTTGCTCTAGTACCTTGTGGACTCGGAGGCTCTGGCCCAGAAGAGCCATCCTGGGAGCCCACATCCCAAGTCTATGTTCCAATCATGTGGTAGCCTTCCATGCTGCCTATCCTGGGCTGGCGGGGGGATCCTGGGGAGAGGGTAATGTAAGGCCCTGTGGGTTTAGCACCCAGCCTCCAGATCTGCCATGCAGCTGACCGCTCCAGTAGGCAGGACTTCCCATAGTCTTTGTCCATAGTGGGTCATGGGTAATGGCATGCAAGCTGGTTACAGCTGCTGTTGGGTGGCCTCCTGGAGAGGTCCTGATTGGCTTCCTACCCTATATAAACACAAGGGATGTTTTAAGAAGTGTCCAGTCAACAGTGAGAATTTCCTGTGGCTGCTATGATTATTCTTACTCTTGAACTCCTGGCTTCAACCTTGGCTTGATTTGGACTTTGACTCCTGACCCTGAAACCTGCCTTGGACTCTGCCCCTTGGTATCTACCCTAGCCTGGAACTTGACTATGAACTTCTCTGACACTCCCAGCCTCAGGTTTGACCCTGCTCTGACCCTTGATTCCGACTGTCCTTGTCAGGATCCTGACACAAGGGTTTTTCATTCCTCTTACTTCCAGGGATGTGGATTTTTGGATGGCAGGGAGGGAAGGCCTTCAAGGAAGTAAAGATTAAGTGAGACATAGAGGTGTGTCTCCTTCATCTTCTTCTCCTCCTTCATCTCAAGCTCTGCCTTGTCTGGCTCACTAACCATCTCAGACTCTGCTGCTGTGTACTGATAGTAGCACTGCACTTGGAATGGGCAGGTAAATATTCTTCAGCAGAATATTGCCCAAACAACATTCAGAAAATGTTCAGTTGCTGAATAGCACTGATGTGTCATATAGCAATTTCCTTATTTGAATCTACCTAAGAGTGGCTGCTCATACACTCACTAAGCTTTACTCTACCCATTTTTAATGTCAAGAAATATTAAGTCTGCAGTAAGACCCTTTAACAGAATGAATCCAGCTAAGAATTTTTATGTATATTTATTTACCAGCAATAAACATGTTTCATGCCCAATAAACTCCTAAACTCACCACAAAAAAGGAAAAAGGCAGTTATCACAGAACCAAAAACCCAAGAGACAAAAAAAAACTGTGCTTTCACGTTTTTTTTTTTTTTTTTTTTTTAAGAGGATGGAGTGTTGTCAATTAGTGAGTGGGTGATTTGCAACCAGGGCTCCAAAGTTCTATTCCCAGCTCTGCCCTGGAATCACTGTGCAACTAGGTCATTTACACTCTCTGAGTCTGTAAAATGGGTATTATAATAATAATACATATCGCCCTGCAGGGGCTATATTAGTTTTAATTATTGTTTGTAAATCATTTAGAAATCTTTTAATAATATATGATAGCCACAACTAAACCATTAGGTCAAGATTTTCAAAATTAGGAGCTTATTTAAGCACCTGAAGACTAATTTTTAAAGGTCCTGCTGCAGGCAGTGGTGAAGTACTGGGTGCTTAGCACTTCTGAAAATTAGACCACTTTAGTTAAGGGCCTGATTTTTGGTTCCTGCTTTTGAAAAACTTGTCTTCATCAGTTAACAGGTTGTTGTTGCTATTAATTTGCCTCTGTTGTGGCAGGCCACTGGTCAAAGCCCTTTATGGAATGGATCCTACACCCCCATTGACATAAATATGTTTAGCCCAAGTAAGAATTGCATATTCAAACCCTTAAGTATATTATTTAATGTTGTGGAATTTCTGTAAATTAACAGAAGTATCTGTCCCTTATAAGCCCAGGGGCTAAGATTTTCACATGTTACAAATTATTTTAATGAGGTGGGGAAAAGAGGAGGAGGCAGCAACAGGAGGTAAACTACAAGATTCTGCAGCTGTCAGGTAGAAAAGTGAAACATTCAGGGCCGTCATCATCATCCCTCTACTCTCTACCCTCCCTAGTGTCAAAGTATCATAGGTTTCAAATAGGAGAACTGATAATTTGCCTTTGGCCTTTAACTTATGAAGGAAAGGCCCTAAATTCCCCTATTTATCAAGCTTAAAAGGGTGTATGGGTCATAACATTTTGTGATTAGAGCTGTAAGGGTTAAACTTGAAAGCTACACAGTCTGAACACTACACAGTAAAGAGCTTGTTATCAAGGTAAAGTTGATAATGGAACTCGATGTATTTGTGAGCTATGATTTTATAAAATAAATGACCTAGAACTTGAGCAGGAGGAATTCATGAGCAACCTTGAAATAATGATGAATTCCCCTCTACAAATGTCCAGATGATGTGGAAAGTAGTTGAATAAGTGCAAAGGACAGGTACATAGTTTGGCTAAAATGATGATATATAAGCCTATGGAAGGTTTGCTGATATTATACACTGCAGTATTCTCACTGCACTAATCCGATAAATCTTAATAAGCCTTGAACTTGGTGTTCTGCTTCTGAATTCTCCATTTCATACACGGTTTTGAGTCCCCATGTCAAAAAATGGTAGTTGGAATGTAAGATGTGAAATCTTCAGGTAGACTTGTAAAGGCCTAGGATAATCTTACACCACAAAGAGGACTTCCCTGAAGAGAAACCTAATTTTTTAAGATTTGATTATTTATGTAATATTTCAACCTTGAACTTTGGAAGGTTTAATATAAAAACAGAGGAGGACAAGTACTAGATAACTGTATTTGTCTTACTGATGATGAACATATGCAATCGCTGTTAAAATGCTCTGTGAGATCACCTGTTTCCTTGTATGGGCCCTTGTTTGTACAGAAAAACATGTGGCTTTAAAGTTTCATATAATTTAATAAGTTATTTTAACACTGAATGTTTATTAACATTTAATAATATAAAATACAAACTCTAAAACCCAACCCCACTGCAATAGGTATTTTTCCTATGAAAATCTGGTTGCCTTACAGATGGACAGTAGGTGTCCTCTGGGAGGAGATTGGGTCAGGGTAACCGGTCAACACTGACCTTTCTGTACGTCTTCACTACCCACCGGATCGGCAGGTAGCAATCGATCTATCGGGGATCAATTTATCCCGTCTCATCTAGACGCGATAAATCGATCCCCGAACGCGCTCCCCGTCGACTCCGGAACTCCACCAGCGTGAGAGGCGGAAGCGGAGTCGACGGGGGAGCCGCAGCCATCGATCCCGCGCCGTGAGGACGGGAGGTAAGTCGATCTAAGATACGTCGACTTCAGCTACGCTATTCTCGTAGCTGAAGTTGCGTATCTTAGATCGATCCCCTCCCCAGTGTAGACCAGCCATCTATCTTAAAGTAGTTCTAGATAAGAAGTAAATCATATATTATATGCTTAAATGCTCGAAATGATCCTTATTGAAGTGTAACAGGCTGAAATGGAAGAAGATTAAATAATAAGAATATTAGGTTTTGCTATAAGAGAGAGAGACCTATTGTTTTAATGTGAGACTTAGTGTGACAGGCATGACAGGCTTGGGATTCAGTTAGCCAAAGCAGGCCATGTAATTGTCTTCTCATGCTGGGAAACAAACAAGTTACCACAAAAGACCAGGTACACCACATAATTGTGTAAGTAATTTTGTGATTTGAGGGATTTCAGGGGGCTTTTGCAATATAGTAATTATGCAGATAACTGCATTAATACACATAATTTATTAACACAAATGGCTTGTGCCAGCGATTAAAAGTTTAACCATGATTAGCCAGAATACCACACATGGACAGGGTCTGAAACCTCATCAGATATGGTCCTTGAAATGTATGTGTGTGGGGGGGAGGGGGAAATAGAAAAAGTATATAAATGTGTGGTGACCCTGTTGTTGGGACATAGGACAACAATCTGGGATAACTGTGCAGGAAGCCTGACCCAATGCCTTCCTATTGAGGTGATCTCTACTTACTGTTCCTTCCATCTTTGTTACTAATGGTTTCCCTAAGGTTGTAAGTATGCACAATGTAAGACTGTGTGCATGACCAATGCAGGAAAGCACTTTATTGTACTTATTTTATTCTTATACTTATGTACATTTTTCCTATGATTTCAACTATATTTGTCTACATTAATTAAAGCTCAAAGTTTGTATGCTTTACCAATTTATCATCTTTAACTCTAAGTAGCCACCTAAATAAAGAATCTGTTATTGTGACAGCTGCACTTTGCACCTGAGATTAACCCTAGCCATAGGTTGGAGGGTCTCTAGCACCTACAGCTCCACCTCTTATTTTAGGCACCTGCCCCCTTTGCATGGTTGTTTTTCCAGGGATACAATGGGACAATAAGAGTTTACATATTGTACTGATCACTTTTTTCTTTAATGGTTTGCATAACAAGAGCAGCATCTCGTCAGCACAATGACTTGCTAGTTAACTTTCACTTCCCATCATTGCCTTACTTGCATTTTTGTAGTCAGAGAACCTCACCCTGTCACTAACACAACAAATATTTTTTTCAGTGTAAAATCCCCCCAAAATACTGCCTAGTTTAAATAGTATTTTAGAGAAAGTTCAGTGAACTTATTTCTACAAGTCTAATTTTGATATAATTCGAAAATCTTTGATATTAATTATGATCCTCTTCGGCCCATTTCTTCAAGTGGGTAGATCAGTGTCTGTTTATAGATACGTTGTATTTAAATATTTATTTTGTGTTGTGATATTTTTTTTAACTTTTTTTTATTCAGATCTGGATGCTAAAAACATTTGCTGCTCTGCTCTGGTGCACATTATGACATCCATTCATAACAACATGACTTCACCACTGCAAACAACAAATCCCATGATGCACTTAGGTCTAGAATGAATAGATGCTCTTCATCTCTGTATTACATTTTCCCCAAAATACATAGGAACTCAAACACCAACATGGCTGCTTGTCCCCTAGACATACACAACAAATATACTACACTTTCATTCTAAATACTGACTAATGGTGTTGGGCTTACATGAGTAGAGCTGGACCAGTGGCTCAATGGTTAGCCAAATACAAGGACACATGGGAGACCTAAGGCTCAGAGAGACTTTCAAAGATAAAGTAAACGAACACGATACAGAATCTTTTCATTTTTTAATTATGCCTGGCTATAGAGCAACATTTCTTTGTTGAACTACCATGCCTTTCATCCCAGTGACTCTATATCAAAGAGTGATGGTACATGACATAGGATAAAACTGACTGGAATGAGAGGCATGCCACAAAAAAGACACAGGTGGCAGCCTCACATATTCCACCTGGATCAGCTAACCAATCTGCTCTGAAGGTGGTAAATACCTATAGAATTTTCAGCTTTTGTGTAGAAAGTAAGGAAGCTATATGGGATTGTCATCAACTTATTTCTCTGGAGCACAACAATGAGAACTCATCCTAAATTGTCTTCTTTTGGGGAGGCAATGGCTAATTACAAGGAGAACTGAAAAGCTTAATAAGAATGGCCATACTGGGTGAGACCAATGGTCCATCTAGCCCAGTATCCTATCTTCTGACAGTGGACAATGCCAGATGGTTCAAAGGGAATGAACAGAACAGGGCAATTATCAAGTGATCCATCCCCCATCATCCAGTCCCAGCATCTGGCAATCAGAGGCTTACGAACACACAAGAGCATGGGGTTCCATCCCTGACCATCTTGATGAATAGCCATTGATGGATCTATCCTCCATGAAATTATCTAATTCTTTTTTGACACCAGTTATACTTTTGGCCTCCTCAACATTCCTTGGCAATGAGTTCCACAGGTTGACTGTGCGTTATATGAAGAAGGACTTCCTTTTGCTTGTTTTAAACCTGCTGCCTCTTAATTCAATGGGGTGACCTCTGGTTCTTGTGTTGTGTAAAGGGGTAAAAATACTTCCTTATTCACTTTCTCCATACCAATCATAATTTTTTAGATCTCGATCACATCCTCCCTGCAGTTGTCTTTTTTCCAATGTGAAAAGTTCCAGTCTTTTTAATATCTCTTCATATGGAAGCTGCTCCATAACCTTAATCATTTTTGTTGCTCTTCCCTGTACCTTCTCCAATTCTAGTATATATATATATATATATATATATATATATATATATATATTTTTTTTTTTTTTTTGAGATGGGGGCAACCAGAACTGCAGCATTCAAGCTATGGGCATTCATGGATTTATATAGAGGCATTTTGATATATTCTGTCATATTATCTATCCCTTTCCTAATGGTTCCTAACATTCTGTTAGCTTTTTCAACTGTCACTGCACAATGAGCAGATGTTTTTAGAGAACTATCCACAATGACTCCAAGATTTTTCTTGAATGTGAACAGCTAATTTAGACCCTATCATTTAGTATGTATAGTTGGGATTATGTTTTCCAGTATGCATTACTTTGAATTTAACAACATTGAATTTCATGTGTCATTCCTATCTTTAACCGGTTACTGATTTATGAAAGGACCTTCATTCTCATCCCATGACTGTTTCCTTTAAGAGCCTTTGGTTAGGGACCTTTGAAAGGCTTTCTGTAAGTCCATGTACACTAGATCCACTGGATCACCCTCATCCACTTATTTGTGTTTGACACCCTCAAAGAATTCTAATAGATTGAGCTATGATTTCCCTTTAATAAAAGCTGTGTTGACTCTTCCCCAACAAATGTGTTCATTTATTTGTCTGATAATTCCGTTCTTTACTATAGTTTTAACTAATTTGCATGGTACTGAATTTAAGCTTACCAGTCTGTAATTGCCAGGATTGCCTCTGGAGACTTTTAAAAGTTGATGTCACATTAGCTATCCTCCAGTCACCTGGTATAGAGGCTGATTTAAGAGTTAGGTTACATACCACAGTTAGTAGTTGTGCAATTTCATAACTGAGTTCCTTGAGAACTCTTGGGTGAATAACACCTGGTCTTGGTGACTATTACTGTTTAATTGGTCAGTTTGTTCCAACATCACCTCTATTGACACCTCACTCTGGGACAGTTCCTCAGATTTGTCCCCTAAAAATGGCTCAAGTGTGGGAAACACCCTCTCATCCTCTACAATGAAGACCAATGCAAAATATTCATTCAGCGTCTCTGTAATGGCCTTGTCTTCCTTGAGTGCTCCTTTAGCACCTTGATCTTTTAGTGGCCCCGCTGACTGACAGGCTTCCTGCATCTGATTTACTCATATTTTTGCTGTTAGCTTTTTCCTTTTGCTAATTGCTTTTTATTTTTTTTTTTTTAGTTTAGAGATTATTAGGTATATCTAGCTCTCATGCTCTCTCTCTCTAAAGTCCCTCGCAAAACTTCTGTTTGCTGCTTCTATTCATCTACACCTCTGGTCACTTATGAGCTGTCTTTTTAAACCCCTGTTCTCCCTGAGTAGCTCTGCCCCCGGTTAGCAGTTAATGGATCCTAAAGAGATTAGGGATCAAAGCCTCATTAAGAAGCTCTCAGACTTATTTAGCAGGCCATTAGGCTCAGCACTGCCCCACAAAGAGACCACACTATAGACTAGTCAGGCAGCAAGCACACAAACACAGATGACAAACTTACCCCAAGGGTCTCCTTCACCTGGAGAATTCCCTCTCAAAACTCCCATTTGCTCTTCTGGTTTGCTAGCTTTAGTTCAGACACGCACCCAACATTTTGGATGCTTATCTGAAATTATCCAACACCTCAAATCAGCAAAATTGGTCAGAAAACTTCACACAGGCATTTTGGTGAAAATCCTAAAACTTCTTCCTATGTACTGGGATGGCCCCAAGAATAGGGTTACCATCTGTCCGTATTTCCAAGGACATGTCTGGCTTTTGCGTCTTTAAATAGCCGTCCGGGAGGAATTGGTAACAAGGTTATAAGGTCCGGGATTTTTCCCCTTCCCCTCCCTCCCTTCCTTCCATGCAGAGTGCAGCGTGGTTGATTGGGTGGCTGGGCCTGATTGAGCTGCTCCCATTGGCCTCCAGCAGCCAGAGCCCCTCCCCTGCTCCCCCCCCCCCCCGCTGCCTGCAGCCTGGTGTAACAACACAAACAGCCCCACCGGCAGCGTGTTTTGCCTACACGTGGAGCCAGCATCTGACCGGCATGGGCATGGTAAGTCCCAGGGGACAGTCAGGGAGCAGGGGGAGGGTTGGATGGGCCTGTCTGGGGGTGGGGGTGTGAATATGGGGTGAGAGGGGGGGCGGCAGGTTATATTCTTTTGTGCCTGAGCTCCAGCAATATCCAGAGCCGGTGGCCCTGCTCCAGCAATATTTGGAGCTGGGTCTCTCCCCCGGCCCTGCCTGGAGCGGGCCCCGGCCTCCACCTGCCACCCCCCCTCCACGCGTCTCCCCCGCAGCCCCCCCTCCCCATCCCTGGCTAAAGAAAGCAGCACGCCCCTCTCCCATGCCTGCTTGTGCTGCTGGAGTAGCATTCCTATGCCCTCCCAGCAGCAACTGCTGTCTGCTGCCCCAGGGTCCTAGTGCCCCCTATCCACTAATGGCAAGGCAGGCCGCCCTTACCCTGCCCTTCCACCCTAGCCCTGAGCCTCTCCAATGCCCCAAACCCCTCATCCCCAGCCCCAGCCCTCATCCCCCCGCACCCTAATCCTCTGCCCCAGCTTTGAGCCCCCTCCTGCATCATGAACCCCTCATCTTCAGACCCAACCCTCATCCCCATGCACCCTAATCCTCTGCTCCATCCCTGAGCCCCCTCCTGCATCATGAACCCCTCATCCTCAGACCCACAGCCCTCACCCCTGCACCCCCTCCTATCCTCAAACCCCCTCCCAAACCCCCTTCCCCTTCCCACACACAACCTCCTGCCCTCAAACTCCCTCCCAAAGCCTGCACCCACCTATCACTTAAAACACAACTGCAAAAATACAAAAGTGATTTACTTCCTATAGCAGGGTGGTCACCCGCTCTGAGCCTGAAAGGGTTACAGCCAGCCCTGGGAGAGGACTGGGGCTGTGAGCTAAAGGCTGGGCTGAGTGGGGAAAGAGCCTCAGCTGGAGCCATGCCTCAATCAGGCCATGGCTGGCCTTATAAAAGGCTGTGAGCCAGGCACTCAAAGAGTCTCTTTCTAGCTGTGAGGAGAGATGGGCCTGGTTGCCTGAGAACTGAGTAGAGTACCTAGAGTGGAGCAGGGCTGGGGGAAGGCTAGAGGAGCTGAGGAGCTCCAGCCTGGAAAACCCCCAGGCTGCAGGCCTTGCTAAAGGCTGGGAAGAGTACTGGGATTGCAGAGGTGCAGCCCAGGGCAGGCAAAGGCAGCAGGTCCAAACCCCCCTTGCCAGTGATGAGTGGTTTATAGACTGCAGTCTGCCCCAGGGAGCGGGGGCTAGACGATGACTGGCAGTAGCCACTGAGGCAAGGTGGGGGTTGGGGGTTCCCCTGGGTGGGGAGACCCAGAGTGTGGGTTACTGCCAGGGCAGAACCCTGACATAGAGGGACACCAGGGCCTAGGAGGGACACAGCGGCCAGTGGAGGTGAGACATCGGCCAATAGAGGGCACTCTGGAGCTGGAGAACTAATTCCCAGGACAACCAGCAGGAGGTGCCGCACCACTGATTTGTCACATTGCTACACTTCCCCATAAATTTCTTTAGGGACCCCTTAACACAATCTGCTTCTTTCCAGGTGTCTCTCCATACAGGGAAAGGCAGGATTTACATATTCTCAGAATAATTTATTCCAGCCTGAAGCTACAATCTGGCTACTCTGAAGACTACAGGACCCAGTCTGCCCAGCTCTCCTTTTTCTGAGAAACTGGCTGGAGTCACCCAGGAAACAGATGGGTTCCTGAACACTGTGGGAAAAGGAAAGTTCCAGTCCATCCTGCTTATGGAACACAGTGTTATCGCCAAAGTCAGCAGCATGAGTAGATTTATAAACATCCTTTCTGCTCCTCTTTGTAGCAGAAGAGGAGCAATGAACCGTTTCCAACAGATGATTTCTTCCACTCTGAAAATCATTAAAGTAATTTCAAATCTCTCCCTATGCCTTTTTGAATTCTGTATTTGTGTATATATGGAAGACTGGGGGGTCGAAGGAAAGAATGTGGTACAATTAAAACTAATCACTAAACATCTTCCCCTCCTCATAGATTTTGTTCTTCAGTAAGAGCTTGTAGATCATTTTGTTCCTGTTTGATTGATTAGACTACACAGACAAAGACAAGGGCAAGAAGGACCAAAACAGAATTACTGGAATCCAGGAAGTAAACAACTTTCACAAATAGAAAACATTGCATAGGTGTGATAGCTAAAGAAAAAAAGCCAAGAAATATGTTATATTCCTGTATGTACACATTATGTGTGTGTACACAAACACAACTGTACATGTGTATATAAAATGACCTGAAAAAAAAATAGACATTGGACAGGGAAAAATTTCAAGATAATGAACAGTTAGTAAAATGACTGGGAAAAAATTATGCTCACCAATGATTAAGTTAGGCATTAAACCTATTTTCTCCAAAGAAGGGATACATTAGATATGATTCCAAACCAATGGATTTAAAAAAAAAATTACAGAATACTAAACATTAAAGAGTAAAATATATTAAAAAATAGGTTTTTCAACAGCTTTGAAAGTCTTTAAACTAGCTGAGAGTATGTGTCATTCAAAAGCACATTCCCTCTGCTGGAAGATCTTTTTTATTTTATCGTTTTCAACAGACATCACTCTCACAATGAAAGACAAGGGTCAGCTAATGTGGCAGGTAACACTAAGTAATTTTGATCATTTCCCCCAAACAAATCCCTTTGATTCAAAGGACTTCCTCATGGATGGGTTGTGGGGGGGGGGAAGGTTGCCCCCTTAAATGGTTTGCTAAATTGTAATTTATGGGCCCTATTCTGTCTTTGCATATATAGATCCAACTGTCACTGAAGTCCATGGGGGGAGACAGCTGGGAAGAACATAAGCACATATCTGAAGCCAGAATGTGGCTATATCTCCCCACCCCTCTCCACAGAGTGTATTAAATTACCTGATTGAATTTCATCAGGCCTCTCTTTTTGTGGGTACAAATAATTGGGAGTGTATAAGCACACACTCTAATATTTCGTGTCGGTGTAGCCCAAGGTGCAGTGTGCTTGAACAGCAGCCCTGGGAACTACAAGTTGTGGACTACAAACTTGCGGCATGTTGGGAGAACATCCTGGTTCCTGCCAGGATGTACCCTCTGCCCCCTGTCCTGAGGTCTCAGCACTGACTGAGCTGGGAGCACGTAGCAGGCAAGCAGAGAGGAGGCTGCTGGACTGTAATTCTGTTCTATGTTCTTTACCGGGCTTAAAAAAGGCCCAAAAAGGGCATAAAGAGTACCCTGAGAGGAGTTTAGCTGAGACAGAAGGAGAACATGGGCTTGTTTGTTTTGGGGTTTAGTTATTGTGGGAGTTAGAACATGTATGTAAGGGGGGTTGCGTTGTACAATGTACCCTCTGCTTTCCCAGGAGGAGGTCTCAGCACCGACTGAGCTGGGAGCAGGTAGCTGGCAATCAAAGAGGCGGTTGTAATCCTGTTCTATGTTCCTTACAGAATAAAGCCTTGTTCCTGGTGGCTTGTCTGAGTGGATCTGGTCCGAGGTGAACACACACTGACACGCAACACAGCACACACAAAGGATCCTTAGGCCCAGTTTCCCAAATTGTTTAAAAAGTCCCAAGGCAGGCTTCCTCTATCTTGAACAAACCCATACTGGGCCAGTGAACAGGAGAGGGGGTTACATATGTGTTGGTGATATCCAGGTGCTAGACTGCACAGCCATTAATTAATTATCTTTGGCCACTTCAATTGCTTTCTTCCCTGGGATTTATTTTAACATTTCAAACTTCTGTACTACTTCAAGTAGCTGCTAGAGTTAAAAAACAAATACCAACCAATCCTCCCAAATACATGTTTTCTCATTTTCCACACAAGTGAAGAATTTCCTTGGGCGGAGAGGGGAGATACCCCTATCTTAGGTTCAGTTCAGACAAAATTCTGCTTCTCAACACATACATGTGTCACAAATTTAGGTCCATTATTGCATGGTTCTGCATGGCCAGAAAAGGGAGATTCATATACCATTGGGAAAGGGAACTCCTCAGCTTCCCAGTGGGACATACAATACTCACATATAGCCATGGCAGGGCCCATGCTAATAAATAAAATTATATTGTTATGCTGGAATTAGGTCTCATTGAAGTCACTGGGGCTGCCTTCCACTCAAGTTAAATGACAGAACAATTAAATGCACCTTTGTTTAGTAATAATTGAAACAATGAAAACCAATGCCCAAGAACCAAACTACATGCAAACAGGGCCGTCTCCAGGCACCAGCCAGCAAGCAGGTGCTTGGGGCGGCTAAGGGGAAGGGGCGGCACGTCGGGCTGTTTGGCGGCAATTCGGTGGCGGGTCCCTCTTGGAGGGAAGCACCTGCCACCGAATTCCCGCCGAAGAAGAAAGCAACGCGGTGGAGCTGCCGCCAGAGTGCCGCCGATCGCAATTGTGATCGCGACTTCTTCTTTTTTTTCCCGCCGCTTGGGGCGGCAAAAACCCTGGAGCCGGTCCTGCATGCAAACCTGGACAATGGTTCTGCCACTTGGTCCAAGAGATTTTCTAGAGATCTGACAACAAACACAGGGGAAGAAGATTGATTTGATTGCTGTAATGTGCCTATATAGGTGGGAGAGAAGCAGCAGAAACATGAGAGAAGGAGAAAACACAAAGGAAGCCAGCCAGAGACTCACTTGTAGTGTGAACTGAGAAAAGCTGAGACAGAACTTTTGTATGAGATGGAATGAGGCTTGAAACTGTAACCAAAGAAACTACCACCTGTTTGATTCTTGCTGTGTTCAGGGAAACATGACTATGTACATTCTTTGTAAATAAACAAGACTGCATTAAAAAAAAAAAAAAAAAAACTGACTCCACCAGCAATTTCTCCTCCTAATAGAAACAATCCTCAACCACCCCCACCCCAAACTGGCTAACCACTCAGGTCAAAAGGGGTAACAATATTTTATGTATCAAAAAGCTATTTTAGGCTATTCTTTGAGGTTTTGATGGCTCCCTCTGCACCTCTTATAGCTTGGACATATGGAGACCAATTGTGTTCCCAATGAAGTTAATGGCAGTACAGCCATTGCCTCTCTATTGTCACTCTATTTTAACATAGTTGTTTCTTTTATATGCAGGAAAAGAGAATATATATATATATACGGGGATAGAAAGAGCTATGTGACCAGGGATTCTCTTGGCAGACAGTCCTTCTAAAGCCTCATCCCCTAACAGGCATTTTCCACAGCATGGAAAGGGGGTAAACACTGACATGTATGCTGCCGTATGTGTGAATTCTGCTGTATCTGAAAGAACTGCAAGCAAACAAGAGAATCCAGTCATTGTAGTGATCTGGTAGTATTTTTTACCGTTGTTACAAAAATAAACAGTGATATAGGACTGTAAATTATATGTTTTATTTTATTTATATCAATTTTTTTTAGAATTAAATAATTTCCTTTTACAAAGCTCTATTGCCCTTCTGGTTCTCTGCAGGTCAATCTGTTCTTTACACCAAAAGCTGATAAGAGTTTTGTTAAATCCGCTGGGTCACAGTGTCATTCTTGCTCATAGAAATAGTCAAATAGAATGCAATTTACTAGAATTTAATCCTTTACTCCTGGGCATGTTCCAATAATATGAGATAATTGTTTCTTTAAATTAAGTAACCAAATAAGCCATTGGTCTCTTAGGGAAAGTAGGTTAATATGGAAATGTTAGCTGCATCTGATATTATGGAAAACAATCCATTTACCACATTTGACTGTGTCAGATTAATAATATTTCAATACAGGCTATTCTGGAGTAGAAATAGCAAGGCAGTAATGACTTGGGCTCCTCCTCTAAAATCCACAAAGAGGAAGTCTGCAGAGAGTGATATGAGGAAGGAGAAGAGAATGAGTATTGGAGGGAGAGGCTGGGGAGAGCAGGTAGCTTGGGGGAGTCAGTAGAGAAGGGGAGCATGAAGGGAGCCAAGAGACTGGAAGAAGAGGGACAGAAGAGCAAGGGGAAGTGAAGAAGTGCGGAAATCATAAAGATGGCAGAGTTAAGGTTATTTGGGTATCTTACATATGACTTTCCATACTTTTCAAATATACATTTTTGTCATATATTTGCTTGTGAGAAACTTAGAATTGTAAATATTATTAATTTTTATTTACTTTTTCAGTGGTGATCTTGGCTTGCATAGACTTTTTTTTTTTTTTTTTTGTATTTTTGTATTTTATTTTCACAGTAACCTGGTTTCCATAGACTTATTTGTGTTGCTTTGCCATTATAATTTCATCTGTGGTGCATAGAGTAACTTCCAACTGAGGAAATCTTACCACAGTTGCAACAGGCTTGGTCAGATAGACATTCATTCCTCATCACCCCATTGGTAACTAGAGAATGGTTTATAACCATCCTGAAATTGACCAACTCTGCTGGGAATATATGACCACCTAGTTAGCGGGAGGTTAACAAAAAAATCATTACCCCATAGCTATATGTATGATGGCCATGTCATAAAGGAAACTGCCTAAATACATGTTAGCATGTGAAATTCTCCACCCAGATTCCATTTTATGAATACATATGTAACAATCTGGGGGTACAGCTTATTCCACCACCTTATTCACATTGAGTAAAGCCATATTCTGCAAGTAGTGCTATTGAAATTAATGTGAGTAAGGGCTGTAGAATTAGGCCTAACATATTCTCCATAAATACATAATGACACAGTTTTTTGCTGTTCTAGTGACATACAGCAATGTTGTTTCTCTAGATTTGCACAGACATTTTAGTAAAGTGATAAAGCTGCAGTGATAAAGCTAGGTCCCATTCCAGTGAATGGATAAAAAATTACATCACAGAAGACTTTATGATATATACACAGCAATGCCAGACATATTCAGACTTAGTATCTTCGTCATTCCTTTATTTTATTTTATTTTTATTTTTAAAAAGCAAGGTATTGTGATGAAACAGCATGCTAAATTATGCTACAATAATTAAAATGAGCATGTATCTGTACACATTCTATGAACTACAACGTCAGTGATGTTGCAGAAGAAAGCTGCATCAATGGAAACATTCTGACTGCAGAGCACATGAGCAACCTGAGTGCCTCCCTCCAGAGCAGAGGTTTTCAAATTATGGGGCACACAGACCTAGGGGGTGTGGACGAATGTTTGGGGGATATGATGCACAAGGCATGTTTTACTTTTTAAAATATATATTATTACTAAAACCCTACTTAATTCATAATATCGCAGATTCCACAATATTAGGCTTCCACCGCAATTTTGTCAGCCACCCAGGGCTCCTGCTGTCAGCCCTGGGCAGCTGACACTCTGCTACCAGTCCACACATGGCATGGTTCCTGCTGTCAGCACCCCGCTGACATAATTGCAGTGGAAGCCTAATATTGCGAGACCCACAATTCCTGCAATACTGCAAAGTAAGTAGGGGCTTAAGTAGGAGTAAACATTTTGCAACTGATTTAATCAGATGTACTAGTATGGCTAGTTCAGGTATTTAAAAGGGTGTCATAAGGAGGAGGGAGAAAACTTGTTCACCTTAGCCTCTAAGGATAGAACAAGAAGCAATTGGGCTTAAACTGCAACAAGGGAGGTCTAGATTGGACATTAGGAAAAAGTTCCTAACTGTCAGGGTGGTTAAACACTGGAATAAATTGCCTAGGGAAGTTGTGGAATCTCCATCTCTGGAGATATTTAAGAGTAGGTTAGATAAATGTCTATCAGGGATGGTCTAGACAGTATTTGGTCCTGCCATGCAGGCAGGGAACTGGACTCGATGACCTCTCGAGGTCCCTTCCAGTCCTAGAATCTATGAATCTATGAATCTATGAGTGTGATTCAGTGTATTTAATTATAAGCCAATGATCATTTCTATAGCAACAACTACCTTTCCCGCCTTCCAGTTTAGTGTATCCTGTCATTACAACAAGCAGTTGTGCAGTGTTTATTCTGCTGATGGACATAACAAGTGGGGTCCCACAGAGATCAGTTCTGGGTCAAGTTCTGTTCCATATCTTCATCCATGATTTAGATAATGGCATAGAGAGTACACTTATAAAGTTTGAGGACGATACCAAGCTGGGAGGGGTTGCAAGTGCTTTGGAGGATAGGATTAAAATTCAAATGATCTGGACAAATTGGAGAAATGGTCTGAAGTAAATAGGATGAAATTCAATAAGGACAAATGCAAAGTACTCCACTTAGGAAGGAACAATCAGTTGCACACATACAAAATGGGAAATGACTGCCTGGGAAAGAGTACTGTCGAAAGAGATCTGGGGGTCCTAGTGGACCACAAGCTAAATATGAGTCAAGACTAAAACACTGTTGCTAAAAAAGCGAACATCATTCTGGGATGTATTAGCAGGAGTGTTGTAAGCAAGACACAAGAAGTAATTCTTCCAAGATACTTGCACTGATTAGGCCTCAACTGGAGTATTGTGTCCCAGTTCTGGTCGCCACCTTTCAGGAAAGATGTGGACAAATTGGAGAGAGACCAAAGAAGAGCACCAAAAATGATTAAAGGTCTAGAAAACATGACCTATGAGGGAAGATTGAAAAAATTGGGTTTGTTTCGTCTGGAAAAGAGAAGACTGAGAGGGGACATGATAACAGTTTTCAAGTATGTAAAAGGTTGTTTCAAGGAGGAGTGAGAAAAAAAATGTTTTTCTTAACCTCTGAGGATAGGACATGAAGCAATGGGCTTAAATTGCAGCAAGGGAAGTTTAGGTTGGACATTAGAAAAAACTTCCTAACTGTCAGAGTGCTTAAGCACGGGAATAAATTGCCTAGGGAGGTTGTGGAATGTCCATCATTGGAGATTTTTAAGAGCAGGTTAGACAAACATCTCTCAGGGACGGTCTAGATAACACTTAGTCCTGCCATGAGTGCAGGGGACTGGATTGGATGACCTCTCAAGGTCCCTTCCAATCCTATGATTCTATGATATTTTTTCATATCATTATCTGGTTAAAAATGGATCCGTACTTATTGCCAAAAGATTGTAGTGTTCTGACACAAAAGGCAGAAGCTGAAATGGCTAAAGTTGATACAGAGAAAATATCAGCAAAACCAAGAAAATATGATGAAGTATATTTGGATTTTGGTTTCACTTCCATTGCAATTAATGGAGAAATTAGGCCTCAATGTGTAGTGAATCAGCAACTTTAGCATACGATAGTCTGAAGCCAGCAAAATTAAGGCACAATTTAGAAGCAAAGCATGGTGATTTGGTAGGAAAGAACAGAGATTTTTTCAAACGAAAGCTACAATAAATTAACAAACAAAAAAACACAATGAAAAATGTGGTATCCACCTCCCCACGTGCTTAAAAAGCATCATATCAAGTTGCATACCACATTACCAAGAAGAAAAAGCCATACACAACTGGGGAAAAACTGATTCTCCCAGCAGCAATTGACATTTGCAGGACGATGCTTGGTGACAGTGCGGCAAAGAAATCAAAAATTATCCCATTGTCAGACAACATGGTCAGCCACCAAATCTCTGAAGGCATGGGTGATCTCTTGATTGCCATCCAGTTTATTTGCAATCCAGTTGGATGAAGCAATGGATATGTCAAAAGAAGCTCATTTAATTGCTTATGTTCAGTACTCTCACAAAACATTGGAACATTTTTTGTTCTGCAAGCCAATTAAGATGTGTGCAACTAGATCTGAACTGTTTAACATTTTAAATGACTTGCTAACTTCTCACAAGTTGAAGTGGGAAGATTGCATCGGAAAGCCAAATAGCTCCATGTATATCGTGGACTCATTGTATGATATACCGTGCAATTTACCCTCTAATTTTTTCCATCCATATGCGGAATACATTTTGTTATGTGCACTGAGGTATGTGCGGATATGTGCCACCAGTAGAAACAAAAAACCTAGATATAATATATATTTTTTAAAAGTTACCAGAGGGATAATTACTCCAGCCAGGACAGGTTAGGCATTTTAGAACTCACTGTTTTCAAAGAATTAAATTTAAGTGTAAGAGAAAAAAAATTATGAAATGCATAGACCAGTCAAAACACTAAAATAACATACTTGGAAAGAATAAAATTATAGAGAATATATGTGCATTGCAGGAAGTACCAAGTAGTAACAACATCAACAACAATACAAGTATGTGTTGGGATATCAGTGAAAGAGACAGAGTGTGTGTGTGGGTGTGGGTGTGAGAGAGAGAGACACACACACACACACACAGTCTGTGTGTGACACAAAGAGACAATGTGTGTGTGCATGTGTGTGTGAAACAGAGACTCTGTGTGTGTATATGTGTGCGCGCGCGCTGGCTGCTGGGGAAGTTTCTGAGAGATGCCTTGCACTGTCTCTTTAAGACTGAAAGCTCTCCTGCTCTGTCCTGAGCCCTGTTGTCTCCTCTCCCACGCTCTGCAGAGATGGGGGTACATGGGCAGCGGGAGAGCGAGAGAGAGTGTGTGTGTGTGGGGGGGGTGAGTGAGACTGTGTGAGCTGGTTGCTGGGGAAATCTCAGAAACAGTGCACTGTCTCTTTAAGAAAGGGACTCACGGTTTCAGCAGCTCCGAGCCCGGAGTCCTCAGCCAGGCTGTGTCTCCTCTCCCCTGCTCTGCAGAGATGAGCCACAGGGGCCGGGGGAGACCCTGACATCAGCACACGCACACATACATGCCCCTGCTCTGCATAGCCAACAGGAGGGTCCCGGGAGCAGCTGCAGGATGGAGCAATGGGGGGGGGAAGAGGCACCTGATCACATGCTGTTCTGCTAATCAACTGGGTGGCATTTGAATCTCTCCTGGATGGCTGCTCTAGCAAGCAGCTTACAGGGAACACAGACACCAGGAAGTCCCTGCAACTCAAAACATGGACTGGGAACTTATGCATGTTTTTGGAGGTGAAGTGTGTGAATGCCATTCCACATAAACACAAACAATAGCTGCAGTCCTCCAACTGGTGCAGAACAGGGCATTCCTTGCATTCCCTGTCCTTACATACATAGAACACAAAGGTAACAATAGTGGCTGCTCCCTGTGGAGGTGTAAGCTCTTTGCATCCTAATCCTCCTTTTTATATCTGGACAAGACCTGACAAAATTGGCATATACAGTATAGTGGACTCCAAGCGTGCAAAAATCATGAGTAACCCCGTTCCCCACAACAAAACAAAAGAGATTAGCTTAAAAATCATAAGTTGTTTAAGAAAAGTAACACATTTTGTGTAGAGCTGTTGATTAATCGCAGTTATCTCACGCGATTAACAAAAAAAATTAATCATGATTAAAAAACTGATCGTGATTAATCACAGTTTTAATCGCACTGTTAAACAATACAATACCAATTGAAATTTATTAAATATTTTGGATGTTTTTGACATTTTCAAATATTTTGTAAACTGTGTTGTAATTTAAATCAAAGTTTATAATATTTTTATTACAAATATTTGCATTGTACAAATGATAAACAAAAGAAATAGTATTTTTCAATTCACATCATACAAGTACTGTAGTACAATCTCTGTGTCATGGAAGTGCAACTTACAAATGTAGATTTTTTTTGTTACGTAACTGGACTCAAAAACAAAAGAGTGTAAAACTTCAGAGCCTACAAGTCCACTCAGTGCTACTTCTTGTTCAGCCAATCCCTCAGATAACAAGTTTGTTTACATTTACAGTAGATAATGCTGCTCTCTTCTTATTTACAATGCAACCAGAAAGTGAGAACAGGCATTTGCATGGCACTTTTGTAGCTGGCATTGCAAGGTATTTATGTGCCATATATCCTAAACATTCATGTGCCCCTTCATGCTTCAGCCACCATTCCACAAGACATGCTTCCATTCTGATGACACTCATTAAAAAAATAACATGTTAATTAAATTTGTGACTGAACTCCTTGGGGGGGGGGGAATTGTATGTCCCCTGCTCTGTTTTACCCACATTCTGCCATATATTTCATATTATAGCAGTCTTGGATGATGACCCAGCACATGCTGTTCATTTTAAGAACACTTTCACTGCAGATTTGACAAAAAGCAAAGAAGGTACCAATGTGAGATTTCTAAAGATAGCTACAGCACTCGACCCAAGGTTTAAGAATGTGAAGTGCCTTCCAAAATCTGAGAGGGACAAGGTGTGGAGATGCTTTCAAAAGTCATAAAAGACAACACTCTGATGCGGAAACTACAGAACCCGAACCACCAAAAAAGAAAACCAACCTTCTGCTGGTGGCATCTAACTCAGATGATGACAATGAACATGCATCGGACCACACTGCTTTGGATTGTTATCAAGCAGAACTCATCATCAGCATAGACACATGTCCCCTGGAATGGTAGTTGAAGCATGAAGGGCCATATGAATCCTTAACGCATCTGGCACGTAAATATCTTGCGACGCCGGCTACAACGGTGCCATGCGAATGCCTGTTCTCACTTTCAGGTGACATTGTAAACAAGAAGTGGCAGCATTATCTCCTGCAAATGTAAAGAAACTTGTTTATTTGAGCAATTGGCTGAAGAAGAAGTAGGACTGAGTGGACTTGCAGGCTCTAAAATTTTACATTATTTTATTTTTGAAGGCAGGTTTTTTTGTACACAATTCTACGTTTGTAAGTTCAATTTTCATGATAAAGAGATTGCACTACAGTACTTGTATTAGGTGAGTTTAAAAATACTATTTCTTTTGGTTTTTTTTACAGTGCAAATACTTTTAATCAAAAATAAATATAAAGTGAGCACTGTATACTTTGTATTCTATGCTGTAATTGAAATCAATATATTTGAAAACATATAAAATATTTAAATAAATATTCTATTATTGTTTAATAGTGTGATTAATCGCGATTATTTTTTTTAATCACTTGACAGCCCTAATTTTGGGTTCTTTTTATTTTCTTTCTGGTTTTTGAGCATTTAGGGGTACAACTGGGGCATCTCTTCTTGATTTTCTCTGCAACCATGAAGGCTAGAAAGTCTTTTAAATAATAAAAAACAAAAGCAGGGATTCTCAGGTTATCCCATGACATTAGGACTAGATGGGGGTGGGGGTTAGACTAGATGGGGGTGGGGGTTGGACTAGATGACCTCTTGAGGTGTCTTCCAACCCTTATCTTCTATGATTCTAGGAGCTGGGGCTTTAAGAAAAAACATGAGAGTTGACGATACTGAATCATAGAATATCAGGGTTAGAAGGCTGAATATATATATATATATATATATATATATATATATATGAGAGAGAGAGAAAGACAGAGAGAGACAAGGAGAGTGTGGCCATTTTTGCTGATTAAATTGCAAACATTATGGAGCATAGGCTGCATTCATTTTATAGTACACTGAGCACATTTTTGGTCTTTATGAATAATAAAAATTATTGAACACTAGTAGTATGCTCAGTGCTGTCTGAACAAAGGAAGGTACCATCACTGCTGCAGACACGAGTATATTCTATTGAGTACAATGGAGAAGATGGCACAAGGGAAAAGTGTCTCTTTGAGGTTTTTGCCCTCTTCTTGATCTCTTTCACAATATGGCTGCAGGACTAATGCATTCTCACATAGTCCTCCTCTTTTTTTTTTTTTCTTTTTAAATGTGGATTTACCACTGAACTTAATAAATCTCAAGCAATACAATTCAGTCACAAAAGAGAGACAAGCTGAAGTTGCAGTTTCAAAGTGGTACAGTTAGCTTTAACAGAATCATTATTCAAAGGCATTACAGAGGAATTGAACAGAATGAATGTATAATTACATTCAATTAAACAGAATCTGTTTGAAAAATAAAGTTTGCACTTTTCTCAGTGAAAAACATTTATTAACAAATCAACATCTCTTTAACATGATTTAAAAATCCTGAAAAAAATTATCATGGACCTTCAATTTAATTTATAATGTGAAATATGAAAAATTTAATACCTACAGTATGAAAATACTCATTGCAACAGCTACATTAGTTTCATTAGTAATTAACTGTTCTCTTTTCACTCTGCCCCATTTACACAGCATTACTATAATTAATTCACCTAATGCTGCTTGTCCTGGGGTATATTATATAAGTACTGAATCCTTAAATTTTGCCAATTCAGTTGATAAAAAAGCTTCTGTCATATGCAGATCTTTTATATGTCCTTGAATATAAAGACCTCAGCATCTAAACCATTCTGTTTTAAAGAAGTGCTGAACTGATGGTGCTTCTACTTATTTCAAAGGTAATTGTGATCTCCAAGAAAGAAATTACAGTTACAAGACCAAGAAGTGGTTTCATCACTTTTTTTTCCTGATAGTAGTAATAAAATTATACATAAATTCAGGTGTAAATATCTACATTTTACCAATCCTAAATAAAATTGCGAAACCTTTCCCTCTCCAAGAGGGCATGCCTCTTTGTATGGAAAGATTACTTCCACAGATAATTTCAAGCTGAATTACCCTAAATATCTTTGTTATCAAAGATGAGAACAGATCAAGTTATAGACACTGTACATTTGAGATTTCCAGTGTCTTCATAATGACCTATGATTTCAAATGTTTTTGTTTTGTTCCTTATTTTAACTCGTAGAACAACATAGCTGACAAGCAATAAAGTATTAGAATGATTCTTTAGCTTTACAGCACACAATAAAGCATTTCCCAGGACCAAAAGGAAGCATCTCATGATGATCCATAATTGTGGAATCAGGAAGCTTGTTTTGAAACCAGCAAATCTGATTTACAGCAAATAAATGTAGGTCTAGAATTAACCCTGTGATGGCTTAATCAACATACGGAGAGTCAACTGGGAAGGCCTGTATTAGAATGCATAGTAGTGGCTATATAGCCTTCAGTCTCTTAATGTTATCAGTATGGTGGCTCTTCTATAAACAACTCAATACAAATGTTAAACTCATTCTTGTCACTATAAAAGTCTGCAGCATGTTATGATTTATGTTGCTCAAATATTAGCAAAATACAATGGCAAAAATTAATACAGTTTAACTTTTTTTAAATGCCATATATTTCCAGTTTCTTGAATTTGAGACATGAAAAGTGCATGCATTACTCCTGGGGGAATTCTGCACCACTGCACATTGCAGAATTTGTGCAGCATTAATGTTCTGCACAGAATTTCATTTCTCCTGCAGACTTGGTGCTGCAGAGTTTCTGGCCACCACTAGGGGCAGCTGAACCCAGCAGAGCCCAGCTTTCAAGTTCACAAATACAGGACACTGCCAGGGGGAGAGGGAGAGTTCTTGGCAGCTGTGGTTCCCAGCAAGTCCTGAAGGAAGGAGGTGGCATGCAGGAAGACACCATTTAGAAACTTTATAAAAACCCAGGACACAACATCGGGCTGTTTCTCTCTCTGGATCCCTGGGCTCTGGGGAATAGGAGATACAGGTGTCTGGGCTTTGGGGGGGGGGCAGAGCTGGGCTCTGGTGGGTAGGGGGTATGGGTGTCTCAGATGGGACAGGCAGAGTTTTACCCCAAGATCGGTCCAGCTGGCACATGTGACACACCTAGACTGAGGTGCTGAAGAAAAGCATAGCAGAGAAACAGGAAAAAACGGTTACTTACCTTTCTGTAACTGTTGTTCTTCGAGATGTGTTGCTCATATCTATTCCAGTTAACTGTGTGTGCATGCCGTGTGCACAGATGTCAGAAACTTTTTCCCTAGCAGCTACCCATCGGGCCGGTTGGGGAGCCCTCTGGAGTGGCGCCAATATGGCGTTCTATATAAGACCCTGCTGGCCCAATCCCCCTTCAGTTCCTTCTTGCCAGCTACTCCAACAGAGAGGAAGGTGGGTGGGAATGGAATAGATATGAGCAACACATCTCGAGGAACAACAGTTACAGAAAGGTAAGTAACCGTTTTTTCTTCTTCGAGTGATTGCTCATATCAGTTCCAGTTAGGTGACTCACAAGCCTTACCTCGGAGGTGGGGTCAGAGTCAAGGAACCGCAGATTGGAGGATCGCTCTTCCAAAGGCCGCATCACCCCGAGAGTGGACGATGGCATAGTGGGACGTAAAGATGTGAACTGAGGCCCACGTGGCAGCCCTGTAGATTTCCTGGAGAGGAATGTGTGCCAGGAAGGCAGCTGATGACGCCTGAGCTCTCTTAGAGTAAGCTGTAACAGCAGGCGGAGGGACGTTTGCCAGGTTATAGCAAGCACGAATGCACCCAGTGATCCACAAAGATATTCGTTGAGAGGAAACTGGAGCTCCTTTCATCCGCTCCACAATGGTGACAAACAGCTGAGTTGTTTTACGAAAGGGCTTTGTTCGGTCTATATAGAAGGCGAGTGCCCTTCTAACGTCAAGAGAATGGAAACGTTGTTCATGAAGGTCAGCATGCGGTTTTGGGTAGAAAACCGGTAGGAAGATATCCTGGCTCACATAGAAACGGGACACCACTTTTTGTAGGAAGGCCAGGTGAGGTCTTTATCTTTATGAAAGATGGTACTGGGCGGTTCACACGTGAGAGCCCGTAGTTTGGACATCCGTCGTGTGGAAGTGATGGCCACTAGGAAGGCGACCTTCCGGGAGAGGTAAAGAAGTAAGCAGGAGGCCAGCGGCTCAAAAGGAGGGTCCATAAGGCAAGAGAGGATCAAGTTAAGGTCCCTTGCAGGCACGAGTGGCTTCGTTGGAGGATGGATTTTCTCCAGGCCTTTGAGGAAATGCCGCACGACCGGGTGTGCAAACATGGAGCGCCTGGCCGCGCCTGGGTGAAACACAGAGATGGCCACAAGGTGGACCTTAAGGGATCCAAAGGCTAGATTAGGGGTCGGCAGCCTTTCAGAAGTGGTGTGCCGAGTCTTCATTTATTCACTCTAATTTAAGGTTTTGTGTGCCAGTAATACATTTTAACATTTTTAGAAGGTCTCTGTCTATAATATATAACTAAACTATTGTTGTATGTAAAGTAAATAAGGTTTTTAAAATGTTTAAGAAGCTTCATTTAAAATTAAATTAAAATGCAGAGCCCCCCTCCCCCCCCCCCCGACTGGTGGCCAGGACCCGGGGAGTGTGAGTGCTACTGAAAATCAGCTCGCATGCCACCTTCGGCACGCGTGCCATAGGTTGCCTACGCCTGGGCTAGATGTTGGTCCATTAGGAACATCAGGTAGTCCAAGATGCACAGAATCGGAGCCTGAAGCGGGGGCACCTGCCGCTGAGTGCACGAGCTGGAAAACCTTTTCCACTTGGCTTCGTAGGTAAGCCTAGTTGATGGCTTGTTACTTCCAAGAAGCACCCGCCTTACTGAGTCCAAACAGGCGCATTCAGCCTGGTTTAGCCACGGATCATCCAGGCCGTGAGGTGGAGCGACTGAAGGTCCGGGTGCAGGAGACGACCGTGGTTCTGAGAGATGAGGTCGGCGCTGAGAGGAAGACGCAGGGGAGCCTGGATTGACAGGTCCAGCAGGATCGGGTACCAACACTGATGCGGCCAGGCAGGGGCTACTAGAATGACATCTGCCTTGTCCCGGTGGACCTTGAGGAGCACCTTGTGTACCAACGGGAACGGAGGGAAGGCATAAAGCAACTGACCCAAACACGTGATCTGGAAGGCGTCTGCTATTGAGCCCGGGCTGTGGCCCTGGAAGGAACAGAAAGCTGGGCACTTCCTGTTCGTCCACGAAGTGAACAAGTCAACTCGGGGAAACCCCCAGGTGCCGAAAATGGAATGAAGGATATCCGGACGTATCGACCACTCTTGAGTGAGAAAATGCCTGCTAAAGCTGTCCGCCAGAATGTTCTGAACACCCGGCAGGTACGAGGCCTGAAGGAGTGGGCTAAGCAGAAGTCCCACAGGGAGAGGGCTTCTTGGCAGAGCAGCGATGAACAGGCTCCGCCTTGCTTGTTCTGGTAGAACAGGCCGTGGTGTTGTCCGTTAGGACTGCTACGCAGTGGCCCTGCAAGTGAAGGACAAAGGCTTGGTACACAAGGCAAATAGCCCTGAGCTCTTTGATGTTGATATTGCCATGACAGCTCGCTCTCGTGCCATAAGCCCTGCGTTGTCAGACTGCCGAGGTGGGCCCCCCATCCCAGGGCAGATGTGTCTGTGACTAGAGTAAGGGTGGGTTGGGGGGGATGGAACAGGACCCCGGCACTCACCATCCGTGGATCCAGCCACCACTGCAGGGAGTCAAGTATGCACTTCGGGACCGTGACGACCATTTCTAGACTGTTACGTCCAGGCTGGTAGGCTGACACCAACCACGTCTCTAGCGGTATGAGCCATAGTCTGGTGTGCTGCACCATGTAGGTACAGGACATCATGTGACCCAGCAACCTCAGGCACTGCCTTGCTGTGGTGGTGGGAAACTTGCAGAGGCTGGTAATTATGCCTGCTATAGCCAGGCGCCGTGCTCCTGGAAGGAAAGCCCTCGCTTGGTTTGCATCCAGAACTGCACGTATGAACTCTATTCTTTGAGTGGGTGCAAGGACAGATTTGCTGATGTTTACCATGATACCCAAGCGAGTGAACGTGTCCATGACTAGATATACCTGAGACTGGACATAATGGTGAGACCAGCCCCGTATAAGCCAGTCGTCGACGTACGGGAAGAGGTGCACATGGTGTCGTCAAAGAAAGGCCACTACGACTGCCATGCACTTGGTAAAGACATGAGGGGCTGTGCACAAGCCGAACGGGAGGGCTGTGAGCTGGGCACCTTGCTTACCATGAAGAGGAGGAAACGTCAGTGAGACGGGGTAACTGAAATGTGAAAGTACGCGTCTTTCATATCGAGGGCGGCATACCAGTCTTCCGGATCCAGTGAGGGAATGATAGTGGCTAGGGAGACCATACGGAACTTCAGGTTGACGATGTACTTGTTGAGTTCCCTGAGGTCCAGAATAGGTCTTAGGCCTCCCTTTGCCTTGGGAACAAGGAAATAGTGGGTATAGAAACCCTTGCCCCTGAGCTCCTGAGGAACTTCCTCCACTGCTCCTAGGGCAAGGAGGGATTGAATCTCCTGGAAGAGGAGTTGCTCGTGAGAAGGGTTCCTGAAGAGGGATGGGGAAGGAGGTGGGGAGGGCGGGATGGTATGGAAATGGATAGAATATCCCATCTCCACCGTGCGGAGGACTCAACGGTCTGATGTGATATAGGATCAGGAATGGTAGAAACGGGATAGACAGTTCAGAAAAGGATAACTGTCTGAGGTAGGAGCTAGTAGTCTGGCGCACCTTCAAAATGGGCGCTTAGGGCCCAGGGGTGGCTTGGACTGTCCTTGACCTTGCCCAGAGTGGGGGCAAGAAGGTCTATGTCGGGATTATGTACTCCTTCAACGAGAAAAGTCCTGCCTCGGTCTAGGAGGGAAAGGACGTTGCTGGGTGGTCTTTGGTTTCAATGGCTTCCTTTAGTTTGCTGGGGTATGCATACCTAAGGATTTAATAGTATTCCTCGTGTCCTTTAAGATATGCAGGCAGGAATCAGTTTGTTCTGCAAACAAGCCCCGGCCATCAAAGGGGAGGTCCTGAATGTTGTGCTGAACCTTGGGCGGGAGGCCTGAAGTCAGGCGTTCCTCCGCATGGCAATACCTGATGCCAGAGCGCGTGCAGCCACATCCACAGCATCAAGGGAACCTTGGAGGGAGGTCCGAGCAACCAATTTCCTCTCCTCAGCAATGGCTCCCAGTTCTGTACGAGCCTCTGCTGGGAGAAGGTCTTGGAATCTGAGGACTGCAGACCAAGAGTTAAAATTGTTACCTACTGAGGATCGCTAGCTGATTAGCGATCTGCAATGAGCGACCCCCCAGTAGAATAATTTTTTCTCCCAAAAAGGTCCAGCTGCTTAGCGTCCTTCAACTTGGGAGCCGGCCCTTGTTGACCCTGCCTTTCCTTGGCGTTCACCGTGTCCACCGCAAGCAAGCATGGGGAGGGGTGGGTAAAAATGTATTTATACCCCGGGTAGGCACAAAGTACTTTCTTTCTACCCCCTTAGCTGTGGGAGGAATGGAGGCCGGGGTTTGCCAGAGAGAGTTGGCATTGTTCTGGATGGTCCTATTCATGGGGAGGACCACCCTGGAAGGCCCCTCTGGGCCTAGAATGTCCACCATCGGGTCATCTTCCTCAATGACCTCCTCAATTTGGAGGTTCATATTGAGGGCACACGCCTCAATAATTCTTGAAGGACCCTAAAGTCCATCGGGGGTGAGCCAGACATGGACGTGCTGGCAACAGCCTCATCAGGAGAGGACGAAGACGACTCTACTGGGAGGGCCGGTGTGGAGATAGCTTCTTGGTATCTCCTCTTGTACCCTTGGGGTAGCCTCTACCACGGGCACTGGCTCCACAGGTTGGTCAGGGTCTGGAGGGGGGCGGCTGAGGGTCGCCTCGGGGGGTCAGGTGCTCAATCCTGATGGTGGCCGGGCAACTGGGGGGGACATCCTGGGTCTGGTGATATGCCCAGGCGGTCCAAAATTGCCACTGGGGCTGCCAGTTAGGTGCTGGTGGATCTTAGCCGAGGCTCCCAGGACCCGAACAGGAAATGTCCGAGAGCCCTGAAGCTCTCTCCGACCTGCCGGAAGGAGACCAAGATCATGACAGCCAAGGAGGAGTGGTACGGGAGTGAAGCGAAGGGGGCACCGAGTCCCTTGGTAGGTGTGGGTCATGCGGGAATCGGTGCCGGGAGGCTGATTGCGACTGCGACCGGTGCCGCGATGGAGAGTGGTGCCTGGCAGTGGAGCGGTGCCATGATGGAGAGCGGTGCCGCAATGGAGAGAGGTGCCATGATGGAGAGCGGTGCCGCGATGCAGACGGTGACGGGCCGCGGGCCAGTGTCGTGTTGACAGACGATGCGGGGATCAGGGCTCCACACTGCGTCGGTCCAAATGGTGCCGCGAGGTCGCCGATCTGGATCTTGATCTCGAGTGGGACCATGATACAGCAGTCAATGGCAACCTTGAGCAGGAACGGCTCCGAGGATCGGGACTGCGAGACCAGCACCGCGAGTCTAACCGGTGCCGTGAGTCAGACCGGTACCTGTGATGGTGCCGGGACTCGGAACGGCGCCAGGACTCCGAACAGCATGGAGATGCTGGTATGAGGGCCACCATTCTGAACATCACCGGTTTACCCTTGGACGGTACCGGGACTCGGGTTGGGACCGGAGCTGGGGCTGAAGACGGAGCCATCATTTCGATGAGCCCTCTAGTGGCCTCGAAGATGGAAGATAATATGATCTCTTCCACTTGCACTGACCCTTGTGCAGGGCTGGAATGGGCAGATCTGGGCCTGGTGGCTTTGTCCTGCTTAGACAAGGCTAGAGTCTTGCTCGGTCAGGGCTGGAGCAACTGCCAAAGCGGGCGTTTTTGGGGCCCGGGAGATCGCCGGTCCCGAGATGAGCGTGGGATCTTCCGCGGTGCCAAAGATGGTACTGCAGAAGGGGCACTCCGCACTGAAGCGCTCAGGCCCGCGTCTTGAGAGGGCCACAAAGCAGAGTCGAATCTCCCTCTCCTTACGTGTTCGGGGCTTGAACGCCTTACAGATTCGACCCTTGTCCGTCTGATGGCCCTCCCCCAGACACCTGAGACAGGAATCGTGGGGGGTCACCCATAGGCATGGGCTTGTTGCAAGAGTTGCAAGGCTTGAAGCCCTGAGATGGCATGCCCCAGAGCCCAGCAGGGCAGTCGTTGACGGGACTGCCCTCAACTACTAAACTACGCTTAACAATAGGAAACACTTAACACTAACCAATAACAATTAACAACAATCAAGATAAGAGAAGCAAGGGATAAGTGGAGCACTTGATGAGACAAGAGACCACTGTTCCAACAACTGCCATGGGCGGTAAGAAGGAACTGAAGGGGGATCGGGCTGGCAGGGTCTTATATAGAACGCCATATCGGCGTCACTCCAGGGGGCTCCCCGGCCGGCCTGACGGGCAGCTGCTAGGGAAAAAGTTTCCGACATCTGTGCACACGGCGCACGCACACACCTAACTGGAATTGATATGAGCAATCACTCGGAGAAGAACTAGGCTGTCCTACGGTGGTACTCTCTACTTCTGGGGGAATTTTTTGTTGTTGTCTGTATTGTTACAGACATATTTGCTGACAGTATTTTGAAATAAATTACCCAAATAATTGAAACTGGTGTGATTATTTTATGTTATTTTGACAAATAAAAAATGCAGAATTTTGCAGAATTTTAATTTTTTTGGCACAGAATTCCTCCAGCACTAACATACAAATCAGTGGATTTTCAACTCTGAGGAGAGTGCATACCCCCTATGCCCTAAATAAATGCAATGTTAGAAGACTATAATAGTTGTAAAATGACTATGGAAGATATAAATATATGTACATGCATATTTTCACATGTACCGTATTTCTTGTGTTTTTCAAACATTATTAGCTCTCACCTTTAGCCATGCATTCTCAGGTATTAATCATGTCAGTTCTTGAGTAAAAATTATTAGTATATTTATACATTTATAAAATGGCTGTACTCTAGTATCTGGGTGCTATGCAGTACTTAAAGGGGAAAAAAAACAGATAAATTTTGGAATCCACTAACTCAAAAATAATTTGCACACTGATCTTATATGGGACATTCTTGCTCTGACAGTGACTAGTGACATTTCTAAGCTAGTTAAAAGCCTGATTAAATAAAAATGCCTTCCACTGTGTCCTGAATATTACCAAAATCCAGCTTAGGCAGGCTATCACTTGGGGCAGGTTTAAAAGTGAGGGCACACAACTAAGAATGCTTGACTACAGGTACTATAAAGCAGGAACTCACGCATGGGCAACAAGAGCAACCCAGCAGATCTCAGCTACAACGAAACATACAAGAAGGACCCTACAGCGTTATGAAGATCATAATTAATACTCTGATTGGACCCAGAAACAAACTGGTGTGCCGAGCACTGGTGTTATCTGTTTATAGTAAGCCATTCCATCTAAGAGGAATGCAACATTTTGCACTAGCTGCTTTTCAAGAGCAGCTATTTCTCTAATATTATGCAGTATTTATTCACTATATTGAATCCCTGTGTAATGCAAATAATCCCAAATATGAAGCAAAAATCAACAAGAAATAATGTAGAGATGCTTTTGATACATTGCGACCTCTCTGTGCATTATTTAAATAAAATATGTTTTCACCTTGTCTGCCTTCAAATAATTCCTAAAAAACAGTTGCTGTTGAATGATTTATTATAGGAAACTCATTCATACATTCAATATATTTAAATCACATATAGGTTTTCAATTTTAAGAAACAAAATGAGTTTCATATTTTGACATGATTTAGAGCACCTGACAGTATCTCATCATACTGTATTACCATTACGGATGGGTGAAGTGATTTGTTCCAAAAGCTGATGGCAACACTGGAGGATGCCTCCTCAAAACAAGAAGGAGTGGTGGGGGGAAAGTGGAGGGAGAATGTCCTCAAAAGATCTGGATGAGGATATTTGAATTGAACTCTGAAGAACTTTGGCTCACCATCACTAGTTTAGATCAAGGCCTGGCTTCCTATCTCCAGGGGTGCTGGAACATGTTTATTGTGGGGGTGCTGAGAGCCACTGAACCAAACTGTAAACCCTGTATATAATGGAAGCCACTTCAAGTCAGGGGGTGCTGCAGCATCCCCTGCACCCCTAGTTCCAGCACCTATGCCCATCTCTGGTCAAAACTACAGTTCTGGACAGGGCTTGTCCAATGACTGTAAAAGCACCTGTTGCATGAATCTTCTATGATTGGAAGCACCTGAAAGTGTAAATATTAATTCATCTACTAGAGTTGTCAAGGCTCCTTCCCCACTCTGAACTTTAGGGTACAGATGTGGGGGCCTGCATGAAAACTTCTAAGCTTAATTACCAGCTTAGATCTGGTCTGCTGCCACCACTCCCAATGTGCTAATTCCCTTCCCTAGGTAGCCTTGACAGACTCTTCACCAATTCCCTGGTGAATACAGATCCAAACCCCTGGGATCTTAAAACAAGGAGAAATTAGCCATCCCCCCTCCTCTCTCCCACCAACTCCTGGTGGATCAAGATCCAACCCCCTTGGATCTAAAAAACAGGGAAAATCAATCAGGTTCTTAAAAAGAAGGCTTTTAATTAAGAAAAAGGTAAAAATCATCTCTGTAAAATCAGGATGGAAAATAACTTTACAGGGTAATCAAACTTAAAGAGCCCAGAGGAACCGCCTCTAGCCTTAGGTTCAAAGTTACAGCAAACAGAGGTAAACACCCTAGTAAAAGATACATTTACAAGTTGAGAAAACAAAGATAAAACTACCATGCCTTGCCTGGCTATACTTACAAGTTTGAAATATGAGAGACTTGTTCAGAAAGATTTGGAGAGCATGGATTGCTGTCTGGTCCTTCTTAGTCCCAAGAGCGAACTACTACTAAAACAAAGAGCACAAACAAAAGCCTCCCCCCACCAAGATTTGAAAGTATCTTGTCCCCTTATTGGTCCTTTGGGTCAGATGTCAGCCAGGTTACCTGAGCTTCTTAACCCTTTACAGGTAAAAGGATTTTGGAGTCTCTGGCAAGGAGAGATTTTATAGTACTGTACACAGGAGGGCTGTTACCCTTCCCTTTATAGTTATGACAAGAGTTGTACAAGATTGGAAAATAAAGGCCTTTGTGATCCCTGTGATGATCTTTTTTAAAATGATCAGCAGGATGTACAGAATAGGACCAGTGCCCATAAAAAAAAATCACAGGCAAGCATGTACAATATAGTTCCATGTCAGTATCTCTAAAAGGTTCATTAATAGTCACACCTTTGGGGCATAAGCGCTGAGTGGCACAAGCGCATAAGCTACTTCTGTAGTAGCCACTCCACACTGGCATATTGTGTTAAGGGAGCAGGGGACCTGCTTTCAACCTAGACATTAATATTTTCTGCTCTTTTCTCAATATCTTCCCTGACTAGTACACTTTTTGAATAAAGAGCCCACTTCTCAAAGGATGGCCCAAATGCCAGAACAAGTACTGCCTTGTTCACAAACACTATGGCTCTGTTGCTAGGGTTACCATTTGTCCGGATTCCCCCGGACATGTCCGGATTTTTGAACTAAAAATAGCGTCCGGGGGGAATTTGTTAATGTCCGGACTTCCCTCCCATCCCCCCCCATGCAGAGCACGTGCGGCTAACAGGGCAGCCAGATGGTGCCACTTACATGTGGCTCCAACAGCGAGAGAGTCCCTCCTCCACTTCCCCCTCCTCCCCCTGCAGCATAGCTCACTCACTCTCTCCCTCCCTCCCTGCATTCGCCTCCGGCAGTCTGGAGCTCCTCCCCCACTGCTGCCCAGCGTGCCGGGAGAACGGCTCAGACTCAGCAAGCTCCCAGAGAGACCTTAGGCGAACCGAAGGCCAACGACAAGGGAGCCAGGGGGTTGGAGAAGGGGCAGGGAGGTTCTGGAGGGGGCAGTCAAGAGACGGGGGGGGGGTCGGGTGTTCGGGGAGGGCTTTCTGGGAGGTGTGTGGATAAGGTTTTGGGCAGTCAGGGTACGGGTAGGGGGTAGGATACTGGGGGGGTCTTAGGAAGGGGCAGTTAGGGGATAAGGAACAGGGAGGCTTAGGTAGGGGGTGGGGTTCTGGAGGGCAGTTAGGAGGAGGGGTAGTCAGGGGACAAGGAGCGGGGGGGAGGGTTGGGAGTTCTGGGGGGGGCTGTCAGGGGGTGGGGAGTGGTTGGATGGGGCATGGGAGTCCCAGGGGTCTGTCTGGGGGTGGGGGTGTGGATAAGGGTTGGGGCAGTCAAGGGACAGGTAGGGGGTAGGGTTCTAGGTGGCCAGTTAGGATGGGGGGGAGGGTCTCAGGAGGGGGGCAGTCAGGGGACAGGAGGCAGGGAGACTTAGGTAGGGGGTGAAGTCTTGGGGGGGCAGTTAGGGGCAGGGGTCCCAGGAGGGGGCAGTCAGGGGACAAGGAGTGGGGGGGAGGGTTGGGGGTTCTGAGGGGGGCGGGAAGTGGGTGGGGCAGGGGCGGGGCTAGGGCAGGACAGGGGCGGGGCTCCTCCCGTCCTCTTTTTTGCTTGCTGAAATATGGTAACCCTACTTTGTTGCAGACGCAGTGAAAATAAGCTATTTGTTATTTTTTTTTTAAATAAGTCTGCTGGGTAATTGGAGAAGAGCAGCGCTATTGCCAAGACTTTTTTTTTTTTTAATTAATGCCTGCTTATCATTGCAGCTATACCACAGCCACACCAGTATCACACAACCCAGTGAAGATGTAAGTATTAGTGCTACGTTTTTAAAAAAAAAAAGAAAAAAAGATACAGGCAGTTTGAAAATTGGCTTCAGACACATTTATTTATATTGTATGCAATAGTATGCAGCTGGATGACCCTTACTTACACAAGTGTAAATCAAACATAAATCCAGTGAAGTCAATTGAGTTACACCTCTGTAAAACCAATCAGGCCTTTTTTGTGTGTATACTGTACTGATTTTACTTTTTTCTAAGTTTGTCACCAAACTAAACCTTGTATGTCCAGGTGACTTTGACATCCACTTTATCTTGGACCTTAAGTACAAGTACTTTACATTAAAAAAAAAGAAGAAGAAGAAAAACTAAACTTTACTGTAGGTGAAGTGAAAAATTTCAGTACCTATATTACCTTCTGCATTACCAAAACAAGCATGGAAAATTTATGTAAACCAACAGCAAATACAACCTGACCATGTGAGACAGGAATAAAAAAAGCTAAACTTTTCTTAGATAAATGGATGTGTCCAGACTCATCTGTTTAGAAATGTACTTGTGTTTATATTTCAGTACCGGCACAAATCTATGACAGATCGAGTGAATAAATGACAAATGATGCCCTGCTTTCTTTTTCTTCCTACCTCCCTCACAAAATGCTGACACCTACAGATAAACCAAGGTAGCAGCAGAGAACGAGAAACATTGTACTCTTAAAGAATGACATTCTCTATAAGAATTTTTCTATTTGTCAACTATTTCAAGCTATACGGGCATAAATGTACATGTACAAGCTATACAGGCAAAAATGAAGACTCCGATCCTGAAGACATTAATTTCAATGGAATTTCTGCCTGGGTTAATACTGTGTAAAAACTTCAGGACTACACCCCAAAAATATTAAAATTCAGTAAACTTCACTATTTAATCTAAATTGTAGGCATTAATTACTATTTTATTATCAATCCATTCAAAAATGAACTTTTCCTATGCTCTAAGAGCTTCTGCCAAGCTTTAAAAATACAGTCAGTCGAAACAAAACCTAGCAGCAGTCCACTACAATAACAGTCAGCCTCTAAAGCAGTTCCCCTCCCACACAACATCCCTTCCCACAGACAACGGCCCAGTCTGGCTTCTGCCTCTCGAAATGCCAGTATCATCAATCCAAGCATTCTAAAATCTTGATTTAGTCCTCCAAAATCACAACATTGTTTTTAACCCAATGAGGTTTTAAAAAAAATGAATACTTTTTATTTGCCTTGCATCTTTTCCGACTTTAGGATACATTGGGGTCATGTTTCAAAACCATCATGAGGGTTAAAACCTTACTTTTTAAAAAATGAACACTGAGCTATTGAGGACACATAACTCTAGGAGGTGTGACCTTAATAAACATATCATGACACTCATGATAAAATAGTGAGAACTGGCAACCTGAATAGACAGGCCTTGTGGTCAGCAAATCTGGGCTATTTCAGATTCGGGGGGTGGATTCCAAAACTGAGGGTCGTTCAATGATAACACCCTGCCATAAGGCCAATACCAAATGGATGAGACAGGCAGTTTCTCAGGTAGGTAGATCTCAAGCCATTTAGGGCTTTATAGGTCAGATATATTTAAGTACATCTACATGTCACAAACATCGTAAAATTTTGCAAGCCATTTACTGTATTCCACTTTCAACAGATCCAACAGAAATGTTGATAAAGGCTACAAATGTTTGTGTCCTCTGTTCAGTCTCACAACTAGATAAAAGAGAACATCTTTATGACTTTTGCAAACGAACACAGAGCAATTTGATGGCAAACACCCACAGATCTGTGAGTTCAACAGAAGCACCCATATTCATTTATTTTTAAAATGAACTCTCTTGAAAAATATAGTTATATAGTCAAGACATTCCTTACTAGCATCCCCTCTTGACTTCTAACAGCTATTATTACTTGCACAGTTATGTGCATTTAGAACTTTTCAAAAATATGTGAAAAATACCCAGTAGACTAACTTAGTGCTGTCTAGATGGACAACTATATATACAGTCAGTATATACACACAGTAGATAGATAGATATGATATCCAGTATCAGAGGGGTAGCCGTGTTAGTCTGAATCTGTAAAAAGCAACAGAGGGTCCTGTGGCACCTTTGAGACTAACAGAAGTACTGGGAGCATAAGCTTTCGTGGGTCAGAACCTCACTTCTTCAGATGCAAGTCCCAGTACTTCTGTTAGTCTCAAAGGTGCCACAGGACCCTCTGATGATATCCAGTAGATTTCTTTGCTAAAAGTTTTTACCTTTAAGGACAAAATTCCATTAGGGTTAAAAAAATTGTTTTTAAAGGGGTACAGTATAGTAACCTTTATAATAATGAAGCCTATAAACTTCATGTCCTATTCTGAGGAGTGAAATACCCATCCTACAACTAGTGCTTTGTAAGGCTTTTTTTCCTAATCCATAATCACCATACATTCGTTGTTCCAAGAGTCAGCTTTGATCTTATTTTACTTATATGCTTCCCTGGCAGGAGATTAAAGAGCTTTCAGCCTTTTTAACTCATCTTTATCCCCGTCACAAAGATAACTGCTGAGACATGTCAAATGCTGATTCACTATAGACATTTTCATAGTAAAGTTGCTAACCCAAACAATAGGACTTTCCTCTAAAGGACAGAGCACAGAACCATGACATTGGATGGAAGTTTCATTGTGCCAGCAATGAGTGATGACAACTTACTAGAAAACACTCTATCTTATGTTTAGATACACATCTTGTCTCTTGTAATCTAACTATCACTTTTACAAGATGCTAGGGCTCTCTACTCTAATGGAAGTGCTATCTTTTTGATAAATGTTAACCTGCTTTTCAGTTCCTCTGTGGAGATTTACACTTCAAATGGAGTTTTTAATAAGGGATAATAAATAGAATGCACCCTGTATAAAGATTTCCTGAGTAAGTCTCTCTAATCAATACAGAATATTTCTTTTTAAACCAATAAATGTGAATGTATCCTTTGCAAAGTTATTAGGCAATTGCATGAAACGGGGGTGTATTTATTTTACTGTATTAATGATTTTGAAAATACCGTAATTGTTACTACAAAATGGCACTTTGTAATGATAAAATTTCTATTTTATAAGTTTGAAGACAAATTTAAAACCAAGAATTCCAACTATTATCTTGCTGTTGCTAAATGGCTATTATGCATTTTTTTAAACTTAGGCCAGGTCTACACTACAAACTTACATTGGTATAACTACATTGCTCAGGGGTGTGAAAAATCCACAACTCCTGTCGATGTAGCTACTGCCTCTCACAGAGGTGGATTAACTATCCCAATGGAAGAAGCTCTCCCATCAGCCTAGTAGCATCTTCACTGAAGTGCCATTGCAGGTTTTAAATGTACATCTGCCTTTAGTCGGAAACTCTGGACATTCGGGATAACAATGTGTGGTCCTACCTAAGGGCCCAGTCCTGCAAAGCAAAGCACATGCGTAGTCCCACTGAAGCTTTTGGGAGTACTCAGGCACATGCACAGTTATTCATATGCATTAGCCTTAAGGATCAAGATCTAAATCTCAGCACTCTCTACTCTTTATCAGATTCTTAGATAAACACTTCCAACTAGTAGGTCAAAATAAATTGACAAGTTAGTTTAGGCTGAAAAACAAACAAAAACTTTTAGCCAATTCTCACAAAATAAACAAAGCTACAACAATCTGTTCGGAAACTGGTGAAACAGGTGGTGAATTGGAATATTCATCTCTGTTCTGATTCCTGTAGTATCTCTTGTGAGTGAGGAAGATTCAGCTATTTTCCTCTTCCCTCAGAAAAGAGACAACATACAGACAGATCTTGAGCAATTTTCCAAAATAATGGAACAACAGATCTCTGGGCTGGATTGTCTCCATCCCCTTTGTGTTCTTTGTGTGCTACACTGCAGACTTCCTACTGATAGATATTACTGTACATATCCTCTTCCAGATGTGAAAATGTAGATTATTAGCTGTAAACCAGATTCATATTTTTACAAAGGCTGGTTCTTGTAAAGTAACCAAAGTGATCAACGCGGGAAGGAAAATTAGATTGAAGTTTTTATGTCATTATTATGACAACAACAACTGTGTGAAAGCAAAAATGTAAAATTGACAGGTTAGGAGAAAATTTCTTCTGTCATTATGTAAAGTTTCAAAATGTTCAGTCACTTACAGTTTCATTCTTTGATTTTGATTTTTGTGGGCTCCCCCTGCCTGCCACCATAAGAGCACTTTAACCTGTACACATTTGATTATGTGAAAGTCTCAGGTTTCTTTCTTTTTTTATATATATATTAAGATTCTAGCTCTCATGATTGTGGAGAGAAGCTTGAAAATATGAACCATAAAAGCCTGAAATTAAAAAAAAAACAAACAAACAAAATATATTATTTTTAAGACAGATAATTTCATTTTTTAACTCTTGGGCTTTACAATAATGTGATTTCGAAGTGCAAACATAAAGTAGCCCAGATATGCTTGAAACTGGGTCCAGAATCACTTGAAAAGCTTATGAACATCAGGCACACATGATGTAAGTTTTGTGTTCATAACATAAGTTGGCAAGTTTCATGTTATTCTAATTATCAAAGGGGTAGCCGTGTTAGTCTGGATCTGTAAAAGCAGCAAAGAGTCCTGTGGCACCTTATAGACTAACAGACGTATTGGAGCATGAGCTTTCGTGGGTGAATACATGCATCCGAAGAAGTGGGTATTCACCCACGAAAGCTCATGCTCCAATACGTCTGTTAGTCTATAAGGTGCCACAGGACTCTTTGATGTTATTCTAATCAGTTTCACTGAGAACAGTTTAGATTTCTCTTATTACTAAAGTTTTCTGATAAGACTTCGAGAGATCCTTCTATCGCTTAACATTTCCAAACCAATACAGTTACTCCTCACTTAACATTGTAGTTATGTTCCCGAAAAATGCGACTTTAAGCAAAACGATGTTAAGTGAATCCAATTTCCCCATAAGAATTAATGTAAATGGGAGGTGTTAGTTTCCAGGGAATTTTTTTTTACCAGACAAAAAACTATATATTATATACACACAGTATATGTTTTAAACAAACAATTTAATACTGTTCACAGCTTTGATGATTGTGAAGCTTGGTTGAGGTGGTGAAGTCAAAGGGTGGAAGAGGGAAGGACATTTCCCAGGGAATGCCTTGCTGCTAAATGATGAACTAGCACTCGGCTGAGTCCTCAAGGGTTAACACATTGTTGTTAATATAGCCTCTCACACAAGGCAGCACGAACACGAGGGAGGGGAGACAGCATAGCAGACTGAGACAGACACACACCTTGTGTGTGGGAGAGAGAGAGAGATGCACACTGCCCCTTTAAGTAAGCTGACCCACTCTTAAGTGCATTGTCTTTTTAAGTGGATCAGGAAGTTGAGACAGCAGCTGCTGCCCCAAGCTCTCTCCATCCGTGTCCCCTCCCTGCTCTATATGGAGAAGCGGTAAGCGGGGTGCAGAAGCAGGGGGGAGGGGGACACCCTGACATTAGTCTCCCCCTGCACAGCAAGCAGGAGTCTCTGGGAGCAGCTCCAAGGCAGAGGGCAGGAGCAGCACATGGCAGTGGGGGGAGGGATAGCTGAACTGCCTGGCAATTGATAGCCTGCTGGGCAGCTGCAGCACAGGGAACTTGGGGGAGCGGGGAGCTCATAGGGGGGCTGCCGGTCCACCCTGGCTACAAGCCCCCACCAGCTAGCTACAACGGGCTGCTCTTCCTACAAGCAGTGGACAAAGCAGGCGGCTGCCAAACGACGTTAGAAGGGAGCATTGCACAACTTTAAACGACCATGTTCCCTAACTGATCAGCAATGTAACAACGAAATAAAGTTAACCGGGACGACTTTAAGTGAGGAGTTACTGTATATGGCATCAGTAGATAACATTGTTTTCATACATAAATATTAAGGTGACCAGATCTCCCAGTTCACTGGTATTTTCACAATTTCAATTTTAAGAGACACTCCTTGGGTTCTGGCTAGTTATATGGAAACCAGGACTTTAGCAACCCCATGACTGATCTTGAACTGCTGCTACAGGGAATATCTCAATGAACAGGAGCATCTACAGGCCTTTAAGAGCAGATCTTTGGGATAGAGATTGTCCTGATGGTTTTTTTATGTCAGTAATGAGCCCGGAAGGACCAGGTGATGGGGATATTAACAGAGGGAAAGAAGAGAACAAAAAGGGAAAGAAAATAAGAGAACTAATACGGAGTAAATGCAAGCTATTGTGGTGGATTTTAAGAGTAAAAGAAAAAAGCTGGAAATAGAAAAGGTATGCTGAGAGAGAGGAAGAAGTGAAGGAGGTGATGATGGGAGAAAATGGCCACATGTTCTGTTTCTTTGTTTGGAAATATGGTCACTCTAAAAAGACATGGAAGGCGAGTGGAGGAAGCAGTGTCAAAGGCTGCAGAAATGGTGACCTAGAAAGCACTAGGAAAAGTTTTGGACTTTAGATAAAAGACCACATCAACACAGAATTTCAAAGGACTGTGGGACTGAAGGGCTTCTGCTCAGCCCTATAAATCAGGAACTTCATATAACATAAACACAGATTTCTGTGCTGGTCTTCTTTGTTCTGTTTTCCCCACAACAGTAGTTAAAAAAATATTCAGTGGAAATTGAGATAGTCATATAATCTATAGATCTCGGACACATTAGAGACAGCTATAACTTGTTTGGAGCCATTATCTCTGTCAGTCGCAAATTGTGAACTTTAAACACGCTGACAAAACAAATAAGAGTCTTTGAGGCGAGATCAACACAGGTGATGTTCTGGTAGGCATCTGCTATAGTCCACCAGACCAGGAGGAGGAGGTAGATGAGGCTTTCTTCGGACAACTTACAGAAATTTCCAGATCACAGGCCCTGATTCCCATAGGGAACTTCAATCATCCTGACATCTGCTGGGAGAGCAATACAGAAGTGCACAGACAATACAGGAAGTTCTTAAACAGTGTTGGGGGAAACTTCCTGGTGCAAGTGCTGGAGGAATGAATGGGGGACCGTGCTCCTTTTGACCTGCTGCTCACAAACAGGGAAGAATTGGTTGGGAAAGTAGAAGTGGGTGGCAACCTGGGCAACAGTAATCAGAAGGTGGTTGAATTCAGGATCCTGACAAAAGGAAGAAAGGAGAGCAGCAGAATACGGACCCTGGACTTCACAAAAGCAGACTTTGACTCCCTCAGGGAGCTGATGGGGAGGATCCCCTGGGAGGCTAATATGAGGGGGGAAAGGAGTCCAGGAGAGCTGGCTGTATTTTGAAGAAGCCTTATTGAAGGCGCAGGAACAAACCATCCCAATGTGCAGAAAGAACAGCAAATATGGCAGGCAACCAGCTTGGCTTAACAGAGAAATCTTCGGGGAGCTTAAACACAAAAAAGAAGCTTACAAGAAGTGGAAACTTGGACAGATGACTAGGGAGGAGTATAAAAATAGTGCTTGAGCGTGCAGGGGTGTAATCAGGAAGGCCAAAGCACATTTGGAGTTGCATCTAGCAAGGGATGTAAAGGGTAACAAGAAGGGTTTCTACAAGTATATTAGCAACAAGAAGAAGGTCATAGAAAAGTGTGGGACCTTTACTGAATGGGGGAGGCAACCTAGTGACAGATGATGTGGAAAAAGCTTAAGTACTCAATGCTTTTTTGCCTCAATCTTCACAGACAAGGTCAGCTTCCAGACTGTTGCACTGGGCAGCACAGTATGGGGAGGAGGTGAGCAGCCCTCAATGTTGAAAGAACGGGTTAAGCACTATTTAGAAATGTCCACGTGGCCGGATGTAATGCATCCGAGGGTTCTGAGAGAGTTGACTGATGTGATTGCAGAGCCATTGGCCATTATCTTTGAAAATTCGTGGCGATCGGGGGAGGTCCCAGACGATTGAAAAAGACATATATAGTGCCCATCTTTTAAAAAGGGAAGGAGGAGAATCTCGGGAACTACAGATCGGTCAGCCTCACCTCAGTCCCTGGAAAAATCATGGAGCAGATTCTCAAGGAATCCATTTTGAAGCACTTGGAGGAGAGGAGGGTGATCAGGAAAAGTCAACATGGCTTCACCAAGGGCAAGTCATACCTGACCAACTTGATTGCCTTCTATGATGAGGTAACTGGCTCTGTGGATATGGGAAAAGTGATGGACGTGATATACCTTGAATTTAGCAAAGCTTTTGATATGGTGTCCCACAGTATTCTTGCCAGCAAATTAAAAAGTATGGATTAGATTAATGGACTATAAGGTGGATAGAAAGCTGGCTAGATCGTCGTTCTCAACGAGTAGTCATCGACGACTCGATGTCTAGTTGGCAGCCAGTATCAAGCGGAGTGTCCCAAGGGTCGGTCCTGCCTGGGGCCGGTTTTGTTCAACATCTTCATTAATGATTTCGATGATGGGATGATTTGCACCCTCAGCAAGTTTGCAGAGGACACTAAGCTAGGGTGAGAGGTACATATACTGGAGGGTAGGGATAGGGTCCAGAGTGACCTAGACAAATTGGAGGATTGGGCCAAAAGAAATCAGATGAGGTTCAACAAGGACAAGTGCAGAGTCCTGGGGGACCTTCTGCAGCAGTTCTGGAGAAAAGGACCTGGGGAGTACAGTGGACAAGAAGCTGGATATGAGTCAACAGTGTGCCCTTGTTGCCAAGAAGGCTAATGGCATATTGGGCTGCATTATTAGGACCACTGCCAGCAGATTGAGGGAAGTGATTATTCCCTTCTATTCAGCATTGGTGATGCACCCCCCCACTACAGAAAAGATGTGGACAAATTGAAGAAAGTCCAGCGGAGGGCAACGAAAAATGATTAGGGGGCTGGGGCACATGACTTATGAGGAGAGGCTGAGGGAACTGGGATTATTTAGTCTGCAGAAGAGAGGAGTGAGGGAGGATTTGATAGCAGCCTTCAACTACCTGAAGGAGGGTTCCAAAGAGGATGGAGCTAGGCTGTTCTCAGTGATGGCAGATGACAGAACAAGGAGCAATGGTCTCAAGTTGCAGTGGAGAAGGTCTAGGTTGGATATTAGGAAAAAAGTTTTCACTAGGAGGGTGGTGAAGCATTAGAATGGGTTACCTAGGGAGGTGGTAGAATCTCCATCCTTAGAGGTTTTTAAGGCCTGGCTTGACAAAACCCTGGCTGGGATGATTTAGTTGGGTTGGTCCTGCTTTGAGCAGAGGTTTGGATTAGCAGTCCTGAGGTCTCTTCCAACTCTAATCTTCTATGATTCTATGAAATCTAATGACTGCTTCAGATCCATTTCAGTGCCTTGAGTCAAGAAGAATCTCCATATTGAAAAACAGAACAATATTTAAGGAAGTGAAATATAAATTGAAAATCCTTAGGTGAAAGTAGTTAACCTGGATTCAGAGTAGATAATATTAAAACTCTGATAATGCAGTTGATATCCGACCTTAAGAACAAGCAACACTACTTTGTGGGATGCTGTAATTGTGGCATCTCACTAGACTGCTTAATCTTTTGCCTCTACTACTGTGGGACCATAGGGCAAGGCATTTCTTGGCCTAATTTGTACATGTACAAAACCTTGGGGCTCCACAAATCACAAGGCCAGACTCACTCCAATTAATTGCTATTTTTTCATATTTAAAAATACAAGATTGTATTATGGAATAATAGCCAGGGATTTCAACTTAAAACTAGTTTATATTACAGTAACAAACAAAAATAACAAAGGTGTCAAAAACTACAAACTCCTATTTTGTATTTCCATACTGTAACACACAGCCAATTTAAATCAAATTCAGTAAAACAATTTTTAGAGCCAAGAACTCAAAAAGGATGAGAAATTCTTTTGCTTTTGGCAGTGTGCACATGGCAAGAATACTACAGTACTGCTGTAAAAAGAAAAGGGATTCAGAGGCCAGTGTGAATATAAGGCTGAGATACATGACAAATTCTGAATGTTGAAGCCTCTTATATCCTTACAAAGTTCAGGGGGAAAATTAATTAATCTGAGTTTTTTTCTAATCTTTTCTTGAAGATTGAAGACTTGGATTTCAAGCTCTAATAACTTTAAAAGGCAATTAGCTGTATTAAATAAGGCAAGCAGATTAGTTTGTATTTGTTTATCACAACCCTTGTTTTTCCCTTGCTGTTTGCAGTTCCTTAGCAAATGTGGGTACACTCCTTCATTTACAATTATAAAAAAAGGACAGATCCTTTTCAAACAAGGATAATGAATTCTTAAGAGAGTTTCACAACAAAACCATAGCAGGTTGCTCAATTGCAAGTCAGACCACTTCTGCAGTACAACAACCATTTCTCTCCCCATCCTCCATTTTGTAAGTATTAACTCTTACAAAAAATCACAGTAGATAGTGAGATAACAGCAAGACTGTATGGCCCAGGACAAAGGCTAATCTGGAATTAAAATGAGTAATGTGATTTACATTATGAGGGGCAACAAAGATGACAAAAATAGCCATTCAGTCTGCTGTAGCTATGAAGCATCTGAATATCTTGATTAACAGCTTTGAAACATCTATTTCATCACATCAAAACCAGGAACTAATTGAGACAAACAGAAAAATATATTGCACATACCTGGATTAGAGATAGATCTTCAAGATGTAACCTGAAGAGGTAGTTTCTAGGGTGAAGGAAAAAAGAAAGAAAATTCTTACTAGTCCTTTAAATAGCAATAAAGCAATAACTTACTACAAGTTATGTGGTTAGAACAGGGCCTGGAATTCACAGTTCTTGGTTTCTATTCTGAGCTCTGCCACTGACTCAGAGAGAGTCCTTAGGCTAAATATTAAGGGACATTTCAAAACTTACTTCTAATTTTGGGCCCCTATAGCCTGTTTTTCAAAACTGCTGAGTATTCACAAATCCAGGTGAATTGAAGTCCAAACAGACATCACATTTTTGAAGTCAGTGGAGTTGTGACCACTTACATCAGGACTGAAATTTTCACTTCAAAAAATATTTCCACTCTATGCTTTTAACCTACAGCAATGTTTACAATGAAAACAGTATAAACTCAGTCAACTTCTTATGAAATTAAACAAGAGAAAATATGTGTGCCTCAGGGCTACTGTTTTATTTTGTTTGCTGTGTTGCTAAAGCACTTCCCATTTATCTATTGTTTAGTAAAAGCTAAGGGCTTTACCTTGCCATGTGTTACTACCTAAAACTCCTACTGAATTTGATGGGAATTGGGAATGGAACAAGATAAAGACATGGCTGTAAGTCACTGTGCATGAAATCACTGGAAAATATGAGATAGAGTTCTAAAGCAGATGAATTTGTATGACTCAATACAAAGTTTGAAAATTTCCAGCATGTGCTGGTACAGAGACTATGTTTTCTAGCACAAATGAGACACAGGCAGTCCTTGGACTTATGGCACAATTGGTTCATAAAAATTGCGTAATAAGTCAAAACGTCGTAACGCAGAACTGCAATCCACTCCATTGCGTAAAGTCGTAACCAATTGTAAGTCGAATCAGGGTGTACATTCAGAAACGTTGTAAGTGCTGTTTATCATAAGTCGAACATCATAAAGTCAAGGACTGTCTGTATATCTATGCTGCCATCACTCCCCAGAACTATACTTGTTTAGTTAATATTGTTGTACCTTCACAAGTCAGTTCTATTACCCACACCCTAATTCTTAATTCTAGAACTCCTGCTTAGAAGGATGCAGAATTTAATAATTCCCCATCCCTGAATGAACCAAATAATGCTACACGCTACATGTATGTCTAAATCAGTAGTTCCCATCCCTTTGGGTGTGTATTCCCCTATTTGTGACAGGTCTGCACCAGGACTCTTCCATTTCCCATTACTGCATTTCCCTGGTTGTTGTTGTTGTTGTTTGCTGAATCTCTCTCCATCTCCCTCCTTTTTCATCTATTTTTGCTTTACATTTTCACCCACTATCTTCCACTTCTTTCCTCTCTTTCTCTACCTTTATGTGAAGTCCTAGTTCTCAGTCTCTTTGTTTTCTAGTGCAAAAGTTGGTACCAGGTGAAAAGTTTCTCCATGGAGTATTCTCCTAATAGAAACAAGTCTGCAGGCCCTTAGTTAAGGCTCTTCTCATGGCTGTTAAATGGCTAAAAGGCCAGATTTTCAAAAATGTATTTAGACACCTAAAGATATAGATAGACCCTAGTGGGATTTTAAAAAGTGCCTAAGCAGGTTAGGTGCCTAACTCCTATTGAAATCAATAGGAATTAGGTGCATAACCTACTTAGGTGCTTTTGAAAATTGTCATCATTGTCAGCTATCCCTCAATATGAGGATGATGTCTGACAGGAGAAATGTCACTGATGAGACTAAAAATGGCTGAGGAATTCAACCCAGTCTCTACAGGTTTTTCCACATATATGAGAGGTGGTTGTTTGGAGAGAGCATAACTGCTGGCTGGGATGCTGTACACTTTCCTTTCCTCCTCTGCCATTTCTCAGCTTCTTGAGCAAGGACATTATGTTCAAAACGGGCTGAAGCTTGATGTATGATGCAACGTCATTGAAGTCTATTGCCAGCCAGCTCTTCCCAGTTCATGACCTCCCTTCTTAAGATACTTTCATGGTGTCCTTGTAGCATTTCCTCTGTCCCCCACAAGTCCTCTTACCATGACTAAGTTGAGAAAAGAGGACTTGTTTCAGAAGCCAAGTATCAGGCATCCGAACACAATGACCAGCCCCGCAAAGTTGATGTTTTATAATCTTCGCCTCAACACTGGTGATATTAGCTGAAGAGAGAATGCTGGCATTGGTGCGACAGTCTTCCCATCTAATATGGAAAATCTTCCTGCGGCAGCATTGTTGGTACCACTCCAGATATGTAAGATGGCTTCAGTATGTCACCCATGTCTCGCACCCATACAGAAGAATGGGGATGACTACTGCATTATAGACCAGAATGTTATTTTACATCCGCAGATCTCTGTCAATGAAGACATGATGAAGCAACTTTCTGAAGGATGAGTTGGCACAATGGATCCTATGTTTGATCTCCACATCTAGATTGGCTGTCTGTGAGAGGTGGCTACCAAAGTTTTCCAGGAATTCACCACTGATGACAATTTGTGAGTGAAGGAAACTTGTGCTGGGGCAGGCTGGTGGAGCACCTTAATCTTGCCAATGTTGAGGGAAAGCCCCAGGCTATGATAGGCACCTGAGAAAAGTCTAGGGTGGATTGCAAGTCAGCCTTGGTGTGCATGAGGATAGCACAGTCATCAGCATACTGAAGGTCAGTAATAACAGTCCTGGTGACCTTAATTTTAGAATGAAAATGGCGAAGGTTGAAGAGCTGGCCATCCATGTGATACTCAATCCCTATTCCAGAAGAAGTCACGAATAAGAAACAAGATCATGGCAAGACAGATGGAAAAAAGGGTTGGGGCAATAACACAGCACTACTTAACACCAATACAGATGGTGAACTGGATGGTGGCAGTCATCCCATTATGAAGTAGCCTGAGAATGCAAATGAACTTCAATGAACAACCGAGCCTAGACAACAACTTCCATAAAACTTCACGATTGATGGAATCAAAGGCCTTAGTTAGGTCAATAAATGCCATAAACAATGGCTGGTGTTGTTCTCTACATTTCTCTTGGATCTGTTGAGAGACAAAAATCATGTCAGTGGATGTCTCAAGATGGTCTGAAACCACATTGGGATTCCGGAAGGACGTCTTCTGCAAGAGGGAGGAGACAGTTCAAAAGAATGCAAGAGAGTATCTTCTCAGCAATGGAGAGGAGGACAGTGCCTCAGTAATTCCCAAACATTGACTTGTCCGCTTTCTTTAAAATTATCACATTATCATTCTTTAGGTCAGGTGGTCGTCTCCTTGAACCGTTACCTTGTTGTGGTGGAGAGGCTTGTGTGTCCCAATGACCCTCAGAACTATGTTGTCCAGAGTCTTATACTCCTGGGAGGGCCACTCTTGGCAAACAGTTCTGAAGTAAGGTTCCAAATGAAGTGTGGTCCAAACTTCAAGACCCCAACTGGTTGTCTTGGACATCCTTGCCACCAAGTCCAGGGCTCCTCCCTGTCAAGTTTTGAGAGGCTGCTGCCAGCGCACCGCCTCCCCCAGGTTAAAAGATTTCACACATAGGCCTCTGCCAAAGGTGTTAACATCACTAACAAAGTCCTGCGGTAATGGATGAGTGGTGTGGGGGACAGAAGCAGTGATATCTGGGAGTCCCTAGTCACAAATCTGTATGCAGGCAGCAGCCATGTGTTGGTCGTCTTGCGTTTGGAATTTTGAGATCGAAGCGCAGCTGTGGCCGTGACTGAGCAGTCCTTTTCAGGATTACCTCTGCTCACCCTGAATGGGGGAGGGGGCTAGAAAAGATGCCCTAGACATAGGCTCTCTCACACACACCCCGGCTGGATGGCCATGTCCAGGGGGATCATTCTACCTAAAAGCAGAACATACAGAGCAAAGAAATGAAGTTTGCCAGTTGGAATGTTTGCACTCTCATGGGTTCCCCAAGCTGTAACTGTCCTGAAAGAAGTACTGCCATAACAGCTAGAGAATTTGCAAGATATTATATTAATATTGCTGCCCTAAATGAGACCAGTCAGGCAAGTGAAAGAAGATGGAGATGGCTATGCCTTCTTTTGGAAAGGAAAGTCTTCTGAAGAGAAGCGTATTTATGGTGTTAGTTTTGCCATCAAGCATAAGATTGCTAGCCAGCTTTTAGAACTCCCTATGGGTATTAACGAAAGTCTCATGACTTTTTTGTCTTAAGTTTGGTAACAACGAGTATGCCACGGTCATCAGCATGTATGCTCCCACACTTGATGGTGATGGAAGACAAAAAGGAGACATTTTACTGTGCTCCTGATGCAGTCCTGACTACCACAGAAAAGAAAGGCAAGGTTATCCCCATGGGTGACTTCAATGCAAGAGTTGGGTGACACACCGAACTCTGAAGGGGCACCACTGAAAAAGAAGGGGTGGGAAATGTCAACTCTAATGGCATTCTCCTCATCAGGAAATGTGTGGAGTATGATTTGCTTATCTCAAATGCCATCGTTAGACAGAGGGATAAATATAAGACCACTTGGAACCACCCACGTTCCGGACACAGGTATCTTGACTATGTCATCGTCAGAGCCTGTGATCATACTGATGTCCATATTATACAAGTTACGAGAGATACAGATGACTGCTGAACAGACCATCTTCTGGTCAGATCAATCATGAACATGCGGCTTGCACCACAACGCCGTAAACAATCAAAAGTAATGTGGAAGAGATTTAACATCAGGGCACTTCAAAAATCACACATGTCATGAGACCCTTCAGCAACGCATTATCGAGAGGCTCTCTGCCCTACCTGACAACAACAATGATATCCAAACACGCTGGGAGGAGTTCAAGATCATTATTCACAAGGCATATGCTGAAATCAATTGGATATTCGACTAACTACCATCAGGATCGGTTTGATGAGAACAACAAGGAAATCCTAGAACTTGTTTATCAGAAGAGAAGCGCATTTAGCGCTTGGCAAAATAAAGCCTCTAATCAGCAAAAACGAGAGATTTATCATCATCGGCTAAAAGCTGTAGTTCAAAAGAGGCTGTGTGACATCAAGAATCAGTGGTGGCAAGCAAAGGCCATGGAAATCCAGAGCTTCGCTGATCAACATAACATGTGAAGCTTTTTTCAAGTAACGAAAGCCACCTATGAGCCAAACTCATGCGGCACAATCCCTCTGCGATCTCAGGACAGCTCCCTCCTTCTTAAGGACAATGTAGTCCTCAAGCAACGTCGGAAGGAGCACTTTGAGACTCTATTAAACTGTAAATCTGAAGTCTGTTTTCTAATCCTTTAATCATTCTCATGCATCTTCTCTGAACACTCTCCAGTTTATGAACATCCTTCTTGAATTGTGAGCTTCAGAACATTCCAGCAGTGGTTGCACCAGTGCCAAACACAAGAAGCATGTTATCCTTATTGTTTTATATGTAGTCATTTCTGCTTCCATTATCCTTACTCATTATCTCTTATATCTTTATTTTGATAATAAGTTTATGATTGTTTTAACTATAATTATATCTTAGTGCTGTAATGTTATAAAGGACCTGACCCTGAGTTGTATCAGTCAAAATGTGTATATACTATTCCCTTGGGGACAGCAAATCTGGTAATTCTATTAATGTCCAGTGACAAGGGGCTACATACTACAGGGGGACACTTTCAGAAAGGCTTGGGGGCTGGGTTATACGTATAGTTACCTGCAAGGCAAAGTAAGGGCTTCTGGAACACTGAGGAGATTGTTTCGGTAGCTAACAGACTGGTGGTGTCAGGGAGATGATATCTAGTTATGTATAACCAAGGCTCTCTCTCTTGCTGTGGATGGGGGATAATGAGGTCAATTCACAGTTCTGGACATACTGAGAAGCTGTCACCTAAGGGGTGGCTTATAGTCTGTAAGTATCTCCCTGGGGAACAAATATTTAATAATGGGCTCTTCATTCTAGCTGAGAAAGGCAGAACATGATCCAATGGCTGGAAGTTGAAGCTAGACAAATTCAGACTTGAAATATGGCATACATTTTTGACAATGAGGATAATTAACCATTGGAACAGCTTACCAAGGGTTGTGGTGGATTTTCCATCACTGACCATTTTTAAATCAAGATCAGATATTTTTTTCTAAAAGATCTGCTCTAGGAAGTATTGTGGGGAAGTTCTATGGCCTGTGTTAGACACAAGGTCAGACTATATGATCAAAATGGTCCCTTCTGGCCCTGGAATCTATGAATGTAAGTACCTAGATAAATAGGCCACAGAAGTTTGAAGTGTGTTTAGTTGATGAGAAATGATTTAGGATGATATTTACATATATGTTTATACATATATAAAATAATGAGGCAGGGATCCTATGAAAAAATAGTGTATATGACCATGTAATCACTATCCTGATGCATGTGCACAAATCCTCCAAACTAAGGTTGCACAGGCAACCTCAATTCTGATGTTGTTTGCTTTACTTTGCAACTTTAATGTTTTTTAATGTAGGGTTTTTTGTATGTAATTTCCAAAGTATTTTCTAAAAAAAAAAAAATAAACGTGGAAAAAAACAAGCAAGAAATTCCCTCACGTGGAATTAGATTGGCCACCCTCCCGCATGGGTCATCACCTGGGTTGGGACCTTTACATTCATAGCATAGAACACTTGAACTAATAAAATGACTTGTAGCAGTAGAAGGCTGTTATCCTTCATGTGGATCTTCCAATAGAGAAGGAGGGGGATACACACTTTGCCAGTGGATTTCATAGATATTTGGTAAGAGGAGAAGAATGTTCAGATTCAGGACTCCTGAGTTCAAGTCCAGGTTTTGATGATCATGAACCCTTCTACCACTGTGCCCCCAGCCAATCTGTCCCTTTCTGCTTCTATCTAGCTCTCCCATCTTCCAGCTCTTGCTCCCCTCCCCCGATCGGTTGGATTGATATTGGATTGGAGGGAGGTCTCAAGTGTGGATCCATGGGGATCTGTTCTGGATCCAATGTTGTTTAGCATCCTTATTAATGACCTGGATGTGGGTATAAAGAGCATGCTGATCAAGTTTGCAGATGACACAAAGCTAGGTGGGAACCAACGATTTGGAGGATAGAGCTAAAATTCAGAGGGATCTTGGTAAGTTAGAGAACTGAGCTATAGACAAGAAAATGAAATTCAACAAAGACAAATTTAAGGTGCTATACTTAGGGAAGAAAAATCAAATGCACAAATACAGAATGAGGAAAAACTGGCTTGGCAGCAGCACTGCTGACAAGCATCTAGGAGTTGTGGTGGATCACAACCTCAACATGAGTCAGCAATGTGATGCAGTTGCAAAATAAGTAAATGCAATTTTAGGTTGCATTAACAGAGGCATAGAAGGCAAGTCACAGGAGGTGATAGTACTACTCTTCTCAGTGCTGGTTAGGCCTCAGCTGGAGTACTGTATCCAATTTTGGTCATCAATGTATAGAGAGGAGGTAGAGAAACTGGAAAAGATCCAGAGGTGAGCAACAAAGATGATCAAAGGAATGGAATGCAAGTGATATGAGCAAAGACTGAAGGAACTAGGTATGTTTACTTCGGAAAAGAGGAGATGGAAAAAAATCTCAGCTAAAAAGTCTGGCAAATGAAAATTGGGAACCGTAACTGTAGGTGATGCTATAATCTAGGTGGTGCTAAAAACCCTGCCCATAATTAAACAGATAGAAGTGTGGCTTTATGAAGGACAGAAAAAAAACATTTTTATTTGTAAACGGTACCTTTGAAAGATTTATAAGGAGACATACATGGAATCCATCAATGCCATTTTTGCAGTCAATTTTCAGAGCAAGTGTAGACAGAAGTATTCCAGTTCTTTATTCAGTTAGATTAATTTATCAAACATGTCATGAAAGTGAGACTGTCTCCACTTTTTACTCTGGGGCATCCAGCACACATATTCATTTTACTGTCAAAATAAATTTTGTAGTGGGGCATCTGTAACAGCTTAAGGATTTCAGCATATTATGGTCCGAGAAACACAGTACTATGTTTTGCATCTTTTTACTACTCACTTTTTCTTCATTTGGAAACTAATGTATAGACCTGTCTCAGACTGATTAAGAGATGACTTCTGGGTACAACCAGGTCTCCATTGTCCATTTTGCTCATACAACCCATAATCAGTTCACACGGAATAAACATTTGGTTTACATCTCACAAGTTATATCCAGTGGAAATCCAGCAAGAGTTAAGAGATCCTGGACTAGAACTTCTGACTTAATCATCTGTACAAGTTAAATTAAAGCTAAATAAAAATACAAAATTAATCTAATACTAATTTCCACCCAAGTCTGAAATAGCCCAAATCCACTGACCTTCAGAATATGCTGCAAGACACATCTATTTACATGGGCTAATGTGAAAAGCAAGCCTTTGAGAGAAATCAGATGTGTGGGTGAAGGGGGAGTTTGATGTTCTGTGGGCAATCTAATTTTGTTCTCATAACTTTGGCAAGGGCGCCTAGAGCCTTGGATAGATGCCCTTTTTATTTTTTGTATAAATCTAACTGTAATTTTCCTGACAGAAACAACATAATGTGAACTCCGGGTTCCTATTGGAGTCAAACAGGAGACTTGTTACACACATACAGATACACAGACAGAACATCTATTTAACAGCATACAGCACAGATGCATAGCACAAAGAATACCACATCCAGTTGAAAGTGGGTGCACATATGCATTGGTTAAATTTAAGCACATGAGGAAGTCCTATTGGCTTCAGTGCAACTACTCACATTCTTTAAGATTAAGCAGATACTGAGAACTGCTCTACACTACACAGTTAGGCAGCTTACATCAGTGCACTAATTGCATCAGTGTACACACTACAGCCGTGTCCTGCTGATATAAGTGCCATACTTCACTGACATAACTCCACCTCCATGAGAGGTATAGGGCTTATGCCAGTGTAGTTAGGATGATGCAGTGTCTGTGTAGACACTGCGTTACTTACATTGGCTGTCTCGTCAATTTCAGGGCTCCATGCTGGAGAAGAAGTCAAGAAACCCTGGCTCCCTGCACCCAGCCGGGCTGCACCCCTGGACAGCTGCCCCCCGGTGGGAAGGCGAGAAGCCTGGGCGGCTGAGGAGCCAAGAGCCTGGGGAGCAACTGAGCTTCCTGAGGTGAGCTGCACAGGACTGAGAGCCCTGGCTTTCAGCTCCCCACACTGCCCCTCTTCAGTGGGCGGAAGCGCTCCTGGTGAGGACACGCACCACTGACAGAAGGAGGTTAATGTGCACATCAGCTACCACAGTAATTATTGCGGTGGCTGTAAGTTGACCTAGCATAGGTCAACATTAAGTCTGTCATGCATACGTGCCCCAAGCCTTTGCAATATGGGACCGAACAACAGAAAGAAGGTATAATCCATATTTAAACTTGGCCAGGATATTGGCGCCAGCACCCTAATTCTTTCAAATATGTCATGGATCTTTAATGACCACAAGTGGTCAGGGCCTCAATTTTACATCTCAGTCAAAAGCTGAAATACATATACTGCACAGGATTGGGCTGTGTCTGAACAATGAAAGCATTTCTGTCCTTCTGGCTGAATAAAATATTCCTGAAGAGAACCACCACTATGCCAGCTTTCTTTATAAAACGTGCCTTTCGTACATACGTAATTTTTTAATGTGCATAATTATAGGAAAGATTCATGACCTATGTAATAAGAGGTGAGGTGCTAAGGTGAGTTTGTTTTTGACACGTTCAAACCACATGCAGAAAGCAGACTTTCAAAGGCAAGAGCTAATGAGAAGGCAAAAGGAAGAAACAGCATTTGTGACTGGTACATGGAAGCTAATACAAGGAAATCACTGGAGTACCTATCTGCAGTTCACAAAGAGATCCAGCAAAGACAGATTAAAAAAAAAGAATTGGACACTGCTGCATGACAGTGTTTACACAAAGTCTCGGCAATATGTGAAGTGCAGACTAAACTGAAAGAGTCACAAAACATTGCATGAAGTCTTTTCAATCTACTATATCTATGTTGTCTTTTTAAAGACTAAAAATACATGTGCAAGAGTCGGAATTGGCCCGCTATTGTGGGGAACTTTCCTGGCTTATACACTACCCCGTGAAATGAGCTAGCGAAAGGATCTGTGTCCTCATTCCCACTTCCTTTACCCAGAGGCCTGCCCGACCTCAAGGGCCCCCCACCACTCTCCTGTGCGGCACAGTCCTTGTAATCCCAACAAGGCTGGGTCCAGGATTCCTGGGGGGCTCGATCCCCAACCCTGTCGTGGTCACTGAGGGCAGAGTCTAGGGTGTCCCCACTCCGGGGTGCTCTCTGTGCACTGGGATGCTTCCCTGACCCACTGATCATTACATACAGTTCAAAGCAAATACAATTTATTAAACAGCAATCAATTAAAAAAAATAAGGGAAAAATGGGAAAGGTTAAAGGAAAACACATAACCCCACTCTGTGGCATAGGAACATCACAACCAGCGTCTCTAGAATGTAAGTGCAGTTCAGTCTGTTCCTCACAAGTCCCAGGCCTCCTTCTCAGGCCCCGGCTGTGCTGCAGGGATGCTGTGGGTCGGACACTTGCTCTGGCGGTGGCCACATGCCCTCAGGCTCTAGGTAGCAGGACCCTTCTTCCCAGTGTCGCCCCTGCCCTGTAGGGGTTATGATCCCCCTCCAAGTGTGGCCCGCAAGGCGTCTTGGCTGTGGGCATCTCCTGTGCTGGGCCCGCTTCCCAGGGTCCCCTTCACTCTCCCCAGCTGTTCACCACACCCGGAAGCGGACTACTCCAGCTCCAATTCCAGTTCCACCACGATGCCTCAGCTCCAGCTCCACCACTTTGCCTCAGCACAGCTGCTGCTCTGCCTCCAGCTCCCTGGGCTGCTTCTCTGGCCCCTCTGGCTCTGGTTGCTGCATCTCTCCCAGCACAGGTCTGCTCTGTGGGCTGCTTCTGTAACTGCTCCCAGCTCAGCTTGGGCTCCTGCTTTCTGCTTAGCTCGGCCCCACTCCGTCTGACCCAGGCAATTCCAGTTCACACGGAGGACAGGATCCACCCTAGCCTCCTGACTCCCTGATTAGCCTGCCTGCACTGTCAATCGGCTGACCTGGAGCATTGGTCTCTCCCCATTGCCCCTGGGGACTTTCAGTCTCAGGGTCCTGATTTCCCATTGACCCTTCCCCTTACTTTTAGTACTGGGAGCTAGCCAGTCAAAACACCCTCACTGAGTTTTAGTAAGGGCACAACAATCCCCTTACACATGCATATTGCTTAAAATATATCTTGCTCAAAAGTATTCACCAGAGAATTTACAGATACTAACACTCCATTTTCATCAGATTTATTTCTCCTTTCATTGTACATACCCTCCACCTACCGGTATCACTTGATCTTCCTTCAAACCAGAAATGAAGATACTAAACTAAGCTGCAAATTCACTGTCCATGCTGGATGACTGCTTTGTCCCTCCCCCCTACCCCCTCCCAAGAGATATACTGAGCCACAATTCACAGCATATGTAAGGAGGTACAACAGCACTGAACTTGGAGGGTTTTACATAGTGTACCCTATCCCCCTCTACATGAATCAAGTTTGTATTGCTGAATTGCTTAGCAGACAGCTATCTGAGCTCACATTGGTAATTTTCAGGTCAGTGGTTTGCAGAATGTCATGTTATTTCCTTGAGGATATTTCATCTTGCACCATTTGTTGTGAATGTTGTGGTGGAATTTCAACACAGGACATCTCCTTATTGATAATATGTTTTATAAATCATCATGAGATCATTTCAATCTTCATTATTAGACACACAACTCAATTTTAAGTTTCTGTGTCCAAACTACACATGAATTCATAATTATGCAGCAGGACTATCTCCAAGAAAAACAAAACATAGACATTTTTGTGCTATGAAGTTACATAGTCACATCCTACACAGTAAAACACAAATTTTTTCTCAATTAATATGTGCAGCATGGAATTAGAAATATTGAGTTTACAAGTGTTAATGAAGCTAACATGTCCATGACTATATAAATATGATTACTGCAGGTTTTGTAGAATACAAATGTATTAATGTTAAAATTCACCAGAAAGGGAGATACATGGGAAAGATCTAGAAGAGCATTAGAGTGATAGCAAGAGCAAACTGAATGTAATAGCAATTAATATGATACTCAAAAGAAACGATCTGTGCAATTTTGAGCTGCATAGGCCGTCGTGCCACAGACCAGATAGGTGACAATCCGTCTTTCAATACACTATTGAGATTATACCTAAGGTTGCCACTTTTTGCCGTTTGTGCTGCAGAACAAAGCTGTTGTTTCATGTCACATCACCAAGAGGTGAGAAAAAATACTCCCAGAGCATTTTTAAAAGTAGTTTCTTCAGACCTAAGGTGAGATCTCTTACCAAGCATATATGCCTCTTGTCCAAATACGGTGATGATAGAAGCAGTGATGTAAGTTATATGTTAGGACATAAGACCTAGGACTGGAAGGGACCTACTGGGACATCAAGTCCAGTCTCCTGTTATTGCATGCAACCCTGTCATAATCAGATCTTTAACATGGAGTGATAAATCCCTTTCCCACACATCCTGGGCAATGTAGCAGATAAGTAAGTTGATTAGAAAGTGTCTGAAATTGGTAAAGCAGGATAACTTGCATTCAGTCGATGAGCAAATCAAATGTGACACACATACACCTATGAATAGAATATTTGTTCTGCATTTGGAAAGAAGCAGGGTGATGTACTCATCATATGAAGATGATTAATTATTTTTCCATCTATTAGTAACTAAGAAGGATGTTAAATAGCATCTACTAGGGATAAACATTTTTAAATAAGGAGGCCCAGATACTCTTGCATCCAAGAGTCCTAAAAGTGTAGGTTGAAGAGATCACAAATGGGTAATTGAAGGCCAGTAGATTGATGTCAGTCTTGGGCAAAATAATGGAAAAGTCGATACAGGATTCAATTGATAAAGCATTAAATGATGGTAATATAACTAAATCCAGTGGGATGGAAATTATTGAAATCATGGTGGAATTCCTCAACGGCTTCTTTTCCATGGGTCCAGATGATGAAGATGTCATCAATGTAGCGCAAGTAGAGTAGGGGCATTAGGGGACGAGAGCTAAGGAAGCATTGTTCTAAGTCAGCCATAAAAATGTTGGCATACTGTGGAGCCATGTAGTTTCCCCAGGAAGTCAAGAAGCCCTTGAGGAATTCCACCATGATTTCAATAATTTCCATCCCACCATCAACCTCAGCCTAGATCAATCCACACAAGCGGTCCATTTCCTGGACACTACTGTGCTAATAAGCGATGGTCACATAAATACCACCCTATACCGGAAACCTACTGACTGCTACACTTACCTACATGCCTCCAGCTTCCATCCAGGACACACCACACGATCCATTGTCTACAGCCAACCTCTAAGATATAACCGCATTTGCTCCAATCCCTCAGATAGAGACAAGCACCTACAAGATCTCTATCAAGCATTCTTAAAACTACAATACTCACCCGCTGAAGTGAAAAAACAGATTGACAGAGCCAGACGAGTACCCAGAAGTCACCTCCTACAAGACAGGCCCAACAAAGAAAATAACAGAACACCACTAGCTGTCACCTTCAGCCCCCAACTAAAACCTCTCCAGCGCATCATCAGAGCTCTACAACCTATCCTGAAAGATGATCCTTTACTCTCACAGATCTTGGGAGACAGACCTGTCCTCGCTTACAGACAACCCCCCAACCTAAAGCAAATACTCACCAGCAACCACACATCACTGAACAAAAACACTGACCCAGGAACCTATCCTTGTAACAGAGCCCGATGCCAACTCTGTCCACATATCTATTCAAGTGACATCATCATAGGACCTAATCACATCAGCCATACCATCAGGGGCTCGTTCACCTGCACATCTACCAATGTGATATATGCCATCATGTGCCAGCAATGCCCCTCTGCCATGTACATTGGCCAAACAGGGCAGTCTCTACGCAAAAGAATTAATGGACACAAATCTGACATCAGGAATCATAATACTCAAAAACCAGTGGGAGAACACTTTAACCTGTCTGGCCATTCAATGACAGACCTGCGGGTGGCTATCTTACAACAGAAAAACTTCAAAAACAGACTCCAAGGAGAGACTGCTGAGCTGGAATTGATATGCAAACTAGATACAATCAACTCAGGATTGAATAAGGACTGGGAATGAGCCATTACAAACATTGAATCTATCTCCCCTTGTAAGTATTCTCAACTTCTTATCAAACTGTCTGTACTGGGCTATCTTGATTATCACTTCAAACATTTTTTTCTCTTACTTAATTGGCCTCTCAGAGTTGGTAAGACAACTCCCACCTGTTCATGCTCTCTGTATGTGTGTATATATATTTCCTCAATATATGTTCCCCTCTATATGCATCCGAAGAAGTGGGCTGCAGTCCACGAAAGCTTATGCTCTAATAAATTTGTTAGTCTCTAAGGTGCCACAAGTACTCCTGTTCTTTTTGCGGATACAGACTAACACGGCTGCTACTCTGAAACCTGTCATATAAATAAAGCACACATTCAATGGACTAAGGACTGATTAATTGACAGATTAAAAAATAGTTCTCAATGGGGAATCATTATTGAATGGGGTTGTTTCTAGTAAAGCTTGATGCTATTTAACATTTTTATCAATGATCTGGAAATAAATAAAAAAAGTCACTGCTGATAAAATTTGTGGATGACAAAAAGATGGGTGGAGTGACAAATGATTATCAGGATAGAACACTCATACAGAGCAAACTGAATTGCTTCTTACTGGACACATTCAAATAAATGCATTTGGATGTATTAAAATGCATAAGTTATACATCTAGGACCAAAGAATGTAGGTCAGTGGTGGGCAACCTGCCGCCCGCGGGCCGCATGCGGCCCATCAGAGTAAGCTGATTGCAGGCTGCGAGACATTTTGCAGACATTGACCATGGCCACTGGGAGCTGCAGGGGGCCATGCCTGTGGACGGTCAATGTAAACAAAATGTCTCACTGCCCGCCAATGGATTACCCTGGTGGGCTGCATGCCGAATGTTGCTGACCCTTAACCTAGACGTAGCTAGTTAAAGGTCAACACTTAATCTGCCACCTAGAGTTGTCTTTGATTTTATTAGGATTTTACATCATGACAGCTAACTCAAGTTAGCTACCTCAAATTAAGAAACACATTTTTTGCAGTGATGACATAGTAGGACAGCACCCAAGCCATATATCTATCAGTAATTTAAACTTAAATCCTATATGATCCATTGAAGTTTTCATTATCTTACAGACTAATTTACTTTATGTTTCTTTTCAAGATGAGTTTACACATGCCCCTCACCTCGCCCCAAAGAGCAGTTAGTGGTAACTGACTTAAATCAGTTCTGAAACCCTTGACAGCTCAGTCCATTTGTGGCTTCTTTTAAAGTGATCATCATTAGCTTACATTGTTTAAAAAAGCAGTCGATGTGTTTTCAAGAAGGTAATGACAAAATGCAACAACATTTGTATGCAAATGTAAAACCTTTGTATGCATTTGTGATAATACAAATGGTAAGACTTGTTGGGTGAAATTCTATCCATGGTAAGACTTGTTGGGTGAAATTTTCAAAGATGACCTTGAATTTTGCTCTTGTAATCATTGCCAAATATGCTAGTTAGATATGTAAATTATCTCAACTATAACTATATTACAATCCTACCATTTGACTCTGTCAAATTAAAAACAAACAAACAAACAAAAAAACCCTATGATTACTTGCATCTGAAGAAGTGAGGTTCTTACCCACGAAAGCTTATGCTCCCAATACTTCTGTTGGTCTCAAAGGTGCCACAGGACCCTCTGTTGCTTTTTACAAATTCAGACTAACATGGCTACCCCTCTGATAAAAAAAAACCCACACATGATGTAATTGTTACCAGATTGAGGCCCTTTGTCGTATCTCCTGATATTTTCTTACCCATCTCCAAACCCAGCCAGAATATCATTACAGAAATGAATTTTTACAACCATTGATCCTCTGAAAAATTATAGGCTCAGTACAACACTTACTTACTTACTTACCTTCATTTAAGTGGGAATTTTGCCTATGTGGCAACTACAGGAGCAAGCCCTCTATTAAGACGAGAACTCAACACTATCAGATACACTATATATTGTAGATTTGCACCCCATTAAATCTACAGAGATGGAGAGTATGTATTTTGGGTTTGTCTACATGGCAACCCGAGTTCAGAATGTACAGTGCACTGGTCTGCCACTCAGTAACTGGCTGTGTGGACCCTGCTAGCACACATTAACGGTTCACTCATGTGACGGGTTTTGTCACAGAGACTCCCCTTGAGACTGTCACTCGATGAGCTGGGATACCACTGAGAACAACCCTCCTGCCAGAACAAGCGCTCCTACACTCCTGACTTGCTGAGTTAGACATTCCAGTCAGCTCCAGCACAGACCCAGAGGTCGGGCCACGCCTCTCTGCAGTTCACTGAAACTGAGATTCACTCAGCCCAAGGGCTTCTCAGTTAACAGGGACTTTCCCAGTGCCCCAAATAAATCCGTTTTACTCTGTATAAAGCTTATACAGGGTAAACTCATAAATTGTCCACCCTCTATAACACTGATAGAGAGATATGCACAGCTGTTTGCTCACCCAGGTATTAATCACTTACTCTGGGTTTATTAATAAACAAAAGTGATTTTATTAACTATAAATAGTAGGATTTAAGTGGTTTCAAGTAATAACAGACAGAACAGAGTAAGTCACCACGCAAAATAAAGCAAAAACACTCAAGTCTAACCTAATACATTAAGAAACTGATTACAGGTAATATCTCACCCTCAGAGATGTTCTAATAAGCCTCTTTCACAGACTAGACTCCTTCTTAGTCTGGGCCCAATCCTTTCCCCGGTACAATCTTTGTTAGATCCAGCAGACATCTCAGGTGGTAAGCAGAGGTCTTCTCATTACTGGCAGCCTCCTTTGTCCTGCTCCACCCCCTTTTATAGCTTTGGCACAAGACGGGGATCTTTTGTCCGTGCTTGGCCCCCATCCCTCCTTCTAAATGGAAAAGTACAAGATTTAAGATATATTTCAGTATCAGGTGACATGGTCACATGTCCCTGTGAGACCTCAATCTTCATTACCCGGGGCTGGCTCACACATACACAGGAAGGTTTGCAGGTAAATAAATCCATTCACAGTTCATTGATTCTGAAGCACCCTTAATGGCTTCCACTTAATATATTTACATCAGTAATACAAGTTCACATCTCATTCTCCTAACTCCAGACATGAAATAATACATGCAAACAAATAGGATGAACACACTCAGTACATTACAAGCTTTCTAATGATACCATACAAGGGGTATTTATTATAAATCATATTCCAGTTATGTCATATTCATAATCATATTTCCATAAAGCATATGGAGTGCAACATCCCAACTAGTTCACTTTTTTGACATACTGTATTTCAAACAACTGTAGATCAAAGCACATTATGGAACTTCTAGTGCATGCTAGCAGGTCCACATGACCAGTTAGCACACAGCAAGCTCGTGTATTGTAGATTTGCACTGTGGCTTGCAGCACTGCAGTAAATTGCCATGTAGACAACTCTGGAACCACACTTAGGGTATGCTTCACTGCAAAGTTAACTCAGGTGATCAGCATCCAGGAACAAGCACCCAGGTGGGCCCAGATCAGGTGTGAGTGGCCACACTGCAAAGCCATACTCAAGTATGGATTAAGTCCACATTGGTGCTGCACTTGCTTGTGTGTGTGTGGCAACATCTGATGATTCTTAGCACTGCACTAAATTGCATCACCCCAGGGGCTTGTCTTCACTACGGGGGTAAATCAACCTAAGTTACGCTATTCCAGCTATGTGAATAATGTAGCTGGACATAGACATAGCTTAGGTTGACTTACCCCAGTGTCTTCACTGCTCTGCATCAATGGGATACGCTCTCCAGTTGACTTCCCTTACTCTTCTCGGAGAGCTGGAGTAACAGGGTCGAACGGAGAACGCTCTGCCGTCGACTTAGCGGGTCTTCACTGGTGAACTAATGGCTGGGCTATCTGAGTAGGTTGGAAGACGGATGCCAGGGCTGTCCCTAAGCGGGTGCAGGGCCCTGGACAACCTTCCCCACCCCCCACCTCAGGCTCCGCCCCCACTCCCACCCCTTCCCCCAAGCCCCCGACCCTTCCCATCCCTGCTCCGCCCCCGCCCCGCCCACACTCCACCCTTTTCCCCAAGCCCATGACCCGCCTCTTTATGGCTTCTGCCCCCTCCCCCCGAGTGACACCGGGAGCCAGCGGGGCAGAGCAGGGCAGGCTGGTGCCAGGCCCCCTGCTAGCCCCTTTGGGAAAGGCATGGGGATGAGGGGTATGACTATCTGGGATCTGTTCCCTCAGGATCAGTCCAAATATCTCTCCCTAGATAAGTATCATCTCAGGGGTTTGAAGTACCCCTAGTATCTGCACCTATTCCTCCCCTTACTGCTGCCAAAATGCCCCTCTGGGCTCCCAGTTTATATTTCAACTCTTAATCTGTTGCATGCAGGCGGAATGATCACCACTTGCCTGCGCCCGATCCTGTTTTTCCTGCAGGATTGTTCTGACAACTGCCTGAATGTCCCTCAATTTCAAACATAATATCGCTATTTCCTTACTTACAGAGGCTTCATGCTGATTTAAGGTATCCTTTACCATATCCAATTCCAATTCACAGTCTTCTAAGTGGTTCTCCTGAGATATTACTAACCTTGAGAGATTATAAGACACTTTCCATAGTGCCCACCCAGCCGCAGTCTTTACAGTCCATTTATTCAATGTAGACTTCATATTATTGCAGTATTCTTCAAACCCTTCACATGCATGTTCCAATGCATTTTTCCCCTTGAAAAGAATCATCTTTCCATGGGCACAGACCTCGGTCCGCTACCCACTTTGCAAGGAGGTTTGGTTCCTCCACCAGTTTCCTGGATTTTCAATGTAAGTTTCCCACTCTCCCTATTCCCTGGAATGTTCATCCTGTCAACAGGCTGCAGTCCTGTCGACAGAAGAGCACAAATATTCTGTCCAACTGCTGTATAAGGCTCAATCTAAATGACCTAGGTTGTCCGCATTCTCCACCAGTATGTTACCTGCGGAAAACTAGGGCACTCCGCCTACACCCTACCAAGGGCTTAAGGTGTGCCTGGTCAATTTAGGATACCCCACCTATACCCTACCAAGGGCGTAAGGCGTGACCCAATCAATTTAGGCCTTCCAACCCTTCCCCTCAGAGCTCAAGGTGTAAGGCACCTATTCTTACCCATGGGACTTAGGAAGAAACCTGGTCAATTTAAGTACCTGCCCTTTTCCTTGGAGCTTAGGACTCTACGGGTCTGCAGAACCTTTTTCCCAGTGAAAGAGCCTTACACAGCTGCTAATAAATAGATGTTTAAAGCACAACACACACAAAATACATGTACCAAGCAAATCTCTTATGCTCACCTCTTCCAATAAAGAGACAAATTTCACCCAATGGCCAGTTAGGATTTATTTGGGCGTTCCTGGCGATGCCTCTGCACATCACAGTCATGCCATGTAATAATGTACTCTGACCTTCTGTATAGCACAGGTCATAAAACTTCCCCAAAATAATTTCTAGAGCATATATTTAGAAAAATATCCAATCTTAATTAAAAACTGTCAGTGATGGAGAATCCAGCACAAACCTTGATAAGTTGTTCCAATGGTTAATTACTGTTGAAAAATTATGCCTTATTTCCAGTCTGGATTTGTCTAGCTTCAACTTCCATTCATTGGATCATGTTTCTCTACTAGACTGAAGAGCCCATTATTAAATATTTGTTCCCCACGTAGATACTCATAGACTATAATTAAGTCAACCCTCAACATTCTCTTTGTTAAGCTAAAGAGATTGAGCTCCTTGAGCCTATCACTATAAAAAAAGTTACTAACCTTTCATAACTGTTGCTCTTCAAGATGTGTTGCTTCATGTCCATTCTATGCAGATGTGTGTGTGACATGTGCACCGTTGCCAGAGATTTTTCCCTCAGTGGTATCCATTGCCCTCTGGATATGCGTCAATAGAATGGGGGCCACCAACCCCGCATCCTCTCAGTTCCTTCTTGCTAGTAATTCCCACAGAGGGGTAAGAGCGTGGGCCATAGAATGGACATGAGCAACACATCTTGAAGAACAACAGTTATGAAAGGTTAGTAACCATTTTTTCTTCTTTGAGTGCTTGCTCATGTCCATTCCATGCTTGGTAACTCGCAGTCAGTACCCCCGGAGGTGGGCTTGGAGTTCATGGACATGCTGACTCAACACTGCTCTCCCGAAACTGGCATCCTCATGGGCCTATTGGGTGATGCCATAGTGGGATGCAAAGGTATGAACAGTTGACCAGGTTACAGATTTACAGATGTCCTGGATTGGTACCAGCACAAGAAATGCTCCTGATGAACCCTGGGCTCTTGTGGAATGAGTAGTCACAATGGGCAGAGGCAGAACGTTCGCCAGCTTGTAGCAAGCTCAGATGCAAACAGTTATCCAGGATGAAATCCTTTGGGTTGGCCTGGACAGGCCTCTCATCCTTTCAGCTATTGCTACAATGAGTTTCATGGACTTATGGAAGGGTTTGGTAGTCCTTTCAATATAAAAGGCGAGGGCCCACTAACATCCAACATATGGAATTGACGTTTCTCAGAGTTCTTGTAAGGCTTTGGAAAGAAGACTGGTAGAATTGTGACACCATTTTTGGTAGGAAGGCTGGTTGGGGGGGCGCATTTGGACCTTGTCCTTGAAGAACATCATGTAAAGTTGTTCTGATGTAAGGGCTTTGATCTCAGAGACCCTTCTGGCTAAGGTGATCACCACCAGAAAAGTAACCTTCCAGTAGAGAAGCAATAGGAAGCACAAAGCTAAGAGCTTGAATGGGGGCCTCGTGAGCCTTGACAGGACCATGTTTAAATCCCATGAGGGGATCAGTTTGCAAACCTGAGGATAGTCTTTCCAACCCTTTGAGAAACCGGATGGTCATCTCATGGGAGAATACTTATCTGCCATTCACTGGAGGGTGGAAGGCTGAATTGGCTGCCAAATGAACCTTAACAGATGAAAGTACCAAACCCAGCTTCTTAGGTAGAGCAGATAGTCCAAAATAAATTGAAGAGAAGAATGAGATGGAGAGAGATGCAGTTCGGAGGCTCAGCAAGTGAAACATTTCCACTTCACCAAGTAGGTCACCCTGGTGGATGGCTTCCTACTGCCTAGCAAGACCTGTCAAACCTGTTTTGAGCAGGCCTATTCTTCAGGATTCAGCCATGCAACATCCATGAAGTTAGGTGCAGGGAAGCATGGTCTAGGTGTAACAGCTGGCCGTGGTCTTGAAAAATCAAGTCCAGGCGGAATGGGATCAAAAGCAGGGTTGCCACCAAGAAGTCTAGGAGAGTGCTGAACCAATGTTGGCACAGCCACGCTGCGGCTCTCAAAATAACCCTCACCTTGTCCTATTTGATTTTTAGGAGGACCTTGTGAACCAAGAGAACTGGGGGAAAGGCATAGAGGAGCTGGTCTGTCCACGAGAACAGGAAAGCATTGGAGAGTGAGTCTGGCCTGTGTCTGTGCAGTGAACAAAACTGATGGCACTTCCTTTTCTGCTTGGTAGCAAACAGGTCCACCTGGAGAGATCCCCACCTCTGGAAAACCAATCTGGTGACCTCTGAGTGAAGTGACCACTCATAGTGAGAGGAAAAGGATCTGCTGAGGTGATCTGCCAGTATGTTCTGGGCTCTGGGGAGATGTGTCACCTCGAGATTAATAGGATGCATCACACAGAAGTCCCACAGGAGGGCCTCCTGGCACAAGGCCAAAGATCGACCCCCTCCCTGTTTGTTGATATAAAACAGTCATGGTGTTGTCTGTCAGGATCTGCATCACTTCACCTGAGATCTGGGTAAGGAACACTAGGTAAGCTAAGCATACAGCCCTGAATTCCATGATGTTATATGCAGGGAGAGTTCTTGGGATCAAAGGCCCTGGGTCCTGAGATTGTTGAGGTGGGCTCCCCACCCTAGGTCTGATGCATCCCAGACCAAGGCTACCAACTGTTAAGGAGCAACAAAGGGTATTCCCTTCATTACCAATCTTGGGTCTCTCCACCAGACCAGGGAAGCAAGAACTGGAGGCAGGACCGTGAGTAGAGAGTCTAAGTGGTGTCTGCTCAGGGAGTAGACTGGGATGCTAGCCACATCTGGAGAGGCCTGGTGCGCAGCCTTGCATCCTGTACCATGTAAGTACATGCTGCCATGTTTCCCAAAGGCTTGACTCGAGCAGTCATGATTGGGTGAACCATGATTTTGGATATCAGGCCCAACATGGCCTGGAATCAGGTTTCTGGCAGAAAGGATCTGACTTGGGTTGAGTCGAGCACCATCCCGATGAATACTAGTCTCTGAACCGGGACCAGAGTTGACTTTTGCTTGTTTATCAGCAGGCCCAGTGTTCGGAAGGTGGCTCGGACCATGATGATGCTGTTCTGTACTTGAGTTTGTGATCAGCCTTTGATCAGCCAGTCATCGAGGTCTGGGTAGACTCACACACCCCATCACCTGAGGAAGGCTGCTACAACCACCATACACTCAGAGAATACACAGGGGACTACTAAAAGGCCGAAAGGCAGAGTGGTGAATTGGTAGTGGCATTGACCCACTACAAATCCAAGAAATCTGTGGCCACGGAAGATAGAAATGTGAAAATGATCATCCTTTAGGTCAAGGGCAGCGTACCAGTCTTCTGGAACCAGAGAGGGAATGATAAAGGCCAGGGAGACCATGCAGAATCTCAGTTTCTTCAGATATCTGTTGAGGTGATGCAGGACCAAGATGGGTCAGAGGTCCTCTTTGGCCTTAGGAAATATCAGGAATAAAACCACTTCCCCCTCAAGTTCTTGGGAACTTCTTCCATGGCCCCTGCACATAGAAGGGATTGCACCTCCTGGACAAGGAGTTGATTGTGAGAAGGCAGGGACAGGAGTAGGGGGTTAGAGGGAGGGGGTTGATAAAAAATGGAGGGTATATCTGACTCTCGCTGTACTCAAGACTCAATGGTCTGATGTTATGAATAACCATGCCGGGCTAAATGACGACAGACAGGCCGAAAATAAAGGGGGAGATGGATTTGAGACATCAACTGGTACAGTGCCCTCGGGCGCACCTTTAAAAAGCCTGCTTGGGCCTGCTGGAGTATCTCTGAGACCCAGACTGGAAGGCTGAGGTGGATGGGAAGAGTTGGCACCATTAGTCATCTCTTCCTTTTCTCATGTAGTGCTCCTGTCTATGAAGTGCAAAGAACTGAGGAGGCTGCTGGGACTTGAAGTGCTTCCTGATAACCGATGGGGTTAAAGACCGAAGGAACACAGGATGGCCCTCGAATCCTTCAGGCCATGAAGCCTTGGGTCTGTTTGCTCCGAATAAAGAGAGGAGCCTTCAAAAGGGAGATCCTGGACAGACTGCTGGTTATCGTGATGGGGCCAGAGGACTGGAGACAAAAACAACACCTGAAGGTAACTGCCGAGGCTATTGTCCTGGCTGCCGAGTCAGCCATATCCAAAGCCATCTGGAGAGAGGTCCTGGCCACGTTCTTACTCTCTTCTAGGAGGACCTCAAACTCCTGTCTCACCTCTTATGATAGAGAGTCTTTAAATTTAGACAAGGAGTCGCAAAGATTAAAATCGTATCTTCCAAGCAATGCTTGCTGGTTGGAGATACATGACTGAAGGCTACCTGTCAAATAAACTTTCCTCCTGAAAAGATCTAGTTTCTCTGTATCCTTATTCTTCGGGGTAGTAGTCGACTGGTCCTGTCTATCTTGCTCATTTGCTGCAGCAACCACCAGGAACTCTAGGGGGGATGTGAGTACAGGTATTCAAACCTGCTCTCAGGTACATAGTACTTTGTCTCTGCCCTCTTCGAAGTGGGGGGCAGAGAAGAAGGCTTTTGCCACAGGGCTTTGACTGGTCCCATCACTGCCGTGTTGATGGACAAGGGAGGGAGTTCCTGCAGCCAAGATGTCAATCAGGCTGTGTGCAGGCTCTGAACTCCTCTATTTTTAGACCCAGGTTTGCTGCAATCTGCTTCAAAAGGTCCTGATGGGTCCTAAAGTCATCCTGAGGAAGCAGGTTACTGTTTCACACAACGGTCTCATCTGAAGATGAGGAGGAGGAGGCTTGTGCTGGAAGAGGAGCTCCTTCCTCTTCTTCTACTTCTCCAATGTCCACCGGAGCCATCTCCTGAACATCAGCACCGGTGCTGGACTCAGGATCTGGTGCCAAGTAGAAAGGGGTGGTATGCTGTCTCTCTGAAGCCACTGAATAAGAGCAGCTGGAGGGGTTCTGATATGGTCACTGCATCGGCCAGTGGCTCACTGGCCAGGTGCCAGCAGGGGGACCGGTGCCAAAGTCTGGTGCTGCATAGGCTGGGTAGCAGTGATGTGCTCTGGGTGGAGCAATTGATTCTCCTTCAGACTCTGAAGAGGAGTCTTCCCTCAGGGACCATGGTGGAGCCGTACGTTGTTCTGCCTCTACGTGCTGCTGGAGTTCCAGGAGCCGGCGACGAATCAGTAAGCACAATGCCAGGAGCATGGTAGGTTTGCCTCTAGAGGGAGCCAGGTGTGCTGGTGCCAGGAAGTGGCTCTCATTATCTGGGCTGACATCTGCCCCCTTGGGCAGGACTGGGAGGGAGAAGAGGTCCTTCGCAGCTTGGAAGGCCTCCAGGGTCAAAGGGACTTTCATACCGCTGGCACGGCGGCCACTTCCAGGAATCAGTGGAGTGTCCTGCTTCGGACTCAACACCCTAGGCAGAGTCAGAGGTGCCATCACTGGCTTGGGGGAGGAAGACTGGCCCGGCATGGGTTTCACTGTACTAGCCTCTCCCCACTTGTCCCTCTTCTGCACCGGTAATCGCCCTCTCTCTGTGCACTATCTTATGCTTCTTCCTCAGCACCGGAGATGGTGAGTGGTGCCAGGAAGAGCAAGGTGCTGGAAGTATGCTCCGCACAGATATTGAGGTGCTTGGCACTGATTCGGAGTGGTTCAGCTTCGAGACTAGTCTAAAGGCAGTCTTCATGAAAATGGCCTTCAGGCAAATGTCCCTGTCCTTCTTAGTGCAAGGTCTGAAGTCCCTGCAGATCTGGCACTAATCTTTGACGTGAGTTTCCCTCAGGCACTTTAAACAGCTAGAGTGTGGGTTACTCACTGGCATAGGTTTGATGCAAGAGGCACATGGCTTGAAGCCTGAGGACCGGGGCATGCCCAGTCTCTGGGGTGAAGAGTCCCGGGAAAGAAGCCTTGCTGCACCAAGAAGGATCATTCCAGCAACCATCATGGGCAGCAAGAAGGAACTGAGAGGGTGCGGGGCTGGCAGCACCCCTTACACAGGCGCATATGCGCACAAATCCAGAGGGTGCTAGAGCCAGGCCAATAGTTACCACTGAGGGAAAAATCTCTGGCAACAGTTACACCGCATGCACACACCTAGCATGGAATAGACATGAACAAGCACTCAGAAGAAGGCCTGTTTTCTAATCCTGGAAATCATTCTTGTAGCTCTTCTTTGAACCCTCTCCAATTTTTAAACATCCTTCTTGAATTGTGGACACCAGAACTGGACACAATATTCCAACAGTGCCAAATACTGAGATAAAATAACCTCTCTGCTCCTATTCAAGATTCCTGTTTATGCGTCCAACAATCACATTAGATCTTTTGGCCACAGCGTCACACTGGGAGCTCGTGTTCAGCTCATTATCCACCACAACCCCCAAATCTTTTTCAGAGTCACTGCTGTTCTGAATTTTCTCTAGAGTGTTTCCCTATTGATTCTATCATTCTTTTGTTTAAATCAATACATAAAACAAAACAATACAGTCTCACAGAGAAAGCAAAATTTAATACTCATTATTAACATTTTCTGTAAGTCAGTTTTTATTTGAAAGCCTTCCTTGCGTTCAATCTAGAAACAACTGATATAATAGTACAGCCTCTGATATTTCTTACCTGAGCAAATTTCAAAACTTAGGAGCCATAAAGAACTGACCTTCCCTTTCTGATTCAGTTTCAGAAATTGTATTGAAACCTTCACTTTTCTTTGACTATGTTCTTTGGGACATTTTATCAAAACTGAGAATGATAAAGTTCCCCCCATATTTTTCTGAATGAATTTTGCTATGCAGGCAATTTGTGGAGAATTGTCCCAGGCAGGTAGTCAACTGCATTTTTGTCACTAGGAACCACACTAAGGCATCAGTCATTCCAGGAACTTTTCCCTTGTTTCGGAAGTCCCTTTCCAAATAACACACATATATATCTTATTTTGCACAATAGGCTGACAGAAGGAGAAATGGTACTTAAAAAAAAAAAGTGTCCCTACAGCTGTGGTTCAGTTTCAATGCAGATTATAAAACAATCTGTTGTTATACTGGAAGTTGTTAATGGCTGCCATCAAGTTAGTCTTTGATCCAAAGAAAATCACAGAACTAATTAAAGCTGATAAGGCAATTGACCATATAGCAAGGCCAGATCAGAAGCTAAATACTGTGGGCTGAGGGGTTCCCTGATTCCAAATGCAGGACCTAAGGGGTTCGTTGGCAAGGTGTGTGTGTGTAAGAAGTAGAAAGACAGAAGAAAGACAACTGAAAGCAAGACAAGCAGTTGCAAGCTTGACTCTGAGAAGGAACAGAGAAACAGAGCTCCTAGGGACACAGAACTGATTGGAAATTATGAGTAAGGAAACTGCCTGCTGTTGTTTGTTCCTACTGTGTTCAGGGAAATAGAACTTTGTGTACATTCTTTGTAAATAAAGAAAACTGCACTAAACAAATACCTGATTTGAATAACCAATTTCTTCTCTGAACAGAAACAAGCCTGCAGGGCCACAAATATTAGCTAGCAGCTTAGGACGAAAGAGGCAACATTGGGATAGTTTCCAATGAGAGAAATTGTGAGCTATTATTTCTGTTAAAAGAAGATGGAACAAATAATGGAAGAGTTCGCAGAATTCAAAGATGGTCAAAAGGAATTAAAACAAGATCTAAAAAAAAGAGCAAAAGACTTCACAAAAAATAATAAAGCAATACCTGAAGAAGGATGGAGAGATGACCTGTTTAGAGATACAATCTATGTTGGGGTAACAGCTATCAAGTGTCAAGGCAGATTTGAAAGTCCAAAACAAAAATTTCCAGTCTGGTCTGGCAAAACAGAGAGAGGTGACAGGCAACCTGACTGCAATTGACCAAAATATTTTCCAGATTATAGGGAAGACCAGGAAAACTTTGGCACATTTGGAACTTGCCAATACAAGTACACTAGAGCAAGGATTTAAGGAGCTATAATTTCAGCTCCAGACAGAAGGAATCCAAAGGGTCCTAGATCACAGTACAAGTCAGTCACCTGAATAAGGAACCAGGCCATCGAGGTGATTTAGGGAAGACAGAGAGACAAGATGGACCAATAAAAGATACTACCTCACCCACCTTGTCCCTCTAATATCCTGGGACCAAGACAGCTACAATTACACTGCACACAACAACTGGGGAAGACAGGACATTTCCAAAACTTTTCTAAATGGTTTCTAACATTCAGGAAGGATAGGTCAGATTGTTCTAGCTTAAGTAACACAAAAGCCCATTATCTTACAGGAATAAAACTCCCTGGGAGGTTTATTTGGCTCAGTTTAGCATCATAGCCCAAATGAACAGGTCGGGGAAAAAACAGAGAAGGAGGTTTCTAGCAGCCAACGTGAATGCCCTGACTCTGATGGTCCTGCAGAACTTACCCCAGAAAAAAGAGTCAGTTATCCAGACCTGCTACAAGCTCTTGATAGGCAGCTTGGAGCCAGTCATTACTCTTTGAGGGCCAGGGCACACCTGAGAAACAGCAGAAGAGGAAAAAATAAATCTTACCTGAACAGCCAGAGGACCGCAGGAGATTTGCATTCCTGGTGAATCCAGATACTAGCAAGGACTTCCAGGATGAATTAGCAATTGAATTGACCAATCTATAAATGCTCAATTGGATTTGGGCTTGCAGATCAAGATCAGCAAAAGGAGGCAAAGGACACTACAGGAAGCTCTGAAATTTGCCACAGAACTTAAATCTTTCCTTGCAGCAGCCAATCAGAAAGGGAAGCGGCTGCTAGAGATGAAGGTGGAAGCTGATTACCATGAGCCATGTAATACAGCTCTGTGTCTAATATGATCATGAGATGGTCATGAGATGATTTGTCAGGATCCTGACAAAAGGAAGAAAGGAGAGCAGCAGAATATGGACCCTGGACTTCAGAAAAGCAGACTTTGACTCTCGCAGGGAACTGATGGGCAGGATCCCCTGGGAGGCTAATATGAGGGGGAAAGGAGTCCAAGAGAGCTGGCTGTATTTTAAAGAAGCCTTATTGAGGGTGCAGGAACAAAACATCCCGGTGTGCAGAAAGAATAGCAAATATGGCAGGCGACCAGCTTGGCTTAACAGAGAAATCTTTGGGGAGCTTAAACACAAAAAGTGAATTTACAAGAAGCGGAAACTTGGACAGATGACTAGGAAGGAATATAAAAATATTGCTCGAGCATGTAGGGGTGTAATCAGGAAGGCCAAAGCACATTTGGAGTTGCAGCTTGCAAGGGATGAGAAGGATAACAAGAAGGGTTTCTACAGGTATGTTAGCAACAAGAAGGTCAGGAAAAGTGTGGGACCCTTACTGAATGGGGGAGGCAACCTAGTGACAGATGATGTGGAAAAAGCTGAAGTACTCAATGCTTTTTTTGCCTCGGTCTTCACAGACAAAGTCAGCTCCCAGATTGCTGCACTGGGCAGCATACTATGGGGAGGAGGTGAGCAGCCCTCAATCGTGAAAGAACAGGTTAAGAACTACTTAGAAAAGCTGGACACGCACAAGTCCATGGGGCCAGATGCAATGCATTCAAGGGTGCTGAGGGAGTTGGCTGATATGATTGCAGAGCCATTGGCCATTATCTTTGAAAACTCGTGGCGATTGGGGGAGGTCCCGGACAATTGGAAAAAGGCAAATATAGTGCCCATCTTTAAAAAAGGGAAGAAGGAGAATCCGGGGAACTACAGATCGGTCAGCCTCACCTCAGTCCCCGGAAAAATCATGGAGCAGATCCTCAAGGAATCCATTTTGAAGCACTTGGAGGAGAGGAAAGTGATCAGGGACAGTAAACATGGATTCATCAAGGACAAGTCATGCCTGACCAACCTGATTACCCTCTATGATTAGATAACTGGCTCTGTGGACATGGGGACAGTGGTGGACGTGATATACCTAGACTTTAGCAAAGATTTTGGTACTGTCTCCACAGTATTCTTGCCAGCAAGTTAAAGAAGCATGGATTGGATGAATGGACTATAAGGTGGATAAAAAGCTGGATAGATCATCGGGATCAACGGGTAGTGATCAACGGCTCGATGTCTAGTTGGCAGCCGATATCAAGTGGAGTGCCCCAGAGGTCGGTCCTGGAGCCTCTTTCGTTCAACATCTTCATTAATGATCTGGATGATTGGATAGATTGCACCCTCAGGAGGTTCGCGGATGACACTAAGCTGGGGGAGAAGAGGTGGATACGCTGGAGGGTAGGCATAGGGTCCAGAGTGACCTAGACAAATTGGAGGATTGGACCAAAGAAATCTGATGAGGTTCGACAAGGACAAGTGCAGAGTCCTGCACTTAGGACGGAAGAATCCCATTCACTGCTACAGGCTGGGGACTGACTGGCTAAGCGGCAGTTCTGCAGAAAAGGACATGGAGATTACAGTGGACGAGAAGCTGGATATGAGTAAGCAGTGTGCCCTTGTTGCCAAGAAGGCTAACGGCATATTGGGCTGCATTAGTAGGAGCACTGCCAGCAGATCGAGGGAAGTGATTGTTCCCCTCTATTCGGCACTGGTGAGGCCACATCTGGAGTATTGCGTCCAGTCCCACCCCTCACCCTCCCCAAAAGGATGTGGACAAATTGGAGAGAGTCCAGCGGAGGGCAACAAAAATGATTAGGAGGTTGGGACACATGGCTCATGAGGAGAGGCTGTGGGAACTGGGATTATTTAGTCTGCAGAAGAGAGGAGTGAGGGAGGATTTGATAGCAGCCTTCAACTACCTGAAGGAGGGTTCCAAAGAGGATGGAGCTAGGCTGTTCTCAGTGATGGCAGATGACAGAACAAGGAGCAATGGTCTCAAGTTGCAGTGGAGAAGGTCTAGGTTGGATATTAGGAAAAACTATTTCACAAGGAGGGTGGTGAAGCACTGGAATGGATTACCTAGGGAGGTGGTGGAATCTCCATCCTTAGAGGTTTTTAAGGCCCGGCTTGACAAAGCCCTGGATGGGATGATTTAGTTGGTGTTGGTCTTGCTTTGAGCTGGGGACTGGATTAGATGACCTCCCGAGGTCTCTTCCAACTCTAATCTTCTATGATTCTATGAAATGCATGGTGGAATTGGGATTCTAAATCTGATTCATGGCATTTTTGAATGATTGGGAAAACAGTTACATTTGGTTTGTAAAACAAGGGAAATGGGGAATAATGCAAAAATTCAGGGAAGAAATTCAATTAAATGCTGTACTTAAAATAATTGGCCACAATAAGAAGGATTATTATAAATTAAGGCATGAGTGAATTTCACAGTGCCTAGTGAAAACCTCTCTCCCAGTTTGGGAAACGGGGGGACATCAATGTGAAGGGGCAAATCTTAAAGGTACAAGGATCAGCCCCACAGTTTTTGTTTAGATATGGGAATTAAATAACTATGAGTTTGGCTATTGCAAATGCAATAGAAGCTGTGAATTTTACAGGAATAGTGGACACTTATTACAATATAACAATTATTAGGCTACACATACTAACAATCCCAGAGAACAGGGGATTCTAAACTGTACCATCCAATTCATCTCAAATTGAGACACTGAATCAGGCAAGGACACCCATCCAAAAATTGGGAAAATTGAGTTTGAAAATTGGACTAATGGAATTCAAGAAAGAAGGCTGAATAGCCAATATAGTGAATGAGCTAACAATTGGTTTGGATTTCAGTATGGCTGATAACTGTGTAGAATTTCCACGGAGGGAATTTCCCCTGACAAAAAGAAAATTGAGGTTGTACAGGACAGACACTGACGGATGTGCAGAGTTTTGATGGAGTGGAAATCCATCAACTTCATGACTGCTACTCTGAAACCAGAGTTTTGTAAGGCTCTGCTCTTATTATAGAAGGTTTATTTGTGATATTGCCAATACTGCAAAACCATTGCATAGGTTGGGTGGAAAAGGGAAACAATTTCAGTGGTCAGCAAAGTGTGATTTAGCATTTTCAGACTTGAAAAGGGTTCTTGTAACTCCTCCTATCTTAGTCTACCTGTGTCTCAAATCCCTTTTCATATTGGACACTAGGGTGACCAGACAGCAAGTGTGAAAAATCGGGACAGGGGATGGAGGGTAATAGGAGCCTATATAAGAAAAAGACCCAAAAATCGGGACTGTCCCTATAAAATCGGGACATCTGGTCACCCCATTGGACACAAAGGCTGGTACTTACAGATCAGGGGCAGTATTGACAAAGAACACTAAGGATTTGAGAGGGTGCTGGCTTATTACAGCAAAAATCTATTTTCGCCAGAGAGAAATTATTGTACTACCCGAAAGGATCTCCTGGCAGTGATATAATCTATAGAACATATTAATGACTATATATACAGAAGTATGTATATAGAAGCTTACTGGTCACATTGGGAAAGTGTGGAATTTAAAGATGAAATATTGAATAGAAAATGTGAAAACCAGCAGATGATGTGCACAGGTGGTAGCTGATTGTGCCAGATACATTGAAAAAAGGGGTTCTGTGATTATCATAATTTTAAAACCTCTGGACATTCTGGGAGTTACAAACCCCTTAGCCAAGCTGAGAGAATTTCTACTGGGAAAAAACAGGCAGGATGTAGAAAATAGGTGCAGGAAATATGATGCTTGTGTTGCAAAGAAGGGGCCCATAACTCAGGAGAACCCCAATGCAGAATATTTCATGGGGATGCTAATGGAGCACATTGATGTTGATGAACTTGGGCCTTTGAGACAGAGGTTGGCAATCAATAATTACTGGTAGCTATGGAATACATTACAAAATGGTCTGAAGTTTACCTGGTAAGAAACTGTGAAAGCAGAGAAAGAACTGACAGGAAGGGGATGCAATGCATGACAGTTCGTTAGCAAGAGTTAGGCTAACTGTAACCCTAATAAGGCGAGATTTGTAGAAGCGAGGAATGTGTGAGGCGAGTGGGAAAGAACTGTGTGAGAAGTTGTTGCAACCTTGTGTAGATAATGTGTAGATAATATGGAATGTAGACTAAGAGTCTACATTAGTGAGCAAAACAAGATATCAGAATGACCTATGTATAAACAAAATGCAGCTGTTGCTCATTATTGTCTGTAACAAAAGGTATAAATGCTTGCTGTAATTGTTTACCTGTTGACAGACCTGTTTAGCTCTCTCCCTCTATGCAATTGATAGAGAGAAAATAAAGTATCTGATTTGCTGTACCCAAACAAAAAGTGAGAACTCTGTTATTCTCTGACAAAACCAAGAGGTTGTGACAGTAGCAAGAGGTTCTAATGAATGAATTCTTTATCAGATTTGGGGTCCCAGGTGAGATACACACCAACCAAGAGAGAAACTATAAATCCAAGGTGTTTCAGCAAGTTTGTGACATTCTAGGGTTCCACAAAATTTGGACCATCCCAGTGCACCCACAGTCTGATGGGATGATGGAAAGATTCAGCTGGCTATATTTCTGGAAAAATACCAGAGGGACTGGGAACAGCATAGCCCATCCTTCTTGATGGCTTATAGAACAGCAATCAATGAGAGTATAAAGTGTAACCTAGCACGCCTCATGTTTGGGCATGAGCAAAGGACCCCAGCAAACCTCTTGTATGGAGAAGGAGGAGGAATAAAGTAATTTGGGCTATCTGAACTAAACAGAAACCCTACAATCCAAAACTGAAAAAGTTCAAATTTTTGCTAGTGAAAATTTGAGGATAGCCTCATATAAAATGAAAAGACTCTATGATGTAAGATCATATCAGGAAATTTTGAAAAGCGGGGACCTGGTCTGGTTCCGCAATCCTAGGAGAAGGAAGAGTGGTGTACAGGAGTTGGGTCCAGGACTAAACCAAAAGTTATGCATAAGGAACATCTCAGAAAGTATCAAGGATGTCCTCAGAAACTGATAATGTAACTGTGGAAGCTGAGCAGAGGCATCACTTGCTATGAGGCAAAGGGAAATCACACCCCCCACCCCCTCCAAGACTTGGTTTGCCCCCAACCAGACTTTTCTGTGTGCACCATTACATCTTTCACTATCTGCTGCCCCTGAGACTTTGCAAGTCATTCTATAATTATATACTATGTTCTATATGCTGATACATCTTTGTCCCCTTCCCCCACTGCTGAATTTTTCTGAAATGATGCCCCTGAAACTAAGGCTGTAAGAACATAAGAATAGCCATACCGGGACAGACCAATGATCCATCCAGCCCAGTATCCTGTCTTCTAATAGTGGCCTGTGTCAGGTGCGTCAGAGGGAATGAGCAGAACAGGGCAATTATTGAGTGATCCATTCCCTATTGTCCAGTCTCAGCTATTAGCAGTTGGACATTTAGGGACACCCAGAGCATGGGTTGAGTCCCTGACCATCTTGGCTAATAGCCATGGACCTGGCTTCCATGAACTTATATAATTTTTTGTTGAACCCTTTTATAGTTTTGGCATTCTCAGCATCCCATGACAACTGTGCATTGTGTGAAGTATTTATTTTTCTTTTAAACCTATCTATTAATTTCATTGGGTGACCCCCTAGTTTTTTTTTATATGAAGGGGTCAATAAAACTTCCTTATTCACATTCTCGACACTATTCATGATTGTATAGTCCTCTATCATATCCCCCCTTAGTCATCTCTTTTCTAAGTGGAACAGTCCAACGCTTTTTAATCTCTCCTAATACGGAAGCTGTTCCATATCCCTAATAATTTTTGTTGCCCTTCTCTGTACCTTTTCCAATTCTAATATCTCTATTTGGAGATGAGGCACCAGTACTGTATGCAGTATTCAAGGTGTGGGTGTACTATGGATTTATATATTGACATTACAATATGTTCTGTCTTATATCCCTTTCCTAATGGTCCCTAATATTCCGTTAGCTATTTTGACTGCTGGTGCACATTGCAGGGATCTTTTCTGAGAGCTATACATGATGACTCCAAGATGTCTTTCCTGAGTGGTAACAGCTAATTTAGACCTCAGCATTTTGTACGTATAGTTAGGATTATGTTTTCCAATGTGCATTACTTTGTATTTACCAATATTGAATTTCATCTGCCATTTTGTTGCCCAGACACCCAGTTTTGTGAGAGTCCTTTGTAACTTCGCAGTCAGCTTTGGATTTAACTATGTTGAGTAATTTTGTACCATCTGCAAATTTTGCCACCTCACTGCTCACTCCCTTTTCCAGATCATTTATGCATATGAACACATATGTACACATCCTGGCTGGGGAGGATGAGGTGGCCAGTATTTACCTCTCTCCATTGTGAAAACCGACCATTTTATTCCTACCCTTTGTTTCCTATCTTTTAATCAATTACTGTTCAATGAGAGGACCTTCCCTCTTATCCCATGACTGCTTGTGAGCCTTTGGTGTGAGACCTTGTCAAAGGCTTTCTGAAAGTCCAAGTAAACTACCTCAAGCTGGATCACCCATGTCCACATGCTTGTTGATACACTTAAAGAATTCTAATAGATTGTTGAGGTGTGATTTCCCTTTACAAAAGCCTTTACAAAAACTCTTTCCCAACAAATTGTGTTTATTCATGTATCTAATAATTCTGTTTTTTACTATAATTTCAAACAATTTGCCTGGGACTGAAGTTAGGTTTACCAGCCTATAATTGCTAGGATCACCTTTGAAGCCTTTTTAAAAAAATCAGTGTTTCATTAGCTACCCTCCAATCATCAGGTACAGAGGCTGATTTGAAAAAATAGGTTACATACCACAGTTAGTACATCTGCAATTTTATATCTGAGTTCCTTCAGAACTCTTGGGTGAATTGCATCTGCTCCTAATGACTTATTACTCTTTAATTTATGAATTTGTCCAAAACCTTCTCTATTGATACCTCAATCTGGGACCGTTCCTCAGATATGTCACATGAAAGAGTTGAGACAATCATGAATTCCCAGTTAGAATGGAATAGGTGAATTCTGTCCCAGCTAACACCTCCATAGAAACAACAGACACTCATCAGGAGCCTGTTGTACAGGGGTTCTCAAACTGGGGGTCGTGACCCTTCAGAGGGTTGTGAGATTATTACATGGGGGGGTCACGAGCTGTCAGCCTCCACCCCAAACTCTCTTCACCTCCAGCATTTATAATAGTATTAAATATTTTAAAAGTGTTTTTAATTTATAAGAGGCGGTCACACTCAGAGGCTTGCTGTGTGAAAGGGGTCACCAGTACAAAAGTTTGAGAACCACTGCTGTTGGAAGTGGTCCCTCCTGATTTGGCTGAAAGAAAATAAAGCAGAGAGAAGAAAACTCCAAGGAGGATTAGGTCAGAGTTAAATTGATATGGGTTGATGTAAAAATGTCCTGACAGAAAAACACTAAGTAAATATGTAGATAGTTAAGCTTGTATTTTTAATAAAATGTTTATTTGTTTATTTTCTTTCTATCTGGGATATTTCATTCAAGGTGCCAACATTTTAAACTCCATCAGGATGATGGGCAGATAGGAGACTGAGGGTGTTGGTCTGCTGGAAAGTGTTAATGGCTGCCATTAAGTCAGCCTTTGATCTATAGACAATTGTACAGCTCATTGAAGCTGATAGATGTGCTAAGCACCTTTCTTTCAGGCTGAATGGAAATAACAATTAAATGCCTCTTTGTGCAGTAATAGCTGAAACAATAGGAAGCTGCCACCCAAGGCAATGGACCAGATGGCCAGATTGATCAGAAATAAAGTTAAGATTCTGTCACAGGTATTTTTAGTAAAAGTCAGTTTTGGGCAATAAACAAAAATTCCAGAAGCCTATGAGATGTCCTTGACTTTAAACTTAAAATACCTTCGGAGAGGGGGACAATATTCAGACTGCTGCTGGGGGCTTGCAGCTGCTCTACTGAGGGCTTCTGCAGCTTGTGGCAGAAGCAGACCACCACTGCTCCAGCCCCAGGGAGGCTGATCCAATCCCAGGTGCTGCTCCAGACCCGCCCCAGAAGAAGTCACAGAGGTCCCGGAAAGTCAAGGAAACCCTTGGCCTCCATGACAGGATCATATCCTTAATCAGAAGGTAAGGTGTATGGACAGAGGGGTTTCCCTGTGACTAGTTGCAAACACAGGGGTGAGATGGTTGATTGGCTGCAGCTGCATGTGTCTGTTTGTTTTGGAGTCTGACCTCTCACTCCTCATCCTCAAAGGAAGCCTGCACAATACCTTCAAAGACAAGCATGGGAACTTAAATTCATAGTTCTGCTAGACACTAAAAAACATGGACTTAAGAGACAGACTGGTTGTATGGATCATTACAAATTTGTAACACACCCCACTGCCTGCTAACCCTTAATTGCTCACTTTATATTAAATGGTCTCCGACAGCCTTTATGATTAACAATCTATCCCAACTTGTATTTAGGTTTAACAACCTAGTTACCTTCCCAAGACTTGAAGAAGAGATCAGTATAGTTTCAAAGCTAGTCCCTTCCACCAACAGTCGTTGGCAAAATAAAACATATTACCTCATCTGCCTTGTCTTTCTAGAGATAAAAGTGATCATTATGGTCCAAAAATGTTTTTTTCAACTATTCAAACTACTGAGAACCTGATTTAGTTTAGCAACATTCTTCATTCTACCCTCAGATACATAATACAACTTATTTTTATAGTATTATTATTTATTTATTTGTATTGCAGTAGCCCTAGGAGCCCCAGTCATGGGCCAGGACCCCACTGTATTAGGCAACAAACACAGAACAAAAAGGCAGTCCCTGCTCCAAAGACGTTACAGTCTAAGACAAGAAATAACAGGTGGGTAGATAGACAGGTCAATGAGGGAGAACAAGAAATAAATGAAACAATATCAGTTTGCATCACCAGCGGTGATCTCAGCACACCTAACCATTGTGAACTTTTGTAGACATCATGGCAAAGGAGATTTTAAGGAGGGATATTGAAGCTTGATTTTAAAGTAGCCAAGCAGAAAATAAAGTCTTCAAACTTTATTTTGTTTGTTTTTAAACACAAATCTCCACAGTTTTAAAATAAGATTTCTGCAAAATGACCATGCTAAGGATTTTCTCTTGAAAAAAACTTTTTTTCATCAGGCTTCTCCTGATTTTGAAAGCTGCCATAAAACTATTTAACAGTCAGTTTGAGCTCCCGGGCCAAATTTTGCCAGAAACAAACCACACACACCATTCCACTGACACCAATGGAAGTTTTCAGGTATGATGGCAGAATTTGAGCCATAATGAAGTTCTCAAGCTTCGTTATTTTGTGGACTACTTCTTGAGCTTCCAAATAAAAATGTGAAGCAGCAACATGCTGCTGGTGTTAGATGGAACCTAGATATTATGTTCATTGGTGCTTTGTAAACTAAAAAGATAGATATAATCAAAGATATTTTGTTAAAATTTAAATTTAATTGTTTAAAGTCTTGGGAAACCTAAGAATTCTACTGGGCTACAATTACTAGGACAAATCAGTGTCTGCGGACCGACAAATGTTTCGCCACTATGACAGAAGAAGCTCTACAGAGCATACGAGAGTAATTCACTATGGACCACAGTTTGAAAACTACTGCCTTTATATATATCCCATTCAAGAAAAAGGCAGCAAGATTGGACCATGAACAGGATCATTGAAGAGGAAAAAGAAGTGCTGTAAAACCATATTTGGGGTTGCTGTAAAATGTGTCCTGAATTAAACTCTTCTCACATGGGCTTAAAGCAACTTTACCTCTTACTACTGTAGGGTCATGTCCTGTGTTGATCTCTCACTGACATTAATAACACTGTTCTACAGCCAAAATGCTTCTGAAATAAATGTAGTCAAACTTTACTAATTCTGGGTCACTGAGAACGAAAATGATGCTTAAAATTGTTGATTGGCTCTAGTTTTCAAGATATGCTATTCGGTCAGTATATACGACCCTTGACTTGGGAATGGCGCAGGATAAGTGAGCTATAAAGGGAAGGGATCTCAATTTAAACCAGAAATGATTAAAATACATCTTTGACAGGATCTATGAATAAATCTATGACTGGGTTTGGACAGTACTTGCTGTTTAGGCAAAACAATGAATGACGCAATCTGAAGCTGGTATTGCGTCATACATGATATGAACTGCATCGTGTTATTCCTAGAAGTCATGGATGATGCAATCATAACGAAGCTTACATCACTCTGCTGAACAAATTGCCCTATATCAGCTCTAGAAATCATACAGTGTCGTGTTCTCTTATTGATCAGTGTTTGATTTTGCAAAGGGAAACATTTCTGTTTAGCCAAAGTGAGCAGAGATGCCTCGTACTTGTGTGAACAGTGCAGATAACTTCCGCTATGTTTGTGGTGAAGTGACTTTTGCATTACAAAAGTGCAGTATAACCACTATGGTTAAGAAAGCCTATCACCTTTATTTTGGCTGCAAAATTGGAGATCAGGACTAGAGGTGGGCTCCACACATATGCTGCCACACTTGTGCAACAAATCTTCACCAGTGGTTGAACAGGAAAAGGAAATCTATGCCTTTTGCAGTGCCAATGATTTGGAGAGAGCCAACAGATCATACCAGCAATTGTTACTTCTGCATGGTGCCTCCCGTTGGGAAAGGTGTGTCAAAGAAGAAAAAGTGGACTGTGCATTATCCAAACATTCCATTAGCTATACGCCCAGTACCCCACGGAGAAGGACTGCCGGTTCCTGATGCACCAGAATCATTCTCACTTGAGTCAGACGAGGAAGAGGAAGAGGATGAAACTTCTGGTCCTGAACCATCAATGTCACAGGACCCACATTTTCTCCCATCCTCCTCCTCTGAACAACACCTCATAACACAAGGTGAACTAAATAACCTTGTCAGGGATTTGGAACTACCCAAGAGTAAGGCAGAGCTGTTGGGCTCCAGACTACAGCAGTGGAATCTCCTGGCAGGTGATGTTAGGGTTTCCATGTTCCGTGACCGTCAAAAGGATCTTGTCCCATTCTTCTTCATGGAAGGTGATCTTGTAGCCTGCAACAACATGGATGGTGTGATGGCAGCCCTCAACATCGTTCACGATCCAGATGAGTGGAGACTGTTCATTGATTCATCGAAGACGAGTCTTAAAGCTGTTTTACTGCCTAATGGCAATGTTTTGCCATCAATTCCAGTTGGTCATGCAGTCCATATGAAGGAAACCTATGATGACATGAAACAACTTTTGAAGTGCATAAACTATGACCAACATCAGTGGCAGCTTTGTGGCGATTTGAAGGTTGTTGCTCTCTTGCTTGGTCTGCAGACTGGATACACAAAGTACTGCTGTTTTTTCTGCGAATGGGATAGTTGTGCAAGAGATTCCCACTGCATCAAGAAAGATTGGCCACTCCGACAGTCATTGGAGCCTGGGAGGAAAAGTGTTCAGCATTCACCACTTGTTGAATCAAGGAAGAGTTTGTTACCACCCTTACACATCAAGATGGGTCCGATGAAGAACTTTGTCAAGGCCATTGACAAAACACAAGCAGCTTTCAGGTACCTCCGTGGAAAATTTCCAAGGTTAAGTGAAGCTAAGATAAAGGAAGGTGTCTTTGTTGGTCCTCAGATTCGTGAACTTCTTCGAGATGATGCATTTGACCATGCACTGCGTCGCAAGGAAAAGACGGCATGGAAAGCCTTCCAGTTAGTGGCAATAAATTTTCTCGGAAACAACAAGGCGGACAACTACAGGTTGTTGGTGGAAAACCTCCTCAAGACATACAAAAGCCTTGGTTGCAACATGTCACTAAAGGTACATTTTTTGCACTCTCATCTAGATTTTTTTCCACCGAACTGCGGAGCAGTGAGCGACGAGCACGGCGAGCGATTTCACCAGGACATTGCAACAATGGAGAAATGCTATTAGGGCAAATGGAGCCCATCATTGCTTGCAGACTATTGCTGGACAGTGACAAGAGATGCTCCATTTAATGAATACAAGAGACAAGCCAAGAAGCGCCGAGCAGACACTGAATAGGACTAAACTATTTACATAATAGTTTTTTTGCCTTTTGTTTCATAATAAATTTTATTTATATACCGTTTTGCTGATTTTTGAAGTGTTACATAAACAGGACAGGTGAAATATTATCATGTAAAGCAACCATAAACACATGAAAAGACCTAGGTTTACAATTTATGATTAAAACTCTACTATCTACACAATATACATAGACATAAAATGTAAAAACTTAAATATCTTAGAAACAGTAGCCAATCCGTTGTTTTAATTGTCATATTTGAATTCAGCACATCAAAATACATAATAAATAGCACATTTTATTTCTGAAACGGACGACTTCTCAAAAATTGTAGACCAGTGTAATAGTTCTGAGTTTGCAATGACTACAGGATAAGGCTCCTAAAAATGAGAATACAGAGCAACTTCTTATGCACCCTGAACCAACCCAGCACTTTAAATCGTCTTTCAGTTATAATAGATGAAACTCTAGTTACATCCAGTTCAGTATGTCTTCATGACTTGTTGTAAATGGAGTTGCATAGGTACAACTGAAGGCAGAATTTGGCTCACCAGCACTTAACTACACTCAAGAATAATCAACAAAAGCACATAAATTTCTCACCTTGCTCCAGCAATAAGTTCTTTTTGTCCTGGGTCAAATGTTAATTGTGAGAAGTCCACAGCATTCTCTGCTCTGAACACACGTAACCAGGGGGCAATTTCTAAAGGAATAAAAAGAGAATATACTTGTTACTGCAGGAAACATAGTTACAGTGTATCAGGTAATAAATATTACATATAAAAGGTACTGTGGAGGTGTAGAGGCTTCCCAATGTGATCCTTTAAGGGGCCATATGGGATTTTCACCACTGTGTAGATAATCTGCACTATAGACCTATATAACATGGAGGGCAGCCACCCAATAAACAGCTGAATGAGGTATCAATGTTTAGTTCTGATTTACAAGCCAGATGTGCTTTTCTTCCCCAGGCACAGAACAAGGCAGACAACAACACAGTGCAGCTACCATGATTCATTAGAGGATAACCAAATATGAATAAAATTATTTCCTGTACAAGTAAACCACAAATAGCTGAAAACTTTAAAAATGACAATAAAGTCCTGTTGAGTTAAGCATATTAAGCAAAAATAATTTTATTTTTTACCATTTTCACCACACACACAAAAAAGTGGGGGAGAAGAGAAACATCACATTCAGCCATTGCATTTTTATCATTTTTATTATAAACTTTTTCTTAGAGAAAAGAATTATGTAGAACAGTGAAATACAAAGGCCAAAGGGCAAACTTCACAATTTGAGAAACATCAACACACCATTCACACTCACATTACAGGCAGTCCTCAGACTTATGACACAATTGGTTCCTGAAAATTGTGTCGTAAGTCAAAACTTTGTAACTCGGAACCACAATCCACTCCATTGCAGGACTGAGCATCGTAAAGTTGAAACCAATTGTCATAAGTTGAATAAAGCTGTAAATTCAGAAGTGTCGTAAGTGCTGTTCGTTTTAAGTCGAACATCATAAAGCCGAGAACTGCCTGTACACATGTAGATCCAGATTTTTGAAATGAAGCACATATAAGCAATTGTGCATGCCTAACTAGTGGGTGCTGTACAGGTGTAAATCAACTATTTCAGCACACATATGACTAGTTGGTTGCCACATTAAATATATGCATGTGGACATGGATGATTTGAGCACACAGCATGAGTATTCACACACATTAGGCACACACAATTGTTATTTATAAACATTTAATGTTGTAAAACTGACCCCTTTTTTTAAATAGCATCAGTACAAAATCCCTGATTTCCTCCAATCCAGAGCTCAGTGAAGCATTTTTTTAAAATACTTTGTGTATGTAGCCACCAGGCAATGCTAGCTGAATATATATGAAGGACCTTGGTTTGTAGGTTTGCATGGTCTGTTCCGCTGCCTGTTTAAAGCCAGGTGGATGTGGGGTAATCAATGGCCTGGTCCCCACTAAGCCCCCACTTCGGACTAAGGTACGCAAATTCAGCTACGTTAATAACATAGCTGAATTCGAAGTACCTTAGTCTGAACTTACCGCGGGTCCAGACGCGGCAGGAAGGCTCCCCCGTCGATGCCGCGTACTCCTCTTGGCGAGCTGGAGTACCGGCGTCGACGGCGAGCACTTCCGGGATCGATCCCAGAACATCGATTGCCTGCCGCCGGACCCTCCGGTAAGTGAAGACGTACCCAATGAGTGGTGTCAAAGTGGTGCCTCCAGCTGCTGTGAGAATATGTACACAATGGGAACAGTTACAATATTGTAGGTGGAACTGGTAACTACTACATTATGGCACAGCCTATTGTTAAAGCTCCCGACACTTCCTATTGTAAGCCTCTGTTTTCACTTGCTGATAACATTGCCCAACTTTAACAGTTTGGGCTGAAATTGTCCATGCTGGGTGTCTGCCTCAGGCTGAGAATTTTTTGGAAAATTTCAGCAAAAACAGTCCAGCCATTTCTGCAAACAAGATTAGGGAAAAAGTGTTGTTAAAAAACATCATACAACCTTTTGTTTGAGAAGTTCTAGCATCCCCATGCTTTGGAGCAACAGCTTAATATCTGGCTGGAAGGGGGCTCCCTAGTGTCAGGGTGTCCCCATGAAAATCTGCTTAAATCTGGCCCTTTATAAGCCTCTGAAAAAAAGTCAAGTTGCACATGATCAGCAGAGACTTGTAAGATTTTGGCAGCTAATTTCATCATAAATTCCATCTGAACTGAGCATGCTCCAACCTAAGGCTGCAGGGGCTGAGCAGGACTTTCCCTCCAATGTTGCTCCTGGTTGTTACGAGCAAGTTGGTGCCAGACTCAGGAACTGAGGGCAAGGAGATGGTTTCTTCCGTGCTCTCAATGTTCCTGCTGCTGCTGCTGCCCAGGCTGTGTGGAAGAGAAAGCCACCTTACTGCAAAGCAGAGGAGATAATAGCTGGACTGGGACAAGGAGCTGCAGCATGGGAAGATGACTCAGAGTCCGGCAGGAAAGACTGGAACTGGCTGGGCAATGAAGGGAAGACTGAGACTCAGATTGGCAGCTCAAAGGGGGAGACCATGACCGACTATGAAAGGACACTGGAAGTGGAACAAAGAGCCTTTGGGGATGGAGACTGGGACTGGGATGAGGAGCCAGTAGGGAGGGGGAGAAGACTGGACTGACACAGGGACAAGCTGTAGGGGACAGAGCCAAAATGGATCATGTAGGGGCAGAGAGGCAGAAAGGTTTGTGCTCACTAGAGCATAATCCCCCTCCAGAATTAAGAAAGGAAATCTTTCACTTCCTAACTTTTGAGTGCTTGACTTTGCAATGTTAATAATGTATTTTTAATGTCATAAAAACAATATAGAAACACAGTGTTCTAAGAAGTCAAGGAAGCAGCCTGAATACAAATGTTGAGAACTTCTGGTGAAAGGCATTAAGAGGGATATATTTTGGGGGAGAAGGAATAATGGAGAAAAAAGGTAAAAAAATCAAACAGCAAAAACCTTAGTTTACCAATCAACACCTCCAACTCCCCAACTAGCCAGTCCCCAAGGTCTTGATAGCCTAAGGATATGACCCTACCGGTCTTAATAGAACATGTAAGCATATCTCACAGTTCTGAGCAGTCTCCTTGTCTTTGGGCCCAGTGTTGGCCAATGCTGGTGGCTGGAAGATGCATCAGATGAAATGAAACAATTTTAAACAATCACAGGAATCCGAACAAAAAGGAAACACAACAAGCTGAGTAATTATGATAAACATATAATGTAACACAATGATCCTCTGGTGAAGATCAGAATCTTTGAGTCCTGTACAAAGCTAAGTCCAGCACTCAGACTACTTTCCCTGAGGTTTCTCTGAACCTAACTAACCAAATAGATTATGGCTGCAGTGACTTCCCCTGTGGTACTCAAAAGCAGGCATCGTACAGAGGCAGGTCAACAGGGCATCTTGGCAACAGAAACACACTAGTCAGAGAGGAAGGTTAGCCTGATGATTATGCCACTAGCCTGGGACTTAGGAGCCCTGAGTTCAGCTCCCTGCTCAGCCACAGACTTTCTGCGTGACCCTGGGCAAGATTATTAGGGTATGTCTTCACTACAAATGACAGTGTGATTGTAGCACAGGCAGGTATACAACAGTAGTGTAGATATGGTTCCACGGGTTTCAGCACAGGCTACTCAACCAAGTACAAGCCTGCCAGGGAGCCCTGATACTTGCTTGGGTTGCTACCTCATGCCATCACATCTGTACTATTGTTACCCCTGCTAGCTGGATGAGTTGCTACTTGTGCCACACACTCATCATCACTTGCAGAGTAGACATATAGTATCTCTGTGCCCTGGTTTCCAGCTGTAAAATGAGGCTAATAATAAGTACTTTCTTACCTCATATGGGTATTGTGAAGATAAATAAATAAGGCACAGAAGACAATTGGGATCATTCATAGGGTTTGCCTTCTCTTTTTTACCATAGTAGGGCAGGGAAGAGAAAGCATGGGCTGGAAGGTTAAAGCAAGATCAGCATGAGGGCTGTTGAGAGCTCCCTTTGAACCCTTCTTTTCTCTGCTCCCCCAAAACAAACTTATTCTGCTCCTGTACCATTCAACATTACTTCATCTGGGGGGAAAAGGGAAGAGGAACAGGCTGCAACAAAAAATGTTTTAACTTCTAGGGAACAATTTCAAATACTGATCATGCAATGTCTCTCACATGAGTAGGTACACCCCCATGGGGGCTAGTTATAACTTTTACAACACTTCTGTAAAGGAGAACTAATAACAGATAATCAAACAAAAGCCCCACTGAAATATGCCAATACAATTCTTTAAACTATGGGTGAAATTCTGCTCTTAGTTACACAGTAGAAATCCCAAATAAACCCATCATCTGAGTAACTACGTCAATGGAGTTACTCCAGAATTGCACCTTATTAATATCTAAATAGTAAGAATTCACAAGGGTTTGGTACTATGTGATGTACATTACTACAATGCATGGTAACTTTCTTAAAGTGATACAAGATGTTTGAATTCTATGAGGGATACAAGATTTGAGAATGTAGTTCCTTAGAGTCAGAGGTGCATAAGGTTACTGTCAATGTCTACCAATACATTTATTTCGGATAAGAACCCCATGTAAAAGTAATAAACTTAATTAATAATTAACTTCACTTTATTAATGGTCGTCATACAAATGTTACATAACACACTTTACAAAATAATAGTTACAGAATTATATATTGTAACAGTTACATATTTAAATACACCTCTACCCCGATATAACGCTGTCCTCCGCGTTATATTGTACTTGCTTTGATCCGCCGGAGCACGCAGCCCCGCCGCCCCCGGAGCACTGTTTTACCACGTTATATCCGAATTTGTGTTATATCGGATCGCGTTATATCGGGGTAGAGGTGTATGTAATTCAATGATGTTGTCTGCTGCTCTGTAAGTGAAGTATGCTGCCTGCTGATCATAGTGAGACAGCTGACAAACTATGACTGTCCCTTCCTTTTCCTACTCACTTACTTTTACTAATTCCTGGATTCCTGCCATTTCCCTCGCCCTATCTCTACTCCAACTTAAAGCAATGAAGCAAAACCCAGCAAAACATGTAACTAGCAAAACTGTGCCAGTCATTATCTTGTTCATACCCAATCCTTCATTTTGTTTGTGTTTTTAGGCCCTGATCCTAAAACATTTATGCACAATTGACTTCAATGGTATTACTTGCATGTTTAAAGTTAAGCATATGGATAAATGTTTGTAAGATTGGGACCTTATACTGCAAGCTCTCCAGGACAGGGGCTTTTTGTGTGTTCGAGCAGCATTCAGCATAACAGGGCCCAATCCCCCTTGGGAAAGACACAGAGCAGACAAGTGCTAGTCGAGTGGCACTATCAGGAGCCATTTTTTGGCATGAACTGAGGAGTTCCTGACTTGTAATTTACTTGACTTATATTTCTTTCCTAATACAGAACATACATTTTCCTTTTTCACCATCTTAATAAATGTACACACTTTAAATGAGTTTAAGTTTTTTAACACAAAAGCTACATAAGTACTGTACTCTCTTGTTTGTAGTGAACCAAAGGATGATTTTTTTTTAAATTGGAAAACAAGAAGTTTGCCAGTGCTAAAAAGCCTGTAGCAAAACAAATATGCTAAAGTCCTCTCTCAACTTGTTCATAACTTTACTAATGTTGCTACATACATTTCACCATGATATTATTGACCAGTGAGTTATTAGTTTTCAAATGATACTGCACGAGGCACGTTTTGTACAAAGATTATTACAGTAGCGAGTAGGGTGTGAATATGGGGGTGCATTCGGTCACAGGATGGTAAAATTTTAAAATGATCATGTGTCATCCCGTGGCTTCTCATGTTATGTTATCCTATCTGTCACTGTATATGAGTAACTTCAAAGTGAACATATTACTAAAGTTAAATAAAGATACATTTGCAACACAGTTTTCTTCAGCAAACTATGTTTTAGAAAAATAGCAGTTATTTTTCTCGATCACCGTTTAAAACTACTGAATTTTCAATATTAACAGAAATCTCTGGGTGGCACCAGTACCATAAATTCACTAATCTCACCAAATGCAAATTAAAATATATTTTAGAATACAAAAGTTATTTTCTAATAACATTAAATTAATTTAGACTAAAAATGATAAAATACCACCCTCATAATACTGGATAATGGCCTAAAGATAATTTCTACAGTTAATTCCTGTGATAGTTGTGATAAGTTAGTATCTTCTTCAAAGGCAACAAGACGAGGTAGAATTATTGGCTATGATCTTGCACTTTTCATTCACTATATCACCCTTGCTGCCAAGGCGCCAGTTTCATTAACCCTAAAGGAATAGATACAACTTAGAGAATTTTTATTAAGAGAACATGTTTGGGGCAATCTTTGCAGCACCTCTTTCTTTATGGTCCTAATTAGGTGCACCTACAGACTCTCTACTCTGACATTTTAGGATTTCATATTCCTAAACTATGATCCAGAGAGATTAGGTTTCTGAGTGATTTTTCTAAAACTAAGGTATCTATTTCAGTGGGATTTTTGACTTAATTTTAAGCTTCACTTCATTAAACAAACATTTCCATAAATAATAACTACACCAAAAACAGTTTTATGAACACAAATACTAACCTGTGTGAAAAAGAGAACAGAAGAAAGAAAAATGACATTAGCAAGTCTGTTTTATTTTACTTTATTGTCTTTGGACTACCCATTTTTTCTCCTTACATTTGCCTTCCCTCTTCCCCTCCTCCTCCCAGCTCCTGCTGAGTTCTTTCTTTCCCATTTTTATTCACCAATGAATTAAACACACTCCTATTCACAGGTCACTGATGCTCATTGGGATTGGGAAAAAGGCACCTTCTCTGGAGTGAGCAGACACTTTTCAATATCTTTCAACAAAGAAAAGGATGATGATTGTATCTCAAAACCCTGCTATACTTTATTTGACAACTTAAGCACATTTCTCTTCTATCCATCTCAGTGGGGCTGAGGTAAGGTGTGTCAATAGGCATGCCAGCTATTTTATGCTTTATCTTGGATAATATGTGTTGTTTGTTGGCAGTAGGTATAATTAGCCCATTTATGGTATGATTCTGATCTCTGTGGGAAAAAAATTAATAACTAGGAAAATTAGATATATCTTTGTATATCATGTACACAACATAACCTACGTGTAAGCGGGGGAATGGTCCCGCTATTGTGGGGAACTTTCCTGGCTCATACTCTACCCTGGTGAAATGGGCTAGCGAAAGGATCTGAGTCCTCACTCCCACTTCCTTTTTACCAGAGGTCTGCCTGACCTCAAGGGCTCCCTTGCCACTCTCCCCATGCCACAGAGCAGAGGGACATCACAACCAGCATCTCTGGAATGTAAGGGAAGTTCAGTCTGTTCCTCACAAATCCCAGGCCTCTTTCTCAGGCCCCGGCTGTGCTGCAGGGATGCTGCGGGTCAGACACTTGCTCTGGTGGTGGCCACAGGCTCTTAGGCTCTAGGTGTCAGGACCCTTCTTCCCAGCATCAACCCTGCCCCATTGGGGTTACAATTCCCCTCCAAGTCTGGCCGGCCAGGCGTCTTGGCTGGGGGCGTCTCCCTGTGCTGGGCCCGCTGCTCAGGGTCCCCCTCGCACTCCCCAACTGCTCACCGCACCCAGCTCTGGACTGCTCCTGCCGCAGCTCCACCTCCACTCTGCCTCAGCACTGCTGCTGCTCTGCCTCCAGCTCCCTGGGCTGCTTCTCTGGCCCCTCTGGCTTTGGTTGCTGCAGCTCTCCCAGCACAGGTCTGCTCTGTGGGCTGCTTCTGTAACTGCTCCCAGCTCAGCTTGGGCCCCTGCTCTCTCCTTAGCTCAGCCCCACTCTGTCTGACCCAGGCAATTCCAGCTCACATGGAGGACAGGACCCAGTCTGGCCTCCTGACTCCCTGATTAGTCTGCCTGCCATGTCAATCAGGCTGACCTGGAGCACTGGTCTCTCCCCATTACCCCTGAGGACTGTCAGTCTCAGGGTCCTGATTTCCCATTGACTCTTCCCCTTTCTTTTAGTACTGGGAGCTAGCCAACCAATCCCTCCCCCCCGCACCACCACCACCACTGAGTTTTAGTAAGGGGACAACAATCCTGTTACATATATTATATATTGATGCAAGGTGGGTGAGGTAATATATTTATTGGACCAATTTCTGTTGGTGAGAGAGACAAGCTTTTGAGCTTACACAGCTCTTACACAAGCTTTAACTTGTTGTTTCCCAGACCTGATGAAGAGCTCTGTGTAAGCTTAAAAGTTTGTTTCTCTCACCAACAGAAGTTGGTCCAATAAAAGATTTTACCTCACCCACCTAATATACTGGGACCAACACAGCTACAACAACACTGCATAGAACAATGGAAGGTATATTGAGATGTTTGTTTGAGTTCCAGCTTTGAATATCTATTGATCAGGGCCAGCTCCAGGGTTTTGGCCGCCCCAACCAGCCAAACAAACAAACAAACAAAAAGCCGCGATTGCAATTGCGATCGCGATCTGCGGCAGCAATTCGGCGGGAGGTCCTTCGCTCCAAGCAGGAGTGAGGGACCGTCCGCCGAATTGCCACCGAACAGCTGGACGTGCCGCCCCTCTCCGAAGTGGCCGCCCCAAGCACCTGCTTGGTAAGCTGGTGCCTGGAGCCGGCCCTGCTATTGATGCACAGAATTCTAGGTCAATGGTTCTGCCACAGTCACTATTTAACTCTATTACAATGGAAGTCTCTATCTGTGTATTTTTTTATCTACTAGGGGCCAAATTCTTCCCATATTTATACCAACCCAATACCTCTGAAATACATGATGGAATGAGCTTCTTTGCTGAGTATTAACTGTTATGAACATAATGACAAAACTCCCATTGCCTTCAATGAAAGTATAATCAGGCACATTTTCAAAATGAACATTAGAAGGAAAAAAGCCATCCAACATATAAATAAAACATAAGAAATAAAATATTATATATATATAGAACATGTCTAATACCCTGCTGATCATCCCTTCAGTCACAAATAACTCAGCAAAAATAATGTGCTAACTCTGAATGTTTGAACAGTTGAACATGAACCCCATCTAGCCTATTAGCAGTTGAAGGTGCTACCTTATATCATTAGGAAGGTAATTTCCCTTAGATCCCTAGGGGTCCGCAGACTATGGGTAGGTCCACACTACCCACCCGATTCGGTGAGTAGAGATTGATCTTCTGGGATCGATTTATCGCGTCTCATCTGGACGCGATAAATCGATCCCAGAAGCGCTCCCCCGTCGACTGTGGAACTCCTGCTCGCCGAGAGGAGAAAACGCTGTTGACGGGGGAGCTTGCCTGCGCTGCATGGACCCGCAGTAAGTAAACTTAGTTCAATCTAGGAAACGTCAACTTCAGCTACGCTATTCTTGTAGCTGAAGTTGCGTTTCCAAGATCGATCCCATGCCCCAGTGTGGACCAGCCCTATGTCTAAGATTTCCAAAGGGGTCCACACCTCCATTCAAATTTTTTTAGGGGTCTGCAAATGAAAAAAAGTTGAAAACCACTGCCTTAGATCAATGAACTTCAGTATTAGACTGCAACTTCTAGATTGGCGGTACACAATGTGTAATCTCTGGAGTCTAATACGGCAGACTGAGGCCAAATTCCAATCACTAAACTTTTGATAAGGAGATGCAGGACACAGAGACTAATGATTCAAAGAGGCAAGAGCCCAAATGTTCTCACTTCCCTAATGGCTTGGTGAATCACCTGATATTTGATTGATTGATTGACTGTTTGTTTTTAATAACAACTTCAGGGCACAATATTTTCCTATTCTATAAAGTACATATATGTTCTCAGCTTTCCTTATAATTACTCAGGGATGGCAAAACCAATTAAGTGTGTGTTTTCATATATACTGAAAACAGCCAACAAGAAATTTCTGCTCCTCTTTTAAGGAAGACTGACTTTTAATTTTGAAAATTAGGTAAATTTATATACAAATTACATGCAGCCCTTCTGGAAAATTTTAAATGCAGTTCTCCATATAATGATTAAACATCCTGTCAGACTACTAGAAATTGAAAGTCATGCCATATATCATTGGAAATATATATTTTTAGTGGATGAGAAATAAGAGTTTTAATTTGACCCACAAAGCTTCAGATTTGACTTAAGACTTCAAACAATCACATTCAACATTTTAGATTCTCAGGAGTTTGAAAGTCATACTGCATCATGGTAAAGATAATTTTCCCCAAGTCTACTCTATAAATATTGTCAATGTCATGCTCTTCAAAAGTACCTGTTCTATTGATACTGTCCTGGGTTTCACAGATATCAGGCAAATAAGTAAATGTTCTGGTTTCCCAGTACCCTCTATCAACTTTCTATAGCTCCTCTTGAGAAGACTCATGTACTAGAGATATTAAAGTTTAATTGGTTAACCAATAAGCTTAATGTTTATCGGTTTCCGTTAACGATTAAACTCCGCTCAGGGTCCCAGCTGCCGGCCCTGCACCCAGGGCTCTGCTGACGCCCACAACCAGCATCCCTGTGTCCAGGCCCCCGTGTGCCCGGGGCTCTCTGAGGAAGTCTGGGAATTGATTTTAGCTATGTCATGTTTTTTCCTTTTTCCCCCGGGCAATGAAGAGGAGGAACCAACCCCCGCACATTCAGCTTCTTTCCTTTATCTTTAAGTCCTGATGATAATGTATCCAGTGCTGCATGAGAATGAGTCCAGATGAGGGTGATCCAGGGGCTCAACACAATGAACCTGACCAACCATGGTAACCATATTAATAAGAACCAATACTCAAAGGAAGCATTAGATGCCTCATCAGGCTTATTTTGTGCATGGAGCAGATGGTCTTGGAACCGGGGTAGATGTGGATCCATAATATGGCCTTGGCCCTCAATATCACCCATTGCTGTGACTGTGATTTCTGAGCTTGGCGCACTGAGGGAAATCTTTTGCCCTTCAGTGTGATGAGCCAGAAGTATACTCATGTGGATGGGCTCCTTCAGCAGAGGCCAACACGTGTGAGGTTAAACATTTGTGCTCAGGAGGAGCTACAGATTTATAGTGATAGGAACTGTAGGTTTGGCTCTAATCAAGAAAGCCAGCACCTGCCAGGCTTTTCAACCCCAGGGGGGTTCAGGGTTGAGGGTAGTCTCACAGCACTGTTCCCCACATTTTAGAGTCATAAAATTCAGCTGCTAATGTTTCCTACAATAGTATAGCTCGGAGGCAATTCTGACATTCCTTTCCAGCACTGGGCATGAAGGTGATATATATGGAGCAATGAGAAGGAGAATGGCCTTCCCCCTAGCAGGCCAAACAATGCATATGTGCATCTAAACCAGGAAAAATGGCAGAGCAAGAGACACACCTCTAGAACCCTGGTTTCTTTGTTTTCAGTTCCAGTATATTGGAGCCAAGGACAGCAGTTGAGTAAAATCCTTAGTCAAAAGAATGAGAAAATAAAAATAAAGACAAACTAACTAACTAAAACCCAGTTAAAGTAAGAAGAAGGCAGCACTGGGAATCCAGGTCCAAGGACCCATGTCAGATTCTTGATCCATCAGCAACGATGGTTGGAAGGAACCGAGGTGGTCTGAACACTATGCCCCCTTTTTATAGCCTCACCCTCTGAACCACAAGGGGAGGTGTTGGAGGTACAAGAGTGTGCCAATGGGCACTATTACTGGAAGGTTACAGTTGTCCAATTTGCACTGTCAGCACATCCCAGGACTGGAAATGTGTAGATGCCACTTGAAGAAGAACACAACCTTTTGCTGTTAATATTACAGCAATTTATGATGTGGCATTCTTCTCAGTAAAGTGACAGGAACACCATAGACTGGATTTTTGCTTTGGGTATGCCACACACTACGTAGAATTTCTTATTGGAGAAAATAGCATATATCTGTCACTAGATTGACAGGTATATGCCTGATACAAAATACTGTAGCCTTCTCACTTTTTGCGTTAACAATTTCATTCAGCTCACACATGGTACTCTAAAACAGTTTAATAAAATGTATTGTATACTGCTTTATACTTGTGTCAAGGCTGAATCCCCAATCTGTCACTCTGAGTGCATAAGGTGGGGGCCCTCAAGGATTCTAAAAATAAACACTTGCCACTCCAGGCTTGTATTAAACTCCCAAGGTTACAGCTTTTCCCTGACCTTGGCTTGGTAAACTCTGCCACTACCCAAATGCAAAAAAAAATAAAAAACCCTTGGACCCAGGAAGGAGCACTTGGGAATTCCTCCCTGTGGGGTACCCTCAAGCCCTTTCACACACACCCTCCAGTGAAAAGCTGAGAAAGAAAACAACGGAAATTAGCTGTTGCCACCAGCTAATCAAACAGCATATGCACAAACCTCTTTGGACACCAAAAATCCAATCCTGTTCTTAAAAAAGGTAAATTTTATTAAAAACAAAAAGGAAGAAAATACATCTGGAACTTAGGCTTTTGCTAGATTTTAACAGAGCAATTCCAAAAATTAAGCACCCAAAATAGCTTTCTTGGGGGTTCAGCTTAAAGGTTACAAGCAAACAAAAACATCTGGGGTTAGCACAGAGGAGTCCACAAGCCTTAAAAAATAAACAGAAATAAACCTAATCGCGTCTTCCTGAACATTCTTAATTTACTTACATATTTGGGTTGTTAAATGTAGTTCTAGATGTGATCTGATGGTTTTCATATCTGGTTCAAACTTTACACAGCATTCCTGCTTATAGCATTGATGCTCTGTCTCTCCTTCTCTGGAGAACAGACAAAGGGAAAGTTTCTTTCCCAATTTTAAAAGTTCTACCTTCCCATTGGCTCTTTTGGTCAGGTGCCCACTTCCTTTTCTTTACATGGGGGGACTTTTTCACCCTTTACAGGTAAAGCAAGTAGCGAGCAGCTACCAAGAGGGATTTTACAGCTAACTGGCTGGCTGGGTGTCCATTAAAGGGAGCTACCCCGCCACACATACTTCATTTATCACAACTTGGATTATCCATTAAGGAAAAAATATGTTGCAAATGTATTGATTACAGATTTCAAATACAACACAGAATACAAAGTGTGCAGTGCTCACTTTATATTTCTTTTTCTTACAAATATTTGCACTTTAAAAGGAAGCAAAAGAAACAGTATTTCAATTCACGTAATACAATACTGTAGTGCAATCTCTTTATCATGAAAGTTGAACTTACACAAACAAGACAAGCCATTTACAATGCACACTTTACTTCTCTACAGAGGAAAAAGGACAGTAAACTATCTAAATTCCTACATGCCACAGGGGGCTACAACAGTGGTACCCCTAACTCACCCAACAATATTGCAAATCTATCCAACCACACACTTAGCCCGGCAGAATGGTCTGTCCTATCTCAGGGACTCTCTTTCTGCTCCACCACCCCCATGCACATTATACAATTTTGCAGTGATCTGGAAGCCTACTTTCGCCATCTCCGACTCAAGGAATATTTTCAACACACCACTGAACAGAGCACTGACCCACAGGAACCCTCCTACCAACACTACAAGAAGAATTCTCTGTGGACTCCTCCTGATGGTCGAAATGACAGTTTGGACTTCTACACAGAGTGCTTCTGCAGACATGTACAGGCTGAAATTGTGAACAAACAGCATCACTTGCCCCATACCTCAGCTGTACAGAATGCAACACCATCCACAGCCTCAGAAACAACTCTGACATTATAATCAAAAGGGCTGACAAAGGAGGTGCTGTAGTCATCATGAACAGGTCAGATTATGAGCAGGAGGCTTCCAGATAACTCTCCAACACCACATTCTACAGGCCACTATCCTCCTATCCCCCTGAGGAGTGCTGTATCTATCTTTAGAAATCTCACATTCTTTGCATTTTCTCAAATCTGCAGTGAAAATGTTCTTAAAATGAACATGTGCTGGGTCATCATCCGAGACTGCTATAACTTGAAATATATGGCAGAATGCGGGTAAAACACAGAGCAGGAGACATACACTTCTCCCCCAAGGAGTTCAGTCACAAATTTAATTAACACATTTTTAAATGAGCGTCATCAGCAAGAAGCATGTCTTCTGGAATGGTGATCAAAGCATGAAGGGGCATATGAATGTTTAGCATATGTGGCACGTAAATATCTTGCAACAAAAGTGCCATGTGAACGTCTGTTCTCTCTTTCAGGTGACATTGTAAATAAGAAGTGGGCAGCATTATATCCCATAAATGTAAACACATGTGTTTGTCTGAGTAATTGGCTGAACAATAAGTAGGACTGAGTGGATTTGAGGCTCTAAAGTTTTACGTTGTTTTGTTTTTGAGTGCAGTTATGTAACAAAAAAAATCTAAATTTGTAAGTTGCACTTTCATGATAAAGAGATTGCTCTACAGTACCTGTATGAGGTGAATTGAAAAATACTATTTCTTTTGTTTATCATTTTTACAGTGCAAATATTTGTAATAAAAATAATCATATACGGTGAGAACTGTACATTTGGGTTCTGTGTTGAAACTGAAATTGATATATTTGAAAATGTAGAAAAACAGCCAAAATATTTAATAAATTTCAGTTGGTATTCTATTATTGTTTAACAGTGCAATTACAACTCTGATTAATTGTGATTATTTTTTTTTCAATTGCGATTAATTTTTTTGAGTTAATCACATGAGATAACTGTGATTAATTGACACCCCTAATTTCTAGTGTTTGACCAAGAAAAGAACACCACCTTAGAAATATATGGTATCTACATTAGTCTCATAGAATAATTGAGCCTGATCCATTAAGTACTTTCAAAATCTTAAGGTCTAGGAACCTGACTATATTCCTGCTCTATTCCCTTTCTCCTGTCACAGCTCCACCAGCCAAGAACTATATTTTTGCATGCTTATATGTGTGCATATGTCTATTAGTGTGATAATTAAAGGGAAATTAGGCTCAGACTGTCTGAGTCCTCAGGGTAGAGACTGTAACAGATGTTACAATTACTTATTTTTGTACTTTAAAGAACTAGGGATTTGGATTATTTAGGTTTCACTGGCCAAACACGTACTTTGCATACAGCTACACGAAAGTGTAAGAGGAAAGAGAAAAAAATCCCACTTAGATGAAAGGGACTTTGGTTTTTCAGACAAAATAGTTTTTACAGCCTTGGGAACTAATTCAGAGTGTAAGGAAATTATGCAGTAGCATGGTATTAGCCATTACAACCAATGAAGGGTTTTGGCAATATTTTCCTTTCTCAGTTTGCATCCTAACTTTGTTAAAAATTCACAATGATAAGGAGAGATGGAAAAGGGCCAAAACCAACCAAAGTACACAACAGGGAATATAATTTCTTATTTTGGAAAAGGTTCCACCTAACAAATTTATTTAGTAAAAAGCGAAAGTAAATAAAAGTGGCCTGATTGTCAGAGATATTTAGTTCTCACCAACTTGGGCCACTGTGAGGCTTAATTCATTAATTTTTGTGAAATGCATTAATAGCCTCAAACAAAAGGTGTTATATAAGTGTAAAGAATTATTACATTAGATATTACACACTAGAGTATGAAGAAGTCAACCTTTGACATCTCTAGTGTGGAGTATGTGCTGTTATCATACTTTACACTTATCTAGCATCTTCATTTGAGGATATCAACATGCTTCACAAATAATAATGAATCAAGGCTCACAAAAGCCCGAGTGTGTGAGAACTCAACATGCCTGACAATCAAGCCACTTTTATTTATTTTTATTTTTTTACTAAATATGGATTTAAATATCTAACCTTAGGCACCCAGTTTAAAAATTATTGGCCAAAAATGAGTTGCTCAGGGTCACACAGGAAGTCTGGTGCAGCCAGAAATTAAATACATATTTCCCAGCTCCTATTCCATGCCTTTACCACAAGCCTGTCTACCCTCCCCCCATGACCCAGACAAGTAGTCACCACAAAATCACACAAGTCACCACTAAGAAACACTTAAAAATAGTAGAGGAGAGGGAGGGAGGAGAGGGAGAATAAAACAAGATGTGTGCTTTTTGAAGATTTCTCCCATTATTCACTTATGATCCCCTTTGACTGCCATCTCTTTTTCTACATGTGGGTCATACATGACCATAATCTCTCCTCCACCAGATTTACTGTACACACCTGTTCTCAACAATCTACAATGAAGTACTGAAGACAAGTATACTAGCCCTCAACAGGTACCATTACCAACTAGCCCAACACAAGCCTAAGCCCATTGCTATGGGGGTGCAGTTAGGGGTGCCACTTACCCACTCACTATTCAGATTCTTCCCAAGCTGAGCTGTTAGCAGGGAGCCTTCAAAATCCCAGTATTTCTGTTCTCCTGGCATTTGTTAAGCTGCTTCCCTCTCATGAAGCAGACAGAAGCAGGCCCCTGCTAGTTACCTCCTTCTCCTGCTCTCTGTATACACATCGAGGAAGCACAACAGACTGGGGCACAGAGGGCACTCTTGGTTGGATAAATATCACAGGAAGAATCCTCCTTGGGAGATTTGGAGGATAGCAAGAAGGGTTTCGTAGGAACAGGGGAAGTGGCTGCAGCTGTATGGGGACAAGGGGTAATTTCAAGGGTAGAGAGGGTCTGAAGGGTATGTGAAGGGGCAGAAAGGGCAATGAAGGGGCTATTGCTGGCTTGAGGGGCATGGGATACAGTGGTGCAGAAAGTGCAGCAGTAGTGGATGGTGCTGGACATAGAGTTCTTGGGTTTTCCAGAAAAATGTTATGGTCCAAGAGTACAATAGTGAGAGGTTCCTGTAAGCAACAAGGGATGAGAGCACATGTTAGAGAGTGGAGGAGGATGGAGAAAGATGCTCAATAATATGGTATTCATATTAGACCTTGGATAAGGGATGCAGAAAGACAGAGACTAGAGGAATGATCCTTAACTTTGGGAGAATAGAATCAAGGGGAAGAGACACCAAGATGAGAAGGGGAGACTCCAGAGAAAGAGAGGAATTTCCATACTACATCAGCTCTGTGGTCCTTCTATTCCAATATCCTGTCTGTGACAGTGGCTAGCACCAGAAATGTCAGAGGAAGGTGTAGGAACCCTGCAGTAGACAGATATGGTATAATCTGCTCCCAACATCAGGTTTCATCCTGATCTCCAGTTCATAGATTCATAGATTCCAAGGCCGGAAGGGCACATTGTGACCATCTAATCCATCCTCCTCTATAACACAGGCCATAGAACATCCCCAAAATAATTCATAGAGCATAGCTTGTAGAAAAACATCCAATCTTGCTTTAATAATTGTTAGTGATGGACAATATTCTTTGGTAAACTGTTCCAATGATTAATTGCCCTCACTGGCAAAAATGTATGCCCTATTTCCAGTCTGAATTTGTCTAGCTTCAACTTCCAGCCATCGAATAGTGTTATACCTTTCTCTGCTAGATTGAAAAGCCAATTATTAAATATTTGTTCCCCATGTAGATACTTACAGACTGTAATCAATTCAACCCTTAAACTTCACGTGCCTCCCCCCCCCCCCAGATTTCTGCCAGGGTTCACATCAGAATGTAGCCAGCACCAGCCTTTTGACTCTGTGCAGGAGGGAAGGGACTGGAGCTGCTTCCAGCCACAGGGTAGGGCAGAGGGAAAGGATGACCTGGCCCATGTCTTTGCAGAGCTCATCTCCCCCCTCACTCCCACGCCACTGTGGCTGGAAGCAGCTTGTCCCTTCCTGCTCACACAGTGTCGAAAGGCAGCTAACACCTCCAGGCTTCTGCTGGCCACCAACATAACCCAGCCACCTCTGGCTACAGCACAGGCAGGAAGGGGTTAAGCAGGGGTGGGCAAACTATGGCCCATGGACCGGATCTGGCCTGCGAGACATTTTAAGCCGGCCCTCAAGCTCCCGCTGGGGAGCAGACTTTGGGGCTTGCCCCGCTCTAGCGGTCCAGCTGGGGAGCAAGGTTGGGGACCGCTCCACATGGCTCCTGGAAGCAGCAGCATGGCCCCCCCTCTGGCTCCTACGAGCTCCTATGGCCCCACTCCAGTGGCCCCCTCCGGCGCTTCTGCGGACAGGGCAACACGCAGAGCCGCCTGGCCGTGCCGCCACATAGGAGCTAGAGAAGGGACATGTTGCTGCTTCCGGAAGCCGCTTGAGGTAAGCACCACTTGGATCCTGCACCCCTGAGCATCTCCCCACACCCCAACCCCCTGCACCAGCCGTGATCCCCATCCTGCCCTCCAAACCCCTCGATCCGAGCATGGAGCACCCTCCTGCACCCCAACCTCTCATCCCCAGCCCCAACTCAGAGCCTGCACCCCAACCCCAATTTTGTGAGCATTCATGGCCCACCATACAATTTCTATTTCCAGATGTGGCCCTCGGGCCAAAAAGTTTGTCCACCCCTGGGCAGTGGCCAGCTCCACATGCTGCAGCTTTGCCCCACCACGAGCTTTGCACACCCACCCCCATTGTTGGCCACTAGCCCCCCCCCCCACACCGCTGGTTTGCGAGCGGCTGCTAAGCAGGGATCCGTCCAGCAGCAGGACCCACCAGTACAGAAAATATGGGGACAGAAAATATGGGACAATTTGCCCGTTTTTAAGAAAAAGTCAGGACTCCTGCAGGAGGGCTTAAATATGGGACTGTTCCTTTAAAAACGGGACGTCTGGTCACCCTAATTAAACATCTCTATTTATATTGAATCTGTAATATAAACAGTACTGAATTAAATATATCCAAACCCAGAACTCTTGAAAATATCATTGTAAAGTCTGAATATGGAGAATGGATACACACACAACTGAGTCATGCTGTAACACAGAGGACAAAGCCTGCTGCTGGGAAATGTTTTGGAGAAACAACTTGAGCTGGAGCATACCCAAGATTACAGCACGATTTTCCTTTTTACAGGGTTTTTCATACTCAAGAAAACTTTTAAACATCAGGCATTTTCTAGAATTGTTGGTTTGTCTTGTGAATGTACTATAATTACAGAGATGTTGGATTGAAAGCCCTCAGAATGAAGACAGGAAGCCCTTTATTTGTCCACAGAACATATGCAGCAAGGGTATGAAAGTTTATTTGCACTGTTGTAAACTCCAATCTGAACTGGCCATCATTAGGGACAAGAGTTTATGCCCAGTCAATACACAGTCACTCCTGAAAATGACAAAAAGTCACACCACATAATAAACTTCCGGAATATAGGAAGCCCTCCAAATACAGATTAGCAATATCAGCTGATAGTCAGCATTCTGCACCCATCCACGTCTGATATTGCATGTAAGAGTAGCTATGGGAGTCAGAAGACCATGTGCAAGAGCAACACAGCTGGAGAAGCATTGATCAAGCTTTTCTACTTCTGCCCAGTTTATCAGTTGTTTCCCGTGTTGTTAGGGTGATCAGACAGCAAGTGTGAAAAATCAGGACAAGGGGTGGGGAGCAATAGACGCCTATATAAGAGAAAGCCTCAAATATCGGGACTGTCTCTATAAAATCGGGACATCTGGTCACCTTATGTGTAGTTGCCATGTTAGCCCCAGGATATGAGAGACACAATATGGGTGACGTAATATCTTTTATTAGACCAACTTCTTTTGGTGGAAGAGACAAGCTTTCAAGGTACATAAAGCTCTTAAGCTTGTCTCTTTCACCATCTGAAGTTGGTCCAATAAAAGATATTACTGCACCATTTTGTCTCTCTCAGTTTATCAGTGACATTCATACTTATTACTTAGCCTCTTTCTGCACACAAAAAGAAATGAAAATCTTGATGGTGGTCCCTTAACTCTGGGAGGGGTGAGGAAGTCAAGACACCAGGAGAACAGAAATACTGGGATTTTGAAAGCTCCCTGCTAACAGCTCAGCTTGGGAAGAATCTGAATAGTGAGTGGGTAAGTGGCACCCCTAACTGCACCCCAATAGCAATGGGCTTAGGCTTGTGTTGGGCTAGTTGGTAATGGTACCTGTTGAGGGCTAGTATACTTGTCTTCAGTACTTCATTGTAGATTGTCGCGAACAGGTGTGTACAGTGGATCTGGTGGAGGAGAGATTATGGTCATGTATGACCCACAAGTAGAAAAAAGAATGAGGGGAGATTTGATAGCTGCTTTCAACTACCTGAAAGGGGGTTCCAAAGAGGATGGATCTAGACTGTTCTCAGTGGTACCAGGTGACAGAACAAGGAGTAATGGTCTCAAGTTGCAGTGGGGGAGGTTTAGGTTGGATATTAGGAAAAAAAATTCACTAGGAGGGTGGTGAAGCACTGGAATGGGTTACCTAGGGAGGTGGTGGAATCTCCTTCCTTAGAAGTTTTTAAGGTCAGGCTTGACAAAGCCCTGGCTGGGATGATTTAGTTGGGGATTGATCCTGCTTTGTGCAGGGGGTTGGACTAGATGATCTCCTGAGGTCCCTTCCAACCCTGATATTCTATGATTCTATGAAAAGATTCATTTTTGAGTTTTTTAACCTTTTCTTTTTAATAAAACAGAAGTAAAATTTGAAGTAAAAAATGAAATGTTAATTTTGAAAATGTCATAATTAAATATTTTAATTTTTCTGATTTTTTCAGTTTTTAGTTGAAACAATTCAGTTAATTTGACACGAATTCCTGACTCAAATCTGCATTTTTGGGTGTAAAAATTAACTCAGATGAAAAATTTCACCGAGTTCTAGTTAAATAGTGATTTGCAACAAGACGAGAGGAAGGGAGAGAGAGAAACCCAAAGGGTGTAAAGTTTATGCAACGTTCATGCATTCTCATTCAGCCCACAAAAGTCATTTCCTCCATGGTGCACTCTAAACGTGTGCTGTCTATATATATATAACCTCACAATAAAACTAGAGAAGTGATTGTACTGACTCCGTTCTCTCTAGACAAACACCAAATTAGGGAATTCTACAGTGGTTAGATAATGAGGGCAAGAAAAGACATTTTTGGGTTTCTAAACCAAATCTAAAATGTACATTCTATTTTTCTTTTCTGGAAAACCTCAAAGCAGCAATGAAGGCGTTGCTTTTGTTTCTTCTGTGGGTTAGGTTTTCATCTTATTTTTGAGCATTTGTTTATTTACCATAAGATATGACCTTTTTTCAAGACTGTGTATTTTAAAACATTGCTAACCATGTTTTCTATAATTATGTCAGCTGTCTCTCTCACTTAGGCAGCTCTCAATTTCTCTCTAAAAATCTGGTATCGACTCCACGGGATCTTGAGATAAAACAGTGACAATGAAATTCCCACCCCCCAATAATGGAGATCTGTGCAAGGCTCCATACACCATTTAAACCCCAGTTAAGACCAACATTAAGGGTGCAAAATTGCTTCACGTCTATCAAATAAAGCCTGAGAAATTAGGCTTCATGCAGGTGAAATGCAGGGGAGATGAAATGGATAACTACATGCTTTAATTGCAGTCTAAAGGCATAGTCTACACGTAAAAGTTTTACTAGTGTAGCTATACCAGCAAACCCACCTAATGTAGATGCACCTTATACCAGGAAAAATATCCTTTGCCAGTATAACTTTACCAGTTCAAGAAGTGAAATAAACTATACTATGAAAAGAATTTTTATGCTGGTATGATTGCATCTACACTAGGGCTTTTGACAGCAAAAAAATCACACTCCTTAACCAAGATTGCTACATTGGCAAAAGTTTCCAGTGCAGACCTGGCCTAAGCTTCTGTTGACTGACAAGAACTGTTTCAAGCAGTCAGGGCTCATAGAAGGAGTAATGTGTAGGGTTACCATATTCTGTGCCTCCAAATGGAGGACACTCCACGGCCCCTGGCCCCGCCCCCAGCCCCGCCCACACCCCTGCCCCAACCCCGCCCCCTCCCCAAAGTCTCCGCCCCCTCCCCTGCTTCCCGCGAACATTTAATTCGCGGGAAGCCTGAAGCAGGTAAGGGGGATGTGGGGGGGAGGAGGCGCGGCCCAGGCTGGCCCCCCGGCGGCTCCAGCCTGGGTCGGCTCGGGCCCTGGGGTGCCGGCCCCGGCCCCCGGCCGACCACCCCCGGCCCGCCCAGCACTGCCGGCCCCCGGCGGCCCGGCGCACCCCCCAGCTCCCCGGCTCCCCGCGGGCCCGGCTCCCCGCCGGCCCGGCTGACCGGGCTCCCCGCGGGCCCGGCTCCCCGCCGGCCCGGCTGACCGGGCTCCCCGCGGGCCCGGCTCCCCGCCGGCCCGGCTGACCGGGCTCCCCCCGGGCCCGGCTCCCCGCCGGCCCGGCTGACCGGGCTCCCCGTGGGCCCGGCTCCCCGCCGGCCCGGCTGACCGGGCTCCCCGCCAGCCCGGCTCCCCGCCGGCCCGGCTGACCAGCTCCCCGCCGGCCCGGCTGACCGGCTCCCGGCCCGGCACCGCGCCCCCGGCTCTCCCTCCGGCCCCGCGCCCGGCCCGGCACTGTGACCCTGGTTCCCGGCCCGGCACCATGCCCCCGGCCCCGCACCGCCGGCCCGGCCGAGCACCACCGAGCCCTCCCGATTTTCCCGGACATGCCCGGCTTTTGGGGATTTCCCCCCGGACGGGGATTTGAGCCCCCAAAAGCCGGACATGTCCGGGAAAATCCGGACGTATGGTAACCCTAGTAATGTGCTGTTTTGATATGCTAAGGTATGTTAGATCAGAAAGCAGCTAATGAGATTTAAATGTTGTGAGATCAAAAGCTGAGTAATCCAGACCATTTGATCTGAAGTACTTAAAACTAAAATACAGTGAACATATTGTCCAAAAGACATGTAGAACACAGACTTCCACCCTGAGTAGACTAACTGCTTTGAAATGCCAGAAGCTTCAGACAGGAGTTAGCCTTCTTAAGCTTTATGCCTTGTTTCTGAATATGAACAGTTCAGCTCTGATTTCTTATATTTATGTAATGTCTCTTGTCTCCAGGCTTCTCTGTTAGTATATAAATTCCATTTCTGCCCATCGTCTGCTTCTCACAGTTCCTGATCACAGGACCTTAGAGTTCCACACCGTTTCATAATGAGTTATATTAAAAAAAAAACACTTGGTGTCGGGATGCAATATTAAGTAGATTTGTTTTTCCAATAAATCAAGTTACTCTGAGGGAGCCCTAGAACACTTTATAAAAATTGGTATTAGCATTTCTATACCTATTTCTCTGCAACAATTCTATTTGCACATACAAGCAAAACAGAATAAAGCAAAATTAAATAAAAAGTATGCTATACATTTTGTTCTCTTTACTGAAAAGTTGTTTTCACAGCTCTTTGATGTCCTGGCTCTTTAAGTTAAATTATATTTATTCATACTAGGGCTGTCAAACCATTAAAAAAATTAATCTTGATTAATCGTGCTGATAAACAATAACAGAATAACATTTATTTAAATATTTTTGAATGTTTTCTACATTTTCAAATATATTGATTTCAATTAAACACAGAATACAAACTGTAGAGTGCTCACTTTATATTTATTCTGATTATAAATATTTGCACTGTAAAAAACAAAAGAAATAGTATTTTTCAATTCACCTAATACAAATACTGTAGTGCAAACTTTATCGTGAAAGTTGAATTTACAAATGTAGAATTATGTACAAAAAATAACTGCATTCAAAAAATAAAACATTGTAAAACTTCAAAGCCTACACGTCCACTCAGTCCTACTTCAGCCAATCACTCAAACAAGTTTGACTACAATCTGCAGGAGATAATGCTGCTCACTTCTTGTTTACAATGTTACCTGACAGTGAGAACAAGAATTCGCCTGTCACTGTTGTATCCGGCGTCGCAAGATATTTACATGGCAGATATGCTAAAGATCCATATGTCCCTTTATGCTTCAACCACCATTCCAGAGGACGTGTCCATGCTGATGATGGATTCTGCTCAATAACGATCCAAAGCAGAGTGGACCGACGCATGTTCATTTTCATCATCTGAGTCAGATGCCACCAGCGGAAGGTTGATTTTTTTTCTTGATGATTCGGGTTCTGTAGTTTCCACATCTGAGTGTTACTCGTTTAAGACTTCTGAAAGCATGCTCCTTACCTCGTCCCGCTCAGATTTTGGACAGCAGTTCAGATTCTTAAGCCTTGGGTCAAGTGCTGCAGCTATTTTTAGAAATATCACATTGGTACCTTCTTTGCATTTTGTCATATCTGCTGTGAAAGTGTTCTTAAAATGAACATGTGTGGTGTCATCATCTGAGAATGCTATAACATGAAATATATGGCAGAATGCAGGTAAAACACAGAGCAGGAGACATACAATTCTCCCCCATCATCAGCATGGAAGCATGTCCTCTGGAATGGCGGCCAAAGCATGAAGGGGCATACAAATGTTTAGCATATGTGGCATGTAAATACCTTGCAACACCAGCTACAGATGTCCCATGCAAATGCCTCTTCTCACTTTCAAGTGACATTATAAATAAGAAGCAGGCAGCAGTATCTCCCATAAATGTACACAAACGTGTTTGTCTTAGCAATTGGCTGAACTAGAAGTAGGACTGAGTAGATCTTTGGTGACGTCACACCCCATATTCTTTATAGAAATATGCTTATGATATAAATATGGCATAACTAAGATGTATTTGATGCAAGATGGGTCTTGTGAGATATCATTGGAAAGGCTATGATTTACTGAATGTGATTATCCGATTTGTATGCATGTATCATTAATGTATCTGAAGTTATAAATATTGACTATGTAACAATTACAACTGTGTGTGTACTTGGGGAACACCTACCAGACAGTATGCAATCAGCCTGGATGGGCCATTAGGAATGACAATGGGTCTTTGAAGATGCTGATCTCCCATCTTCCTGGAGTTCCTTCCGCTGGATGTTACAAATAAACCTTGTCTCATGGTTGCTTTCACACTGCAAGGTCATGTGATCATGTCACCTGGTACAGGACACCATCCTGAGCTGGTACTTTTCCACTGAAGGGGGGTGGAGATCAAACAGGGAAACAAAAGATTCCTGCCATATGTAAATCGTATTTAAGGCTGGAGAGTGAGTTAGTCAAGGTGACCAGTTCTTCACTGAATCCCTGCCCAGGATGACTGCTGTAAACACCTAAGACTAATATTGGGAGAAGGGACTGGGACCCAGGCTAAGACAGAGGTCTAGCCTGTGAAGAGAAATACCTAGAACTCTAAGCTGCAGAAACTCTGCAACCTGCCTAAAAAAAAACATTTGGGTGAGAAATTACTATTTGTAACCAGTTTCTTTAGTGAATTAAACTTAGGTTGCATGTTTGTTTATTTTGCTCAGTAATCTGCTTTGTTCTGTTTGCTATCGCTTATAATCACTTAAATCATCCTTTGTAGTTAATAAACTTGTTTTGTTTTCTAAAACTGTGGGGGCAAAGAGCTGGGCATATCTTCCTCCACATTGAGAGAGATTGCATCTGAAGAAGTGAGGTTCTTACCTACGAAAGCTTATGCTCCCAGTACTTCTGTTAGTCTCAAAGGTGCCACAGGACCCTCCGTTGCTTTTTACAGATTCAGACTAACACGGCTACCCCTCTGATAATTGAGAGAGGGGGCGCTTTTCATGAGGTTATGCTATATAGATCTCTATACAGCGCAAGATAAAATAATTTTGGGTTTACACTCCAGAGGGTGTGTGCATAAGAGTGCTGGGCAATGCCCTAGCTGAGTCCTCCCACACAGAGCTGATCGCAGACTCTGTGTGATTCTACAGTTGGGTGTGTCTCTACTTGTGTGTGTGCTGGAAAGTGCCTGTCACAGCAGCACAGAGTAACGGGAGCCCAGACTGGTGGGACAGGCGGGCTAAATGGCACCCCAAAAGCAGGGTCCGACCCCTCAGAATAGGTTCTAAAGTTTTACATTGTTTTGTTTTTGAGTGGTTATGTAACAAAACAAATCTACATTTGGAAATTACACCTTCATGATAAAGAGATTGCACTACAGTACTTTTAGGTGAATTGAAAAATACTATTTCTTTTGTTTATCATTTTTACGGTGCAAATATTTGTAAGCAAAAATAATAATATAAAGTGAGCACGGTACAGTTTGCATTCTGTGCTGTAATAGAAATCAATATATATGAACATGTAGAAAAACATCCAAAATATTTAATACATTTCAAGTGGCAATAGTCCAATTAATCGCGATTAATTGTTTAAATTGCGATTAATTTTTTTTACTCACATGAGTTAACTGTGATTAATTGACCGACCTAATTTGTACACATACACACATATATACACTATACACATGCACACAGGCCAAGATTTATCACATGCTTTTCCATTTTGTTACCTGAGTATCATCTCCACATATGTATGGCCTCATTCTCCTATCATACTGAATTTACACTTACTTAACTCCAGTGACCTCAGTTACTCTTGATTTACACCAGTATATGTAATCAATCCATGGTAAACATGTGTAATATATAGCTCAAAGACTTTTTTAAATTGCTGCCTAAAATTAAGCTGTTAAATACATATTTGGGCACCTGAATTAGTAGTCTGGTTTTCAGAATGCTGAGACCTCAACAGCTCCCACTGACTTCAAACAATTGGTAGGGGAGATTTCCAGCTTCTCAGTGGGACACACTAAACTCACTGATGGCTCTGGAAGGGCCTAACATAAAGCATTTTAAAGTTGTGGCATTTTCATGAGTAGTATAGACTCTTTTAGGTTATTTGTATAGTTCCCAGGGAGATGGAATAGTAGGCAGAGTGCAGATAAGGCAGAAAAAGTGCATGATAGGTTAATTAATCACATGGTTCAGCAATTTATCTCATGGCTATCAGCACTGCGTATGTGAGAAATAAATACAGAAAGATGTATTTTAAAATCACACAGATAATCCTTTGAATATATTTTTATGTCTTCCCAGCATCTCATGGAATCTCTCTCCTTTCTCTTTAACTGCCAGATGAGAAAGTGAGTGAGGATTCTCCACTGAATGTGGAAGTGGGGGCACTTTTGTAGTTGGCACTTAGATGATATGCCACAATCCTCCAGTTAGAAATAGTAAGATGAAAGAATAATCAGTGAAAAAATGATGTGCCTTTCTGTGAGCTGCTTAACAGGATCATCACCTAAAATATCCTGCAAGCTGAAAGCAATAGTGTTTCACATGGGCAATGGAAAGGCAAGTGTGAGCTCTGCAAAGAACCAATATGTCACTATGATAACTCTAGGGTACTTTTTAATTTTTTTTATTTATTTTTTTTTTTTTTTTTTTTTTTTTGCATCAGTTCAGCATTACACTACAGCAGATTCTCACTCAAATAATTTTATTTAATAGCAGTTTGTAGTTCATTGTCTCATAATGTCTGGTTTTGGTTCAACAACCTGAGGCTTTCAATCTGGTTCTTTTGATTTTCCTGAAGAAAACTTTGTCAAAACCAGTACATCTCCATGAAACACTGCAACTTCAGCGAAACGACATATTTCAATGAAATTTCATCTAGTCATAATCACTAAACACCATCTCTTTGGAACCCTGAGAGAACCCTAGCAAATGCACACTAGGGAAGCAGAGCTTCACAATCTGTAGTATATGGCTGCTAGACAGCTCCTGGGGTTCCCTTAGGAATTATGGGGCTCTGTTTGCAAGCTGCTCATTGGAGTTGGTATGTGCATTGGGAGGAAAGCATTTTCTGCCGCCAAATAACTTGATATGTATGGAGTGGAAAATGGCTCTTACTCTTACCTCGTAACCTGATGAAGCTCCTGCTGGGGACTCTGGTTTTGTGAAAACTAGAGGAAGCTGAATTGAGAGAAGTGAGCAGGCCATTGGAGTGGGAGATGCCTTTGAAGATGTAGGGTAGGAATAAGCCATTGTGTTTCCAGTGCAGGCATCAAAAGATAAGTCAAAAGAGATGGGTTTTTTTCAAGACTGGTTGGAAGGGGCAGAGATGCATGGAAGCCTTGGGATTACCTAGGGAGGTTGTGGAATCTCTGGGTATGTCTATACTTACCTCCAGGTCCGGCGGTAAGCAATCGATCTTCTGGGTTCGATTTATCGCATCTTGTCTAGACGTGATAAATCGATCCCGGATCGATCCCAGAAGTGCTCGCCGTCGACGCTGGTACTCCTGCTCCGCGAGAGGAGTACGCGGAGTCGACGGGGGAGCCTGCCTGCCGTGTCTGGACCCGCAGTAAGTTCCAACTAAGGTACTTCGACTTCAGCTATTTTATTCACGTAGCTGAAGTTGCGTATCTTAGTTTTAAGTGGGGGATTAGTGTGGACCAGGCCTATGTCATTGGAGATTAAAGAACAGTTTAACACCTGTCAGGGATGGTCTAGATAATACTTAGTCTTGCCTCAGTGCAGGGGACTGGACTAGATGACCTGTCAATGTCCCTTCCAGTCCTACACTTCTGTGATTCTATGATTATGTGGATTTTACAACCTGAACCTCCAAGCATATCACCTTTGTGTATGGATCCTGCAGGATGAGGTTCTTTGTAGCATTTGCCCAGCCCTAGACCTCAGTTCTGCACTCTGTTTCTTCCTGCACAATTGCTGGTTTTATTAATTTCTATAGAACGGCACCGTCCTGCTCTGAGTACAATAGCTTCTGGGGATGTTATCACAATCTGTAGACCTGGTCAAATAAACTCACTACTCCTTTGGTAAGGCAAAAGTGAGCAAACAAATTGTGTTCAGTTTATAAATGACTAAAAGAGTTCTAAAAGTTTTAAAAAAAGATTTCTGTAAACTTAGGGCAGGCTTTTGCATGCTTTAAAGTGGCTTCCACATGATTCTGAGTGCCCTCAGCCCTGGCTGGTATTCATCACCTCTCAGGATCACACCCTGACAATAAATTTGATAATAGTGTAAGATGGTTTTTTTTATAAAATTAGAAATTAACCTAGAGTTCAAAGAAAGGCTATTTGGCTGCAAGGCCTGATTTCAGAGCTCTTTATTCCTCCTGAAGCACTGATAAACATCCCCAGAAGCTACTGTACTCAGAGCAACTCTTAATTATTATGATAATTTTTCACTTTCAGTTATCAGATTTTAGCAAGTGAATATGAAAATGATTATTAATTATTTTGTATTAAAATGTATGGAACTTTAAAATTATATATATATATATATATATATATTATAAGCACCCCCCCAAAAAACCCTCACACTTAAATAGCATTAAGGTTGCAAAGTCAAGTGCTCAACAGTAAGGAAATGTAAGAATTAAGGTTTCCTGTTCAACCTTAATCCAGTCCCTTTGTGCATCTGCATTATGATCCGATCTGTAATTACATGGTCACACTATTTTTTCTACAGGACCCCTGCCTCATTCAGTACACAGTGAAGAACCTAAGAACATAAGAATGGCCCTACTGGGTCAGCCCAAAGGTCTATCTAGCCCAGTATCCTACCGACAGTGGCCAGGTGCCCCAGAGAGAATGAACAGAACAGGTTATCATCAAGTGATCCAACCCCTGTCGCTCATTCCCAGTTTCTGGCAAACAGAGACAAGGGACACCATTCCTGCCCATCCTGGCTAATAGCCATTGATGGACCTATCCTCCATTGATGGACCTATCCTCCTTGATGGACACTGTTGTCTGTAGGACCTCTGTTTTATTTGTTGAAGATGTTGGAAGGTGTGTAGTAAATGGTGCAGGGAATTGTAAGTAAGCTAAAAGTCTTGTGGTTAAGGCATTTCACAGCTACAATTAAGGTAAATGGGAGCTGTGCTTTGAACAAGTAATTGTTACAAAATGCTAAATTCTCTGAAAAATCAGCCTTGCATCTGAAATTGGGTACCCAACATTAGTGTACATTGTTGACATTTTCTACCCCCTCACCTCACAGAGGTACTGTGAACATAAATTAATGTCTGTCCCTCTCCCTGTCTGCTTCTCTCCACCCCCGCATCCCCCTGGCTTCTGTCCCTCTCCATTTCCTCCCCTCCCTTCTCCTATTGACCCCACAGGCCCCAGCTATTGACTTTGTCCTCATCTGTATCTTTCCACCCCTGGTTCCTCTACACTCCTCCCCACCCTCTGACTTCTCCAACTCTGTCTCCCCCTTCTCCTAATTCCTCACTCCTCTGCATTTCAGTCAGGATGCTGCCTCCTTATCCTTCATGATCTCTGGGCTCCAGCAGGTGGAGCACTTGAAAGCCAGTCTCTCTCTCTCTGTTTCTATGCCTGGTCCCACAGCAGCCCCTGGCAGCCAGGAGAAGCAATTTCAAGGCAAGTCCTGCTCAGCCCCTGCACTCCTAGAATGGATCATGCTACGTGCTGATGGAATTTTAAGAGAATTTAGCTTTCAAACTCCAACAAGTTTCTACTGAGCATGTGGAAACCGAGATGGAAAAGTTCATCCTGAATGGCTAAAGTTTGGCAAAGTTATAAGCAACTGAAAACAAAGTAATATAATGGCAGTATTGCTAACCTAACCTTCAAAAATCATGAGCCAGACCCCAAAAATAATGAGATTGCTATGCCTTTTGATTTTTGAACTCCCTCCCTCCATCCCCAATTTGTGTATAGCAATTTAACAGTGTTAACAATTCTCCCAAATTTAAACAGTAACGTGATTTTGGCTGCCTTTGGGAGCTGTGGGTGGAGGACCCAAATGAGTTTAAATTATAAAGATGTATATAAAATGCTGCCTGATAGAAGCTTGCAGCTTATCCTCAAGCACAAAATATCTAAATAATTAATTCTGTTCCTACCCACACAACTGTCTGTCCCCCAGCCCAGCAATGAATTATGAACCCCCCAACTCCCAATTTTAACCTGTTGGTCCCACATCTGTCCCTTGTCTCTCATAAAATCATAGAAATGTAAGACTGGAAGGGACCTCAAGAGATATAGTCCAGTCCCCTGCTCTGAGTCAGGATTAAGTATTATCTAGACCAGTGTTTCTCAACCTTTTTGATACTAGGGACCTGCTTGCTGCCTTCCTAAACTGTATCTGGGAGATATCAGGCACCTGCACCAGTCCATAAATTGGCTGTTGAGAAACACTGATCAAGACCATCTATGACAGCTGTTTGTCTAATCTGTTCTTAAAAACTTCCAGTAATGGAGATTCCACAACTTTTCTAGGTAATTTGTTTCAGTGCTTTATTAAACTTACAGTTACGGAACTTTTCCTAATATCTAACCTAAAGCTTCCTTGCTGCAATTTAAGCCCATTGTTTCTTGTCCTGTCCTCACTAGATAAGGAGAACAATTTATCACCTTCCTCTTTGTAAGAACTTTTTACATACTTGAAGACTGTTATCATGTTCCTTTCTTCCTCTCCCCTCCCCTTCCCCCAGACTGAACAAACCCACTTTTTTCAATCTTTCCTTGTAGGTCATATTTTTTAGATCTTTAATAATTTTTGTTGCTTTCCTCTGGACAGTCTTCAGTCTGTCCACATTTTTCCCAAAGTGTGGTGCCCAGAACTGGACACAGTACTCTAGCTGAGGCCTTATCAGTGCAGAGTAGAGTAGAAGAATTACTTCTCCTGTCTTGTTTACAACACTCCTGTTAATACATCCTAGAATGATGTTTGCTCGTTTTGCAACAGTATTACATTGTGGAGTCATATTTCATTTGTGATCCACGATCACCCCCAGATCCTCTTCTGCAGTTCTCATTTCTAGGAAGTCATTTCCCACTTTGTATTTATGGGAATGATTATTACTTCCTATATGTAGTAACTTGCATTTGGCCACATTGAATTCCATCCTATTTATTTCAGATCATTTCTCAAGTTTGTCAAGATCATTTTGGATTCGAACCCTGTCCCCAAAAATACTCAACAACTCCCAACTTAGTATCAACTGCAAACATTATAAGCCATTATCCAAACCATTTATGAAGATATTGAATGGAACCAGACCCAGGACAGATCCCTAAAGGGACCCCACTCAATATGCCCTTCCGGCTTCACTGTGAACCATTGATAACAACTATCTGAGAATGGTTTTCCAACCAGTTATGGACCCACCTCACAATAGGTTCATCTAGGCTATATTTCCCTAATTTGCTAATGGGAAGGTCATGTGAGACAGTATCAAAAACTTTACTAAAGTTGAGACATATCACATTTACTGCTTCTCCCCTACCCACAAAGCTTGTTACCTTGTAAAAGAAGCATATAGGTTGGTTTGACATGATTTGTTCATGACAAATCCATCTTGTCTGTTAGGTATCACCTTTTTATCTTCTAGGTGCTCACATACTGATTGTGTGATTATTTGCTCCATTATCTTTCCGGGTAACAAAGTTAGGCTGACTGGCCTATAATTCCCTGGGTTGTCTTGATTCCCCTTTTTATGGATAGGTACCATATTTGCTCTTTTCCACTCCTCTGGGATCTCTCCCGTCCTCCATGAGTTCTCAGAGATAATCACTAGTGGATCAGAGATCTCACCAGCCAGTTCCTTAAGAATTCTAGGGGTGTATTTCATCAGGCCCTGCTGACTTGAAGACATTTAACTTGTCTAAATAATTCTTAACTTGTTCTTTCCCCCACTTTAGCCTCAGATCCTACCCAATTTACACTGATGTTTACTATGTCAGTTTTCCAATTACTGCTATCCTTTTTGGTGAAAACTGAAACAAAAAAAGGCATTTAACCCTTCAGACATCTGCATTTTCTGTTACTGTCTTTCCCTCCTCATTGAGTAGTGAGCCTACCCTGTCCTCGGTATTCCTCTTGCTTCCAATGTATTTGCAAAATGTTTTCTTGTTACCCTTTATGTCCCTAGCTAGTTTAAGTACATTTTGTGCTTTGGCTTTTCTAACTTTTTCCCTACATGTTTGTGGGTTTTTTCATATTAATCTTTCATAATTTGACCTAGTTCCTACTTTTTGCATGACTTCTTTTGAGTTTGAAGTCACAGAAGATCTCCTTGTTAAGCCAAGATGGTATCATACCATACTTTCCTATGCACTGGGATAGTTTGCTTTTGTGCCCTAAATGATGTCTCTTTAAAAACCGCCAACTCTCCTGAACTCTTTTTTCCCTTAGACTTGTGCAGTGCACGTCTGTTCTTCTTGCCGCTCACAGTATTCTTCACACCCAGTCCACCTGACCTGGGTGACAGTTGCAGGAAAGTCCTTTTCTCCTTCTTCCCAGGCTTGCCATGGTGTCGCAGGAATGGAGCTTGGCCTGGAAGCAAGGGTGGGAGAAGCAGAGAGCAGACTGACCCATTATTCACAGGAGGAGAGGGGGGACAAAAGAGTGGAGCCCCCTGAGCTGTTCAGTACTTTCTGCTACCTCATGCCCCCTTTCCTCCTGTCAGAATGGGGTCAGCTACTCCTTCGCCTTCTCTCCTATCCAAAAACTCCTTTCACTTCTGAGAGGAGAGCAGAGAGATCTGCTTGCCTCCTGCAGCAGCCCTGATTGGCTCTTCTTGCCCAATAGGCAGGGAAATGGAGAAAACAGTCAATCAGATGGAGTTTGCCCCCTGGCAGGGCTGGAAATCACTTGAAAGCTGGTCCTTCTGGAGATGATGCAAGACTGCGACTAAAATCATGTCACAAACTATGAATTTACAAGAGTTGGCAACTATATAATGGGAAGGCTCAGGTAACCTTATCTACAAGCGGTGCTAGAAGCTCCACTTGTAATATAGCTAGATTCTGATACTCACTCATACTGAGTAGTAATTTACTCCTTGTATAGTCCCATTGAATAAGGTACAATTTGATGTTAAAATTAATTTCTTTGAATCACAGTTCACCTTCAAATACTGGATTTCAGAATCATTTCCTCTATATCTTACCAGAATAAATACATTACATCAGATGTTAACAATAATTTATAATAATTATTTATGAAAATCCATCATTTGATTCATTATATTTAGCAACTGTACTAATAAAGCCTGTCAAAAGCCACTTTCTGTTCAACACACAAAGATTAATTGCTCCAAATTTTCCAAAAGCAATTTCTATAACAAATTTTGTTTTTCCAGAACAGGGTCATTAGTCCCAATTTATAAAGATTGTATGGTATTATTAGCATAATTACTTCAGACAACAAATATTTAAAATTAAATTCAGATGGTGATGAAACTCAATAAGCTAATTGTAAAACTTGTTGTCCACAGGGCTGCCATTTTTTTCCTGGTGCAGTCATTTTGTTAAGAATTACAATAAAAGCTGAGTTAAGTCGTAAGCCTAATGAGCAGGAGGTTTTAATAGCAATCACCCCATGAATCCAGAAAGTAAGTAATCAAGTAAACAATTTTGCAAACAATGCAGGGGCTCAACCCAGTGGATCATGTTGAGTGCTGACAACTCCGCTAGCTTGGATCCTGTCGTGGCAAATACTACTTCTACACTGAAAAAGCAATGTAACCAGCCTCCTCCCTACTGCAGGATGAAAGGGAGAGTAAGGCCTGGTCTACACTACAACTTTAATTCGGATTTATCAGCGTTAATTCGAATTTACCCTGCAACCGTCCACAAAACGACGCTATTTATTTTGAAATAAAGGGCCCTTTAAATCGATTTCTGTACTCCACTCCGACGAGCGGAGTAGCGCCAAAATCGATTTTAACATTTCGAATTAGGGGTAGTGTGGCCGCAATTCGATGGTATTGGCGTCCGGGAGCTATCCCACAGTGCATCATTGTGACCGCTCTGGACAGCAATCTAAACTCGGATGCACTGGCCAGGTAGACAGGAAAAGCCCCGCGAACATTTGAATTTCATTTCCTGTTTGCCCAGCGTGGAGAGCACAGGTGACCACAAATAGCTCATCAGCACAGGTAACCATGCAGGCCGATAATCGAAAAAGAGCACCAGCATGGACCGTACGGGAGGTACTGGATCTGATCGCTATATGGGGAGAGGATTCAGTGCTAGCAGAACTTTGTTCTAAAAGACGAAATGCCAAAACTTTTGAAAAAATCTCCAAGGGCATGATGGAGAGAGGCCACAATAGGGACTCAGATCAGTGCCGCGTGAAAGTCAAGAAGCTCAGACAAGATTCAGAATTAGAGCTGTCCTATAAGATCTCCCAGACAGCATGGCAGATTTTAAGAACAGCAGAGATATTCTAGAGGCCTGACACTGACTGATGAGAATGTAGCAGTGTTCATCCTGCAGCTGAGGATGGTCAGATACATGTTCTGCTGGTTTAATAGTTTGTGGCATCACTCAGTGCCCATGCTGAGTAGCAGTGGAAAGCTTTTTATTTTATTATATTTTTAAACCATGTGAGTCAGTTCACAGTTCATGAAAGAGAGAGAGACTAACTGCACTGAAAAGAGTATAGTATAGTGAGGTCAAACACTGGGCAAGTTTCAACACAGAGCTCCGCCAATGCACTTTAATCCTTCTCGACCTTTAATATTGCTATCGTTCCAGACCTGGGACTCTTCTGAGCTGAAATTGCCAGTTGTACAATCAATCAAACTGTCTATTGATTTCTGGACAAATATTGATAGGCAACCAGGCAGAGGGCAATACATTCATTTTCACGTGGTGCCAATGTGTGATATAAACAAAAACTTCCAGAAGTAAAGGGCTTGTGTGGTATTTTTTCCCTTTTTTGGAAAATTTGTTTGGAAGAGGAGGGGAAATGCTCCTTACCTTTATACATTATAACAGGGTGCTCAGATCGCTGGCACTGGGAATCTTCTGTAGCTGCTGACACTAAGATTCCTATGACTCCCAAACCTGCAACCAGCAATGCAACAAGACCATTTCCCTTCATGGTGGTCATGTCGTCCTCTGCACTAGTCACTTTTCCTTTAACTGGCAACACTCCTTGTGTTCATGTGTGGAAAGAACCTGAAGAATGCAAAGAAAAGAAAAGAATTCAATGACACCGAGGACGGCTAATAGAAAACAAAACAATCGGTTAGGTTTGAAATGGAAAATAATCCTTTGTTTTCCTTCCCTGTGGAGTTTGACTTCTCAAAAATGAATGACAACTTTTTGTAATTTTACATCAGAAAATTGTCAATTACATTTCCATGAACTTGGAAATTAATGAAAAAGACATGTTTTTATCTACCATTTGCATGCAGATAAATTTTGTTTTCTTGTATTTTAAATTTATATTTTTCCCACTTTGTGACATGCGCGGGAGGAGAGGTTTACACATATAACATTTTCTTTTAGAAGCAAAACAGCAGTATTTTCTTAAGTTAGAATATGCTATATTTATTAAATCAGCTTTAGAAACTATAATCCAAGCAGTCTTTTAAAACAACTCATGTAACCTAGTCAAATTACTTATGTGTTCTGGGCTAAACCATTCCATGCCAAGGCTATTTCCACAAAAGATACTGGAAATCAAGTTTGCACTCACAGAAGGCTCAATTCTGCACCACTCAAGTCAATAGGAATCTTGCCAGCAACTTCAATGGAAACAGACCCACAGTTTTCATCTGACAGTCAGATTTACTATCCTGCAGAACCCAAAGAAGTGTCACCCCCCCCCCCGCCAAAAAAACACATTATTTTCCAGAGACCTGCAGAGATCTCAAGAGCTGTACCAAAGTACCTCTGTGTTACCTCCTACCCACTGAATTCCATGGCATCCAGCTCCTAAAGAAATCATGCTCCCATGAGTTTAGCACACTGGCCATTGCCCTCCAAAGCTCTCTGAAAGTGGGTTTTAGCTGTGCTCAGTGAAGGGAGACCTAGTATAAGTTAATGCTGATGAGGTCAGTAGTTACACAAGGTATCCCCATAGGGCTGCGGGGAGGGATGAAATGCTACATTGTAGCCATTTTCTCCTCCACCACTACCCTATCCCAGCAACCTCCCAGCCCCCAAACCTTCTGGTGACTGACACAGAGCTGCTACTGCCTCACCCTCACTTAGATCCACTGCTGCTTGGTCCACTCTTCTCACTAAAGCAAAGAGGAGCATTTGCCCCTGTAGTGAGGCGGTATGGCTCCCCGCCGCCCCGGAGAGGGACAAGCCCATCCGGAAGCTGGAGTGGGCAGAGCTAGGGAGCTCTGAGCCTGCCCCTCAGAGGGTCAGGCAGCGACCCGGAAGTATAAAGGCTCAGCCTCAGAGCTCACTGGAGGGCCAGCCGCCGGAGAGGCCATAAGAACATAAGAACGGCGGCCGTACTGGGTCAGACTAAAGATCCATCTAGCCAGTATCCTGTCTACCGACAGTGGCCAATGCCAGGTGCCCCAGAGGGAGTGAATCTAACAGGTAATGATCAAGTGAACTCTCTCCTGTCATCCATCTCCACTCTCTGACAAACAGAGGCTAGAGACACCATTCCTTACCCATCGTGGCTAATAGCCATTAAAGGACTTAACCTCCATGAATTTATCTAGTTCTCTTTTAAATGATGTTATAGTCCTAGCCTTCACAACCTCCTCAGGAAAGGAGTTCCACAAGTTGACTGTGCACTGTGTGAAGAAGAACTTCCTTTTATTTGTTTTAAACTTGCTGCCTATTAATTTCATTGGTGACCCCTAGTTCTTGTATTATGGGAATAAGTAAATAACTTTTCCTTATCTATTTTCTCCACATCACTCATAATTTTATATACCTCTATCATATCCCCCCTTAGTCTCCTCTTTTCCAAGCTGAAAAATCCTATCCTTTTTAATCTCTCCTCATATGGGACCCTTTCCAAACCCCTAATCATTTTAGTTGCTCTTCTCTGAACCTTTTCTAGTGTCAGTATAGGCCAGATGCCTCCAGCCTAGCCCGCGACTGGGAAACCCCTGCGGCCCAATGTGTAGGCCAGGACTGGCCTGACTTGCCCTGCGCTCGCTACCCAGAGGAGTTGCCGGGCCTGCTGCTCGCCCACTATCCCGAGGAACCCATGGTGCTGGACCCCCCAGAGGACAACACCCTGACCCAGGTACTACCCGAGGGGGAGTCTGGAAGTAGCCCGGGGGCAGCCGACCCTAGTCTGGCTGCAGCACTGCCAGAGCCCATGTCAGTGTGTTGCGGCCAGGATCCCCACTGACACAGTAGCAGGTCTTCTGCCGCCTGCTAGGGCCCCGGGCTGGGATGCAGTGGGGTGGGAGGGCCTGTGTCCCCCCCGCCACCCAACTCACGGGTGGCAGTCTCCCCCGCTCCCAGGCCTTTTGGAGGCTTGGGCCTACTGTCATTGCTCAGCCCTGCCTGAGCTCCTGGCTCATTACTGTTTGTACTGTTACTGCTCAGCCCTGCCTGAGGGCCTGAGCCCCCAACTCATTGTTGCCCCACCTTGACCTAGGGCCTGGCCTCCCTATTGCTTGTACTGTCACTGCTCAGCCCTGCCTGAGCTCCTGACTCATCATTATTGCCCCGCCCTGTCACAGGGCCTGGGCTTATTGATACTGTTTATACTGCCACTGCTTAGCTCCTGCCGGTGGGCCTGAGCACCTGACTCATTGTTGCCCCACCCTGACCCAGAGCCTGGGCTTACGGTGCTTATTCCAGTTACCGCAAGAGGTGCCGAGGGAGACTCCCGCGGCCGGACTAATTCCCCCCAAACATTAACTACGTGTAGTGAGCGGGTGTGGCTCCCTGCCACCCCAGAGAGGGTTGAGCCCCAGCTAACCTCGTACAGCCCCATACTAAGCATATCAAAGAAAAGACATTCTACTTTCATTTTACTCAATATATTGCTTGTGAAATTTGCCAGACTGACAACCCTGGCAGGATGTATTTTCTGCCTGTCCACAGATTTCTATATCACAGGCACCAGCAGGGCAAGGTGGCTCAGCCTACAGGTATATCTCTAGGCATGTGAGATTTGTTCAGTCTCCATGTTTAGTCAATCCCTGACTGCTTTGATGAGACTGCCCACAAGATTGCCTATTGTGATGATGTTCTAACAGTAAGAACACCTTTCTAATAAGATCTGGACAGAGATCAACAACTTGTTTTACACAGACCACCAAACAGTGATGACTTTCAGTCAGTATCCATTTGGGTCAAATTCAAGCTAGTGACCTACAAGTGAGAAGCCCCATATCACAGTAATTAATAATCCCTTGAAACATCCACTAACCACAGATTGTATTTTGTAACTGGCAGAATACTCACAACACTAAATGTATTCAGGATCAAATCCAATTCTATTAGATCTACCATAAGTAAATATTCCAAGCACTAACAACTTAACACAATAACTCAAAGATCTTGTGCTGCAGGCAGCTTAACTGAGCCATTCACCAAAATTAATCATTGGTGACAATGCTAAGAACTGGCATATAGCATGTGTGATTTCATTGAGCTGCTCTGCATAGTTTAATAAAGATAACACATAAACGTTTCTGATGTATATGATACAAACCATATCAAACAAATACATATTTATGAAAATATCCTTCCTGTGATGTGCATACATGCATAACTCCCATTATCACTAATAAGAGTTATGCACACATATCAAGAGAAGCATCTATCTCTCTGTGTGCAGTAAGCTAACTGTACTGTATTAGGATTTGTTTTATTTTTAAATACAACTAGTGGATGAACAGCAATAGGTAAAATTAGGAAAAGTTTGACCTCAGACTTTGTGGGGGGAAGGGAGGGAAGCAAAGAATGAGATCAGACTTCAAAGAAGCATTCTTGCTGGTTTTAAAGGAAATTAAATAAGGGGGGAAATGTCAAATAGGGAGATACAGTATGGTTAAGAATAAATATCTTTAGCATTGTGGGAAGTTAAAGATCACAAATCATTAACAGAATATCTAGATATAATTTATTTTATAAAAGTCTATCTATCACATGTCTTAGACATTATTTAATCATGGACTATTGATACAATTAACATTTGTCACCACTGCATTGTAAGCATATTTTGGTGAGCCTACATGAGTACATTTGTTTCTTTTAAAAAGGAATTAAATTCACTCTATTATCCTTAATACAAAGGCATCCTACAATAAAATTATAACAGAGTATCCCACTACATTTGTGCAGCATTTAGCAGAAATTATTTTTAAAAGGACAAACCATATAATTTTAAAACACTTTGCAACCTTTTAGAAATAAATGAAGATCATTTTAAAAGATACCTTTAAATTCATGCAAGCAAAATCATTCCAATCAAATTTTTCACTTAGTTAAAATGCTTACGGTAAGTGGAAGTAAAAACACTGATTATGTTCAAAATCATACTTTGTTAGAAATAAAATTCTAACACAGGCCAGATTCTATGAGGTGCAGAGTGTCTTCAGTTCCTCTGATTTCAGTGGCAGTCTGAAAGCATTCAGGACCTTTCAAGAAGCACTAAGCATCTGTACAGGACAGGACCCTAGTTGTGTTCCTCTCAAAGACATAAATCACTATTCTGACCTGGGCTGTATTCCCCAAACCTTCGTCTCAACAGGATTTTTTCTGAGGAAAGAATCCATAGCATTTTTTTAAACCCCAGCATGCAGGTTTCACTATATCCACCATCCCAATGCATCTACTAGTGGATCATGGCTGGTGATACCATACAGGAACATGGCAACAATCCAGTTTAGGCAAGGAAGTGAAGACTTATGTGGAAAGCAGACCTAAAACTTCTGCATTTACCAAACGTGCCATGAGATCTTTCATGAACAGAAATACTGTAATCAGGCCAAAAGTTTTAGAGCCTTATCTGAAAGATGGTTTGACCAGCAACACACTGTACTCTACCAATACACATTATCATTAGTTGAGTACACATTCATGGGGAAGAGCATCCTAACTGAATCACCCACACTATTTCCTGCAGGATTCTAGTGTTCTTAAGAAGCTTGCTCTCTATGTGCTGACAAAGTCTAACCCTAATTAATTTAGATCACAACTGGAGATAGTATAGCTGCAGACATAACTGAACTGAACTGGTTTTGAACAGTCAAATTTAGCCTCTTTGTCCAATTGCTTGCTTTACAAGGAAAATGTAATACATGTAGTTTGAACTAAACTTCACTCATTTCTGGTTTGTTTGCCCTATGGTGCCATGTTTTGATGCAGCTATGTACTCACTGATATTCCTGTTGCCCATGGTCAGCAATATTTGGTTACACTTGTTTCAACATGCTTTTCCAGAGAGATCATAATCATAATACACAAATCTAGGGAGTATGGGGAATACATAGGATGAACTGAAAGTATTAGTACATACACTAAATTATGACTTCATTGGTGTCACAGAGACTTGGTGGCATAAATCTCATGACTGGAATATTGGCATGGAGGGCTATAGATTGTTCAGGAAAGGTAGGCAGGGGGAAAAGGAAGGTGTTGCATTATACATCAAGAATAAATAAACTTGTTCTGAGATCCTGAAGAAGGCAAGAGGCGGACCAGTTGAAAGTTTCTGGGCAAAGATAAAAGGGGCAAAAATAGGAGTAATGTGATAGTGGGAGTCCATCATAGACCACTAAATCAGGAAGAGGGAGTGTATGAGGCATTTCTAGAACAAATTAAAGAAATATCCAAAATACAAGACCTGGTAGTAAGGTCTTAAATATCTATTTAAGATAGAGATGTTAAATATCTATTTTGCTTCAGTCTTCACTAAAAAGGTTAATGGTGATCAGATACTTAACACAATATTAACATCAAGGGAAAAGGAACACAATTCAAAATAGGGAAATAACAGGTTAAAGAATATTTAGATAAGTTACATGTATTAAAGTGGCAGAGTCTGATTAAATTCATCCTATGATATTTAAGGATCTAGCTGAAGCAATCTTGGAACCATTAGCAACTATCGTTGAGAACTCATAAAGACTGGTGAGGTTTCAGGGACTAGAGAAGGTCACATAATACTTATCTTTACAAGGCGGAACAAAGAGGCCCACGGAGTTGTAGACCAGTCAGCCTAACATGGATACGTGGAAAGATACAGGAACAAATTATTAAACAAACTATTTGTAAGCCCCTAGAGGATAATATAGTTATAAGGCCAGTATGGATTTGTCAAGAACAAATTATGTCAGACCAACCTAATTTACTTCTTTGAAAGGTTTACTGGCCTAATGGTAGAGGAGATGCAGCAGACATGATCTATCTTGATTTTAGTAAGACTTTTGACAAAGTCCAACATGACATCCTAGGGAAGTGTGGTCTAGATGAAATTACTGTAAGATTGATCCACAACTGGTTGAAAGACCATCTTCAAAGAATAATTATAAATGTTTTGCTGTCAAACTGGGAGGACATATCTAGTGTAATCCTGCAGGCTTACTCCTGGGTCCAGTACTATTCTCTATTTTCATTAATGAACTGTATAATGGAGTGAAGAGTATGCTTATAAAATTTGCAGATGACACCAAGCTGCAAGGGACTGCAAGCCCTTTAGAGGACAGCATTAGAAGTAAAAATAAACTTGACAAATTAAAGAATTAGTCTGAAATCAACAAGATGAAATTCAATAAGGACAAATGCAAAGTACTACACTTGGGAAGAAAAAATCAAATAAACAGCCATAAAATGGGGAATAACTGACTAGGTGGTAGTACTGCTGAAATGGATCTGGGGGAAATAGTGGATCACAAATTCAGTATGAGTCAACAATGTGATGCAGTTGCAAATAAGGCTAATATTCTACAATGCATGAACAGGCGTGTTGTTTGTAAAATATGGGACATAATTGTCCTGCTCTACACAGCACTTGTGAGGCCTCAACTGGAGTGCCGTGTCCAATCCTGGGTGCCACACTGTAGGAAAATTGTGGATAAACTGGAGGGAGTCCAGAGGACAGGAACAAAACTGATAAAGGTTTAGAAAACCTGATCTATGAGGAATGGTTAAAAAAAAAAAGGGGGCATGTTTAGTCTTCAGAATAGAAGACTGGGGGGGGGGGCAATAACAGACTCTTAATATGTTAAGGGCTGTTCTAAATAGGACTGTGACCTATTGTTCTCCATGTCCACTGAAGGTAGGACTAGAAGCAATGGGTTTAATCTGCAGCAAGGGAGATTTAGGTTAGATATTGGGGAAAAAAATTTAACTATAAGGGTAGTTAAGCACTGGAGTAGACTTCCAAGGGAGGCTGTCAAATCCCCATCAATGAAGGTTTTTAAAAACAGGCTGGACTATGTATAATATGTATAATAGGATCCTATTACATGTATTGCATAATAGGATCAATCTTGTATTTAGGGGGGAGAGATAGCTCAGTGGTTTGAGCATTGGCCTCTTAAACTTAGCATTGTGAGTACAATCCTTGAAGGGGCCATTTGGGGATTTTGTTGGGGATTGGTCCTGCTTTGAGCAGGGGGTTGGACTAGATGACCTCCTGAGATCCCTTCTAACCCTGATATTCTATGACACTAAGATTATTGACTTTAATGTATTTATTCAAGGTAGTAACTGTACTGTCCATTCAGACTGCTCACAGAAATGGAAGTCTATACAAGATAGGATAAACTAAACAGACTTTTATAACAAGACTTTCAAATACACATTCTGGTCTCAACAGCCCAGCCAGTCTCAGACCCACTTCCTGTACCTCTCTTAAAGGGGCAATGCACCAGTTCTCTAACTATGCATGAATATAATACATCTCCCTGTAAACAAAAATAAGATTGGGATGCCATACCTAATATTCCTGCTTAATAACAGCATTAGGACATTCCACTCTTTGGGTTTAAATATTTTCCATCTGGAGTGAGTGTTACTTCTTGTATTCCGAGTCACTGATAACTTGCAAGAAAATGATTTTGAATCCTTATGAATCAATGTCAATAAAGCACAAGATGGGGTATCAGTTGGTGTCCGCTGTGAACCATCAAATCATACCAGGGAACAGAATGACCACCTCCTTAAACACCTATCTATAATGTGTAGGGGCGGGGGGGAATCAATGTGATCATGGGAGACTTCAATTTGACTGACATATGCTGGAGGCCTCATGCTGCCAGTACCAAAATACTCTTGGTATTTTGAAATATTATACTAGGGTAACCATCCATCCGGGTTTCCCCGGACATGTCCAGGTTTTTCAGCTTTAAATGGCCATCCGGGGGGGATTTTTAATCAAGTAGAAATGTCCGGGATTTCCCCCTTCCCCTCATGCAGAGTGCGGCGCGGCTGATTGGACGCCTGGCCTGACTGAAAGCCGCTCGCAGCCACTAGGGCCTCTAGCAGCCAGAGTCCCTCCCCCACTCCCTCCTCCCCCACAGAGCAGTGTGGCAGTGTTTGAGTCCACGTGGAGCCTGCAGCTCTCCCTCTGCCTGGTGAGCGCAGGGGGGGGGGGGAGAAGCAGGGCAGGCGGCGGGGGGGGTGTAGAGGCTGCAGGGGCAGGGCAGGCAGGGGGCGCAGAGGCTGCAGGGTGAGTGGGGAGCAGAGGGCACAGAGGTGGCAGGGGCAGGGGCTGCAGGGGCGGGGGGCCCAGAGGCTGCAGGGGCGGGGGGTGCAGGGGGCACAGATGCTGCAGGGGTGGGGGGTGCAGAGGCTGCAGGGCGAGTGGGGAGCAGGGGGCACAGACGCTGCAGGGGTGGGGGGTGCAGGGGCTGCAGGGCAAGTGGGGAGCAGGGGGCACAGATGCTGCAGGGGTGGGGGGTGCAGAGGCTGCAGGGCGAGTGGGAAGCAGGGGACACAGACGCTTCAGCGGTGGGGGGGTGCAGAGGCTGCAGGGCGAGTGGGGAGCAGGGGGCACAGACGCTTCAGGGGTGGGGGGGGTGCAGAGGCTGCAGGGCAAGGAGGAGCAGGGCAGGCAGGGGCATAGAGGCTGCAGGGCGAGTGGGGAGCAGGAGGCACAGATACTGCAGGGGTGGGGGGTGCAGAGGCTGCAGGGCGAGTGGGGAGCAGGGGGCACAGACGCTGCAGGGGTGGGGGGGGTGCAGAGGCTGCAGGACGAGTGGGGGAGCAGGGGGCACAGACGCTGCTGGGATGGGGGGGTGCAGAGGCTGCAGGGCAAGGAGGACCAGGGCAGGCAGGGGCATAGAGGCTGCAGGGCGAGTGGGGAGCAGGGAAGCACTTAGCAACCCCCAACCAAGATCAGAGCGGGAGGGAGGAGGGGGAAAGTGGGGTGCTCAGAGGAGGGGGCAGAGTTGGGGCAGGGACTTTGGGGAAGGGGTTGTAATGGGGGCGGAGAAGGGGTGGGGCTGGGGTGGGCTGGGGGCGGATTTGGGGCAGGGCCAGGGGCGGGACCGGGGCCCCGTGGAGTGTCCTCTTTTTTAAATGTTTGAATATGGTAACCCTATATTATACATGACAATTTTCTACCTCAAGAAGGGTTGCATTCAACACAAGGGAATTCTGTATTAGACCTTCTCATGAGGGATAAAAAGGGGGAGCATTAAAGAATGAATAGGACTGATCACGGAACTAAAAATTAATGGAAACTTAGGTACAATAGATCATGGGTGGATCACATTTATAATGTGCAAACAGAATAAAGTCCAGACTAATGATATATATATATATATATATATATATATATATATATATATATATATATATATATATCTTCCTCCTAGCTGCTTTGGCTTATAATTGTTTTCATCTTTGTGAAATTGGCCCTTTCAAAGCACAAAGCTTATATATACTTGGTGCTTTGAAAGGGCCAATTTCACAAAGATGAAAACAATTATAAGCCAAAGCAGCTAGGAGGAAGAATTTAATCAGAAAAATGTGAATGATAACTGAGAACTGCATAAGAACACTTTACTAGATGCCCAAAAAAACACAAGCGAGGAAGAAGTCCATATAGGTTAAAAAACTGACTTGATTTAGAGGGCAAGTGAAGGCAGCTATACAAATTATATAAACAAATGGGAGAAAGGGGAAGTCAGTAGTTATCAATATAAATCAGAAGCAAGGAATTGTACAAAATTGATAAGGGAAGCAAAGGCAAAATCTATGGCTAGCACAGTTAAAGACAATACCAAGGATTTTTTAAAGTATGCTAGGAACAAAAAGAATCATAACAATGGTATTGGTCCATTACTAGATGGAAATGTAGAATTATCAATAATAATGCCTAATGTAAATATGTTCTGTTCTGTATTTGGGGAAAAAATAAATAACACTTTTTCCATTCCACTAGTATCTCCAGATGCTGTTAAACAGCAGCAACTAAAGGTAGACATTTTTAAATCAGCAGGTCTGGCTAACTTGCAGCTAAGAGTTTTAAAAGAGCTGGCTGATGATCTTACTGGATCATGAATGTTGATTTTCAATAAATCTTGGAACACCTGGAAAGTTCTAGAAAACTGGAAGAAAGCTAATATTGTGTCAATATTTTAAAAGGGTAAATGGGATGACCCAGGTAATTAAAGGCCTGTCAGTCTGACATCAATCCCAGGTCAGATAATGGAATGGCTGATACAAGACTCGATTAATAAAGAATTAAGGAGGGTAATGTAATTAATGCCAATCAACATGGGTTTATGGAAAATAGATCCTGTAAAAATAACTTGATATATTTTCTTGAAGAGATTACAAGTTTGATTGCTAACGATAATAGTGTTCATGTAATATACTTAGATTTCTGTCAGGCACTTGATTTGGTGCCACATGACATTTTGATTAAAAAACTAGAACAATATAAAATTAACATGTCACACTTTAAATTGATTAAAAGCTGATTAACGAATAGGTCTCAAATGCAACTGTAATGTAATTATACATGGGGAATCATCATAGAATTTTTAGTAGGGTCTCAGGAGGATTGGCTCTTGGGCCTACACTATTTAAAATGTTCATTAATGACCTAGAAGAAAACATAAAATTAGCACTAATACGTTTGCAGATGACATATATATAACCAGTTTAGGGTGTCTGTCCTGCTTTTTGACAGTCTGCCCTGAGGTTGGCACCCATGGACGTGAGCCACTCCAGACAGCATGAAACCCTGTTTGGATACTTTTCAGCAGCAATGTCTCTGTGATGGACCAGGGTCTAAAGAAAAAACAGATAAGCTAATTCTTAATTTGATAGTGATATTCTGCCCCTATTTGCTGAAGAGAGTGGCTTTCACATTTTCTTAACGGAATTATTCCCAAGGCCAATGTTATGTGTACAGAAATGTTACAAAATAAACTAGTGGGACAGGACAACTTGGTTCTTGAAAGAATTAAAAATAAACTGACATCAGTTCTTTCTATTTTCACAACTGCAGGAGTGTGGACACATCAAGCGAGAAGCTACACGGGTGTCACCTGTCACTGGACTGACTCTGATAACCTAACAAGAGAGTCATCATTCGTACAACAAGATCGCTTCTCTATTGACTGAGATCCATTCACAGTTTGATTTGGACTCAACAAAAATAACACATGGTTATAGACAATAGTAGCAATTTTGTGAAAGCCTTCAAGCTGTTTTCAGGACCTGGATGATTGATGTTGGTAATCAAGTGGAGATTGATGCTGATAAGGAAGCAGACACCCCAGATTCTGATATATGTAGCTATGTCAGTATTGTTAAGCAATACTGCTGAGTGTTCACGTATACTTTACTTGCCACCACATATGACCAGTTTTTCACACACACTGAACTTGGTGGCAACTACTGGGCTCTTGCCAAAAACTCTCAATACAAGTCTCTTTTCAGAAGTGTGATGGGTAAGTGCTCTAGATTAAGCAATGCTGCACACCTAAGCTCGGAGTGCTGATGTGAATGACACCCAGGGAAAAACAATCCCCAAACCTACCTCTATCCAATGGAATTCAAAGTTACATTGCTTTCAACACATTGATGACATGTGTGATAGGATTAAAATTGTGATGGAGCTGCCAAAATTCTCCAACCGAGAGTTGGAATTTCTATGTGAGTGGTAGGAGGTGATGTCCCCAATTGTCAATGCATTTGACAAGCTTCCTGGGGAAGAGAACGTAGAGTCTTTCTATGGTGCAATTCTGCCTCCTGTACTTATGCTAATATCCAAATTTGACTCATTTTCTCCAAAATACAGTTCTTGCTTGGTAGATAATTTGAAGGATACACTTAGAAAATGGTTTGGGCATATTTTGACCTTTGATGCAGCTGTGAGTAACAACAGTATAAAGACATTCATCGTTGCTTCTGTGTCATACCCATTTTTAAGCTGTATTGGCAGCACAATCAGGATCAGAGAAAAATTGCAGAGGAACATTTTTTAATAAGATCTGGTTTATTGTAACACCCTTCCAAAGCTATAGCTCAATCTACAACATCCAAAGCTGCAACTAATTTCTATGGCTTTGATGATTAATGGGCATCTGAATCTGATTCTGACTTAAGAATTGTTGGGATGCAATTCCTCAATGATCCACTGCATGACCTGGATCAACTGAAAAGCAGTTGCTAAGGCTCTTATCAAATTTAATACCACACTGCCAAGCTCTGCTCCTTGTGGAAAGACTAGTCAGTAGTGCTGGACAAATCCTCTTTCTAAGAAAAAAAACATCTTCAGGATGATATGTTCAAGTGCATGCTGTTGTTTTAGAAAAATGCCCATTTCATTGAATTATATGCTCTCTGTACATAATATCATTATATATAAATACATGGAAAGAAATTTTATAAATTTATTTACATTTATAAGAATGTTTTTCATTGTAATTCCATACTTATTTTTGTATATGATTAACATTTCATTATTACTCTTTTTTCTCTCTTTCATTATGTGCTTATATTATTTAGGAATTGTCCTGCTATTGACCAGAAAATTATAGGGAATATGGGATTTGAAAGTATCTGTGCTTACACTTGTATTTTTACTTACAAATACCTATGTGCTATTTTCACCGCATACTTATACTTGTATTTATAAGTACTTTGCTAAAGGGTGTACTTGGCACTGATACTTAAGTCCTTTTAATCAGTATTTATGACAACTCTGCTTTTTGCTCAATGTGTACTAGAAAATTAGCAGCTTTCTGGGCTGCAGACCACTTTCTGCCTCAGTTCCTGCATAAAGAAGCTCCATTAACTCCTTTTACCTAATCCAATCATGTCCATAGTTCTTGTTTCAAAGTCCAAAGATGGCATATTTCTGGCATTTATTCTACATGAAAGCCATAGTTAGTTTTTTTTGTTGTTGTTTTTTCTTTTGTTTTGTTTTTTTACTTTGGACACCACTTATTGTCTTTGTTCAGACTCCTCAAAGGAATGGAGGTCCCTACAGGACAGGGTGCACTAAGCTGGCTTTTATTAACAAGGCTTTCAAACACACTCCTGTCTCAACAGCCTACCTCAGCAGGAGACCAGTCTCAAAGTCACTTTCCATGCCTCTCGTAAAGGGTCAGTGCACTGGTTATCTAACTGTGCATGCATACAATACGGTAAGCATTTACAGAGTTGAACTCTTACCTTATATGTTGCATTACAAATGTTTCTCACATACTGTATAGGGGAACTCAATCCAATATAGATCCACTCGAGCAGTAAACCTGTTCATAACAATATCTGTTCTCAGTAGTAAACTACAAATACAAGCAGCTTTCCTTGGAATCTTTCTTCATAGAACATTTAGAGGCTAGATTGTTCTTTTTGGCACATCCCTGAGCCACACATGGTACATCCCCCCCCCACAAGAGCTATTGTGCATTGGAGATTGTGTCTATCTGAGGTACAATCCCCTCTCTGCTTCCCAGTTGCTCCAGGGAAGGTGGGATTAGTAATTTGCAGCTGTTTCATACCAGCTGCAGGTTACTACTAAACTCCCGCACCAGTTTAGATGTTCTTCCCCGTCAACCTACTTTACTTATTCCTGTGTGCTTGGACCCAGGATAGACCACACAGAAGTATCAGGAAAAGCCTCTTACTCCATCTTACTCCTGGCATGGGCATGTAGTACAAACTTCAGTCTAATTCTTAGAACACAATGGGCATCCAATGCTAACAGACACAAGGATGTTCTACTGCAATTCATATGACCTTTCTACAGTCACTGGGATAATTATCCGCCATTAAAGTTACCATAGAAGAAATTCCAATTCACTGATATAGAAGAAACATTTTACTGTTATAAGAAAAGAAAATAATAAAATAAAGGTATATAATGGAGGGAAATGACCTCTCTATAGCATTTCATTCTTATTGGTTGGTTCAGTGTAGTTTTACAAAATGCTATGATCTCTATAGGTCATTCCACTGTCATTCTTGCCAAAGTTTTACCTGAAGTGTCCTAAATTACATTACTTCATTTTAGTCCTTGCTTCATTTATATTTGTCCCTAAATTGAATCTCAAATAAGAAAATGTGAATAGCTTACATAACATAGCTCATGTTAGATTGCAGAATACATATACTGCTTGCTAGGCCCCAGGACTATGGTTGCCAGCTCTCTAGGACTGTACTGGAGTCTCCAGGAAGTAAACATTAATCTTTAATTAAAGATTATGTCATGTGATGAGACCGCCGGGAATACGTCCAACCAAAATTGGCAACCCTAGGCCCACCACTGCTGCTCTTGCATACACAAAGCAACCAGTGACGTGTGTGAAAGTTACAAACACACACACTTACAGACATGCTCTTCAGCAAACCCATAGAAATTAAATACTTTAAACATTTAATTTTAAATGTTTAAAGTATTTAATTTCTATAGGTTTTAAAAGTCAATTGATGAGGCGACTATCTCTGGAAGCCATATGGAGCCTGGGGCCTAACAAACAGAAGCCAAAGGGAGCCCAAAAGTTTGAGTTTGGCTTTTTGACTCTCACATACCCCTACTATGTCTAAAAGGAATTTTAATGGCCAACTCCAACTCTTCAAAATCAGTTTGATAGTGGAAACACTGACAACCTTTTAACTATTGCAGTGCTGCTGGATCCACTGTATTACAAATAGAATCTGCAAAGGAATTTTCTACCCAAGATTTTGTTCATATCAGAGTTATGACAAGTTACATTTTACAGCTATATAAAATGACGTAATGGTACAAAATGAAAAAAAAATACATTAAACTATTTTATATATTTCAATAATGTTTCACCCCAGTGACCTTATTGTATATCTATGTTCTAAGGGGCTCGTTATTATGTTTTTCTCTCATTTTCTTGTTTAGGTTCAGTTTGCCATGGGGAACTGTAAAAATAAATGAGGTCCATTAAATAAAATTATTATTTGCATAAAGGCAATATTTCATTTTATCTGTCAGCAGCTTTTAAAAAGGAGCAATAGCTTATTCAATCTACTTCTATTTTAGTTGAGCCAACAAAGATGGCTATTGCTATGAAAAAAAATTAAAAATTTAAGTAGCTGAGCCTTCAAGGTAGAATAACTGTATTGGCAAGTCCTAGAGGATTTATCCTGAGATAATTCCCACAAGACACGAAAGTCATATAGCCAAAATGAAATCAAATTATTAGTTATTCCAGCTCAGTTAAAAATAACAGTACTTAAATTATAGTCCACCTCTGAATTACAAAATATATTGGTTTTGTTTTATTAAAATAAGCTGTTCTATAAAAGGGGGTTGCCATATGCATTGCACTAGTTTATAAGTAACAATATCTACAGCACTGTACAAATACTGATAATCGCAAATCAGGCTGAAGTAGCATGCTGTAGGTGCCAAATTAGTCTTGGATCTGCCTTTGGAATTGCAAGTTGTCATACAACTAAGTCATATACCGGCAGTATGGATACTCAGATATTAATCAATATGGTAAATTCTTTTTTCTAAGTCCATGCGTATCAAGTTTTAGAGCACCTCTTTCAGATTCAGGCTTTAAAACACTTTCATTCTGTTCTGTTTTTTCTTCTCTTTTTCACTTACAGACAGAAATGTACCTAATTATTGAAAAATTTCCTTCATTGATAATATAAAAAAAAAATCAAACTTCTGATCTTCCATTATTTGTCAAAATGTGTTTTGGTTTAATAGTCACTATCTAAATTGATACTGAAGATAGAGAGCCAAATTTTCACCGAGACCTCAGCCCAATCTCCATTTTTGAATGCACATCTTTACATGTACAAATCATATCATCCGCTTTGGTATTCCTAAGGCAGTTATCACCTTGTTGTGTAGAAAATAAATTCAGCTCAAGCTTTAGTAAAAGACCATCTACAATAAGTGACATTTTTTATTGTTTCCTTAAATGATTGTTTTAAGACATTTTTCATTGAATTTATCGGAGTGGATGAGTTGGAAGTGTAAATCTCAGGGCTCCATAGGCAAAGATAGTATCCAATGCCCACCCATCTTTCTCTCAAGTATATGTCAATTTTCTTCTTTAATAAGTAGCTGGCTGCAGGAGGATCCTTGCTTTTTTCCATTTGCACTCATCTCCACATATCAATGACTTGCTGTAGGCATAAACAGACTAATTCTAGTTAGTTCTCCTCTATAAGCTATTTAGCACTGAGACATGAAACTGACTAATTTGCTAGCCACTTTCCTTTGCAATTGGTTGCTGCCTAACACTTCCTTTGATTATTATTTATTGTTTATGTATTCCTTCAAATTTTAAAAATCCAGCAATAAGCCTGTCAGGGTTCCCTCCCCACTCTGAACTCTGGGGACCTGCATAAAAGACCCCCTAAGCTTATATTCTACCAGCTTAGGTTAAAAACTTCCCCAAGGCACAAATTTCTTTCCTTGACTTGGATGGTATTGCTGCCACCACCAAGTGATTTAAACAAAAATTCAGGAAAGGGCCACTTGGAATCCCTATTCTCCCAAAATATCCCCCCAAACCCCTTCACCCCCTTTCCTGGGGAGGCTTGAGAATAATATACCAACCAATTGCCTTTAATGTAAGTACAGACCAGACCCTTTATCTTTAGGACACTAAAATCAACCAGGTTCTTAAAAGAAGAACTTTATTATAAAGAAAAAAGTAAAAGAATCACACCTGCAAAATCAGGATGGAAGGTAACTTTACAGGGTAATAAAAAGATTTAAAACACAGAGGACTCACCTCTGGACTCAGCTTCACAGTTACAAAAACAAGAATAAAACTACCTCTTATCATAGGGAAAATTCACAAGCTAAAACAAAAGATAACCTAACACATTTCCTTGCCTTACTTACAATTTTTGTAATCTTAGATGGATCAGTTCAGGTATGTTTTCAGGAGATAGTGTACCTGCCTCTCTCTCCGTCCGGAGAGGGAACAAACAAAGAGAGCACAAACAAAACCTCCTCCCAACCCCCCAATTTGAAAGTATCTTCTTTCCTTATTGGTCCTTCTGGTCAGGTGCCCACCAGCTTTTTATTTTATTTTACTTGAGCTTTTCAACCCCTTACAGGTAAAGCCATTCAGTACAGCTGCCAAGGAGGGATTTTATGGTACTCTTTCCTTTATATTTATGACAAGGCCTTCCAGAGCTCTTGGTATCTGTCCCATCAATTGAAAAAAAAAAAAAAACCTACACCTAATCAAAGGACAGCCCATTAACATATCCTCCACACTCTCCTCAACTGCACTAAAGAATAAAGAAAAATTAGCATTGTGTTGGGCCCAGAAGATTGGAGGTCTGGCTGACCCAGGAGACAACCAAATTCCAAAAGTGAGGACTACTCACATATATATACTGCCCTTAATTTGATAGTACCTATTTGATCACTGGTGCCAATTTTGCCCACTTTTGAAATTAGACTGTCCACCACTAAAAAACCAGATGTGCTGAATATCTGATTAATGCAACTACAATGTATGTTCACATATTGCCATCTTCCAAAAATCCACTAACTGTAAATATGACTACTATAGCATAAAATATTAATTTTGAAGAGTATGTATATGTATATATGTGTGCATATGTGTGACTATAACTAAATTTTTGAAGTTATTTAACTCAAGGCATGGTTTATACACTGTACGATCATTGCACATTGTTTAGTAAAGGGGAGGGCAAACTATGGCCTACGGGCCGAATTCGGCCTGTCAGAGCTTTCAATCCAGCCAGCGGGATTGCCAGCCCCATGGCACAGTGGGGCTAAGGCAGGCTCCCTGCCTGCCCTGGCCCCATGCTGCTCCCTGAAGCAGCCGGCACCACAACCCTGCAGCCCCTAGAGCCACACCACTCCACCCCAGTAGCAACTGCCGGACATGGTGGCCACTTCCGGGAGCAGCGCAGGACCAGGACAGGCAGGGAACCTGCGTTAGCCCCGCTGTGCTCCGCTGCCTCCCTAAAGCCACTCGAGGTAAGTGGTGCTGGGCTGGAGCCCACAGCCCAAACCCATTCTGCACCCCGCACCCCAACCCCCTGCCCTGAGCCCCTAACCCCCTGCCTTGATCCCCCGGTGCACCCCTCCTGCAACCCAACCCCCTGCTCTGAGCCCCCAACCCCCTGCCCTGAGCCCCCTGCCACATTCGGTACCCCTCCTGCACCCCAACCCCCTGCCCTGAGCCCCCTCCTGCACCCCGCACCCTCTCCTCCACCCCACATTCCCTCCCAAACCCCTGCCCCAACCCTATATTCATGGCCCTGCATGCAATTTCCCCACCCAAACGTGGCCCTTGGGCCAAAAAGTTTGCCCACCCCTGGTTTAGTAGGATGCTCAGCATAAATAAATTGGCAGCAGTTATTCATAACTCATTGTAGCAAAGTTATATTGCAAATATTTGTATATATTCGTAGCATGATCTCTTTATCTCTGCATTTAAAAAGTAGAAAAATTATTGCATATTGCTGTGCTTTTAAGGGATCCAGCAGACAACATCACCAAAATCACCAAGATGGTGTGTTTTATTTGCAATCAAATTACTCTCTTGTGTATTGTTACACTAACAAAATGGTGAATCCTGAAATGGAATGTCAGCAATCAAGTGGTTATGGAACTTGAGCCTACACAGTATAAACCCCATCTCTGACTTGGCTCATCAGCTTTTTAGATGCAATCCAAAATTCTGTTAATGTGACAACTACAACTGAATCCAGACTTCTCAAATAGCTAAAAATCTATTGGAAGCAGAGCTCATATAGACTCTCCATTAGAGGGGCATCCTTACCACTGTCACCTCTTCATTAAGATAACTTTCAACAGGGGCACCATGACCAGGAAAGCCTAAAACCTGAGCTTTCAAGCAAGTTCATTGTCTGGAGAATGGATAATGAAGGAGGAAGAAAGAAACAGTTAGGATAAACATTTAGAGTAGTACTGCTCAAGTCAACAACTAATACATCTAAATATACAATAAAACCACTGTTATCCAAGGCCACCATTTTCAAATTTAATTTCCTAAAGTGAGGATTCTAAACCCATCTTTTGACACCTCAGTAAAAGTGTCCCGCTTTTCAAAAGCACCCACAATCCCCACTGAAGACAACACATGGGCCTCGGTCAATTGGGGGGGGGACAGAAAAATGGGCACACCCCAACCCCGCTCCCCAGCAGGAGCATTGGGGGGAACTGCAGGTGGAAGGGTGGGGAGGGGCCCACACTTGCTCTGGCCCAGGGCTCCAAAAAACCCTAATCTGCCTCTGGTGATTGTAAATCACAGTTTGGTTCTTGCGGGCCATGTCAATCTTGAACAAAGCACTCTGCTCTGCTACTCAAAAATCTTGGAATGCTGGATAGCAATATCAATACATTTACATTTCACTTTTTCACAGAATTTTTTTAATTATCTGTACCTCTGAAGGAATACTTATCCAGTGAGATAAATAGCAACAGTCATTTATTTTTTTTACAAAAATCATATCAATGTTGTTTTTACCACAGTGAATACCAAATTCCTGTTGAGTGCACTAATGAAAAGTGTGCTCCTTTTATAAAACAATTACTTTGAAGATACACTCTATATTTAATATAGCTTTTCTAGGAACAATTTATACATCTCTCTCCTATCTGATTAAAGAAATAGCACAAAGACCAGCTCATTAAACATTAAAATGAAGATGTAGGCTGTGGGGAGCTTCTATTTAAAAAAATCTGCAATGCCTCATCACTGGGACCCAGATGTTTCCTGTGCACCAGACTAGCCTTCCTGTAATATGGAGGAAGCATCCTTGATTAACAAACCAATCACGGAGTTCCTTTAACTGGATTTTGATATCACCTCTCATTACTGCAGATATATCAAAACACAGAGTTGTAAGAGGCATCTATCCATCAGTTATCATGGAAGAAAATCAGTGAGAAAGCAATCTGTAAATCTGCAGTGACATATTTCTGCTAACTTGCTAATATCTACAAATTGTTGGTAACAGATACAAAGAATAGTTTGTCATTAAAGCTGGCTCTCTGCTGCGGCTCAAAGAGATGCTCTGCCTGTGATCACTTTGAATGAAACACTACTTTTAAGATCACTGTCACAGATAAACTTGCACATTTGGAACAGAATAACATTTGCAGATCTCCCATCTATGTCACATTGTCAATGAATTAACATGCCACCAGTAAAAAACAATGTACAGGGAAAATGGCTGAGATCTAAGCACGTTTCAGAAATTAAAGCGTTTTGACCGCTCCAGACCAATGGGGGTGGTGAGAAGCGGCGGCCAGCACATCCCTCTGCCCGCGCCCCCATTGGCCTGGAGCAGCGAACCACGGCCAGTGGGAGCCGCAATCGGACAAACCTGCAGACGCGGCAGGTAAACAAACCGGCCTGGCCCACCAGGGTGCTTACCCTGATGAGCCGCGTGCCAAAGGTTGCTGATCCCTGCTTTAGTTCATGCCTGCAGCGATCATCTGGGGGAATGCAAGCGCATTCTCCCTCCCAACACCTGCCAGCTAAGCTGGCTCTTCTACTGAGCAGACAATATGGCCTCTGGCTACAAGGAAGTGTAGCTCAGTAGCTCCAGTGGCAGCAGGGCTTAGTAAATTAATTACATGGATGAAAGCAGGGACTCTAGTTCTCATTCCGGCTCTGATACTGATTCCCTTTTCTATCCATCTATTTAGGTACTGTATTTCCCCATCACTGTATTGTCTGAGAAACTGAGGGCCTGAATTTCAGAAGAGTTGAGAATGTGGCACTCCTACTGACTTCAGTTAGAGTCCTGGGCGATCAGCACTTCTGAAAATCAGACTTGAATCTCTCTGCCTCAATATTTCTATCAGTAAAATGGGAAGAATAATACTTATCTACCTTCTCCACAGTAGGCTGAGACAACTGCTTAATTAATATTTGTAATGTGCGACTCATTCAACTACAATCATTCACCAAAATGTACACAACATTCTCCAGTGACTGGAGACCTAGGAACCTCAAGTCCTCCACCTGATTTGGAAATTGTAAATTGAGACACATTTCTGAATATGGAAATTATGTATAGATTCCAGCACCAATAACAGCAAATGCTCTTTTTGCAGGAGGCTAGAGATGACATAAAAAGTAATTCCTTGTCCTTTTTACATAAAATTAGTGAATTATAACCGGGGATTCCCTACAGAATAATTTTGTTGATCCTCCCCAAAATCCTAAATCTGCCACTGTGTATGACAGAACAGGAGTCATTTATGTTTAATAGGAAGGAAGTAAAATAATTGTCTTGCAGCTCCACCCAGAAATGCTAAGGTTGGCTCTGTATTTATTTATCCACAGAACAGGTACAGCACAGGCATTAGCAAGTGAGATGACCCCTTGTCTCACCAACATGCCTCAACTTTGCTTTGAGAGACCAAAGTCCAGATTTTTTTTAAAAAAGAAGCACCTAAAATAAGGTTCCTACACAAGTGGATTAATTTTCAAAAGATCTGAGCCTCCCAGCAGTCTTGCTGACTTAAGTTGCCTAAACAACTCTAGAGTGCAAGGGGAATTTAGCCCTTATGATCATTCAGTATTAGCTTCTCAAATAAGACTTTCAACAAGGGTGCAAATTAGTTTCAAACATGTTGGTGTTTTTCTTGATGGTGACACTTGATCATTAGGAAGTGACCTGAAACCAGCAATACATTTCACACGATCCACATGTCTTTGCAAAACCACTGGCCATCCAGCAGAGAAAACAGAAATGATAAAACTAGTAAAGACTTAACACTGACAAGAGTACACATTCGGAATCAAAAGGCATAACTGAAACAGCTTTACTAAATCTTGCATCATCCGCTGTTTTTAAAAGTAGATATCAGTACAGAACAACAGGAAAAAGGATACATGAGTGTCCTCTCTCTAGAGGAAATCACTCTGGTAGGGTAAAAATTTGCTGTTTTAAAGAGACATATGTTTAATTTCCATAGTTTATTAAATCTCTCTGCATATGACCACAGGCCAGATGGATTTTTTAAAAAAAAATCTGACTTTTGATTTTACCTGTGTATTGATATGGCTGCATGTAAGTATTAATGGCTAGAAATTAAACATTTTAAAATAATAAATTACGACCTACTCTAAAAAGTATAAAAAAAATGTAGCTTATTTCAGCAGTCATATCTACTGAATTTATGACAAAATATGTTTTACTCCTTTACATTCCTGTTGTTCTTGCAGAACTGGAACAGCAGAAAGAGAGTGAAATGGAATATATTACCCTTTGTGCATCAGCAACAGAATTGTCTGCTAAGTTCCATTTACATGTGTGCAAACCCACTGAAAGCCAAGACATCACTAAGAGCAACATTTGCCCTGCACAACCTTTATTGCTGGTGATAAGAAGAAAAGACCTCTTTTGGCTCTCAGAACCCAGACTGAGTGCAAAGGGCTGACATTTGTAAACTGAACACTTGTGATATGGAAATCGCTGGGATACAATAAGCCTGGAACCCCACAATCCCATTTTTTCAATCACTTTTCAGAGGTGAGCTGCACTTAAATGTGTAAATGTTTCTTTTCACGGTTGATCCAGTATTAGAACAGATAAATACTTTTTAAAACAGTCTTTCTGTATAAGACTCCCACACTGCTACCATCATTTGTCTTTATTTAATTAGGATCATTGCCATCTAGGCTTAGAAATGGCAACTATAAATTAAACACATTGCACCAAACTTCCCCCAGTTGCCCTCACTCATTGCCATTGAAGACAATTGGATTACATTGTTGTAACTGAAGTAAGAATTTGGCCCTTTATTTTAAAATATATTTTATGTTTCATTTACAATAAGAAGTTCTTCTTATCTGTTAGGCTGCTCAAGTGAGTGAAATGGCTAAGGTTTTCCTTCCAGCCACACAAAGCATGTATGGATCTGGTCTCAAATGAAAACACTGCTGTATATTCATTCTAACCCAGTTACTGACTTATGGATCCAAGGTCCTCCAAAGGAACCCACAAATCTACATGACATTCCTCAGTACCAGATTTTGGCTCTCTGATTCAGCTGACAGATATCACAGAAAACATGTAAGCAGCAGGTTCATTCCACTGTCTTAACACCCACTCATTTCCGATAGTAACACTCAAAGAACATACTTTTTTGTTAGAAACACAATTTTTGGCAAACTGTGCCCCCTTTTGAAGATACACCAAGTCAAATGTGGAAGAGATTTAGGAGGGGGTCAGAATACCAGTACAACAGAGGCTGTGGTGTGGGTCTGAAGGGAGAATTAGGCCCTACTAGTGTTGTTTTGAAAGTTCATGGGCCTTTTTATTGCTTTTTCAGGAAATTGTGATGTCAGATAGTGATCTCTCTTCTTTTCTACAATGGATTAAATTTAAAGTCTGCAGATTATTTTCTAAAATAAATTACGTACAAATAAACATACATTGAAAATTTCAATTTTTAAAAAAATATCATCACTTCAAGTTTTTTATGTGTATACCACAGTTAGAAAAATCATTCCGCATTCAGCTAGCTAAAGTTGAGGACAGAATACACAAGGAGTACAATGAATTCAGGATCCCTCTGAGATCCTGAGCCTGCTATCCTTTCACATGCAGAGCTCTCATGGATTTCAAGGATATCCCTGTCCATGGAAAAATTGCAAGTTGGTAAAAGATTCCTATTGTAGCTCCAAGTCTGGAATCAAGAATTTTGTAGACTTGTATGATTACCTTCACATTGATTCATAGATTCATTCATAGAATGAACATGACATGACAGAGAAAATATCCCTTGAGAGAAAGAGATGCATTTTTTTTCCAATCACCAATGTTAAAATCTAAGGACAAAAGTGAAAAAGCTTTTAAAAATAAGAAAACTCGACAAAACAGTATTTAGGTACTAACTGGTGGCATGTACCCAATGAAGCTATTATATCACAAACAATCGGAAAGTCAAACAACCAAAGGCTGAGTGTCTTCTGATATGTTGTTCCAATGCATAGAAACTTCTTTTTTTCCTCTTTTCCCCTTTCAGAAGATATATCCTGGTTATTTTTCATCTAATTAGCATTTTCAGTGTTTTCTCTAAATGTCTACAAATGGCTGCCCTTTTATCACTTGCAATCAAAACCTTAAGGGGAAAATATCTATTTTATAGGGTTACTTTTCAAAACAAAGATGTAGGGACAAATCCACTTTGTAAGTTATAGCACCTTTCCTATGAAACAGTCAACCGCTGAGAAGCTGATCAAAGACTAAATTACATAAAGTGTCTCTGATGTCTCCATCACATCCAAAATTGAATTTTTTTTTTAATTCAAGAGTTTTAGACCAGTCGTTTTTCATTTCACATTTTTTGGACTTGTAACAGGGTGGTTTGTGCTTAGGGGCGGGAGGGCCGAGAGCTAGCCAACCCTGGTTTCGAAGGAGCCATGCCTAGACTGGATCATGTGGTTCCTCTGTAAGAGCAGCAGGAAGCTGCAGTGCAGGGGTATGTGAACTGAAACTGAGTAAAAATAATTCAGTCACATTCAGTGTCTCCATGTGAAAGGCTTCCATAGCAACTAAATTACCAGCACTGTGTTAATGCACACAGTACAAAATCAATGTCCCATTAAAAAAAAAAAAAAACATACAGAGAAATTGTACAGCCAGAGACGCCTCAAAGGCCTCAAAAGCAGTGCCCTTTTCTACTAGTTCTTTCAACATTTTCAGAATCAGAAATAAGGAAACCGATGTGTGAAGGGCTCAGGCAGCTAAGACACCTAGGACACTTTCAGACTACAGCAGCAGGAGATCTACCTATATTTTTGTTTATTATTAACTTGATTATTAAGGCTGCAAAGAGATACAAATTATAAATCATATTATTTAAGGCTTCCTTTCAGGGGTTGAAATCCAACTTTCGAATTACATTAATCTTACAGTTTTCACAGCAGGCTTTAAAGGAAAGGGGTTCATTCACTGCAGGTAGGAACAAAGCTCTCTCCATTCATCCTTCTCTGATCCTCAGCTCCTCTACCATATATGCAGAGTCAAGCACAGCACAACTCCTCACCTTTCTTCATTTGTACAGAGCGGTTTGCAGTTCAATGGTCTGTGTTTAATTTTATACACCAGCCACAGATTTTCTGAGAAAACTGCAGTTCCTGTATTGTAGCATTCCACCCATGGGTTTGTGACACTGTAATGAAACAATTAAGGTTTTTTCCAGATCCTTTTTCCTGTATAAATACTTTAAACAATAATAATAGGGGCCATTCATTGTCATTTGATTTACCATTGCAATTCCCAATCTCTTGTCTAAGCTCCTTCCACCAGAATAGATACAGAATGCCACAAGGAAGACAATGGAAGCAGGTTAGGAAGGAGGTGATCCACAAGTGGATCTTTCTGATATTAAAGGGTTCAAAGAATTGTAAGTTTGGAGAATCACTGACTTTGCTATTCTTAAAATTGATAATGAAAAACGTCTATATTACCAAACTCCGTCCTTTGCACTAACTGCTCTCTATCCTGTGACTCCTTTCCACTACAAGCATGCTCTTATATTTTCCATCATGAAAAATATTTTCCATCAAATGTTCTGAACTCTAAAAGTCCCAACCAATCTCTGTCTTCCCCTTTGTCTCAACAATTCTTGAACAGGCTGCCTAGACTTCCCCTCTTCCAAATCTCCCTTTCAACTTCTCTAATCTTTTTTCTGTTCTCTACTCCACCAACACTATCCTCACCAAGGGCAATTACTCCTCCTACTGAGGTGAAAAGGCCATCCTGATCTACCTGCTCACATGGTTGGTTACTCTTTCGTTTCTTGCTTCCTCTCTTTTCCAGGCTCTTGTGATTGCACTCTCATAGTTCTTGTCCTCTGTTGAGGACTATTCCTTCAGAGTCCTCTTCACTGTTTCCAGCATTTCAACTATCACCTCTGTGCAGAGCCTTAGCCTCTACCCTCAGACTCTTTCTTTATCATAATATAACCCCACCATCTTCCCTACCTCTCAAGTTCACAAACACAATAACATCCTCAACTCGGCACTCTCTTTTCCCCCTACTCCAAAGCTCTCACTAGTCTTGTCATTTCTTCTTGTATGACACCACCAAAATCCATCCTCACCACGCTATAATGGGGGGTTTGAACTGGTGGTATTTAGGTAAAAAGATAACAGATTGTTTCTTTCCCTTTAGAAGGTGAGGTTTTTGATTAGGAACATAAACCAAACAGTTAATTAACCCCTTTTTTCTTCTATCCTCCCCCGTGCTGGACACAGGTGCTGGTATATGTGCTAAAATAATGAGCCTGCATCTATTCCTCTCCGGGTTGGGTATTTGCCCTTTTGCTTATGTGGGTCCGGAAACACCTGACACAAAACCCAATTATGCACAGAGGAGTTTGGTAACCATTTATATCAAATAATGTTATGCAAAGGGATGAGGCACATCAATGGGCCAGAACGGGGCTGAGAAACTGAAGGGACTTCAACAGCAACAATGAAACAGCACAGTCCCTTCCTCCACCTAGTAGGTGCCACAAACCTTCACCCCACACCTGCTGCCTGTAATCCTACCTGTGGTACACACCAGTGAGATGTGCTAGCCTGGGGAGGTAGCTGCTCCTCTGGTGCCTGCTAAGTTTAGGCCTCCACCCTGGCAGGGTACGTTGCTCCTGGGCCTTCTCCTGCCCTTGGACACACACAAGTCTGAGGCCAAAGTGCTCCCCACTCACCCTATCTATCCATGTTCATCACAGTTCTTTCCACAGGCTCCTGCACACCCCACCCACAGCAACACAGGCCTTCCTCCTCCCACAGAGCTCCCACACACACATACAACACTACAATGAACAAGGTGGTGCCCACCCTCTGGCTCCTCCCAATTTTCCTGGAATCCTCCAGATTCTTGTACTCCATCACTTGGCTGCTCGCACAAAGGCGCCATCTGCTGGCTTATTATAACTGTTTGTTTTAAGGTTATTTTAATTGTAATTAATTTGGTGCCAAAATGGGCCAAAACCCATTAATCATGAGAGAAATATATTTGAATGCAGCACAGAATCTCAGATTACATTATGGCTGAAGAGGTTTTTAAACAACATTCCTTTCAACAGAATGAGCTCCTGCAGTCATCTTCAGTGAATATGAAACACTCGTGAATGTGAATAAGGGTTGCAGAGTCAGGCTTCTCAGCCCAATGGCCACACATCTAATCAGAGATACTGTTACAAAGTTTACCTATATTATAGTTTCTCAGACGCTGGCATTCAATAATTTATTGGGGAGGGTGGATATCAAAAACAAACAAAAAACCCAACAGCTATGGAGTGTATAAATACATGTATTTTGCCCTAGCTAATATAATGGTGCATTCCTAAATATTAACTAAGCAAGCATGAACTTCCCCAAAATGTTGATTTGGTAAACAAAACATGACACAAGGAAGAAAGGAGAGCAGCAGAATACAGACCCTGGACTTCAGAAAAGCAGACTTTGACTCCCTCGGGGAACAGATGGGCAGGATCCCCTGGCAGAATAACATGAAGGGCAAAGGGGTCCAGGAGAGCTGGCTGTATTTTAAAGAATCCTTACTGTGGTTACAGGAACAAACCATCCCGATGTGTAGAAAGAATAGTAAATATGGCAGGCGACCAGCTTGGCTAAACAGTGAAATCTTTGCTGATCTTAAACGCAAAAAAGAAGTTTAAAAGAAGTGGAAGATTGGACAAATGACCAGGGAGGAGTATAAAAATATTGCTCAGGCATGCAGGAGTGAAATCAGGAAGGCCAAATTACACTTGGAGTTGCAGCTAGCAAGAGATGTTAAGAGTAACAAGAAGGGTTTCTTCAGGTATGTTAGCAACAAGAAGAAATCAAGGAAAGTGTGGGCCCCTTATTGAATGAGGGAGGCAACCTAGTGACAGAGGATGTGGAAAAAGCTAATGTTCTCAATGCTTTTTTTGCCTCTGTCTTCACGAACAAGGTCAGCTCCCAGACTGCTGCACTGGGCAGCACAATATGGGGAGAAGGTGACCAGCCCTCTGTGGAGAAAGAAGTGGTTCAGGACTATTTAGAAAAACTGGACGTGCACAAGTCCATGGGGCCAGATGCGCTGCATCCGAGGGTGCTAAAGGAGTTGGCGGATGAGATTGCAGAGCCATTAGCCATTATTTTTGAAAACTCATGGTGATCGGGGGAGGTCCCAGATGACTGGAAAAAGGTTAATGTCCATCTTTAAAAAAGGGAAGGAGGAGGATCCAGTGAACTACAGGCCAGTCAGCCTCACCTCAGTCCCTGGAAAAATCATGGAGCAGGTCCTCAAGGAATCAATTCTGAAGCACTTAGAGGAGAGGAAAGTGATCAGGAACAGTCAGCATGGATTCACCAAGGGGAAGTCATGCCTGACTAACCTAATTGCCTTCTATGATGAGATAACTGGCTCTGTGGATGAGGGGAAAGCAGTGGATGTGTTATTCCTTGACTTTAGCAAAGCTTTTGATACCGTCTCCCACAGTATTCTTGCCGCCAAGTTAAAGAAGTATGGGCTGGATGAATGGACTGTAAGGTGGATAGAAAGCTGGCTAGGTCGTCGGGCTCAACGGGTAGTGATCAATGGCTCCATGTCTAGTTGGCAGCCGGTTTCAAGCGGAGTGCCCCAAGGGTCGGTCCTGGGGCCGGTTTTGTTTAATATCTTTATTAATGATCTGGAGGATGCTGTGGACTGCACTCTCAGCAAGTTTGCAGATGACACTAAACTAGGAGGCGTGGTAGATACACTAGAGGGTAGGGATTGGATACAGAGGGACCTAGACAAATTAGAGGATTGGGCCAAAACAAACCTGATGAGGTTCAACAAGGACAAGTGCAGAGTCCTGCACTTAGGACGGAAGAATCCCATGCACTGCTACAGACTAGGGACCGAATGGCTAGGTAGCAGTTCTGCAGAAAAGGACCTAGGGGTCACAGTGGACAAGAAGCTGGATATGAGTCAACAGTGTGCTCTTGTTGCCAAGAAGGCTAACGGCATTTTGGGCTGTATAAGTAGGGGCATTGCCAGCAGATCGAGGAACGTGATCATTCCTCTTTACTCGACATTGGTGAGGCCTCATCTGGAATACTGTGTCCAGTTTTGGGCCCCACACTACAAGAAGGATGTGGAAAAATTGGAAAGAGTCCAGCGGAGGGCAACAAAAATGATTAGGGGTCTGGAGCACATGACTTATGAGGAGAGGCTGAGGGAACTGGGATTGTTTAGTCTCCAGAAGAGAAGAATGAGGGGGGATTTGATAGCAGCCTTCAACTACCTGAAGGGGGGTTCCAAAGAGGATGGAGCTCGGCTGTTCTCAGTGGTGGCAGATGACAGAACAAGGAGCAATGGTCTCAAGTTGCAGTGGGGGAGGTCCAGATTGGATATTAGGAAACACTATTTCACTAGGAGGGTGGTGAAACACTGGAATGCGTTACCTAGGGAGGTGGTGGAGTCTCCTTCCTTGGAGGTTTTTAAGGCCCAGCTTGACAAATCCCTGGCTAGGATGATTTAGTTGGGAATTGGTCCTGCTTTGAGCAGGAGGTTGGACTAGATGACCTCTTGAGGTCCCTTCCAACCCTGATATTCTATGATTCTATGATTCTATGAGGGTGTACTTTGTGTAATGGACCTTTTCAGCCAGTAAAAGACATAAGGAAAGTGTAGTGAAGTGGTGATCAGGGGACTTACTGGGTTACTCAGAGTATTATGGGCTGGTGCCATGCTCCTCCCCTCCCTTTCTTCAAGTTTAATTAGTATTTGTTTTCTCCCACTCTGCATCTGGAATTTAAGGTCAGCTTCTGAGAACTCAGTTCCTTGCTATGTCAGTTTCATGTCGGGAGTTGCAGCTTCCAGGCAGGTTCCAGCCATGCAAGAAAACATTGATCAGTACAGCAAACCACCACCTCTCACCCATCCCTCACCAGAACTGTGTGAACAATGGCTGTTGTTTCTGCACAGCACTCAGAATGAGCCCATCCCAGATCCACTGGATCTTTGCACTTATTGGAAGGTTATGAAGGGATGAATGCCTAAAGAAGCAGAGGTTGCCCTACCTTACATCTTCTTCCCTGTCAGTTCTGTAGATACAGAGAAGCTTTAGTAAATATAAAAATCTACTTACAGACAAGAGGGAATCATTTTCTGAGGAAAACACTAAAAGGCTAGCCATAATGTACCACAATGGAGATGCCTGCCAGAGATGGCAAAAATAATGACATTTAAGTTTGTCAGTTTCTAATGTTACTTAGCAATAAGGTGTTGATTTGATAGTTTGAAATTATTTAATCACATTTGAAATGAATTGAAGCATTCCTTCGGACTATAGGAAGCTTGAAAATACTGAGCTTAATTTAAAATGGCAACAAGGACTGCTGCAAGGATGGATTATTTTGTTTAGTGCATTGTTTTTATTTTTTAAATTATTCAAATATAAATTATATTGGCAGTTAAATTGACACTGTAAGGCTACATCTACACTACAGGGGGGAGATACGCAAATTCAGCTACGTGAATAGCGTAGCTGAATTCGACATATCGCAGCCGACTTACCCCGCTGTGAGGACCGCGGCAAAATCGACCTCCACGGCTTCCTGTCGACGGCGCTTACTCCCACCTCCGCTGGTGGAGTAAGAGCGTCGATTAGGGGATCGATTGTCGCGTCCCGACGGGACGCGATAAATCGATCCCCGGGAGGTCGATTTCTACCCGCCGATTCAGGCGGGTAGTGTAGACCTAGCCTAAGAGGCTCTTACTTCTGTGAATTTATTGTGTTACTGTTCAGTAATGACATTTTGGTCATATAACCGAGTGCACTTTAAAAAGTGATTTAAAATGTGTTACTTTTACCATGTATTTTATATCTGCAGGATGTTTTGTTTAAATTGTAGGATTTTTTTGTAAAATCAGTTTTTCCCATTGAAATCCAATTCTGAACATTTTTATGCATTAATAGTAAGGCTATTTAATTGTTGCCAATGTATCAAACAATTTTGATAAAAAAACCCATGAAGATGGAATTAATTTTTTTTAAATGGAAAAAAATATCAGAAAATAACAAATCCTAAAATCCACAATAATAAAATAGATTTTATACGGTCCTACATATTCCTATATCAGTTAATTTACCATTTTGAAATAAATATTTGGTATTTTTGTGCTGAAAAATACCAGTTGGGCTATTGCTGTTAAATTATCTGTAGCACGCTTAATTAAGGGACAGCTTTTGACAAGTAGACTGAGGAGACCTGGATAATATTCCAAGTTATGTCGCTGATTTGTAGTCTGATCTTGAGCAGCTCTATTACCTTGCTGTACCTCTGGACAATAACGTTCACACGACTTTAAGTACTCTAAAATCTACACGTACAAAGCACTATTGGTGCATGTTGTTGTTATTAAGTTAGAAGACTAGACTGTGACATTAAAATACCAGCTGTATGACAACCCTAGGTATATGTGTTTTGAAATGCCTGGTGAAGAGCAGTGCTGACAGCCCAAAAGTGAATAGCATTTATTATTTGAATTGTGTCCCTACCCAAAGGTCCCAATTGGGACTCGGCCCCATTGTGCTGGCACTATACAAACATAGGAAGACACGGTCCCAGCCCTGAGGAGCTTAAAATCAAATACATGCGTACAAATGAGTGATAGTATGTCAGAGCTGAAGCTTTCAGATACAGTGGAATCTGCTTAACGTGAACTTGAATATACACCTCTACCCCGATATAACGCTGGCCTGGGGAGCCAAAAAATCTTACTGCGTTATAGGTGAAACGCATTATATCGAACTTCCTTTGATCCGCCGGAGTGCGCAGCCCCACCCCCCTGGAGCACTGCTTTACCGCGTTATATCCAAATTCATGTTATATCGGGTCGCGTTATATCGGGGTAGAGGTGTAATTAAACTCCAGTTATAATTAAATAGACTCAAGTTCCAAATTGTTTCAATGCACTGCAATGTGAAAACCACAATTCAAGTTAGAGTGAATCTTTGTTAAAATAATAATATAGTGAAATAAAGAAAAGTGACTTCACAGTATCTCAGTCAGAGCCCAGACTGCTGCAAAACAAGACTGAACAGATTCATGCAGGTACTGCAGATTACAAATAATAATGAAGGGACTAATCCTGAAAATTGCAGCTGCTTATAAAGCTCATTGCCTAACAACGCAGAAAGCATCACACCCACTACTGCCTCCAGTATGCACTGCTGGGGGGAAAATGATATGTTGTCTGGCAGAATCCTAGAGGATAATTTGAAGGAGAAAAAAACAGAGTATATATAGCTTGAGGTTATGAAGAAAGCATCTGGTCATATGCAGCAGACTCCCATAATTGTACAGCTGAAGTAATAACGTACAAACAAAAAGCCATTAAAAATGTTCAGTGTTTAACATCTGAGCCAGGTTTCATGTGAGTCAGTATGTTCCACAAGCTGGCTTATCCACTTTGTTAGTTTAAATGCTGCAAAAATATTTAAACAATGGAGTGTATCCACTTCATTTAAAAGATAGGAGGCCAAATTCATCACTGGTGTACCTCCACTGACTTGAATGGACTTACCCCAGAGATGCATTTGGTCCAGGGTCCAATTTTGGAAGGGGGAGGGGATGAATTTTGCTTTTTGAGAATGCATCAGTGAGCCTTTAAATATTTTATAGTAATCTTTCCCTAAACATGCTGGAACCCTCTTTGATGGCAAAATAAAAAACGTGTAACTTTACAACACATAATGCCTTCAAATACAATTTCAGGATGAAAAGTGACTGTGAAAACCTCAACAAACATCACACCAGCACAACCTCTCCACATCTGAGAGGACAGTGATAAAGTCTCTGAAATCCAACCACCAGATAGTGATCAAACCAGCAGACAAAGGGCCACCATTGCGGTCCTTAACCATGATGACTGTGTCAACCAGGGCCGGCGCAACCCATTAGGCGACCTAGGCACTCGCCTAGGGCACTACAATTTGGGGGGTGGCGACCGCGGTGGTATTTCGGCGGCGAGACTTTCCGCTGCCTCTGTGGGGGCGGCATTTCGGGGCGGCACCTTCCGCCACCTAGGGCGGCAGAAAAGCTGGCGGCGCTCCTGGTGTCAATGAGGCCATCTAAAGAACTTTTCAATACCACCTACTATAGAGAACTCAAAGAAGGCCCCAGACCACAGATCGCCCAGGAATTAAAGGATATCATCAAATGTTTTCCCAAACAACTCCAAAAGAAACTCTACAACCTCATTCCCCACAAACCCACCCGAGGGACTTCTACATGCTTCTCAAGATACATAGACAAGAGAACCCAGACAGACCCATCCTATCTGGCCACAGCACTCTTACTGAAGGAATATCGAGATTCACAGAAACCATTCTCAAACCACTCACCACACAAAGGGCCAGATTCCTCCAGGACAAAAATGACTTCTTCCGAAACTCTGCAACATTAACAACCTGCCTCAGAACACCATCCTTGCCACCATGTATGTCATCACTCTATACACCAAAATCCCTCAACATGAGGACATCGCTACCTGCCTCAAATATCTACAAGACAAAGGACAACACTCAGATATTGACCCCAAGCTCATTGCCAAACTCATCTATTTCATCCTCACCTATAACACTTCTACATTCAACAACAAACGCATTATCCAAACCATGGGAACAGCCATAGATACCAGGAAGGCTCCCCAACATGCCAACATCTTCATTGGCCACCTTGAGGAAGAATTTCTGGACAAATGCACCATGAAACCAATGATATACCTGAGATATGTCAATGATATTTTCAGTCCCTGGACAGATGACTTAGGGCACGTCTTCACTACCCGCCGGATCGGTGGGTAGCAATCGGGGGATCAACTTATCGCGTCTAGCGAAGATGCGATAAAATCGATCCCCAATGGCTCTGCCGTTGACTCTGGAAATCCACCGCGGCAAGAGGCGGAAGCGGAGTCGACGGCGGCGCGGCAGCAATCGACTCGCCGCCGTCCTCACAGCCAGGTAAGTTGACCTAAAATACGCAACTTCAGCTATGCTATTCACGTAGCTGAAGTTGTGTATCTTAGGTCGACCCCATCCCTGTAGTGTAGACCTAGCCTTAATCTCCCACATAGATTTCCATCACAAGTTCAGCAATCATCACATCAAACTCTCTCCAGAAGACTCTCACACCAGCATCAACTTCCCGGATACCACAATCAGCTTCAACAATCAAACTCTGCAGACAATTATATACAAGAAACCCACATATCACCACACTTTCCTTCACGGATCCAGTAACCACCCCAAACACACCAAGAAATCTGTTATCTACAGCCAGGCACTCAGATACCACAGAATATAATCTGGGGAAAAGACTGGGAAACACACGTTAACCCACTTTAAACTCCCTTCACCAAACAAGAAGTAGATTGCATCTTGGAATGGGCAACCCACATACCCCAAGAGAACCTGATTCAATACAGGGAAAGAAAAAAACAACTCCAACCATATGCCCCTAGTTGTCACCTCCCACATCACACTGGAACCCTACAGGGTATCTTTAAACAATTAAAACCCATGCTGTATGGCGACCACATCCTGATAGAAATCTTTCCCAGCCATCCTCTTCTGGCCTTCCTTGCTAAGCTCACCGTCAGAAGCAAGCTCCTCACAGACCACAATCTACTCAAAACTCAAAGCAGCATCAGACCTTGCCACAACAACAGACACAAAACCTGCAGACATTTCTACTTCTATGATGTTCAGTCATCTCCTTCCACACACAATATGCCTTCCAAGATCCATGATGCGACACTAAGCATCCCTCTATAAGAAATTATGGATACTCATTGATATTAGGCTTTCCAGTCTGTTACCCGAACAAAAGAAGACACAGGCTTTCTCTCCAACAGGAGAGAGGGCAGCTATTTACCTATCTCTTAACAGGAGTTTTGACATCACAGTTGAGGAAAGTTTGAGCTTTTGGCACCCAGGTAGATATGCAGCCATTTAATTGCACTATAACTGAGGTCCTCTTTATAATGGACATGTTATCTTGTGTTTCTGTTGGCATTAGTTCTCATTATGCTTGACAATTCATTCAACAAAGCTCATGATATAAATGGCAACTCACAACTGAGTAGTACAATCAATTCTATTTAAACCTAATTGCAGTAAATTGCCCAACAGAAAGCATGTCTTATTGGGAATGGGAATGCCTTTAAGTACATTAGTGACATGAACTGAAACAAACAAACAAAAAAAGTACTGAAACTGCAGATTTGGTTTACTAAGGCAGGATGGGAAGAGATGTCTTTTGCTCAAGCACGTCTAGAATTCTGGTATTTCTAAAAGCTCACAGCAATTATGTAGGAAGCAAAGGAATGTCTGTGACTCAGCAGATCTAATCCATGTGGCAATAAGCTCTCCAGAACCACCAGAAGTAGAAAAAATGGCTGAGGGAATCAGGTTGTAGAGGAGAGTGATAGAAATATCTATCAACGCTGTATGGAAATCCTAACTAAATATTATGGAGAATATTTCCTTAAGAAAATATAGGTAAACTGATGAAAAAAAATCACGCTGCTCTTAGAACTTAGTACTTTAAGAAAGGAAGATGAATTTGATATTACATGATAGAGAGAAAACAAATGTATTTATCCCAAAGCATAGCATTGTTACAGCTCAATCTGACTGTCTGTGCCATGCAGAAACGGGCCCTGACCATCCCCCCAGATTCCAGAAAAGTGCACAAGCTGCAAGAAAGCACACAGAACTGACAATTATCCATCTGCGGTGCATTTCCCACTCCTTTCCTCCTTGCATATTTTAATATTTCCGACTGGACATATGGTTCTCAAGTTTTTTACCCTCGCAACAAATGAACTTATCTCCCACCTTCCAATGTGCTAGAGGCAATATTCATATATACCAACTATTAATGAAATGCTGGAAAAGATACAGGAGCAGATTAAATTATTCCAAGACAAAAACTGTGTTAAAATGGAGGTGATGAAATCTGATGATGATGGAATCTCCCGTTGCTTTAATGGATGAGTGTTCAGCTAGTATTGACGTCAGTTCTGGGTTTAGTGATTTTTATGGCTTCTCACAGTTATCAGCAAACAGGAGCTCTCTTAACAGCCGTTCAGTTACATTAGTGTGGACCCTGAGTTGCTGTAGATTGAATAGATCCCCATCCAATCTAAACCAGATGGTTACAGATCTATCAAAGTCCTGGAATGTGAACAAGTGCATGGATTAAAAGCCTACAGCAAAGAAGGCTCATGCCATTACACATCTTTGTTTGGTGCTATTGGTGACAGGGAATGCTTCTGGTGAGTCACCACATTCCATCATCCTGGCCATCATACCATTGTGAAATGAGCAGATGACAGCAATCATCTTCTCTGGGCAGCCAAATTTATGAGTTTCCATAGGCATTCATGATTCACTGTGCCAAAAGCCTTGATCAGGTCAACAAAACTCGTGTACAGGTCCTTGTTCTGTTCACAAGTTTTCTCTTGTATTTGTTGAGCTGCAAAAATCAGGTCCATGGTGCCACGGCCTCCACGAAACCCACACTGACTCTGGATACACTGAGTCCACAAGGTGAGAAACGAGCCGGTTGATGACACCTGTCATAACTATAAAGGGAAGGGTAACAGCTCTCCTGTGTACAGTACTATAAAATCCCTCCTGGCCAGAGACTCCAAAATCCTTTTACCTGTAAAGGGTTAAGAAGCTCAGGTAACCTGGCTGACACCTGACCCAAAGGACCAATAAGGGGACAAGATACTTTCAAATCTTGGGGGGGGGGAAGGCTTTTGTTTGTGCTCTTTGTTTGGGAAGTCATTCGCTCTTGGGACTGAGAGGGACCAGACATCAATCCAGGTTCTCCAAATCTTTCTGAACAAGTCTCTCATATTTCAAACTTGTAAGTAAACAGCCAGGCAAGGCATGTTAGTTTATCTTTGTTTTCTTAACTTGTAAATGTACCTTTTACTAGAGTGTTTATCTCTGTTTGCTGTACTTTGAACCTAAGGCTAGAGGGGGGTCCTCTGAGCTCTTTAAGTTTGATTGCCCTGTAAAGTTATTTTCCATCCTGATTTTACAGAGATGATTTTTACCTTTTTCTTTAATTAAAAGCCCTTCTTTTTAAGAACCTGATTGATTTTTCCTTGTTTTTAGATCCAAGGGTTTGGATCTGTATTCACCAGGGAATTGGTGAAGGGTTTCTCAAGGCTTCCCAGGGAAGGGAATTAGCTTTGGGAATGGTGGCAGCGGACCAGATCTAAGCTGGTAATTAAGCTTAGAAGTTTTCATGCAGGCCCCCACATTTGTACCCTAAAGTTCAGAGCGGGGAAGCAGCCTTGACAACACCCGTGAAAGGAGCTTCTCTGCTATAGACAGCAGTGATATTCCACAGTGGTTGTCCCAGCTAGATATGCTTCCCTTCCTTTTATATAGATGAACTATGAAAGCATCCTTATATTCCTGGGGCATGGTATCCTGTTTCCATATAGTCTTGAAAAGGCAGGTGAGTTTCCTGGCCAGGTGGGCACCTCCACATTTATATGTTTCAGGTGGAATGCCATCAGGCCTGGAGACTTGCCCATGGACAGCTGCTTGATGGCCTTAGTAACCTTATCTAAAGAAAGGTCCACACACAGCTCCTCTAGGAGAGGACACTGAAGTAGCAAGTTGATGGCTTTGTTAGACATAGTGACAGTTCAGGAGACTACCAAAGTGCTCTGCCCAATGAGAAAGAATATCGCCTTTGTCTGTGTGCAGCCAGTTACTATCTGCTGTGAGGACAAGGTCTGTACTACTGGATTTTGTGCCATAAACAACATGGAGACCTTCATAGAAGGCCTTCGTGTCATGCTTTTTAGCTGCTTCCTGCAGTTCTGAAGCCTTCTGCCCCCATCAGTGGTACTTTATTAGCCTTAATTGGGTTTGTAGTATATGTTTAGCCTGATGGTACCTGGCCTTCTTCATTGCTGATTTCTTGTCCAGGATCTAGGACTAGGACATGGTCTCCAGTAGCCGGTCTATCTCAGGGTCATTCTCATTGAACCAGTTTTGGTGTTTCCACCTTACAAAGCCAAGGATCGTGGATGCCATATTATTTGTGACATCTCTGAGCTTCTGACAAATTGCCTCAATGTCTGAGGAGTTATCTGGCACCTCAGCTAATGCAGTCTCCAGTGTCTGTTCTATCTTTTCTTGTTTGCTGGGGTCTTTTTCCATGACCACCAAATTGATCTTCTTTAGTGATCTGACCCCAGCATATGACACCTCTCAAAGAGTGGGTGACACGTACATTCTTAAAGACTCTAGACCGTACAATGACATAGTCCAGCATGTGCCACTGTTCTGACCTGGGATGCATTCATGTTGTCTTATATTTTTTGTCCTTTTAAAAGAGTGTGTTGGTAATAGTGAGACTGAACTCGATACACTTTGCAGAGTAGTAGTTGTCCATTGGTGTTTGACCTTCCAATGCCATGATGGTCTAACATCCTGCTCCAGATGTCAGAGTCAGCTCTAAGGACAATGAGTTTGTCCTGAAGTGGAACACCTCTAATGACCCTGATAAGATCCTCATGCAACACCCCCTTGACCTCATCTGTATGAGTCACTGTCGGCATGTAGGCACTGTTAATGGCGGCGTACTCTGGAAAAGTTTATGTGGAGAACCATACATTGGATTGACTCCCTTGGGAAGTGAGTCAAGCTTGTGGGCAATATCAGACCTTGTGGCAACTCCTACCCCCGATTTTCTTGGCTCGCCTGCTCCCTCCTTCTCAAGGTTGGACTCATCAGTGAGTCTAGTTTCACTATGGTCAGTGATGATTACATTATATCTCTTCAGTGTTTTGGCAATAATGGCTGTTCTTTATTCCAGTCTTTGGCCATTGTCAAGAAGAGTTCTGACACTCCATGATCCAAATGTCAGTCTGTGTATCTGTTTTATTTCAACTGCTCATTTGGATGATCAGCCAGGAGCAGTAGCCTGACAGGCACGGAAAGGTGAAGCTGTGTTTAGGGTTCCTTTCCAGTCCCCTTTTCCTGGGCTGAGGACAGCAGCACTATGCCTAAAAAGGTCTGGTCTGCCACCTCAGGAGGATCCAAGCTCCATGTCTGCCCTTGTCTGTGGAGAGTGACCATCACCCTAAGGCTGCAGGGTTGTGACTAAGGCCTGCCAGCAGTATCCTCTGCCTTTCCTTGTTGCCACTTCCCCATCACCACAGGACTCTGGTAAATTGATTGGGTTAAATGTGTTAAATGAGTTGAATAAGGCTGAACAACCTGCACTATGAATGGATTTAAGTGAGAGAGGTTTGTGCAGAGCCTCTCTCGCTCTCTCCCTGAAGCAGCTGTTGCTCCGCTGATGTGCCGCAGTTGACATGGGTGCAGGATTTGTATTCAGAGTTGTCCTTCTCCTAGATAAGTTGCCAATGTGAGCTAACGAGCTTCATCTGTCCCTGGGTGAAGTGATTGGCCAATGACTGTGTATACTATGCAGGTTGCCCTTATATGCCATCACAAGGCATATGCTTCATCACCATCCTCTCCATTGATACTAATGTGTTCTTCCACACTGTCTGTCAATGAAGACTTTACCGTGACCCTGGTAGGGGAGTTTAGGGGTTACTCACACTTACCCAAGGTGTGACTCCAAGATTTGTGGAGGGCAGGAACATCTCACTCTTCCTGTACAGAGCTGTCAGGTCTATACACTGGAGGTAAGGTTGCGCATTCATATCAGTAATTTAGTGTAAAAACTGTTACAAGGATGTTGTAATTATCACCAAAACAAGTTCTATGAACTTAATTATGGTGAAACTTAACAGAAATTCAAACATGTCAAGGTATGGAATTGCACAGTTAACACACCCGAACAACCTTAAATCTGCCTTTTTGCTGATGCCATGCAATAACAATACAGTTATGACTGATGCAAATTAGTGCTTGAAGTCCCAGATTAGATTAAAATGATTTTTAAAGGTACATTAAAAATTGTTTTCCTCGTGGTGATATTACACGTAAAATGGAGGCCTCATGCTAGTGGCCCTCTTTTGGCTAACATTAGTCATTTTGGATGCACAACTGACATACTATATATCTGCCAGCTGAGGAGATGATAAAACCCATTATGTTCTGAAATGGAAAACAAATTATAGGGATATATTTCCCAACTCCCTCAGAGCTTTCCCTCATAAAATGGTTTTATTCCACTGTCAAAAATTTCATCACCTATGAACGGTTTCAGAGTAGCAGTCGTGTTAGTCTGTATCCGTAAAAAGAACAGGAGTACTTGTGGCACCTTAGAGACTAACAAATTTATTAGAGCATAAGCTTTCGTGGACTACAGCCCACTTCTTCGGATGCATACAGAGTGGAATAAATATTGAGGAGCCTAGTAATTTCATCTAGGCCATATTTCCCTAGTTTCCTTATGAGAATGTAATAACCACAAACCCATATGACAAAGTGAACACAGAACTTGTAATTATTATACTGAAGCACATTTTCCCTCACATGATTTTGTCCTTTCTTGTTGCCCTTCTCCATACCCTGAAATCCCCCAGGGGAAGCTGAGTCAGGGTCAGTGGTTCTTGGGTGACAGCCTCAGATTTAGAGAGCTGCACACCATCTACATTTCCAGGGGATCAAACTCTTATAAGGATTTGTGGGACTAGATGCTGGGTCTGTGGAGCTTGGGACTGCTGATTTCCCACATCTTCACCAGGAGACCATGCAGAGAGCTACATCCAGGAGCACTCTGGTGATTAGGCACCACAGGAAATACTGTCCAAAGGGTCCAGAACTATAGCACCCTGCGGCCTTCTGATTAACCCTGGAGGGTGTTCTCTGGGCAGCTGTACAAACTTCTGGCTTGCTGTGACTCCAGATCTCACCTTGCTCTCTGATCTCCATTCGCCGACCCTAGCCTGACGCTGGCACTGATTCTTTCCTCCTGATTCCAGCCTGGTACTACCTTTGGTTTCTGACCCTGTCTCTTGCCTATTGATCCTGGCTATCGTGATTGCTGTGATCCTTGCCTGCTGACTACTGCCTTGTGGCTGTCCTTGACTTGTGAACACCAGCCCAGCTGTGACTGCTAAGCCAGACTGCCTATGCCCTAGTCCCTTACATCCCTGAACCTCAATCCCAGATTCAACTATTCAGATGAAATTGGGAGAGATTAAACTCACAATGTGGGTTTTCTGCAGAACAGTGTTGGACATCACTGTAGTGGGGCGGTTGCCCCACTCCCTGAATTTGGTCTGCAGCAGGCCAGTGGGCCTCCACAGACAGGGATCCAATCAGGGAAGGCCTTATAGGGAGCCAATCAGGGCCCAGATTGGAGGGAGCCAATCAGGGCCAGGCCAGGCTCAGCCCTATAAGAAGGCTGCTCAGGACAGGAGCAGGTAGTCTGTTGCAGGCCTTTTACAGGGGAAGGTCTATCTCCAGAGTAGGGAGACTAGCACCTGGGACAGTGCAGCGGAGTGCTGGGCAGGCCTGGGGAAGCAGAGGGTAACTCCAGCCCAGTGTCTGCCAGGCTGCAGGCCCTGAAGGGAAGGCCCTAGCTGGTGTGAGGGGCCGAAGGGGAAGCGGCCCAGGGACGTGGACAGACGGAGGGAGAGAAGGAGGGCAGGATGGCTGCCACAAAAGGGTCCCTGGGTTGGGATCCAGAGTAGTGGGCAGGCCTGGGTCCCCCCATTGCCTTGCACCCAGCCGACGGAGCGACCATCTAGAGCTGCACCAACCCCCTGCCAAGAGGGGAGTGACTTTGAGGGTGCAGTTGGCCATATCAGCCAGGATGCAGAGAGGCAGCTGATTGATCCCCCCCCCGGAAGGGGGTGAGGATGGACTAAGGGGCACTGCCGGAGGGCAGTGGTTCAAAGAGGAAGCCGCGAGCTTGAGAGCAACGCGGGTCTGGACACACCAACTGAGGGTGAGATGATGGACGGGACACCATCAGGAGGGGGCGCTCCACTGGACAGAGCTAATTCCCGAGACAACCAGTAGAAGGTGCCAGGTGATGAGTCCCAACCCCGTCACAGTCACCTTTTATTATATTTAATATCTGGGACATATGGGGAGAGGAGTTGAGGAGGAAGGTAAGAAGTTGAGGCAACCATGTTGGTTGTGGGCAGTGGGTTGGGCCGTTCTGAGGGTAGTAGCCAATCAGAACAGAGGGATTTGTATGACTACTCTGTTTTCTGATAAATTGAGCACACAGTGAATATTCAAATATTTGTTCTTCAAGTGGCTGATAGAAACCTTCAAGCTTGTCTCGCTCACCAACAGAAGTTGGTCCAATCAAAGATATTACCACACCCACCTTGTCTCTCTAATATCCTGGGACCAACATGGCTACAATAACACTGCACCCAGTGACCTTCAAGTCAGTCAGAATGCAAGAGTTTTCATAATGAAGAAATACCATAACTTATGGGTCAGTACCTAACTACCACCACTGCACTCTGAGGCCTGGTCTACACTACGACTTTAATTCGGATTTATCAGCTTTAATTCGAATTAACCCTGTAACCGTCCACACAACGACGCCATTTAATTCGATGTAAAGGGCCCTTTAAATCGATTTCTGTACTCCACCCCAACGAGCGGAATAGCGCCAAAATCGATTTTAGCAATTCGAATTAGGGTTAGTGTGGCCGCAATTCGATGGTATTGGCCTCCGGGAGCTATCCCACAGTGCATCATTGTGACCGCTCTGGACAGCAATCCGAACTCGGATGCACTGGCCAGGTAGACAGGAAAAGCCCCGCGAACATTTGAACTTCATTTCCTGTTTGCCCAGCGTGGAGAGCACAGGTGACCACAGATACCTCATCAGCACAGGTAACCATGCAGGCTGATAATCGAAAAAGAGCACCAGCATGGACCGTGAGGGAGGTACTGGATCTGATCGCTGTATGGGGAGAGGATTCAGTGCTTGCAGAACTTCGTTCTAAAAGACGAAATGCAAAAACTTTTGAAAAAATTTCCAAGGGCATGATGGAGAGAGGCCACAATAGGGACTCTGAGCAGTGCCGCGTGAAGGTCAAGGAGCTCAGACAAGCCTATCAAAAAACAAAGGAGGCAAACGGTCGCTCCGGGTCAGAGCCGCGGACATGCCGCTACTACGCCGAGCTGCATGCAATTCTAGGGGGGGCTGCCACCACTACCCCACCTTTGTTCGTGGATTCTGGGTCGGGGATAGTCTCGACGCCTGAGGATTCTGCCGATGGGGTAGAGGAGGAGGAGGAGGAGGAGGATGAGCTTGCAGAGAGCACACAGCACTCCATTCTCCCCAACAGCCAGGATCTTTTTATCACCCTGACTGAAGTACCCTCCCAAGCCTCCCAAGCCAGTACCCAAGACTCTGACCCCATGGAAGGGACCTCAGGTGAGTTTACCTTTTAAAATATAAAACTTGTTTTAAAAGCAAACGGTTTTTAATGATTACTTTGCCTGACTTTGCATTCGCGGTCAGTTCAGCTACTGGAAAAGTCTGTAGCTACTGGAAAAGTCTGTTAACGTGTATGGGGATGGAGCGGAAATCCTCCAGGGGCATCTCCATGAAGCTCTCCTGGAGGTACTCCGAAAGCCTTGCCAGAAGGTTTCTGGGCAGTGCATCCTTATTCCCTCCTCCATGGTAGGACACTTGACCACGCCATGCTTGCAGCAAGTAATCTGGTATCATTGCCTGACAAAGCCTGGCAGCGTATGGTCCCGGTGTTTGCTGGCATTCAAGCAACATCCGTTCTTTATCTTGTTGTGTAATCCTCAGGAGAGTGATATCACTCCTGGTAACCTGGTTGAAATACGGGAACTTAATTAAGGGGACAGAGGTGGCCGTTCCTACTGGGCTGTTTGCCTGTGGCGGAAAATAAATCCTTCCCTGCAGTTAGCCAAGCGCAGATGGGAAATTGGCCCTGAGTTTTTCGCGTTTGGCTAGCAGGGATCTTCCCTGTTACCAGCCACGCGGTGGGGGGAGGGTACCGTGATCATCCCAGAGAATTCATGGCGAGGGGGGGAGGGTTAGTTTGTTTTCTGGTGCTGCTGAATGTTAACAGAAAAACCGCAGCACTCTACTTGCCTGAAGGGGCCCAGACAAGCCCCACCACACTGCCCCCCCCCCCCCCCCCAACTGGCTGAGATTGGCCAGGCTTCTGCAGCACTCTACAAGCTATGCTTGGTATGTGGGAAAGCACGGCGCAGAAGCTTACCATGGCCGCATGCAAGCCGAATTCTGTTGCCCAGACCTGTGATCTCTAGCAGCAAAGCCACAGGCACTCAGCATTAAGAGGCAAAATGCGACCTTGCACAGAAATCACATGTGCTATGTAATGTGAACAGTGTTGGTCACCGTGAAAGAGTATAAGCATTGTTCTGCAAAATGTAGCTTTTAAAACAATTCTCTCTTTTTTCCCCTCCCTACAGCAGCTGCAAATTCCTCAAGCCTCCCTCCTCCATCCCAAAGGTTATCACAGATAAGGCGTCATAAGAAGAAGACGCGGGAGGACATGTTTTCTGAAATTATGCAATCCAGCAGGAGTGACAGAGCTCATCTGAATGAGTGGAAGGAAACAGTTTCAAAGTATAGGAAAGAAGTCAGTGAACGTGAGGAGAGGAGGGACCAACGTGAGGAGAGGAGGGACCAACGTGAGGAGAGGAGAGACGATCGAGATGAGAGATGGCGGCAGGAAAACCAGAGGATGAAGGATGCAACGCTGGGGCTGCTCCGGTGTCTGGAGGAGGTTTAGAAACGGCTGCTGGAAAACAGACTGCCGCTTCAGCCCCTGTTCCACCCTCCCCCCTCCCCATGTTCCGTATCCTCCTCACCCAGATGTGTAAGAACGCGGGGGGGGAGGCTCCGTACACCTTCCCATTCCACCCCAGTAGACAGCCCAAGCAAAAGGCTGTCATTTTTTTAACCTTTTCTTTGTGGCTTTTTCCTTCCCAGCAATCCTCCTCCCAAATACCACCCGGGTTCCCTCCCTCTTTTTCTAATCTATTAATAAAGAATAAATGATTTTTAAATGATAGTGACTTTATTTGGTTTGAAAGAAAGATGGGAGAAGGGGCAGGGTGGGTTCCTTACAGAAAATCAGTCAGTAAAGGGGGAGGGTTTTCATGAAGGAGAAACAAACAGATATTTCACACGGTAGCCTGGCCAGCCATGAAACTGGTTTTCAAAGCTTCTCTGATGCACAGCGCTTCATGGTGTGATCTTCTAATCGCCCTGGTGTCTGGCTGCGCGTAATCAGCAGCCAGGCGATTTGCCTCAGCCTCCCACCCCGCCATAAAGGTCTCCCCCTTACTTTCACAGAGATTGTGGAGCACACAGCAAGCAGAAATAACAATGGGGAGATTTCTTTGGCTGAGGTCAGAGCGAGTCAATAATGAATGCCAGCGACCTTTTAAACGGCCAAATGCACATTCTACCACCATTCTGCACTTGCTTAGCCTGTAGTTAAACAGCTCCTGACTCCTGTCCAGGCTGCCTGTGTATGGCTTCATAAGCCATGGCATTAAGGGGTAGGCTGGGTCCCCAAGAATAACTATGGGCATTTCAACATCCCCAACGGTTATTTTCTGGTCCGGAAAGTAAGTCCCTTGCTGCAGCCCTTTAAACAGAGTAGTGTTCCTGAAGACGCGAGCGTCATGAACCCTTCCCGCCCAGCCCGCGTTGATGTTGGTGAAACGTCCCTTGTGATCCACAAGTGCTTGCAGCACCATTGAAAAGTACCCCTTGCGGTTTATGTACTCGGTGGCTTGGTGCTCCGGTGCCAAGATAGGGATATGGGTTCCGTCTATTGCCCCACCACAGTTAGGGAATCCCATTGCAGCAAAACCATCCACTATAGCCTGCACATTTCCCAGAGTCACAAACTTTCGTAGCAGCACCTGAGTGATTGCTTTGGCTACTTGCATCACAGCAGCCCCCACAGTAGATTTGCCCACTCCAAATTGATTCCCGACTGACCGGTAGCTGTCTGGCGTTGCAAGCTTCCACAGGGCTATCGCCACGCGCTTCTCAACTGTGAGGGCTGCTCTCATCTTGGTATTCTGGCGTTTCAGGGCAGGGGACAGCAAGTCACAAAGTTCCATGAAAGTGCCCTTACGCATGCGAAAGTTCCGCAGCCACTGGGAATCGTCCCAGACCTGCAACACTATGCGGTCCCACCAGTCTGTGCTTGTTTCCCTTGCCCAGAATCGGCATTCCATGGATAGAATCTGCCCCATTAACAACATGATCTCCAAAGCACCGGGGCCTGTGGTTTCACTGAATTCTGTGTCCGTGTCCGTGTCCATGTCCTCATCATGCTTGTCGCTGCGCTGCCGCCGCCGCTGCCTCCTCGCCTCGTTTTTCTGGTCCTGGCTGAGCATAAACTCCACGAGAACGCGCGAGGTGTTTGCAATATTCATGAGTGCTGTCTTGACCTCAGCGGGCTCCATGCTTGCCGTGGTATGGAGTCTGCAGTGTTCACCCACCCAGGAAAAAAGGCGCGAAAATGGTTGTCTGCCGTCCGTTGCTTTCATGCAGGGAGGGAGGGAGGGAGGAAGTGAGGCTGTACCCAGAACCACCTGCGACGATGTTTTTTGTCCCATCAGGCACTGGGATCTTAACCCACAATCCCAATGGGCGCGGGAGACTGCGGGAACTATGGGATAGCTATGGAATTGCTACCCACAGTGCAACGGTGCAGAAATCGACGCTAGCCCCGGTACTTGGACGCACACCACCGAATTACTGTGCTAGTGTGGCCGCACTCATTTCGACTTTATACAACCTGTTTCTCAAATCCGAATTATCTAAATTCGGATTAATCCCGTAGTGTAGACATACCCTGAGTAACCGAATGTTTCACTTCAGTATAATATTCATTCAGTTGAAGGTGGGAGGCAGGGGGGGAGATAAATGATTCACAGGTTCCTTCCCTTTTCACATAGTGTAAGCTAGGTTACTTGTCATAGCCTTTGTGTTGTGTGGGTGAAAATCTATCTGACTTTTGGCCAGGAAGCCTTGTGCATCTTACAAACATGAAAGCAATCTCAGCATGCATAGGCAGGAGTTTGTAAAGGCAGTGTAGGAGGGAAAAAATCTTGATTCATGGGCAATAACTTGAATACACCAATAAAGCACAAATATTGGGGAAACTGAAAGAAACAAAAAAACAGTATTGAAATGGAAGACACAAGGCAAGAGGGAGAGTGACTGGTTATTATGCTTGGAATACAAGTGCCTTGTTCTTGTTTACTGCTTTCTTCATATGCCTCAAATTGGATTGGGAAGGATGCACACTGCTATTCATCACTTACCGACAATTTCCCAGTTCATGCCTCATTTCAAATATTGTAGAGCAGCTGTAAATCAGAAAAGTGGCATGAAATTCCAAAGCCAGCTGGTTGCTTCAAAGATTCACTGGATAAACCACGATTTTATTTATTATTACGATTTCTTCATAGAGATATAATTTCTGGGATTAAGTTGATTTGATACCTTCTTGGGTGCAGGTCTTTAATTGACATGCTGCAAGTTAAAGCATACCATCATTCAAGATTTATCAATATTGACAAAGGAGTAAGTAAGTATTAACATAAGAGTAAGTTAAATGCAAAAGAGGAAAATCGGGCTCAACATGAGTTTTTCTCTATGGATCCAGATGACACCTTTAGAGGTGTAAAATTCCTCCCTTTTGCCAGCAGCAGTTGGCTGTAGAGGGCAAAATGACAAGTCCCTTTTGCAGACATGTCACATCTGTCTAGTGAGGTGTAGGTTGCCAATAAAAGTAACCTCCTGCCTCTCCCCCAAAAAATCATTTTCAGGAAAACCTGTATAATCAACCCAGTTTAGCCATCCACCTAATGCAGCTAACTGCACATTATGAACTCAGTAGGGAGGTATGGTCTATTTCTTTTGGCACCTTCTCCCATTCTACATTAGTCTTTTTTTTTTTTTTTTTGTCAAGCAGATTGTGCCAGCAGCCTTCCTAGTACTGCTTTGCTCAGCTCTGACTCCTGCTGTTGTGACAGAGCTTTAAAGAATAGAGCGAGGGGGAAAGTTAGAATGGCAGCATAAGCTCTGTTCCCCTCAGGAATGTACTGTATGGAAACTGTCACTGCACAAACATGTTCACTTGCACCAAGATCACCAAAGGGAGCCCCTCTGTTCACTTTCAATGTATTTCTACAGGCACAGTGCTTCTGATGTGTGGTCCACTTTCTTACAGCAGAAAATTGTATATGGATGCCAAAACTGTCCCCTTGGTATCAACAAAGGGAAAGAAAAGTTGCAGCCCTGGTAAGAATTGCATTCAAATCACAGCAAGCATTCCCACCAGCCTCCGCAAAAACAAACAAGAAAAAAGAGACTGGAATTCATTCAGCCCCAGCTTCAGTTTCACAATACCTATAATTGCTCCCAATGGACTAATGAGGAAGCCAGCTCTCAGTCTCATAGGAAATGCTAACAGCCACTCGGAAATAAAAGACACTTGGTGTTGTACAGCAGATGAAGCTAGCTCCTAAAAACACAGGGTGTGTGTGTGTGTGGGGGGGAACTATTATGAATGTAAGGCTTTCAATTAATCCATCAGATGACAGGAAGAAGGTTCATCAACTTTGTCTTTCTTTTGTGGCATTGACTATTCTAAACTGAACTGTTGCACACAGGATGGCTATATTTATAAGTCTAACAAAATATGGTGAGATCACCCAAAACAAATGGCCAATGTGGGAAAAATCAATTATTGCTTGTAAACAGCTTTAGGTGGGTGTTCCCAAGCTGCTCCATTGAGACAAGTTGCATTATTCTAACTGCTTATTTAATCATCCAGTTTAGGTTTCCAGGCTTAGATCAAATGTAATTACTACCTTGTAAACAATCGATTACTAATATTTTCACATAAGACTATCTGCATTAAAATTCACTATGATGTAAATGACTCATCTTGTTTGCTCTTCCCCCTCGACTAAGAATCATATTGCACAATCTTTAAACTTAAATTCAAGGATTCATAATGGAAGTGATTAATTCTCATTTCAATGCACTTGACATCCTTGGACCTTTTAGGCTTACAGTGCATACCGTGGAAATGATGGAAAACAGCATCTATAAAATCTTATAAAACACAATTCACAATAACCAGTTCTCCACACAGGGAATAACCTAGTAAAAACTGGGATTCATGCCTCACTGCTAGCAGGGTGCTCAGATTTTTATTGCACTTTTTTAATGTTCTAATTTTATTATATAAACTAGATTTTGATTCTCTATGTTGGATGAGTACTAACCTCCTTGGTATAACAAATGATTAAGACCAGGGACAGCTTCCCATTACACTTGTCATAATATTTTTCTGAACAGTAAAGCTGTTAAGATTAAACTTTCAAATACCATAGCAACTCATCTGTAGCTCCTCTGAACATATTTTTAATTCATCATGTGTTGGATGGGAAAGAGTGCTCTTGAACAAATGTTCAAAGTGAAAATTAATGTTAAATGCTAATATGTTACCTTGCACATTGCAAGTTTTTGGTTCTCTCACCTGATTTTGGAAACAATATATTTTGTTCTTGCAATGCATTTCGAAGAACTACTTTTATGTCTTGGGCTACTAAAATAAAACAAAGAATGTTTTTATTTTTAACATAGAAAAAGGGATCAAGTCATAAAATTAACCTACAAAGGCTACAAGTCAAAAAAGATTCTTTTAAATGATTGCAGCACATTTTGCACTGCCCCTCATTAGGGGCCTCAGGAAACATTCTCCTTTCCATCCACAAAACACTTCTACAAGCCATATCCACTTTCACAAATTAATGATACACTGATATTTGTAACACCCCTTTCTTCCTCTGACTACCATTTAGTGTGTCACTTTCAGTATTAATGAATGAGTGAGCAGGAATAAAAATACTCCTGAACACAATATACTATGAATTCATTTTATTTGGCAAAATACACTGAAAAAGATGCATCCCATTTGAGTAAACTCTATTTTCATTTAACACCAGATGAATCACTATGACCCTCAAAACTGAAATACCCTAACATAGACAGACACATTCACTGATCAAAATTGTTTGGATCACTACATAAAAGTGAAGATATTTCATCCTAACAAAAAGAATAATCTGGAAGGCTGGCAACATTCATGAGATAATTGTATTCTAGGAATTAGTAACATAAAACTGCTTCATCTCTTCTCATAAGCCAAGGATATGATTATTTCAAACTAACCACACCCTTATCAAGCTTTCTTCCTTAATTAACATGCTATCAGCTTTTTTATTCAAAAGAACTAACACCAGCAGAACTCCAAGAGTACAGAACAGGAAAATGTTATCAGAGTCAAACAACCCCCAAAGAGAAATTTGAGCCATATGTGAAAATGCTAAAACATTCATACTACTGTTTTTTTTTTAAAAAAACAAGAGAAGAGTAACTATACTGTAATATGCAACTGCTCTAATATTTGCTGGTGTGGTGTAATATAATGGTTTGATCACTATGAGTTTGGGTTGGTTATATTATTCAGTCAAAACCAAGAGTTACAAAAGTCATCTCAAACAAGTGCTCCTAAACATCTATACCACACCAACCTGTTACATATTCTGTATATATTGTAAAGAAAACTACTTTTATATTATTTGATAGAATTTTTTTAAGCGTTATTAATGCTATTTTTCATCTTCCTCTGCCTGTGAAATCAGGTGCCTTAGAACCAGCTGTACAAGTCTCTGGGGGAGAAAAGTGTTGTAACTAATACAATTTCAGAAACCTCTAAAATTATTTTATTTTTTTCATATAGAATAATGCTGTGATGTCAAGGTCTAGTATCTCAGAACCTGCCAAGATATAAGTTTATCTATAGCCAGGCAGTTACCCCACTCCTAGGGGAAAAGATTAAAGGCAGCTTAAGTAGGCTGATTGGGGAGGCAGCCACAGCTGTGGCCACACCCAATCAGGCCACTGCTGGCCCTGATATAAGGGCTAAGGGAGGAGCTAGGTTAGTCTCACTTCAGCCTTGGAGTGGGAAGGATCTAGCTGCTTGAGAGGACAAGGTACTGGAAGCAGGGCAAGGGCAGTTCCAGCCTGGCAACTCCCCAGGCTGAGGCCTTGTTAAAGGCCTAAGGAAGCACTGGGGCTGCAGAATTACAGCCTGGGGATAAGCAGAGGTAGCTGGTCTAACCCCCTTGCCACTGATGAGTGGCCAGTTTGTCCCAGAGAAAGGGGGCAGATGATGACTGGCAGTAGCCACTGAGGCAAGGTGGGCATAGAACATAAGAATGGCCATACTGGGTAAGACCAAAGGTCTATCCTGCCCAGTATCCTGTCGGCCAACAGTGGCCAATGCCAGGTGCCCCAGAAGAAGTGAACCTAACAGGTAATGATCAAGAGTGCTCTCTCCTTCTATCCATCTCCACCCTCTGACAGAGGCTAGGGACACCCATCCTGGTTAATAGCCATTAATGGACTTAACCTCCATGAATTTAACTAGTTCTCTTTTAAACCCTGTTATAGTCCTAGCGTTCACAACCTCCTCAGGCCAGGAGTTCTACAGGTTGACTGTGCGCTATGTGAAGAAGAACTTCCTTTTATTTGTATTAAACCTGCTGCCCATTAACTTCATTTGGTGGCCCCTAGTTCTTATATTAGGGGAACAAGTAAATAACTTTTCCTTATTCACTTTCTCTATACCACTCATGATCTTATATACCTCTATTATATCCCCCCTTAGTCTCCTCTTTTCCAAGTTGAAAAGTCCTAGCCTCTTTAATCACTCCTCATATGAGACCCATTCCAAATCCCTAATCATTTTAATTGCCCTTCTCTGAACCTTTTCTAATGCCAGTATATCTTTTTTTAGATGAGACCACCACATCCGTACACAGAATTCAAGATGTGGTCATACCATGGATTTATATAAGGGCAATAAGATATTCTCTGTCTTATTCTCTATCCCTTTTTGAATGATTCCTAACATCCTGTTTGCTTTTTTTGACTGTTGCTGCACATTGCGTGGATGTCTTCAGAAAACTATCCACAATGACTCCAAGATCTCTTTCCTGATTAGTTGTAGCTAAACTTGCCTCCATCATATTGTATGTATAGCTGGGGTTATTTTTTCCAATGTGCATTACTTTACATTTATCCATAATTTCATTTGCCATTTTGTTGCCCAATCACTTAGTTTTGTGAGATCTCTTTGAAGTTCATCAGTCTGCTTTGGTCTTAACTATCTTGAGCAGTTTAGTATCGTCTGCAAACTTTGCCACCTCACTGTTTACCTCTTTCTCCAGATCATTTATGAATAAGTTGAATAGGATTGGTCCTAGGACTGACACTTGGGGAACACCACTAATTACCCCTCTCCATTCTGAAAATTTACCATTTATTCCTACCCTTTGTTCCCTATCTTTTTAATCAGTTCTCAATCCACGAAAGGATCTTCCCTCTTATCCCATGACAACTTAATTTACGTAAGAGCCTTTGGTGAGGGACCTTGTCAAAGGCTTTCTGGAATCTAAGTACACTATGTCCACTGGATCCTCCTTGTCCACATGTTTGTTGACCCCTTAAAAGAACTCTAATAGATTAGTAAGACATGATTTCCCTTTACAGAAACCATGTTGGCTTTTGCCCAACAATTTATGTTCTTCTATTTGTCTGACAATTGTATTCTTATTTTTATTTACTATTGTTTCAACTAATTTGCCCTTTTTAAATATTGGCGTTACATTAGCTATCTTCTAGTCATTGGGTACAGAAGCTGATTTAAAGGACAGGTTACAAACCATAGTTAATAGTTCCGCAACTTCATATTTGAGTTCTTTCAGAACTCTTGAGTGAATGCCATCTGGTCCTGGTGACTTGTTACTGTCAAGTTTATCAATTAATTCACTTCTCAAATGCCAAATTATAGTCTACGTTTAATTTCAGTGCCATAGAGAGATTCATGTCAGGGGAGAGTAGCTTCATTTAAAATTAGCCACTTTAGATTAACAGTGATAGAGCCAAGAGCCATGGGGGAGGGATTACATGAGAAGAGCAATATCATACAACACCTACCTCCTTCCCAACCCTACCAAGGGAGGACCCCCCTCCCCCCCGCATTCCTTGAGGCTCCAGAGGTTCTCAAACTTTTGTACTGGTGACCCCTTTCACATGAGTGCAACCCCCCTTTATACATTAAAAACACTTTTTTTATATATTTGACACTATTATAAATGCTAGAGGCAAAGTGGGGTTTGAGGTAGAGGCTGACAGCTCGCAACCCCCAGTAATAACCTTGTGACCCCCTGAGGGGTCCCAACCCCCAGTTTGAAAACCCCTGGATTAACTTAATTTTAGCACCCCGTGTCCATTCACATGCATGTGCTATTTTGAACATTTCAGTTTTCACAACATAGGCTCATCCCAGATTCTGGAACAAGCTCAAATGCTCAGTTCGTGGAGTATGTACCTAAGCTAGACTAAAGACAAACCCACAGTAATCATCTCCAGTTTGTGAGGGACCCCATGGAGCCAGTTTCTAGGAAACAACCTCCATGAATGTATCTAAGTCCATTAATGGCTATTAGCCAGGATGGGTAAGGAATGGTGTCCCTAGCCTCTGTTTGTCAGAGGGTGGAGATGGATGGCAGGAGAGAGATCACTTGATCATTACCTGTTAGGTTCACTCCCTCTGGGTGTTGGTATTGGCCACTGTCGGTAGACAGGATACTGAGCTGGGTGGACCTTTGGTCTGACCCTGTATGGCCATTCTTATGTTCTAACCTAAATGAACCCAAAGTTATGGAGACAGATAAGAGTCAAGGAAGCCAGCAGAGTATCAGAAACCTGGAAAAGTATCTGACTGGATGGGCTCAGGTGTTTGGTCACAAGCTGAGGTGGTTCAAAAATTTTGAATTTTTTTTAAGCAGGATTTTTTTTATTGTTTCTTTAAACAATCAAACACAGCAAGCGGCAAATATTTGGCCACACACTTCTGAAACCCCAAACCATGTTCAGGTTTTGGCAGACTAATTTAAGCTTTTCAATTAAAAAAAAAAACACAACAAATTTTGAAGGAAAGCAGGCATTGTCTGATTTTTTTTTTCTGCTTTTTAAAAACCCCTAGTTTTCGATCCAAAAAAAGTTTTGACGGAAAATAATTCTCCAACCCTTTTCATGAGCTTTAGTGCTTTTTAGCACTAGATGATGCTGAGAACCAGTGATACCTTGTAAAGGTGACTTAAAAGAAGTTTTCTCAAAACTGTGTTTGTGCTGAGATGCAGAAGGTTTTTAAATGTTTATTTTTCCCAGGGCTGCCGGGGGTAGGGGGGCAAGTGGGGCAATTTGCCCCGGGGCTGCAGGGGCCCCCACGAGAATATAGTTTTCTATAGCACTGCAACTTTTTTTATGGAAGGGTCCCCCAAAATTGCTTTGCCCCAGGCCTCCTGAATCCTCTGGGCGGCCCTGTATAATGGTCACCTATTTCCAAGTGGTCCTGTTATAGTTACCTCTTGGACCAGATCCTGTGCTCCGCTCAGGACTAAATCAAGTATTGCCTTTCCCCTTGTGGGTTCCTGTACCAGCTGCTCCAAGAAGCAGTCATTTAAAGTATCAAGAAATTTTGTCTCTGCATTTCATTCTGAGATGACATGTACCCAGTCAATATGGAGATAATTGAAATCCCCCACTATTATTGAATTCTTTATTTTGATAGCATCTCTAATCTCTCTTACCATTTCATAGTCACTATCCCTGTCCTGGTCAGGTGGTTGACAATAGATCCCTACTGTTATAGTCTTATTAGAGCATGGAATTATGAAGATTCTATGGAACATGTGGATTCATTTAAGATTTTTACTTCATTTGATTCTACAGTTTTCTTTTACATATAATGCCACTCCCTCCCCGCATGACTAGTTCTGATATATTTTGTACCCCAGAATCATTGTGTCCCATTGATTGTCCTCACTCCAACAGGTTTCTGTGATGCCCATTATATCAATATCCTCCTTTAACATGAGGCACCCTAGTTCACCCATCTTCTTATTTAGACTTCTAGCATTTGTGTACAAGTACTTTAAAAACTTGTCACTGTTTATTTGTCTGCCCTTTTCTGATGTGTCAGCTTCTTTTTTATGTGAATGTTTCTCATCTGATCTGGCCTATACTTTATCCTCTTCCATCCTCTGCTCCTGACTATAACCTAGAGAATCTCTATCAATAGACTCTTCTCTAAGAGAAGTTTCTGTCCGATCCATGTGCTCCTCTGCAGCAATCTGCTTTCCCCCGTCTCTTAGTTTAAAAACTGCTCTGCAACCTTTAAGTGCCAGCAGTCTGGATCCACTTTGGTTTAGGTGGAGCCCATCCTTCCTGTATAGGATCCCCCATCCTAAAAGTTTCTCCAGTTCCTAATAAATCTAACCCTCTCCTCCCTACACCATCATCTCATCTACGCATTGAGACTCTGTAGCTCTACCTACCTGGCCCTGTGCGTGAAACTGGAAGCATTTCTGAGAATGCCACCATAGAGGTCCTGGATTTCAGTCTCTTTCCTAGCAGCCTAAATTTGGCCTCCAAGACATCTCTCCTACCCTTCCCTGTGTCATTGGTATCTACATATACCACGACCACCGGCTCTTTTCCAGCACTACACAAGTCTATCTAGATGCCTTGAGAGATCTGCAACCTTCACACCAGGCAGGCAAGTCACCATACGGTTCTCCTGGTCATCACAAACCCAGCTATCTATGTTTCTAATGATCAAATCTCCCATTACTAACACCTGCCTTTTCCTAATGACTGGAGTTTCCGCCCCCGGAGAGGTAACCTCAGTGCGAGAGGATACCCCAACATCATCTGGAAGGAGGGTCCCAACTATGGGAAAGTTTTCCTCTGCTCCCATTGCCTGCTCTTCTTCCCTGAGGCTTTCATCCTCCTTAACAGCGCAGGGGCTGTCTGACCGGAGGTGGGACAAATCTACAGTGTCCTGGAAAGTCTCATCAACATACCTCTGCCTCCCTTAGCTCCTCCAGTTCTGCCACCCTAGCCTTCAAAGCCTGTATGTGATCTCTGAGGGCTAGCAGCTCCTTGCACCAAACGCACACATACGCCACCTGCCCACAGGGCAGGTAATCATACATGCTGCACTTGGCGCAATAAACAGGATAGCCCCCACTCCACTGCTGGGCTTCTGCCTGCATTCTCTCCTACAGCTACCTAGGTTAATGATAGGGTTTTTGTTTAAATCAAGAAGTTTTGATTATAGTTTAGTTTAAAGGTTTTAACAAAGGGCAAGTATACCTCGCCCCCTTCCAAACTCCCTCTCGAAACTCCCTGTTAGCAGCGCCGCTTCACAAAGCTCCCTGTTCGCTGACTCACTGCTTTATAAAGCCCTGGCCTTTCTGATAGCTCCACTAAGGCTCAGCCAATGAACAGAGGTGTAAACTCCTCCTATTGCTGCTTCACCAACTGTAATGGCCCCTTAACCTCGTGGCCATACACAAGTTCAAATGGTGAAAACCCTAAACTGGGAAGTGGTACAGCCCTCTAGGCAAAAAGCAACTGCTGTCATTGGAGTGTTCATTTATGAATTTACGTATCATAGCCCCCAAAGTTCCATTAAACCTCTCCACCAGGCCATTGGTTTGATGGTGGTAAGGGGTGGCAACCAAGTGATTCATGAGCTTCCCACAGGTTTTTCATGGTCCCTGCCAGGAAATTAGTTCCCGAATCTGTAAGGATGTCAGAGAGCCACCCTACCCTGGCAAAAATGTCTGCTAATGCCTGGCACACACTTTTAGCCCTGGTATTGCTTAGAGCTACTGCTTCCAGCCATCAGGTAGCAAAATCCATGAAAGTCAGTATGTACTGTTTTCCTCTGGGTGTCGTCTTTGGGAAAGGACCCAGAATATCCACAGCTACTCGCTGAAATGGGACCTCAATTATGAGTAGTGGCTGGAGAGGGGCTTTGACCTGGTTTCGGGGCTTTCCCACTCATTGGCACACCTCACAAGACCGGACATAATTAGCAATGTCCTTGCCCATTCCCTCCCAGTGGAAGGACTTCCCCAACCGGTCTTTGGTTCTGTTCACCCCAGAATGGCCACTGGGATGATCATGGACTAAGCTCAAGAGCTTTACCCGATACGTAGTGGGAACTACCAACTGTCTTTGAGGATGCTAGTCTTGCTGGTGTCCACCAGAAAGAGTCTCCTTGTATAAAAGTCCTTGTTCTACCACAAACCGGGATCGGTTAGAAGAGCTGAGAGGCGGTGGGGTGCTCCGTGCCGCCGCCCAAGCTTTCTGAAGGCTGTCATCTGCTTCCTGCTCAGCTTGGAACTGTTCCCTTGATGCTGGAGACATCAGTTCCTTCTTCGACTGTGGGCTTGGGAGGGGAGACCCAGAGTGCAGGGGGCACTGCTGCGGGGAAGCACCCCAAGGAAACGGGCACCGGGGTCCAGGAGGGACATGGGGACTGTGGCAGGCGAGACACCGGCCAGAAGGGGGTGCTCTGAGGCTGATGTGCTAATTCGCAAGGCAACCAGCAGGAGGGGCTGTGCTGGTGAGTGCTCAATCTGTTACATCATCCCACAGATAAGCTAGGAATCTCCTCTTTTCAGTGATATAAAGCTCTTGTTTCGGACCTTAAATCTGTCACTTGTGCAGGACTGAGTCTTACACTTTCTGTTAACAGACATACCATTGATAAGCAGCCCACAAAGATATCATCTTATAGAAGTGGAGCAGTTGAATGAGAGCAACTATTAGACAAGTCACTGGGGGAAAGAAAGATGAGTGGAGGGATAATGGGAACACACAAAGGGCAAAGCACAGAAAGGGCAAAGTACTCAAGGGTCTCTGCCCAACACAGATACTATAATTACTACAGAGAAGAAAGAGTTAGCAATCTTCATGCCACTCCTGCAGTGCCCACATCTCTGGAGTGGGCACATCTGGACCTGAGAAGTTTCCAATGGACACAGACTATCAGTATCACTCCCTGCCCCCAAAATGTTGGGGTCCAGCCAGGGATGAGTTTCAGCAAGGAGATAAAAAACCTACCGTGCAATGACTCAGACCACTGAGTAAGGTAGTAATGTACTGGTACTGGTCAATGCAGTAACTTCACCACTACTATCATCACCATCCACACACACCCAATTCAACAGGGAATTGTGATGCAGACACTTAACACAGCCAGTGGCACAACACACACGTATAAATTATGGAAATGCATACTTTAATGTTCATCAGGCACAGGAAGATGGACTTGGCCTTGTGGCTCTGTGCTACTTAAACACTTAGTGGGAGAATGCCACAATGAACTGGATCCTTTGACCGTGCCCCTTTTTAACCAACTTTGCCAAAGGCAAAGCCTCTTTTTCATCAGTATAGCACCTTCAATGTGTAGGTACGTAGCAGCAATCACTCTTTTCTACAACTTTTTTCTATTACCTTTAAGGATGGTGCACAAGTTATCCCTTTCCTTGCTGCTATGTAGTGTGTATCAGACAAGCTAAGCAGTGATCAAAACCAGTGAATATCTAGGTGTGGCAGAGGAGGTTGTTCACTTCTGGCTGGCCTAAAGTTACATTACATACACACAGTCAAATATTCTAATTAAACCTAGTTGTAGCCTGTTGTATTATTTACCAGTTCCAGCTTTCAATGTTGCTTTGCTTACTCCTAGGCAAGTTGTACAAGGGGCTGTTCTGTTCCAAACATGGCCAATGCCTCACCCTTTCAGTTTGGTTTTTAAGAAGTTTAATCTCTTTTTAGCAACTGGGTAGGAATAATTGCTTCTGTGCAGTTTTAAAGCCTTCCCCAAACAACAGGCTATTGGTACTGGTGATAATCTAGCACTTGGGTAGGTGAGGAAGGAGCAGCAAAAGAACCAAAACAAAATTTCCTTCCTCCTTCTTGGGAACTGAAGGAAAAAGTGGGGAGAGAAAAATATTAGGGCAAAAAGGAAGTGCTTCTCTCCTTCTAAGTGTATTGAGATCAACTGAGTACAGCTGTGACATTGAGCAATAACACAAAGCACATGTCAAAACACTACTGGTATCCTTGTCCTTTATCCCAGACCTAACATGGGCTGATTGGACTCCAAACCACATACAGGCTTGAGGGAAAGAAAGGGGAGCCAGGAGCCAGAAGCAAAGCTAAATTGACCCAGCTGTAATAACAAAGGCACAAGGCTCATACCACAAGAGCTTTTTAAAAGAAAACACCGCAATTTAAAAGTTCTTTCATACAGATTAGGAGAAGGGAAATCCAGAAAATTGCTGGGTTTCACAGAGCTTTGTGAAAGCTGTCATGGAACGTATGTTTAAAGCAGGGTGAAAGGGGTTTACCCATTTAACTCCTATTAAATTCCATACAAACCTTTGAAAACTTATCCAAAGATGTTTTATGAAACAGCTAGAACTTTTTATTTCCTCAGGAAATCTTTCCAAAATGTAAATATAATGCAAACCTAATGTCACACACAGTTTTTAAAAGGTCTATAGTTCCAGAATGCATAAATATTCAAATAAAGTATTAGAACTATCTCTGTTTTTGAAATTAAATTGTACCAAGTATACCCTTTTTATTTTTAATGGAAAGAACCCTCTCTCTCAGGACCCAGTTGTTAATTGGTGCTTATCTTTTTCTCATCAGCCACTTGTCCTCTCCAGTATTCTTATGACACCCACCTTCCCTTTGTACTAAAAGTCATTGTAACATATTGCTTCCAGCAAACAGGGGCTGCCATCAGTATTGCTTTCTAGATTAGTTTGCAAGGCATTCTTGAAGAGGAATACAGCTCACACTTGAAGTCCGAGTCACACCATCATCTTCGCTTTAAGAGGATGAATAAAGTGGATCTTTGGGCTAGGCGCAGATGAGGCACTGGCAGCATGGTTCTAGATGGAGCCTTGATGCCAAGAGTAGATAGAGGTTCAAGAAGAGGCAGATGGTACCAGATCTCCCAACGCTTCAATGTATTTCCCTGGGATTTCCCTGGGCAGCTGCAGGGTCGGCATAGTGTGTGGCTCTCCAACACTGCAGAAAGATAAATCCCCACCCCTTATTACTGCAGGACAGTTCAGAGAATCTTCAAGTAGAAACTCTTGGGCCCCAATACTAGAGGCATGGTCCTGAAAGAGAGGTGAACATTCCTGCAAGGTGGTGAGTGCCCTCAACTCTGACTGACAGCTCTCATTACCTCATGGGAGTGCTTTAGCAAATTTGCAGAACTGAACCATGGGTGCTATGTAAAATGTATGGATCTTAGGCAAGATCATGTCCTCATTCTTGGGAAAAACTAATAATAGAAGGGCTGAAGTTATTTAGAAAATTGCTTTTTCTTATGTTGTGTCAATCATAAAATATGTATAGTTTTTGTCAAAAATGCCTTTTACTTGACAAAGTTTCACTGGGCAGACAATTGTAGAATAACCTAATAGAGCAAACTGAGATTGAAGGACTAGTCATTTCTTCCCACAAGTCTGTCTGGTTTTTGATAAATTGAAGAAAATATGTACTTTGGCATTTTGAAAGGTGATAACTCCTTTCACTCCTCTCCAAATTTGCTGCATAACCCTCTTCTTATCTCCTGAGTAAGCAAAAACAAAATTAGTGTAGATGAATAAAGCACTGTTGGAACAGATTTGCCAACAGTTTTATTAGGCAATCTACATAATACCTCAGATATTCAGAGGAAAGGATCAATGCATATACAAAGTTTTTAAAAGTGGAAAAGAAATTAGAAATGTTTTCTCCCTTTCTGGATATCCCATGAAAACCCAGATTATTAAGATTATTTGACTTTGTATGACTTTGAAATCTTATCTGAGGGATACATCAAAGTATAAACAATATGGAGGAGACCATGGAATGAAGAAAGTTAAACAGGTATTCCAGAGATCCTCACTAGGAAATTTTTAAAAGAGGAGATGCCATTTCCTAAGTTATTAAAATACCTCAATTCCATTATTTTATGCACTAGAATTCTGATTTTTTTTATATGAAATTCTCTACATGTACAATTCACCCACTGTGTGGAGGGACAGCATAAAGTCCTCTGCACCACTGATGACTGGCAAAGAGACTGGGCAGGGAGAACGCAGGGATTTAACCATGCAAGAGTACCTCACTGCTTCTCAAAAAGTATTTGTGCCAGACCCATTTAAACCAGCCCCTCCCCTACGTAATCCTTCTGCATACCACCTAATTACTCAGAATTCATGTGGGTGAAGTGGATTTCTCCCTACTTAAATTTGACATTGTTAGTCTTCAAAGATGGAACTTTTTGTTTTGTTTTGTTTTTTATTATAGATGGTGCTGGTAGTACTGCCTATTATTAGTACTGCCTGACACTTCCCATTATAAAACCCTCTTTTCACGTGCCTTGACAAACTTTAACCATTTGGATTTAGCCTGAAATTTTTCATGCCAGGTGTCTGCCTCAACCTTTATTTATTATTTTTTATTTATTAATTTATTAATTTATTAATTTCAGCCAAAACAATTCAATCATTTCTGAGAATGAAGTTAGGTGAAAATATGCTGTTTTGCCAATGTTAAAAAAATTTTGGTGACTTTTTCTATGAGTACTTTTTCTTGTAGTACTCACACGCTTTGGAGCAGGGACAAGAAATTTGGCCTTTATGGCAGAGAGGTGCCTTTTGCTGCCTTGTGAAAATCTACCTAGATTTGCCCAAGTTATAGGCCTTTGAAAAATGACAGCTTGCACATGCTAAGTACAGACTTACTAGCTTTCTAGCAGCTAAATTCCCCAGAGATCCTGCCTATACTGGCATGCTTCAGCACGAGGCTGAACAGGGTTTACCATAAAATTTGCATTTCTGGGTCCCTACAGGTAGGGTGACCAGACAGCAAGCGTGAAAAATCGGGACGGGAGTGGGGGGTAATAGGAGCCTATATAAGAAAAAGACCCCAAAATTGGGACTGTCCCTATAAAATCGGGACATTTGGTCACCCTACCTGCAGGCCACGCTGGACCCAGGCCTAGACAACTGAACAGACAGCAGGAACTATGTCTTTCCTGTGTGCTCAATGTCCCTCAGGGTGGACCTCTGATAGGCAGTGTAGAGAAGGAAGATTCCCGATTCAAATACAGGAGGGAAAAGAGCTGGAACTGTAGAGTGGGACAAGGGAGTGGGGGGAGGGACACAGGGACTGGAGGCTGGTGGGGGGTAGCTGGGGGAAGACTGGCTGGAAAGGAGATTAGCACTGTAGGGTAGCCCTTATCAAGTTGCATTGTATAATTAATTATTATTTTATAATTAATTAAATGAACATAGAAGCTTTTTTTTAAATTGCAAGCTAACTAATACAAATGCACAACTACGGGGCACAAAAAAAATTTCATTTTAGGATATGAGTCCTGTCATGAATTCATGCTTGAAGAGCTGTATATTTGCCCATATAAATTTGTGCTCTCAGTCATAAGAGTAATCAGGTATTCCAGGTATTCATCTAGGGTTGTTGTTTTTTCCTGAGAATCTTCAAAGCAAGCAATCTTAGCTCACAGTTTTATTGTCCTTATATGGAATTCATTAGCATCTTTCTTAACTCATTTTCTATAATGTTTTATAAGTGCTCATGTAATATGTGAGCACTCATTTTAAAACATTATAGAAAATGAGTTGAGTGCTAAGGAAAATCAAATAAGGACAATGAAACTATGAGCTGAGAGGATACACAGTGTATAGACACACACACACACACACAGAGTAATGTGTGTGCACTCATTGTAAAACAGGTATTCTACAAACATTTACATATACAGAGAGAGAAATACTCACACGCACGTGGCTATCTATCACAGACATGTATATATGCACACACAAATATATATCTAAAATATTCCAACTTTAACATCTTGATTTTTCTGTATCTACCATACCTACAGCATCATATTTCCATTCACCCAGCAATTTTTAAGTCTAGAGAGCTCACCAGGCCTCCTGAGTTACATTTTCTCCATCTCTGTGTTCAACAGCTACCAATGTTTTAGAGATTTTTTTTTTTTTAAATGGAGATATACACCTATCTCATAGAACTGGAAGGGACCCAGAAGGGTCATTGAGTCCAGCCAGTCCCCTGTCTTCACTAGCAGGACCAATTACTGATTTTGCCCTAGACCCCTTAAGTGCCCCCCCTCAAAGATTGAACTCACAACTCTGGGTTTAGCAGGCCAATGCTCAAACCACTGAACTATCCCTCCCCTGGGCCTTCAGTTTGTTCTGATGAAGTGTGACTCTTCAGAGCCATATACCTTTAACCTTCTTCTGCACTTTTCCATTGTATGTTGTTTTATCTCCAAAATTCAGAGCAGACTTCAAATGACAGGGAATCATCCTTTAACTTCCCAGCTAGTGAGGTCATAGCATTTAAACTGCTTTACTTGTGGCTCTTACAGGGATGATACTGTAGAGAAGAAATACTCTTTCAGCCAAGGTCACATACCTTCTGCTCCCTTCCCCTTGAGAGACACAAGAGCTTGGTATATAGTAGGCATGGACAATTCAGTCTGAATTACTCAATTTACTATGGCATCAGAAACTAAAATGTATTCCTCTAAATGGATGTTAAATAGCAAAACATAAAAAGCAGAAGACAACACATTGCACAATCATTTTGGCTCATTTACACTTCACTTTCCATGATACTTCATTAAAGATCATCAGAGCTGCCAACCTAAGCTTTAAAGTATTATTCGTTTTGCAACGAATATTCTACTGCTTTGAAGTCAATATGTAATTAGCTTAAAATACAAAGGTTACAAGTCTCTCTTATTAAAGTCTGTATCTCTGTTCTCTTTGGCAAGAATAAACAAGTCTCTTCCAAAAAGAAATTTCAAGAAAATATTAAAGGGAGTGGAAAATCCATTATATATCACTGAAGAACAGAAAAGTATAAAACAAAACCATGCTAATAGAGCATCAGGCACATGCTGTTGAAGTTGGAAAGTAAAAAGCCAGGACATCTGTGATAACACACCACTTACTCTGCCTCATGTTTCCCCAGCTGATTAACCTGGGAAAGTGTCAAACTGTTAAGGATGTCCTAGCATATACTATGTTTGTTGCATCTCATTAAGCCACTCTATGCTTAACTGAGGGCTCTTACCTGATTGAGGTCATTCTCAAAATACTTCACCAATGAAGTAGGCTGCTCTCTTCACATGAGATAAGGTTAAAAACACCACTTTCAAGGCATCATCTATACTTTTAACAACTTTTTCAGTGTTTAACATTTGTTAACAATGAAATTGTGATTGCTGGAATTTGAAAAACTAGTTCACCACTCATCTATTTATTATTTAATATGAATTTCATCATTTGAAAATATGAATTAATCCTTTTTTTAGGATCAGTCATCTGGAAAACATAATACATACACACATTTCACATTCATACAAATGTGATTGAATAAATCCATCCTAACAGCTCTGTTCTCCAGTAGAAAAAATAAGCTGGCAAAGTAACTATATATATTTATATAGTTTTACAAGTTATCAAAATAAAAGAGGAAGCCTCTTATGTCAACTCACACATATACACACATACAAACTAGATATTTTGTTTTATATTAGCCACATGAATTTGAAACACTGGAGCAACTTGAAGCAATGGAGGAATCTTAGTGCTAAAATATACCATTTGTTAGAAAGGATCGTAGTTCAAGTAGGTGCTATATACTGTAAACCAACACAAGAATCTCTGCCAATGCTAATTTTGATCTTAAGTATAATTTCTTTTCCAGTTTTGTTCAGAGTACAAACTGCCAGTTATGGAAGATTACAGTATTACAGAGAGAATTCCTAATATGTTTAATATCCACTAAGAAGTATGTTAAGGCCACCAAAGTCGAGGCCATCATTTGTAATCTAAAATTAGATTTCAACTCTAATTTGCAGACATTTACACCACCTCCAGCTTTCCTTTGATGTCCTTATTTATGCTACTCCCCACTTAAAAATAAACAAACAAAAGTGTGTGCGCTGTGGCTGTATGTTCCAAAGATGTAGGTAATTGGGCAAATTAAGCAGTTTGATACCCAATATACTGGAAACAAAACTATCTACAAAATGACAGTCTAGTTCTGGACCGAGTATTGTTTTTATTGGCATTAAGCAACACGGTCCTTGTCTGGAGAAAAACAAAGAATGCAAGAAGCAGAAGAAAAGGAGCTTAGCAAAAACAAATTATATCTTGCTTAATTGTACTTTAGACTTTCTCTCTAAGTGAGCCCCTACTTTTCTTTTTCTTTTTAATTGATCCCTTTAATGTGCTTGAAGTAAAGAAATGGCATGTGGTATCTTCTTCTGCAGAAGGATCTGCAGTAGCACAGCTTGCACCAGTCTATTGCACAAGTGTTTTAGTTTATATTTGCTACTTAGCTAGGTAGAAAATGAGGGAAAGAATTCCTTACAGTTATTCACAGAGAGACAGAGCATGCAGACAGAGCATTTCTATGGCACTGGTGGATGATGTCTAGGTCAAAGCCCACAAAAAAAGTTCCTTCTTCTCTTCACCAACACCAAACTATTACCTGAGAATATATGCAGCCTGCTCCACAGATATGGAGTCACTAAGGAGATGGATGGAGTAATGTATATCCACACACAGAATATATCTGTGAACATAAAGGTCATGACACAATATAAGCAATACACTCCCTTTAGTGTTAAATAACAGAGGGTGCAAGGCACTTGAGAATCTTGGTGTAACAGTCCAACAGAAGGAAGGTGATTTGTTATTAAGTGAGAGGAGGAAGCAGAATTTTATTCTATTACTATCAGTGAAATAAAAAGAACATCACACACTAGGCTTTCATACTTGGGAAGTGCCCTGCCACAAGCTACCAGGGGCAGAAGCTAGTTTTACTTGTTATAGCTGAAAAACAATTGTGTGCTAGACCAGTCACATTAATGGTCATAAAATGCTGAAATCTCTGTTTGAGTTTGTAACCTAACTTCTTGCAAAGGAGAGAAAAGGTGGGTGAGGCTCCTGAGACAATTTATTGTATTGGACCGACTTCTGTTGGTGAGAGAGACAAGCTTTCAAGCCACACAGAGCTCTTCTTCAGGTCTGGGAAAGGTACTCCAAGGGCTACAGCTAAATGCAACATGGAATTGTTTAGCATAAGTTGGTAGCACATATTCTAAGGGACCATTCAAGGTAGAGTGGCCCATTAACACCTCTGCAATCATAGGAGAAAAAGAGGGGGTAGTGGGTTACAGATTGCTGTAATAAGCCATAACAGAACTTTTTGGACGGCTTTGACGTGGACATCAACCAGTGAAAGAGTGCTTGGAGCAGGGGCCTGGACCCATGGTCTCCCACGGGACTGTTCTAACTATTGGACTGCAGAGTCATTCTCTCTCCATCTCTCTGGCCCCATGACTGATTTTGTCATGGAGAGGACTAGGGGCAGGGAGGAAGAGAGAGGATATCACTCTGTAGTCCAGTGGATAGAGCTTCAACAGGAGTGATTAAGGGAGCCCCACCCCTCCATCAGACAATCCCATAGCTCAGTGGTTAGAGTTTGCTGCTAATAAGGAGGAGACCCCTGTGCCAACCTTCTGCCCCTTCTGGTAGAAAAGGGGAAATTAAACCCAGGTCTCTCACCTCCCAGGTGAGTGCATTACTCCCTGGGCTAAATGTTATAATGTGGGCATCACCACATCCTCCTCTTTCAGATGTTTGTGTGGAAAAGGCAGGTGTCTAACTCATTTGCTCAAGAAGCTGCCTGACTCCTGGCAGATGGGTCCTATTGCTTGGTTGGATCTCTAGCAGAGATAGGTGCCTCTCTGCAACCTGGACTTAGGCACTAATCTCTGATGGAGAGTGGGGCTTAGCACACCTGTTGTTGACATCGCCCATTGGCTAGTTTAGGCAAGTCCCTGCTTAGCATGCTGACTTTAGTGGATCACATTCTTAAGTGCATATCTCTCCCCATTCATTGTATAGAAGCCTAGTTGCCTAACTCAGGCTTTGTGGATCACTGTGTTTTGCCTGTGATTTTCTCGGCACCTAAAAATTAGGCACTGTGATATTCAGTGTTCCAACTCCTAAGTCACTTTGTGGTTCCCACTCTGAGTCCCGTGGGAAGTGCTTTCTGAAGCAAATGGAAATATATCATCAATATCAGTTAGAGAATAAAGGAACTGTTTACCCATCAGCCACTCCCGTTAAACCTCATGCAGATTGGGTGCAAGTTTAGGATGATGTCTGAGCCACAGAGCTTGTAAACTCTACTGAACACAGACATGGTAAAACAATTAACTGGCATTTAGAAACACTTTGATATAAATAGCACCTTTCATCTGGGGATCTCAATGCACACCTCAGTCATTAAGCGTCACAATAGCCCTATGAAGTTGAACTAAGTAGATGTACAGAAGGGTACTGTGAGGCACGAAGAGTGCTAGATAACTTGCCCAGCATTACATAGAAAATCTGTGACAGAAATGGGACTCACATCTAATTGTACAGACTTCTTAATCTGCTTCTCAAACCATTAAGTCACATTCCACTTTATTTCTAGAGACTTGCTTACATTACACTGCATCATTTCTTTGTGCACCCTACATTCAGACATAGGAATTTTACTCATCCCTGTGAAAACATATAGTGTTCCAGTTCCATATAGTGTTTTAAGGAGTGTGGAGAGGGATAGGGGGGAAATGTATGATGCTTATTTGAATTTTAATCTCAACTGTCCTAAGCAATTCTAGTATGATTTTTCCCATTTGAAAAAAATTTCATAACTATTGTTAAATGACCTGAATTAACTAAAGACCTTCACTAGGAAAAAAATAAAAATAATAAACACACACACACACAAAAACAATTTTAGCTGGAAACTATTTTTCACTACAGACTTATAATCAATGCCATTTTACAAACTGAGCTGATAATATAATATCTAAGGTAGCAAGATAAGTCATCACTGCAATTTACAACTGATTGGAGAATATTAACAGCCTCAGGCAAATCAGTCATTAACTGCTACTGAGTTGGAGGGTGACATAGCATTAATAATTCAATAAAAAAAGGCTTTGAGCAATAAAAGCTTAAGGTTATTTATTTAACCAATTAGATTCTTCTAGCAGCATCCCTGCTTTTGTAAGTATGACTAAACCATGCATGTTCTTCAATTAATCATGAGAATTGTAAACTACAAATCTGCAGTCTCTGCCTTTCAGTTGGAGAGATGTACTGCATGAGAAGCCCTCAAGATTGAGAGGAAAAATACAATCTGTAATAGTTTTGTAGGCATAATTTATAGTCTCTCTCTGTGGATTAGAGAGTTGGCACTTAGAGGATGGGCTAATTAGAAAACCTTGGCCACTAGTGCTTAACGATCCACTCCTTGTGCACCACTTTCCTAATCCTCTGAGAGACGGGAACAAATTGCGCCTATAAAAAGTTATAATCCATTAACATGCATATGAGGAGCACCTTGTTACCACTAATGTTTAACAATCCTCTCTGATCTATTAAAGAGACTGGTACAGACTAATCTCTAATATGTTATACTGAATCATCAGGTATGTCATTTATTAATAGTTTTATTTTGTTTTAAAAGCACAGTGTGATATGTCATTACTATGATATTGGTAGGCTTGGTTACTGCATTTTTAATGTATGGAATGCTTCAGCTCTCTCTCTCTCTTTGAGAATTGATCTCTGACTCTAATACATATAAACCAAGTGGACTAAATTTTCTTCTATAAAGAGTAAGTAAAGTTTCTTGCTTCAGGTCTCTTGCTCAGTGAACCAAACTAGCTGAAATCTCCGGAGTGCAGTGGCCTTATGTGTTGGATATTTAATCTTCTCTCTTAGCCCTGCAATGGCAAACCATTTTTATATTTTTTTTGGCTCTGCTCATTTGGATAATAGCCAGAATTAGTCGAGTCTTTCACGGAAGTCATGGATTCCGGCACCTCCATCACTTCCACAGCTGCAGCCGCTGCTCCAGCGGACCCGGGACCTGCCACACCGTCCCAGGTGCTGCCCCTGAGAAGTGGTTGGGGAGCAGCAGCGATGTCCCAGGCCACCCCCTGCCTGGAGGAGCAGCGGTGGGGCCATGGGCCATGGGCCGCCTCCCACCCGGAGAAGCACCAGCGGGGCCCTGGGATGCAGCAGCGGCAATGGGGCCACAGGCCGCCCATCCCCAGGAGCAGTGGTGGGGGACCCAGGCCACCCTCCCCAGGAGTAAAAGCGACTGCCAGAGCACACCCTCACCCCCAGAGCAGCAGCATCCGCTGGAGCGCCCCCTTCCCCAGCACCTAAGATTTAATTAGGGGTATTTTTAGTAAAAGTCATGGTCAGATCACTGGATGTGACTTTTTATTTATTGTCCATGACTTTTACTAGAAATACCCCTAACTAAATCGTAGCCTTAGTCATGACAAATCATACAATCTGCTTCTAGCTGATGATAGAACCAGCTTAGAATAATGAAAGAATTGGAAATATATTCTTACTTTCTATACAGAGGTGAGGGGCTTAGGGCCCAATTTGTCTCCCACTTAAACAGAGGAAAACTCCCACTTAAGTCAAGTGTATTCAGAACTGGAGCGTTAATGTTTGGGGACCTCCTTGGTATATGTAATTATTCCCAGGGAGACAATCAAGGGAATCAAGTGAGTATTGACAGAGCATGTTTGCTTTTATAATTGATTCACATTAAAAATAATAACAATAAGCAATGGAAAACAACCTTCCTGATGAACTAAATAATAAACTAAATGTCAACTTCCCCACACAGATTAGGATTTCTCAAGCTCACCCTTGGGAGAAGCAATGAATGCAATAACAACCACAGGGCCTTTTATAAGTGTTTGAAATTAAACCAATATCTCTCTAGAAAATTTATGAGATGCTGGTTCTCAGTGTAAATTCAGCCACAAAATATCATATTTTAATTGACTTTCTTTCATTCTTCAGTTCTTGTTGTTTTTTTTTAACACAAATGGGGCACCACTGACCAAGCTAGTATTTTCAGGAAAGGATCCAAAATATTAGGCACTCAAGTCTATATTTGGCACCTAAACAGAAGGCCTGGGTTTCAGAAGGGATATGCACTTGGCAGGAACCATTGACATCAAGGGGCACTATGAGTCTCAGTACCTCTAAAAATCAGGACATCTATTTAGATATGTAATACGGACTTTGGGCTAGATCCACAAAGGGTCTTGGGTGCTACAATGCTCAGTTTTGCACCACCTAACTTTTAGATGCTTTGCTACCCAGTGGAATCCACAGCCATGGGCAGCATGTGAACCCCCCATTTGGGGAGGATAGCCCCTGCTCTGCCCTTTCCGCCCAAGGCCCCAACTCCTTCTGCCCAAGGCCCTAGCCCACACTACGCCCTCCTACTCTCGCCTGCCAGGACCAGAGGAGCCCTGGCCCACCCACCTGCCTGAGCCACCCCAAACCCTGGCTGGCCGGAGGAGCCTCAAGCCCCAAGCCCATGACCTCAAATGACATGCCTAGACTCCCAGTACAGTGCACAGGGAGAGTTAGTTGCCTAAATATGGAATCCATAAAAGTCAGCACGCTGAGCAGGGAGTCACCTAAGCTAACCCAATGCTGAGAAGAGGGGTGTTGCCTAAGTCCAGCTCTTCTCAGAGAGCTAGATGCCTAAGTCTGGCCTGGAGGAAGGCTCCTATCTCTGCTTGGAATTCACAGCTATGAACCCTTTCCTGGAAACAAGTGCCTAAGCATTTCTTTTGAAAGAAATGAGGGGTGGGGGGAAGAAACAGCTGCTGAGCTGCCTTTAGTCCCATGGTTCATGCTCTTATTAGGGATGTGGGGGGAGACCTGAGTTCAATCCCCCACCATCCTGGGTCTGATGTAGAGAAGGGAGTTGTAGTTCAGTTTCTCATCTTTCAAGATGCTTAACTTTTGGAATTTTTTGTCCAAGTTGTTATATAAATTAATGAATACTGATATCTATTTTATACTAACCCTTTCCTACCTACTCTGCATTTATTAACTTCATTAGCTGCACGGCATTCATAGAATAAGAACTGTGTGTTAATCCAAACTAATTCCAGCTCTCTCTCTCCTTTATTTTGCTTTTCTTCTTTTTTCTTGTGAATTCACTATGCCACTGAAGTAAGGAAATGGTTCAAACACCAAATGTATGAAAAGGACTAGCAACCCTGTGAAACCATACAGCAATTTCTAACCGTCTTTAAGAACATAATTCACAGGTGTTAGAGCCGGAAGGAGTGAAGTAACTGAACCCATTAGAACCTGTTAGTACAAGAAAGGCACATACAGTGTAGACTTTAAAACAGCTGTACTCTCATAAAGGAAGTAGAATATAGTTTATACCAATGTGAACTCTGTGTTAAATGATTATATTCTTTCTTTTAAATAGTATAATCCATCTCAATTGATCCCAAAGGGATTTTACAAATTTATCAGAGAGCTATAGAATTTCTGCCAATGCTGATATGTCATCTAAAGGGTGAAATCCAGCAGATATTTAACAGAGCACAGCAACACTTTTATTCCTATTATTAATTATTGTTCAAATACATAAAAATGTGCTAGGTGACTCACTGAAACAAATACAGACACACTCCCTGCTCACAAGAGCGTACAAAAAACATTTGATATGACAAGAAGTGAGGAACATAAACAGACAACAAAGTGGTGCCTTGGGTGAGGAGGAACGTGGGTGACAATAATAAGATCACACAGATACTCTGGTTAGTAAAGCATGCACACGGTTCATGGCTGTATTAGTTATTGTGTTGGGTTTTAAAACCATCCTTCGCCTCACTTCTAATAGACAAGACATTGAAAAATGAGTTGTGTACAAAAAGTGACATGGGATCTTTAATGCCATCTCATTCAAAACAGAGAACCTCCAACCATATGGAGCCCAATGCACCGATTCACTAATGACTCAAAGAGAATATAACTTATCAGCCTCCCTTCCAGCAGCAGGATGGTGTTTCTGGATGGTCTCCTTCCCAAATACTAACCTGGCTCAACCTTTCTTAGTCATTTTATTCCTTGGATCGTGTAGCATGTAGGGCAGGATGCAGAAGAAAGGGAATAATCTGCCTAAATGAGACAAATTTGTAAAAACTTCTAGATTCAATTTGCACTTGGGGATTTTTGAAAACAGGCTGATTTTTTAAATACACCCAAATGTTGTAAGGTGTGGCTGAAAATCACACCTAAAGAGGGTGGAGAGGGGGAGAAGGGAAAGAAATTAGGAACATTTGCCTAAATAGTTGTCCTAATTTTAATGAAAAAAATTAAATCCATTCAAAATAGCTTTCAGCCAAAAATAACTTTGCACCCAAAGACCTGTATCATTTTGAAAGTTAATATGATTACTTTCTATGGAATTGGAACCCTGTACTCACACTGAATAATACCTTACTCCACAAGTGTTCCTACGGACATCAATGGGACTACTCCTGCTAGAAAATGGCCAATTCATAAAAAGCCCATAAAAATTACATCTCTGGGACATGGAAAGGTTTTCAGCAAAATGACAAAAGTTTTCATATTAAGTTTCAATTTTTTGGTCATTTTTCCATAGCTCTTCTAAGCAATTTAAAGGAAAAAGATGATTGTTTGTTGATTTTGTTTTAGATTTCAGAATCATGTCAGCATGTACCCAAAATAATGGCCTGGGGCACTTTTTTATTTTTGTAGTTAACATAAAAATAGCTAAAACTTATCTAACACCATTGCAGCTGCTACCTTGATAGACAAAGGCAAGGCTGCCCTCTGCCCTGTTCTGGTCACACCTCTATTCCATGCAGTTCATAGCTGCAGCTCCTCTACTACCCAATCTGAAATCTCTTCTGCTGCTTAAACTTAAATTCCAGCTGACTTCATGTCTAGATTCTAATAATGTCCACCCACACTCTTAACTACTCAAGTTTCCTACCATGCGCACACATAACACAATAGTAACAAAACCACATGGGTGAGGGGAGGCAGGGCTTGCCAGTCTCAGGCTTAATTATTTTGTGCTTTACTATTTTGTCCATGTATATGGGAGAAAGAAAATTCAAAGGAGCCCAGACAGCTTTAAAACAGCTCCTCACATAAGGTCCAGGGGAAGAGGGAGCATGCTGAAAGAGGAAGAGTCGTGGTTTCTTCTCTACACAGAGGCGTAACAGGGATTATAGGGCCCTACATTATAACATTCTCTGTCTGAAATACCACTCACAACTTTATGATTAATCCTGGTCACTATATCATTAACAATAAATAAATGAATCAATAAAAATGCTATAACATTTGAAAAAGTGCAGAGCAACACAGCTTATCCAAGAACTCAAAAGTACAGGACAAGTTAAGGCTGCAGTCTATTTAAATCTGTCCAGCCAGAAAGCAAAACAGTTGAAGGGATTGAGTAGAGAGATAATGTCAAATTGCATTACTTCTCTCTGTTCCATATCATGCAACAGGATTGGACATGAAACATAATACATTTAAAGCTGACATCAGAAAGCTATATCTTTCTGCTCAAAGAACCCCATCTGCGAAAAGTGCCTTTCCAAACAACTATGTCAGATTAAAAATCTTAGCTCATTCAAGAATCAACATAACACCATGGGAACGCGAAGGGAAGAAGGTGGGATGGAGTGCTAAGGAAATACATGAGCTTTGATGGGGCAAATATTCTTTATTTCCAATATGTTATTTAAGTGACGCTTTTTCCAAGTTGTTGTAACTTCTTAACTTTTGACAGTTCATTATTGACTTACATAGGACAATTGGTCTGCTAGTCTGACATGCAAAACTTCCACTAACTTCTGTGGGAGTGTTAGATGAATAAAACGAGCAGGATTTGGACTTTAAGGAATACTACCAATAAAAGAAAAGATCATAATGATTGTTAAGTAACTAAACAAATATGTCAACAGCATTGTTTCATACTTACATACATACATACTCCTTTTCTGGTACCAGTATTCCTTATTCAGGGCAGTGTCAAAAGTTTCTATACAGTATTTTCATTTTAACTTAATCAAGCTAATTTAGTGTGACTTCAGCCATATAAAGAACTTGCACACTAAACACCTTTGAAGCAACCTAATAGAAACATTAAAGGAAACATGAATAAAGACCATATCTAAATCATTGATTCTGCTAGTGTATTTCTTCATCAAACATACTCTTTCTAAATTTATTGACAGTTATAGTGCAATTAAAAGAAAAACACTGAAGTAATGCTTTTAGTATTTAGCTTCAGTATCTCAGACTGTGTTTGTGTTTTGATTCTGTGTTATGTTTTTGTAATGAATAAAGCCATTAAATTTGCTTATCATTGGGCTATCTTCAGGGGATACCAAGTTGCTCTTCCTCCCTTCTAGCTTCATGGTTTCCACCATAGAGCTACTGGCCTCCAATCTAAAGGTCTGTAGGACTCTAGTCGACAGGATTTTCTGGAGAGCACTAATACTCACTGCCAGCACTCCAAAAATATTTCAGTAGTGGCAATGAGAATTATCTAGTGCCCCACATTCACAATGTGGGAGAGGACTAATGCATAGCTTCCCTCAAAAGACTGGGTACTGGGTGATTGGACTCCAAAAGGTTAGGGATAGAAAAGCAAACAAGAGGATGGTGAGGGCCTAGGGCTGAGGAGGAGGAAGAGTGCATGGAGAGTGCCTCTCACGTATTTTCCCATTAGTGTATCCAACTGCAGGAGTCAGAAGATGTATGCCACAAAGCTGGGGAGAATTTAGAGAAGAATTAAATTGAATCATAAAATAATTGACTCTCTCTGGGTGCCATTTAAAGGAAAATGCATTTGTTGCACTAGAAAAATGAGGACATCAGAAACACCATCAATAAAGTTTGTAGGTAACTACAACAAATCGTCATGGGAACTAGATAAAGTTATTTTTATGAATAAGAGTATATAAGACGTACAATATGTTCTCAAGGGGCCACCAAATGAAATTAATGGGCAGCAGGTTTAAAACAAATAAAAAGAATTTCTTCTTCACACAGCGCACAGTCAACCTGTGGAACTCCTTGCCTGATGAGGTTGTGAAGGCTAGAACTATAACAGGGTTTAAAAGAGAACTAGATAAATTCATGGAGGTTAAGTCCATTAATGGCTATTAGCCAGGATGGGAAAGGAATGGTGTCCCTAGCCTCTGTTTGTCAGAGGCTAGAGATGAATGGCAGGAGAGAGATCACTTGATCATTGCCAGTTAGGTTCACTCCCTCTAGGGCACTTGGCATTGGCCACTATCAGCAGACAGGATGCTGGGCTGGATGGACCCTTGGTCTGACCCAGTATGGCCACTCTTATGTTCTTAATGTGAATGTTTGCTTTAAATTCCCCTTGACATACTTTATGACTTTAGAGGAAGAAGTTTTGTTATCTGTGCTTTTCCTTTAATGACTTTTTCTTAGCCCTGCACCATATCTTCTTTTCAATCCTTTCATTATGCCTACACCATGTACTGCTTTGCACTCACAGGGAAAACATACATTTCAATGAAGTCAGGACCTGGCATCATTGTGATTTTTATCAAAATGTCTATTCATCCATATTTTTTTTCATACAGCACATGGAAAACATTGTTATCACTTTAAATTGTTATGGTATACAGCATAAATCATCTGATCAAAAACATATGGCGCACTTGTGACGGGTTCGGTCACAGAGACCCCCTTGGGACTGTTATCTGACGTGCTGAATTTACCTCTGAGCCCATTTTCCCTGCCAGCTTGGGATTCCAGAATCCTGCCTGGTTGAGCCAGACACACTAGCCCGCTACAACACAGACCCAGGTCTGGTCCACGCCCCCAAAGCTGCAGGCTTAACTGAAAACAGCTTAGCAATGTTCTGGAGTTACAAGCAGGCAGGGAAAATGGGCTCAGAGGTAAATTCTGCACGTCAGGTGACAGTCTCAAAGGAGTCTCTGTGACCAAACCCGTCACAGTGGCATAGTCAAACAGGATCTATGCAAGCTGATTGCTCTGAGACACTGGTAGTGATTTTAAGTGAGTTTTAAGTGTGGTGGCTCGAGAAGCGACAAAGTGGTAACTGGTTTGTTATTTTCTGTTTGCTTATTTCAGGTAAGGGAAATACAGACCGAAAACACTGGTCTATAGTTTTTGAGAAGTCGTCTGCTTCAGAAATAAAATGTGCTATTTATTATGTATTTTGATGTGCTGAATTCAAATATGACAATTAAAACAACTGATTGGCTACTGTTTCTAAGATATTTAAGTTTTTACATTTTATGTCTATGTATATTGTGTAGATAGTAGCGTTTTAATCATAAATTGTAAACCTAGGTCTTTTCATGTGTTTATGGTTGCTTTACATGATAATATTTCACCTGTCCTGTTTATGTAACACTTTAAAAATCAGCAAAAGGGGTATATAAATAAAATTGATTATGAAACAAAAGGCAAAAAACTATTATGTACATAGTTTAGTCCTATTCAGTGTCTCCTTGGCGCTTCTTGGCTTGTCTCTTGTATTCATTAAATGGAGCATCTCTTGTCACTGTCCAGCAATAGTCTGCAAGCATTGATGAGCTCCATTTGCCCTGATAGCATTTCTCCATTGTTGCAATGTCCTGGTGAAATCGCTCGCCGTGCTAGTCGCTCACTGCTCCGCAGTTTGGTGGAAAAAAATGTAGATGAGAGTGCAAAAAAATGTATCTTTAGTGACATGTTTCAACCAAGGCTTTTGTATGCCTTGAGGAGGTTTTCCACCAACAACCTGTAGTTGTCTGCCTTGTTGTTTCCGAGAAAATGTATTGCCACTAACTGGAAGGCTTTCCATGCCGTCTTTTCCTTGCGACGCAGTGCATGGTCAAATGCATCATCTCGAAGAAGTTCACGAATCTGAGGACCAACAAAGACACCTTTCTTTATCTTAGCTTCACTTAACCTTGGAAATTTTCCACGGAGGTACCTGAAAGCTGCTTGTGTTTTGTCAATGGCCTTGACAAGTTCTTCATTAGACCCAGCTTGATGTGTAAGGGTGCTAACAAAATCTTCCTTGATTCAACAAGTGGTGGATGCTGAACACTTTTCCTCCCAGGCTCCAATGACTGTCCGAGTGGCCAATCTTTCTTGATGTAGTGGGAATCTCTTGCACGACTATCCCATTCGCAGAGAAAACAGCAGTACTTTGTGTATCCAGTCTGCAGACCAAGCAAGAGAGCAACAACCTTCAGATCGCCACAGAGCTGCCACTGATGTTGGTCATAGTTTATGCACCTCAAAAGTTGTTTTATGTCGTCATAGGTTTCCTTCATATGGACTGCATGACCAACTGGAATTGATGGCAAAACATTGCCATTATGCAGTAAAACAGCTTTAAGACTCGTCTTCGATGAATCAATGAACAGTCTACACTCATCTGGATCGTGAACGATGTTGAGGGCTGCCATCACACCATCGATGTTGTTGCAGGCTACAAGATCACCTTCCATGAAGAAGAATGGGACAAGATCCTTTTGACGGTCACGGAACATGGAAACCCTAACATCACCTGCCAGAAGATTCCACTGCTGTAGTCTGGAGCCCAACAGCTCTGCCTTACTCTTGGGTAGTTCCAAATCCCTGACAAGGTCATTCAGTTCACCTTGTGTTATGAGGTGTTGTTCAGAGGAGGAGGATAGGAGAAAATGTGGGTCCTGTGACATTGATGGTTCAGGACCAGAAGTTTCATCCTCTTCCTCTTCCTCGTCTGACTCAAGTGAGAATGATTCTGGTGCATCAGGAACCGGCAGTCCTTCTCCGTGGGGTACTGGGCGTATAGCTGATGGAATGTTTGGATAATGCACTGTCCACTTTTTCTTCTTTGACACACCTTTCCCAACTGGAGGCACCATGCAGAAGTAACAATTGCTGGTATGATCTGTTGGCTCTCTCCAAATCATTGGCACTGCAAAAGGCAGAGATTTCCTTTTCCTGTTCAACCACTGGAGAAGATTTGTTGCACAAGTGTTGCAGCATATGTGTGGGGCCCACCTCTTGTCCTGATCTCCAATTTTGCAGCCAAAACAAAGGTGATAGGCTTTCTTAACCATAGTGGTTATACTGCGCTTTTGTGATGCAAAAGTCACCTCACCACAAACATAGCAGAAGTTATCTGCACTGTTCACACAAGTACGAGGCATCTCTGCTCACTTTGGCTAAACAGAAATGTGTCCCTTTGCCAAATCAAACACTGACAAATAAAGAGAGCACGACACTGTATGATTTCTAGAGCTGATATAGGGCAATTTGTTCAACAGAGTGATGTAAGCTTTGTTATGATTGCATCATCCATGACTTCTAGGAATAACATGATGCAATTCATATCATGTATGACGCAATACCAGCTTCAGATTGCATCATTCATTGTTTTGCCTAAAAAACAAGTACTGTCCAAACCCTGTCATAGATTTAGTCATAGATCCAGTCAAAGATGTATTTTAATCATTTCTGGTTTAAATGGAGATCCCTTCCCTTTATAACTCACTTATCCTCCGCCATTCCCAAGTCAAGGGTCATATATACTGACCCAATAGCATATCTTGAAAACTAGAGCCAATCAACAATTTTAAGCATCATTTTCGTTCTCAGTGACCCAGAATTAGTAAAGTTTGACTACATTTATTTCAGAAGCATTTTGGCTGTAGAGCTGTGAAATTAGCAAAAGTGAAGCTGAGAAGAAGCTAGAACTGCACAGGTTGCAAATTGCTGAGAAGGAAAATTAACAGATGAAATTAAAAACAAATGGAGATTGATGGACAATGTGCGAGGGAAAAAGCTGCTCATGAAAGAGCCATGGAAGCCCAGAGGTAAGCCCAACAAGCTGCTCAAGAAGAGAGGCAGCAAGCCCTGGAGCTCAGGCAGCTGGAGGCTGACAAAAAAAGGCAGGAGAAGGAAAGAGCGAGGCAGCTAGCCCTAGAGTTAAAAGAGAAAGAAATTGAGGCCCAAACTGAGACCCAGAAGCATGAACTGGCTGTAATTGACTGGAAGAGACAGAACCCTTCAGCAACTGGCTCCACTTCCCCCAAAATCCACAAATGGGAACGGTTATGCCAACAATATGATGAATCCAGTGATATTGCCGAGTATTTCATCACCTTTGAGAGACTGTGCACTCTCCCTGCGATTCCTGAAGATCAAAAAATGACCACTTTGGTTGCAAAATTGACTGGGAGAGCTCTGGATATATTCAGTAAGATGCCTAGTGCTGATGCTTCAAACTATGGTAAATTTAAGGAACTGGTTTTGAAACAGTTCCAGATTACACCTGAAACCTACAGGGTAAAATTCAGGAGTCTTAAGAGGGGATCTGGATTGAGTAATATGGCTTATGTAAATGAAATGAGGGATTTGTTAGACAACTGGATGAGGGGAAAAGACATTATGAGCTTGGAAGAAATGTGTGATTTGGTTACTCAGGAACAGTCCCTGAATATGTGCAGTGATGATGTAAAACAGTATTTTTGGGACAAAAAGGTGGATGCAGTGGGCGAATTACCTGGGTTTGCAGACTCTTATGTGAAATTACAAGCTGCAATTAAACATAAACCATTGGCAGAGGGGTACAGGGTTGGGGAAAAGCAAAATCACCATTTTACCCCTGGGAAAAGGAGGCTGGGCGTTCACCTCCCCGTTCCTCTGTTACTTGTCCCAAGTCTCCTGTACAAGCAGAGGAGCCCAGAAGGTGCTATCATTGTAAGTCCACTGATCACCTGATGAATAAATGTTCTTGGCTGAGTGGGAACAGGCACCAGGTAACATATGAAGCTGCTACTTCTCAGAGCACAGGGGTATCCCAGGCTTCTGCCTCTTACCACACAGGATTTGTAAAGGTTGCTTGTACACAACCAAGCAGTGAGCATATGCATGCTGTTAAGCTTAATTGCAAAGTGCTCCAAGTTGGAGGGATGCTGCTGCAGAAATTTCTGTGGTCAGGAGGGACCTGATCCATGAAATTTGTTACCAGGAAAAATGGCAGAATTAGAATTGGTGGGAGGTTACAAAGTCTTTGCACCTTTAGCTAAGGTACACATGGAAACTGGTGATGTGCAGGCTGAACTTACTGTGGCAGCGGTGGCAAAAATTTTGCACCGTTTCTATTGAGAAATTATTTTTTTGATGTGGCAGAATCTGTCCCAGGGTTTGTTAGCAGCAAGAAGGAATCTTGTGCTGAAAGCCCCAGAGAGGAGGGTGAAGTCATATGTGCTGCTGGGGAAATAGGAGAGTATCTCTTTAATTCCTCTGTAGCGGTAAACAATGGGCTGTTGGGGGCAGGGATGGTCGTAACCAGTTCCTGTTCGGGTGACCAGATGTCCCAATTTTATAGGGACAGTCCCGATTTTGGGATCTTTTTCTTATATAGGCTCTTATTACCCCCCGACCCCCATCCCAATTTTTCTCACTTGCTGTCTGGTCACCCTAGTTCCTGTAGCCCCGAGGCTCAAGGCAGGTCCCTGCGGGAAGGGCTGGATAGAGCCAGCCCTTGTCCTGTGATCATCTTCCTGGGGGAGTGGGATGGTCAACCTTGTAACAGGGAGGCCTTCCCAGCTGCTGACTGCCAGGAAAATGTAGTTCAGGAGGGGACAGACCCAGCCCTAGGGTGCGCAGAAACATGTATCCTGGAGATGGACGTTAGGGTCCTGACGACCGCTGTGGTGGGAACAGACCCCAAAGGCTCTGTAGCTGGAAGCAAGCCCAACATGTGTGAAAGGGGGGAGATTTTGCTGGCCAGTGAAGGGTCTGTCATAGCTGGTAGCTGTGAGCCCACAGCTGAATCAGGGTCACCTTCCCTTTTGGGGGACACAGGAGTGTCTGCCTCAGAGAGGAACCCAGAGAGGGAAATCCAGATGGAAGGTGAGGGGGGACTGGAGGGTCTGCTCATCTTTTGTAGGAAGGCATTTCCCAAGGAGGAGGGTGAAGGATCTGCATCTGAAATGCCAGACCCCTCACCTGTGGAATCAGGTTTTAAGGGAAGACTGGGGGTCAAATCTCCTGGAGGGGACAGTCCACCCAGCTGACCTTTTGGGAACAGAGAGTGGGGTGACCGAGGGGACCTTACCAATCCAAAGCACTCCATTGAAAGAGGTTGTTCCTGCTATGCTTGTAGGGTGACCAGATAGCAAACATGAAATATTGGGACAGAGGGTGGGGGGGGTAATAGGAGCCTATATAAGAAAAAGACCCAAAAATCGGGACTGTCCTTATAAAATTGGGACATCTGGTCACCCTACGGTTGTAAAAGAGAAAACTGTCTCTTCAAGGCAGGAGGAAGAAAAACTTTGCATTTGGGATACTTCACAAGCAGGTGAGATCCAACACAAAGAGATTCCAGAGAAGGGGCCAAGGGCAGGCATGGTCGCAGTACACTCTTTCCTTGCCAAATCCTCAAACACATGCCTGAATTAAGAGCCTTCTCCAAAGAGGCAGGAGAATCTGTGTCTGAGCACCTACCGTGGTACACAAAAGGATTGGGAAATGCAGTGGACACTGGGCAAGCCAGGCTGTGTGAACAAAATCTGTCCGTCTGTTAAATTGGCTGTTAATCTTATGCCTTTTGCTATTTCATCTATGGGTCAAGACAAAGGAGTTGATGCTAATAACAAAGCCTTTGAAGATGTGTGACAACATGATTTTTGGAAAAACGTTTGTACATACTAGGGATGGTGACAAGACAGTCCCACAAGCATGTTGCTTTTCAGCTTATACCTGTAGACAAGCTGGAAGCTTGGCACAGCAGCAAAAGCATAACAGGCCTATGCTACTGTGTGGAAGGGAAAACTGAGGCACATCACCTCATGGCATTGGTGGCTAAATGCCAAGACACCTTAACTTTTACAGATATTGCTATCTGCATTCTGTTAGCAATACTACATCCCAACATGTTTTCAGGCACCTAGAGACCAGGAACCCCAAACCTTGCTAGGATACCATAGGGTTTAAAGGTATTGCAAGAGGGTGTGTAACCAGAGACAAACAGGGATTTTACATGTACTCCTCCGCCATGGACAGTGTCCAAGACTCTGGCAGTAAGTTCAGGAGGAGGGTGTGACGTTGCACTCCATAATGTTTTATGGAAATATGCTTATGACTGTAAATATGATGTAATTGGAATATGCTTCATGCATAAGGTCTCTCATAAGGTATCATTACAAAACTTATTTCTATGTCTGGCATTAGGAGAATAAGATATAAACTTTTATTACTAATGTAAACATATTAAGTCAGGGGTTCCCAAACTTAGTTTGCTGCTTGTTTAGGGTAAGCCTCCGGTGGGCCGCGAGACGCTTTGTTGGCCAATGGGAGCTGAGGGAAGCGGCGTGAGCCAGGCCACCACTTCCTGCAGCTCCCATTGGCCGAGAATGGTGAACCACCACCACTGGGAGCTGCAAGTGGCCGTACCTGCAGATGCTCAGGTAAACCAAGTGTCTCACAGCCCACCAGGGGCTTACCCTGAACAAGCCGCGAACCAAGTTTGCAAACTCCTGTATTAAGTGGACGCTTAAGGGTGCTTCAGAATCAATTAACTGTGAATGGGTTTGTTTACTTGCAAGCCTTCGTGTGTACCTGTCGGCCAGCTCCTAGGTAATGAATGAGGTCTCACAGGGACATGTGATCATGTCACCTGAACTGGAATCCATCTTAAACCTGATGCTTTTCCATTTAGAAGGAGGGGTGGGGACCCAGAGACACAAAAGATTCCCACCTTGTGCCAAAGCTATAAAAGGGGGTGGAACAGAACAAAGGGGGTCCCAGTCATGGAGAAAGCCCCTGCTTTTCACCTAAGTTACTACCTGAGCTGGAACTAACAAGGACTGTACCAGGGGAAAGGATTGGGCCCAGACTAGGAAGGAGTCTAGTCTATGAAAGAAGCTTATTGGAACATCTCTGAGAGTGAGATATTACTTGAATCAGTTTCTTAATGTATTAGGCTTAGACTTGCGTGTTTTGCTTGATTTTGCTTGGTAACTTACTTTGTTCTGTCTGTTATTACTTGGAACCACTTAAATCCTACTTTTTATACTTAATAAAACCTGGGGGAGCAAACAGCAGTGCATATCTCTCTATCAATGTTATAGAGGGCAAACAATTTATGAGTTTACCCTGTATAAGCTTTATACAGAGTAAAATAGATTTATTTGGGGTTTGGATCCCATTGGGAACTGGGTGTTTGGGTGCTGGAGATAGGTGACCTGCAGAGCTGTTTTCACTTAAAGCCTGCAGCTTTGGGGGCGTGACCAGACCTGGGTCTGTGTTGCAGCAGGCTAGCTTGCCTGGCTCAACAAGGCACGGTTTTGGAGTCCCAAGCTGGCAGGGAAAATGGGCTCAGAGGTAAATTCAGCACATCAGGTGACAGTGCCAAGGGGGTCTCTGTGACCGAACCCGTCACACCACTGAAATGAATTTGGCCCCCCTCTCCTCTCTTAGGATTCATGTAGCATATCAGCTCAGAACTTGGGAGTGGGAGCCAATTAATTTTATTATTATTTGTATTACCATAGCAGCATACCCTAGAAGCCTCAGTCATGGATCAGGACCTTGTTGTGCTAGGTGCTGTACAAATTCAGAACTAGAGACAGTTCCTGACCTAAAGAGCTTACAATTTAAGTAATCATCTGTAATCGTGTCTTAACTTAAACATTTCAATTCTAAACTTTTTCTGACATGGCCCTTTGCACAAAAGTTGAACAATTCTGTTTTCTAATTTGGCTATGTTGTCACGTGATAAGTTTTGGATCAATTTTTCCCCACTTTAGAATTGCAATTAGTGTGGTGTACTGAAGAATGTTAAAGCACCACAATGGTGTTCTTGAATAAAACATTTACATTTTAATAAACAGAGAAAGACATGTTATAAAGAGTGAGAGATCAGAAAGCAATTTAACCAGAAGACATTCTCTTGCAGTACCTCCAACTCTGTACTTATCGGTCAGAAGAGCAAGTTAAATAATTAATTACAACAATGTAACATCTTTTGTCTTTTTTCAAACTGTGTCTACACTTAAAATGCTATAGTGGCTCAGCTGTAGTGCTTCAGTGTAGATACTGCCTACACTGATGGAAGGGATTCTCCCATTGGCATAGGTAATCCACTTCCCCTAGAGGTGGTAGCTAGGTTGACAGAAGAATTCTTCCATTGACATACCACTGTCTATATGGGCTCTTAGGTCTGTTTAACTATACTGCTCAGTGCCAGTGGTATGGATTTTTCACATCCCTCAGTGACACAGTTATGCCAACTTAATTTTCGGTGTTGACCAGGCCTTACTGAAGTGATGGGAGGTGTTCTTCTATTAGCGTAGGTAATCCACCTCCCTGAGAGGGGGTAGCTAGGTCGATGGAAGAATTCTTCCATTGACCTACCACTGTCTTTACCAGGGGTTAGGTTGACTTAGTTATGTCTCTCAGGGGGGTGGATTTTTCACATTCCTGAGAGAAGTAGCTATGCCAATGTATCTTTTCAGAGTAGACCAGCCCTAAAGTACTCAAAGTCAGTAGGGACACACTGAACACTATTTAAGCCAAGTGCAAAGAGACTCAGAAATTAACCACTTAGGTTGCCAGAATAAACTGTTGTGCACATTGTCACAGTTCAGGGCAAATGCTCCTGTTTTTCCCCTTCATGGTCCAGCAAAGGCACCCACTCTAGGCTCCCAACTCCCCAACTGCTACATCTCTTGGTTGAAGACCGACATTTCTCTTACTCCTGGACAGGAGTTTTTCCAGGCTGCACAGCTCAGCCCAGTCTTACACTGTGAGTTCCCCAGCAAGACAGACTGCCTCAGCAGGCCTGCTGTGTTTTATCCTCAGAGGCTATAAACAGCGTAATTGCCCACAATTATAAGGTACCAGACCGCTTTTCTAAGCAAACATATACATTTTTAAGATGAAAGCATTACACAGAAAACATATTAAAACAATAAAAGAACCTACACTCGTGCTAATAAGCTTATCAGAGACCATTCCTGCTCTAACAAGGACTTTGGTAGGAGTCAGTCTTGCAAACCCCACATAGGGGTTTTTCTGTGGTTAGAAGTTCATAAAACCTTTTGCTCAGAATCAGAACACTCCATTAAAATGTGAGTCACTCTTTTATACCTTTGGGGCATTTGATCTTCAGACTCTGGGAACAGGTAATCAGCAGACTATGGGGTTCTCCTCAGGGTGTAGTTTTAAAAGGTTGTATCTGAGGTAAGAACTTGCATTCACCACCTCCCAAGTACTTCCTTGGAAACCCACTCAACTAGAAGTTCATTCTTGTCTGGTACATTGTTTAAAAAAGTCCTTCGAGGCTCAGATCACCTGAAAAAGAGCTTGTATCTCTCTTGCCCACAGAAGTTGGTCCTATAAAAGATATTACCTCACCTATCTTCTCTCTCTAATATCCTGGGACCAACACGGTGACAACAACACTGCATAAACATATATTTAACAGTGATAAAAATCAGCTGTTAATAAATGGTTGAGCTATTAAAAAGTACAACTTACAGCAGAAATTTTGAACTCAGTATCCCTGAAAAAGGAAACAGAGGGATATATCTTCAGCTGAAGTCAATAGAGCTGTGCCTGCTTACTCTAGCTGAGGCTCTGGTCCAGAAGCTATATCCTCCATTTTATGGACATTATGTTTTAACATAAGTGGGAATTTAGATATATTATTTTGGCCAGGACAGGGCTTTCATATCATTCCACTGATGTAACAGAAACATATTGAATGAAAAGATAACATAAAATTCAATATTGAGGCTATAAAGTTCAAACAAAGTGCATTGCTTAGTTCAACAAAGACTCATTCACAATGTCATGATGATAAAAATTTAATTTACTGCTATTCAAACAAAAACAAGAGAACATTTTCCCATGCTTTTTTCGATATATAGAACACCTATTCAAATGAATTGGTGTGGGTGATTTCTATGAAAACACTAAAACAATAATGTTTTGATGCTCCACATTGTCAAAGCAATACCTCAATTCCACATCAAGTTTGATCCTGCATAAATAGTGAGGTTAATGTTATAATTCTAACCTGGTTTCAAGTCACAATTGAGAGCCATACAGAGATATACAGGCCAAAATCCTCATGGACCTATCTGAGGAGAGGATGGAAAGGGAAGTGTCACTGCTGTGGCATTGGTCTCCCATTTCCATGACCCCACAAAAGCTCCTCCATGGAGACTCCATGAGGACTAGGCTTCTCTACTGGGTAGAGGTTAGGCTGTGATTAAAGGCTTTAGTTGGGGGAAGAAAGAAAAAAAAGACACAGAATGTTGAAGGTAAGCTGACTCTGTAAGGTGTCAATGCAGATGTGCAGGTCCAGTGAAGAAGTTGGTGAAGCAACACCACCACACTTACAGAAAACAGGGCCTGGAGCAAAGCTGGTCTCTAGGCAACCTAACAAGCCCAGCTGGCCTGTAGCAGGCTGCCTAATTAGCTACACTGCCTGATTGGTTGGAAGAGTCAACAGACTGGCTCAAGCCCACCAGCAGCAGGAGCTCAGTGGCTGCTCAAAGCATTAACCCATGGCTGTGATAGCTCCTGTGCCTGCTTGTTCCCTGCCTTGCCCCAGGTAACCGAGTTCTGACCCTCAGCTCCAATTCCTGACTTTGACTTTGGCTCTGACCCTTTGCTCTGGCATCTGGGGGTCTGACTCCTGCTCTCACCACTGGGCATGACCACCCACATCCTGATCCTCAAAACCATCAAAGAATTCCACAGAATCCAGTTATATTTACATTGCAATTAGAAAGTATGATCGCCAGTACATCTAGACATACCTGTACTAGCCATGGAGCTAGTACGTAGCCATGGACGTGCAAGTGGTGGGAGGGGTTAGCTATCCGGAGTATGATCCCATCCAAGACCCTAGGTAGGAACTCAGGGTGGCTAGCCCCACTCACACCTCTGAGGCTACACTATTTTTAGTGCACTAGTTTGATCAGCACTAGCTTGGGTATGTCTCCTTGAGCTGGGAAGTGCAGATAATACCCTGCATCAAAGCTAGCTCAAGCAACAAGAGCAGTGAAACTGCAGCAGCAATGTCCCCAGGGTCCTGGGCAGACAGAGGTACCCTGTGCAGCTGCCTATGCTGCTGCAGCGTCACTGCTGTCGTTAATCAAGCTAGCTTTGATCTATGTCTACCTGGGCTGCAATCACACCTCCTGATTGCAATGCTTCCAGTTCCCTATATGTAAATAGCCTGTGCCAGGGATGATTCAGATATGAAAATGGTACTCCTACTTTACCATATGTTACAAAACCTCATACACTACAAACCAACTATGGTAACTGTAATAACGGTGTGATACACAATATTTCCAACCCCAAATGTTCATAAATCATGAGTCAGTTCCCACTCCAAAATTAAGACACTGACTTAAAAATAATTTAATTTTTTTTTTTTTTTTTTTGCCTTGTGCGTTTTGATCCCTAAGGTGTCACACTTTCAAGATTTTCTCCACATTCCAGTGGGCTAGAAACTTACTATTTAAAATGAAAGGTGAGAGTCACACATTGCAACATTACTTCAGTAGTTGTAGCTTTAAGAAAAAAACACAAAATATTATAAAGCTGATGATAAAATCATAATATTTGGCAACACTGGAAATGCTGTTAAGAAGCTTTTTTCCTGCCTCCTATCAAATGACATAGTCAGCGTTGCAAAATGTTATACCTCTGTCATATGAGTTTTATACATGCTTTCAATGCAAAAAGCAGGTGAAATTCATAGTGACTGAATTTTGCTTTGAGATATTGAGGTTTATCTCCAGAAGGGTGAAGTCCAGACTCTATTTTTATGGACAAAATTTTTACTCACAAAATTTGACACCAAAAAAATTAAGTGCAAACACAAAACTACACCTGTAACTAACAAATAGCTCCTGCAATAAAACAGATACATTAATCAGATTTGTTTCCCTATGTAAACTGTAGGTGCAAAATGCACTCACTTAAAACGAAGCAACCCTTTAAAAAGATAACTGTTTAGATTACAACGAGAAATTGAAAGCAAATATCAGGAGTTGCAAACCCACATAGATTAAAATCCAGAAAAGGATTGTGAAGTGTAATGGCCATTTTTTGCACCATTTTAGAAATAATTATGTGCTTGTCAATACAGTGTTACAACCAATTAAAACTGGTAATTTTTCAGAGAATCAAAAGTTTGTATGCAGGAAGAGGTTTTATATATTTTAATGGTAATGAGTATTATTTTAGAGCCCAATCCTGCACTTTTTTCACAAGATTTTATTTCAAGTATTTAATTGTGATGGTGGTGCCAAGGTCTTTCAGAATGCACGTTTAGAAGTTCAGAATGTAGGGATCTGAAGGGTGAGAGTTTGAAATGCAGTGTGCAGTGTTTAAAATAACAGCTCTGCACAAACATGCAAGATAATTACCTTCTGAAATAATACTCATCATTAGCAATTCAGATACAACTCTGCTTGATGCTATTCTATGGGTCACCTGGACAAAGGGTCATCAAATTAATGTATTGTTAGCGCACAACTGAGACACTGAAATAAAATGAGTTATACAAATCAGCTTCTTCTTGCCGAGGATTTACAAATCTAATCCTTTGCTGGACCCAGGACCTTCACTTAGTATTGTCTAATGCTGCGGTATGTCAGTGAATTAGTCGTGTTTCCGTATTCATATTTAATGTTAAGCCAGAGATGCTAAAGGAGAGTGCCAAACAGTTAAATAAATAAATAAAATAAATTGGAGAAATCTGAAATTCAACCTTTCAGATGTTTGGCACATGGTGCTTGTGGCAATAATAATAATAACAATATTTTTAAATGCTTTCTCTTAAAAGGAGACTTCCAACCAAAAACTTAAACTTCTATCTGAATTTGTTTTACCTATTTTTTTTAACAGTAAATCCTATTACTATAACTGAAAAAGGACACAGGAAAATAGTATCTCTATTTTTTCCAGTTTACTTATTTGTGCATTTTTAACCAATATTTTCTGCATAGTTTGACAGTTTTCCATGTAGAGTCATTAATGACTCTATTCTGTAAACATTTATACATTTAATTTTACACAGGTGAATAGTCCTATTAAATTCGATGGGACTAACTCACATGATGCGTAAAATTAAGCATGTGTGTTTGCAGGAACAGGGTGTTGGTCATTTCCCCCTGTTTGTGTGGGTCTTTTACACAGCAATGGGAAAGAGAAAAATGTTTAAAAATAGGAAAACATGGATATAAGAACGTAAGAACAACCATACTGGGTCAGACCAGTGATCCATCTAGCCCAGTATCCTGTCTTCTGACAGTGGCCAGTGTCAGATGCTTCAGAGGGAATAAACAGAACTGGGAAATTATTGAGTGATCCATTCCCAGCTTCTGGCAGTCAGAGATTCAGGGATACCAAGAGCATGGTATAGCATCCCTGACCAAGTTAGCTAATAGCCATTGGTAGACCTATCATCCATGAAATTATCTAATTATTTTTTGAACCCAACTATACTTTTGGCCTTCACTACATCCCCTGGCAATGAGTTCCACAGGTTGACTGTGTGTTGTGTAAGATGGTTTTCCTCATGTTTGTTTTAAACCTGCTGCCTCTTATTTTCCTTGGTGACCCCTACTTCTTATGTTATATGAAGGGGTAAATTGCATTTCCTTATTCAATTCTCAATACCAGTCAAAATTTTATAGACCTCTATCATACCCTCCATTAGTTGTCTCTTTTCCAAACTAAGCAGTCTCAATCTTTTTAATCTCTCCTCATATGAAGCTGTTCCATACTCTTAATCATTTTTTCTGTACATAGTATCCAAGGTGTAGGCATACCATGTATTTATACAGTAACATTATGAAGTTGTCTATCTTATTATCTGTCCCATTCCTAATTATATCCTAACATTCTGTTAGCTTTTTTGCCTGCTGCTGCACATTAAGCAGATTTTTCAGAGAACTATCCATGATGACTCCAAGATCTCTTTCTTGAGTAGTAACAGTTAATTTAGATCCCATCATTTTATATGTATAGTTGGGATTATGTTTTCCAATGTGCATTACTTTGCATTTATCAATACTGAATTTCATCAGCCATTTTATTGTCCAGTCACCCAGTTTTGAGAGATCCTTTTGTAGCTCTTTGCAGTCTGCCTGGGACTTGAGTATTTGAGAATTATCGGTTTACCATCTGCAATTGCCAGGATCACCTCTGGAGCCTTTTTAAAAAATTGGCGTTAAATTAGCTCCAGTATCTGATACAGAGGTGGATTTAAGTGATAGCTTACATACCACTATTCTTCTTGGCTCTCTGAGCTCTGGTCAAGTGTTTGTAGTGTCTTGGTCTATCCAAGGCCATGATCAAGTGTCTTGATGTTTCTGGTCTTTTGGCCTCGAGATGAAAACCTAGTCTTTGCTTCTGGGACCTTGAAGTGAAAAAATGTTCTCCAATTTCACATTTGAATTCCTTCAGAACACTTGAATGAATATCTTTTGTTCTTGGTGACTTATTACTGTTTAATGTATCCATTTCTTCTAAGACCTCCACTATCTACACCTCTATAAAGGATAGTTCCTCAGATTTGTCACCTAAAAAGAAAGGCTCAGGTCTCCCACAAAGAATTCATTTAGTTTCTCCACAACAGCTTTGTTTTCCTTGAATGCTCCTTTAGCACCTCGATCATCCAGAGGCCCCACTGATTGTTTGGCAGGCTTCCTGTTTCTGATGTACTTAAAAAAAATTGCTGTTAGTTTTTGTGTCTTTTGCTGGCCGCTCTTCAAATTCTTTTTTGGCCTGCCTAATTATACGTTTACACTAGACTTGCCAAAATGTATGCTCCTTTCTATTTTCCTCACTACAATTTGACTCCCAAGTTTTAAAGAATGTCATTTTGCCTCTAACCACCCTCTTTTACTCTGTTGTTTTAGACATGGTGGCATTTTTGGTCCCCTTACTAATTTTGTTTATTTGGGGTGTACATAAAGTTTGAGCCTCTATTGTGGTGTCTTTAAATAGTTTCCATACAGCTTGCAGGCATTTCACTATTGTGACTGTTCCTTTTAATTTCTGCTTAACTAGCTTCCTCATTTTTGTGTAGCTCCCCTTTTTGAAGTTAAATGTTACTGTGATGGATTTCTTTGGTATCCCCCCTGCCCCCCAAACAAATGTAATTACACTATAGTCACATTATTGAGCGGTTCAGCTATATTGACCTGTTGGACCAGATGCTGTGCACCACTTAGGACTAAACCCAGAACCGCCTCTCCCACTGTGGGTTCCAGGACCAACTGCTCCAAGAAGCAGTCATTAATGGTATGTAAAAAGTTTATAAGAGCAGTAAAACTGGCAGGACAGACTCAAGGGTAGATGAAGCACCTGAAACTGCTTTTAACTCATTTCATTTTCAACTGACTAGATTTCAAGTCAATGTCTCCCTTGTTTCCCCACCCCTTGTGTTCTTGAACAAATCTGAAAAAAAATCCATTTATAAACAATTCGATTTATCATTCATATTTTCTTTTTTCTTTCTCTTTCTTAGTTCTTTACTATTTGTTTTTAAAGAATGGATTTCCTCCAGCTGCTTATAACCTGAGTCACTGAAGTTGAAACCAGATACTGGAGATTGGTATCATGTAACTGGATATCCTCATCCCAAGAATACCTGCCACTAATGTTTGGAGGGGAAGAGATGTTGGGACCTGCCTACTACCTTCCTCATAAGCAAGTAGAAGGCTCTCCTTGAGCAAAAATTCCCATATTTAAAATAAAGGTCATGATTCATTCTGTTTGAAGCTCAGGCCATGGTTCAGGGGAATTCTTATTTTAAACAAACTGGTTCAACTACACCTTATTATAATCCTTTGTGAGATCATAATAATTTCTTATGCAACCAACTGTGATGTCATAAACAATACTATAGCTTCAGGAATGAGCAATATACTCTTCTGATGAATTGGGAATATATCTGTACAATTTCTAAATTCTGTGTGAGACAAGTAACCCTATGTGTCTATGTCAGGCAGCAAATTCCCTGTTGAATGTGCTGCCTTTTGCATTCTCCATGGACTGTTTGCTTCCATTTTGGGTTCAGATTCCAGAGGCTGGGGACAAAAGATGACTTAAGAACACAATCATTCGAAATCCGTTCGATATAGACAAAAAATTGGTCCCTGCTCAGAACTGATTAGTAGCCCGGGGGATGTCACTTTGGCAACAAAGTCACTTGGCAGAGGTTTGTGTTCATGTGGGGAAGCTGGGAAGAGTGTCACCTAACGCAAAAGGGGCTGATTATTTTAAAAGGGAAGAAACTGGTCTGCTCAGGGGTTCATCTTCTCCAATTCATGAGAGAGAGCAACCACTGATCATGTAAAAACCTGAATGGGGCAGAGGACATCCTGCCTGCCTTCCTAGACATGGATGGTCCCCAGGGATTCCCATAGGAAAGGTGAGATAGAAAGTGAGGGCATTGCAGTTTCAGATGTTTATTGTTTTATATGATCTGTTCTCTCCTGAGCTTTACATGATTAAGTATTAAAGAACATAAATGTGTTAGACTATGCAAAGTGTACGGAACTCCATTAAAGTGCACTTTGGACCTTTTAGTTTGTGCCAACAGGGTCTACACCGATCAGTTAGTGTGCACCATGTTAGTTACCTGGTAGAAATCACCCCTCCTCCTTCCCCCTGCCCACCCCTCCATACTGTCCATTGCTGTCCCATGTAGATAATCCCTTACATACTATGGTGCCACAATAAAAACACTTATTAATAGAAAATATATTACATATTTGTGCTTTCCAAATAAGCCTTCCTTTGGTTCTACAAAATCAAAAAAGTTCTGCTTGCTCTCGTGTGAGCATTTACAGTTAACATATACATCAACCTCCATTGCTAAAAGGATATAGTCAAGGAATTTTTCATTGTTTTCATTTTTTAAAATTAAGCTTAAAACTCAACTTTTATCTCTTACCAATATTTTCCTTGTTCCCATATTCCATATGGTGTTTTTTTATGATAGGGTTGTGCATGAATACTATCTTCCTCACTGAATAAGAATAATTTAAATATATGTATTAATATGTATACATACTTAGTCAACAGATATAGAACAATATATACTATTTTCATAACAGCCTTAACGATGTCCTGTTAATGTAGGCTTCACAGTTCTATTAGCCTTGTTTTTCTTCTAAAAACTCAAAGGAAATTCAACATCTACCAGCCCTAGTGAAATTTCTAGTAGACTCCTTTGGAATAGTTCATGTGATCGCTTTAAAACTGAAATTGGTCAACTGGAATTTCTGTTAGAAAAAGAGATTCTCCTCTTTAAAATGTCTACTGTATCCTTCCAAGACAATATTCTCAGGATGTCATTTTGTACTTTAATGAATATCTACAGACAATAAAAAACAATATACAAGCAAGGTGTTACAAACAATTAACTTTATTGTCAATGTCCTTCTAAATTCCAGAATGTTTTAACAACAAATGATTTGATAACCATGTCAGACCAGCAGATGATAAGTTTCCTGAATGCAGGGATACAAATTAAAAAGTAAGTTGATATGACATTTAAATCATAGGTTTCATATTGCCCTAATATGTTCTCACTCTAACTTCACTGGCTTTCATGTTATAAAAGAAATTATGGATTTCAGAGAAGTCTCAAGCTTTAGTGCCAATTACATTGAAGAGAAATATGACCATTATTATACAGTGATAAGTAGCAGATGGTTTGCTCATTTTGGGCAATGAAGAGTCAATTAGTTCAATAGGCTTCAGATCAGGCACTTTTGTTCTTCCTTCAAGAAGATAAACTGGAGAAGGTTCAGAGAAGTGCCACAAAAATGGTTAAAGGATTAGAAAATCTGCCTCATAGTGATAGACTCAAAAAGTGTAATCTATTTATTTTAACAAAGAAAAGATTAAAGGGTGACTTGATTACAATCTTCAAGAACCAACATGGGGAACATATATTAATAATGTGTTCTTCAGTCTACCAGAGAAAACTATAACATGATCCAATGGCTGGAAGGTGAAGCTAGACAAATTCAGATGGGAAATAAGGCATACATTTTTTATAGTTCCATAATTAACCATTGGAACAATTTACCAAGGTCAAATTAGATGATCCATTTGGCTTTGGAATCCTTTGGGCTTTGGAATCTATGAATCTATTAATATCTCACAGGTGACCCCCTATCTCTATAAGAAATTGGACCAACCCCCTGGATTTGAACACCCCTGTATCTGTGCAAGAGACGCATAGAATCAGGAGTCAAATATTGCAGTTTGACTGGGGCCAGCTGGCCTAATAAACTTATAAGGGAAATCACAGAATAAAGATGAGCCCATAACTAAAATATGTCTATTTTATATTGCAGCAGAAATCTCTTTAAACAAAAGATTAATACTTTTCTTTTAAGAAAAAAAAATCACATATTCCAAAATGGTTGAAAATGAAAGTCAAATGGGATTATAAGTATATTTAATATGTACAAAAATATTGCTACTAGGTCAGGTACATTAAATAATGAAATACCATATGTAAAATTCTCTTAAAGAAAATTACATGCTATGCACCTATTTGTCCCATTCACATCACCACAATGTCTTGTTCTGCAGATAGGTTTGCATAATTCTCAGATTGGTTCAAACATTTAGCTTTGTGTATCTGTGTGGAATCCACTAGTTGGGTTCTCATGAAAACACATAGGTATAATATTCCATCTTCCTGACTAAAAATGTCCTAAGTATACACTGAATATACAACTCCCAAGATATTAAATATATTTTAAAACATATATTCAAATAGACTACCAATACAACAATAGCTGTTGGATATTTAAGAGCATCTTTTAAAAAAATGTATTTTCTTGCTGTCAGCTATATACAGGGAAAATAAATATGTCTGTGCAATTCATGCTATGAGCTTGCAATGCCTGTTGTACAGCTGTTCACATCAGGATGATTCATTGGTTAAGGTCAGGCATTTTGGCATTGATGAATTAATATTCCAAGTCAGAAGATGAGAATAACCAGAGCCTGGAATCTCTTAAGGATAAGTATAGCAAAGCTCGGGGGGAAGAATGCATCTAGCACATGAGGTGGTTAGTTTAACCAGCAATGAAGCAAGTGATCTCACATTAGGATGCAGCTGAGTAGCATACCTTGGGGCAGTGGTTCTCACTGGGGTATGCAGAGGTGTTCCAGGGGGTACATCAACTTATCTAGATTTTTGCCTAGTTTTAAAACAGATTACACAAAAAAACCCAGCGAAGTCAGTACAAACTAAAATTTCATACAGGCAATGGCTTGTTTAGATTGCTCTATATACTGAAATGTAAGTACAATATTTATATTCCAATTAAATTATTTTATAATCATATGGTAAAAATGAGAATGTAAGCAATTTTTCAGTAATAGTGGCTGTGATATTTTTGTATTTTAATGTCTGATTTTGTAAGCAAGTACTTTTTAAGTGAGGTGGAACTTGGGGGTACGCAAGACAAATTAGACTCCTGCAAGGGGTACAGTAGCCTGGAAATGTTGAGAGCCACTGCATTGAGGGAAACCAAGAACAGATAGCCAGTGATTTAAAAAAAATTTACTGTATATCACTGCCCTCAACAAGACTTATCAAAAAGCAGAAAAACTCTTGAATGTTTGGTGTCAATCATTAAACTGAGTCAAAAAGGGAATATAAGTGTTCATGCATATGTATTTATACCACATCCATGGTGAAAATACCCATACAGATGATTCCTTTGTTTCTGCAATCATGTGACAAGCTTTATATAATAATTCTGATCTCCTCACCTGAAATCCAATGAGACTACAGTCCATATAAAAACAACCAACCATAAAGGAGATATTTTGGCTCTTTTTCAACCAAATTTTAGGAAATTTCCTTCACAACAATAGCGGTAGGACATGAAGTTTGGCCAGTACTCATTGCTGGAACAGGTACAGATTCATGGTCCACCATCCAATCATACTGCCATCAGGAATAGAACATATGACTGCTTTATTCCATGGGAGAGGCAAAAGGAATCCTTCCTTTCCAATGAGAAAGAACACTTTTTTAACCCTGACAGATCAAAAGTTGGGAACTTAAAAGTTATGTTCATTTTTAAAGCTTTGTATTATTTAATAGTTATGATGTTTCCTTTCCTTTGACTCCTATACAGTTAGATTCATGGTAATTGAGGTTCTCATCCAGCAAAGCCAATGTTAAGTTTAATCACATGATTAAGTGCTTTGCTGAATTCGAGCTAAGGCATGTGGTTTTACAGGTAGAGGGATATGGAAAACAGTACCAATAAATAAGTCTAGAACTATAAAATAGAATATATATACAAGATATATGTGGTATATACTGGATAAGTGATGGCGTGGTAAGGTGTGTCATGAAGATTGCATTGGCACTTGTTTGGCAAGGATGGTTCATGGGTAAAGACCAGGCATTTTGGTACCGATGAATTAATATTCCAAATCAGCAGATTAGAATAACTAGAGCCTGGAATCTCTGAAGAATAAGGTTTGCCAAGCTCAGTGGGGGGGAAACACATCTAGCTCATTTAGTAAGACCTTCATCACTCATTCATGGTTTCACCACGAGTAATGAGGTCCTTCTAAGCTCATGGCAACAAAATCTTTCCTGTCTTCTTACATGTCATATTAAGGAGCAGCAGGAGCTTCAGCTGAGTTTGAATTATAAACTGAATTTTGCCATCCCACTAACTTGTAATTTAGATCTGGGATTGATGTAGAATTTTTCTACTATATTTTAATTAAATTGGACAAAGGGATCCTGTTTTATGACATCCTTAAACTAAAAGTGCTGACTAGAATCTTCCTAAAGATGAAGCAAGGGACGCTTCTCCCAAAGGCTCCTCCATATCTCTAGAGATATTGGTGAAATTATACAGTTGTACTTATACCAGTATAACGCCCCATGTGGGCACAATTATTTCAGAATAAGTGTGCCTTTATCCAGTTTAGTTTATGTTGCTTGAAAGTGGTAATCAGTGGGGAAAATTCCCATTGTCTTCAGAGAGGCAGCATTTCACCCATTGTCCCCTTCAAAGGGCATGGCTACACTGCCCTACAGTTCAGACAATGAGAACTGTGAATAGCAGTGCATGCCAAAATGCTGTGCTGTCACTCCCCTGTGTGGATGCTGTGGGAGCAAGCATAAAAGTCCCCGAGTTCTCACAAATTTAGTCCTCTTCAAACAGGATTGGACGAGTGCGAACTAGGAACCTTTAAGTTCACAGCCGCAGTGTCCATGCAGGGGAGTGACAGCGCAGCACTTTGGTGCACAGTGCTCTTCACACCTCTCATAGTCTGAACAGAGGGCAGTGAAGCCGTCATACCCAAAGACAGTTCTTCCAGCACTAGAGCTCCAGCAGTGAACCCTCAGCTCAGCATGACTCAGCCTTGTAAGATCCATTATTGAGCCCTTGATGTTGCAATCTCTTTTGATTTTATTAAACGATGCATATCCATTGGTGCTTAGATATTGGCATTATGGCAGCCTTATAAATGAGGCAGATAGCCATAGGCCCACAGTCAGCAGCAATATAATTGGAACTGAATTTGGTTACTCAGCTCTTCTTTAAACATTTGCTTTACTTCTCTCCCATGTTTTACCTTCTACAATATTATTCATTCACAACCCCTAAAAAAGCATTCTGAAAATGCTAGCCGATATTCCTTCAACTCGGAAATGGATTATATGAATAACTAGAAAGCATGAAGAAGAATACTGTATAGGAAGTATCCTGCCAATGCTCAGTTTTCTATTTTGTCTACCTTACTGAACTCTCATTAAAAGTATCATGACCTCAGATTAAACTATCCCACTTTATTAGTTGTGTTTCACACATTCGATCCACGTGGTAAATCAGAAGGAACATAGGGCTTATTATATTTCATGATAAATTTAAAACGATCATTCTTCAATTTTGGCATCTAATAAACGCTACATTTTAGGGTTTAAAATATCGTCACTATTGAACAAACACTGAAAAAAGGAACTAGATATGTATTTGTTGGGATAAGGATGTTTCCCTATCCCAGCAAATACATATCTCAGATATCCCAGATTTCTGTTTAATCAGCCATCTTTATTCAAATATTTCTTTATTTTACGCATCCCTAGATGGCAATGTAACAAACATAATATTACACTCTGGTACACCTGTGATAGGCATTTACACCCTGCCTCCCCCTCTTCCCCTCCCCCACCCACTGCATATTCTAGAAGACATTTTGTTATTGTGAGTAAGTTTCTCCATTAAATATTATAGAAGGAGATTAATTTTCTATCAAGGGGATATTTTTGATTGGGCAACAGCATGACAATTGGTTTGAGTGAGAAAATAATATGCATCATACAAGGTGAATAAATAGATTTAGAGACTTTAAAATTCCCCTTCCTTTCTTTTCCCAAATGAATGGCTCCATTAATTTCAATAGGTATATTTGGTTTAGAAAGTAGTCTGAACTAATGAACCATTAGAAAATATATATACTTATCTCTGCAGATACCTGAACCAGTCCCATCTTTGATTAATCATTCACATGCAGTTGTTATGGCCCCCCTAGTTAGTCTGTGTCTTTGCTTTTTTTGTGAAAGTACATTTGGAAATACTGAAATTCATTATAGGATGAAATCGAAGATACTGTATATGCAATATGTTCCAATATTAATAATCAAAATAGCTATAGAATTATTCCAATAACAAGGCATTTCATTTCTAAGAACTTTCCTGCATTAATTTTTTTTAAATGAGCTTAGTTAATTTTATTACTATTTGGTTAAAATTATTAGGATGTACATTATGTACTTTAGTGCTCATGTAAATGAGAGCTCAGTCTGGATGAATACTTCAGAAAATTTTAAATCTTGTCTGTAAAATCCAGGAATTTTCAATAATTGGAACTGAACATGAATCACAGAATCACAGAAATGTAGGGCTGGATAAAGACCTCTTTTTTCCATTAGGAAAATATATTCTCAGACAATTAGCAATTTCTGAATATTTTTGAATGTATATATTAACAGAGAACATAATGTTTTTTGCCTGTGAATGCATGTTACAATTATACAATACTTTAAAATAGGTACGCAATCCACTTGTCCAGGGCTGATGTTCCACAAGTTATGGTGACATACGGTTACAAAAAAAAAAAAAAAAAAAAAAAAAAAGACCTGGACTTCTATGTAAGAAAGCAGACACATGCATAGAAACGTAGAATCGTAGGACTGGAAGGGACCTCGAGAAGTCTTCTAGTCCAGTCCCCTACACTCAAGGCAGGACTAAGTATTATCTAGACCAGGCCTGACAGGTATTTGTTAACCTGCTCTTAAAAATCCCCAATTATGGAGATTCCACCATCTCCCTAGGCAATTTATTCCAGTGCTTAACCACCCTGACAGTTAGGAAGTTTCTCCTAATGTCCAACCTAAACTGCATCATTCACCAATTTAAGCCCACTGCTTCTTCTCCTATCTTCAGAGGTTAAAGAGAATAATTTTTCTTCCTCCTCACTGTAACAACCTTTTATGTGCTTGAAAACTGTTATGTCCCACCTCAGTCTTCTCTTTTCCAGACTAAACAAATCCATTTTTTAAATCTTCCCTCACAGGTCATGTTTTCTAGACCTTTAAACATTTTTGTTGCTCTTCTCTGGACTCTCCAGTTCATCCACATCTGGACGCTACATTTTGGGAAAGAACTGGACACAATACTCCAGTTAAGGCCTAATCAGTGCAGAGTAAGTGGAGAATTACTTCTTGTGTCTTGCTTACAATATTCCTGCTAATACATCCCAGAATGCTGTTTGCTTTTTTCATAACAGTGTTACACATTTGACTCATATTTATCTGTAATATGACCCCCAGATCACTTTCTGCAGAACAACTTCCTGGGCAGTCCTTTTTCGTTTTGTATGTGTGCAACTGTTTGCTCCTTCCTAAATGGAGTACTTTGCATTTGTCCTTATTGAATTTCATCCTATTTATTTCAGACCATTTCTCCAGTTTTTCTAGATGATTTGAATTTTAATCCTATCCTCCAAAGCACTTGCAAGCCCTCCTAGCTTGGTATTGTCTACAAACTTTATAAGTGCACTCTCTATGCCATTATTTAAATCATTGATGAAGATATTAAACAGAATTGTACTCAGAACTGATCCCTGCGGTACCCCACTCATTATGCCCTTCCAGCTTGACTGTGAATCACTGATAACTACTCTCTGGGAACAGTTTTCCAACCAGTTATGCACTCACCTTATAGTAGCTCCATCTAGATCAGGGATGGGCAAACTACAACCCGTGGGCCACATCCGGCCCATCGGACCTTTTAATCTGGCCCTCGAGCTCCTGCCAGCGAGCAGGGTTGGAAGCTTTCCCAACTCTGGTGCTCCAGCCAGGGAGCTAGGTCGGGGGCTTGCCTTGCTCCACTCTGCGCGTGCAACAGCTCCGTGTGGCTCCCAGAAACAGGGGCAGGCAGGGGGCTCCGCACGCTGCCCCTGACCCAACCACCAGCTCTGCAGCTCCCATTGGCTGGGAACCGTAGCCAATGGGAGCTGCGGGAGCAGTGCCTGCAGACAGGGCAGCACGCAGAGTGGCGTGCCCCACCTCCATGTGGGAGCTGGAGGGGGGAAAGGCCGCTGTTTCCAGGAGCGGCTTCAGGTAAGGGCTGCCTGGATCCTGCACGCCCCAATTGCCTACCCCAGTCCTGACCACCCTCCAAACCCTTTGATCCCAACCCAGAGCACAATCCTGCACTTCAAACCCCTCATCCCCCGCCCCCCGCAGAGCCTGCACCCCCAGCCGGAGCCCTCATCCCCCCTGTGTGCTCCAATCCCCGCCCCAGCTGGCCCTCCATACAATTTCCAAACCAAGATGTGGCCCTCAGGCTAAAAAGTTTGCCCACCCCTGATCTAGATTGTATTTCCCTAATTTGTTTATGAGAAGGTCATGCGAGACAGTATCAAAAGCCTTACTAACGTCAAGATATACCACATCTTCTGCTTCTGCCCATCCAGTAAGCTTGTTACCCTGTCAACAAAAGCTATTAGGTTGGTTTGACATGTTTTGTTCTTGACAAATCCATGCTGACTGTTAGTTATCACTTTATTATCTTCTAGGTGTTGCAAATTGATTGCTTGATTATTTCCTCCATTATCTTTCTGGATGTTGAAGTTAAACTGACTGGTCTGTAATGCCCCGGGTTGTCCTTATTTCCTTTTTTATAGATTGACACTATATTTTCCCTTTTTCCAATCCTCTGGAATCTCTCTTGTCTTCCATGAATTTTCAGAGACAATCACGAACGGCTCAGATATTTCTTCAGTCAGCTCCTTGAGTATTCTACGATGTATTTCATCAGGCCATGGTGAATTAAAGACATCTAACTTGTCTAAGTAATTTTTAACTTGTTTTTTTACCTATCTTAGCCTCTGATCCCACCTCATTTTCACTGGCATTCATTAAGTTAGATATCCAATTGCTACTAAACTTGGCGAAAACTGGAACAAAAAAGTCATTTAGCACTTTCGCCATTTCCACATTTTATGTTATTGTCCCCCTCCACTCCACCCCCAATTGAGTAATAGGCCTACCCTGTCCTTGATCTTCCTCTTGCTTCTAATGTAGTTGTAGAATGTTTTCTTGTTATCCTTTATTTCTCTATCTAGTTTAATCTTGTTTTGTGCCTTGGCCTTTCTAATTTTGTCTCTACATACTTGTGTTATTTGTTTATATTCGTCCTTCGTAATTTGACCTGGTTTCCACTTTTTATAGGACTCTTTTATGAGTTTCAGATAATTGAAGATCTCCTCGTTTAGCCAGGATGGTCTCTTTCCATACTTCCTGTGCATGTTTTGCACAGCACAGAAGAAGAGAGATTAATTTTAGAAACAAAATGACAAGCAGTTTCATCAAGGAGAAAACAGTCTTGGAAATGACACTGGTCATGTTCTTTCCCGGTTGTCTTCCCCTCCACTCCCACACCCCCAGTATTTTATGAGTCTTACATCAAATGTTGGGGTTGGGCTGGATCCTGGATTAGAATGTTAGGGAAGACAGACGGAAGCAGCATGGTATTGCTCATCATTATTTTTTCTGACCGCACTGTAAACAGTCAATCATAAAGGACATTGCAATATGAAACATTCAAGAGTCATCCAGACCTCACCCGAGTACCGTGTGGGAGGCTTATGAGGGAAGCATCTGTGCTGCTGGTGACATTCTATATTTAGCACTGGTGAGACCCCTTTGGGAATACTGTGTCCAGTTCTGATGTCCACAATTCAGGAAGGATGTTGATAAATTGGAAAGGGTTCAGAGAAAAGCCATGAGAATAATTAGAAAACATGCCTTATAGTGATAGAGCTCAAGGAGTTCAATCTATTTAGTTTGACAAAGACAAGCTTAAGGGATGACTTGATTACAGTCTGTGAGTACCTACCATGGGGAGCAAATATTTAATAATCAGCTCTTCAATCTAGCAGATAAAAGGTTTAACATGATCCAATGCCTGGAAATGGAAGCTAGAAAATTTAGACTGGAAATAAAGCATACATTTTTAACAGTGAGGATAATTAACAATTGGAATCTTTGCAAAGATTCATGGTGGATTCTCCACCAATGAAAATTTTTCAGTCAAGACTGGATTCTCTTCTAAAAGATATGCAAGATCTGCTCTAGGAATTATTTTGCCGAAGTTCTATAGCCTATGCTATACAGGAGGTCTGACTGGATGATCACAATGATCCCTTCTGGCTTTAAATATTATGAATCTATGAAAGCTGGCTGTACTTTAAAGAAGCCTTATTGAGGGCACACGAACAAACCATCCTGATGTGCAGAAAGAATAGCAGGTGACCAGCTTGGCCTAACAGTGAAATCTTCGGGGAGCTTAAACACAAAAAGAAGCTTACAAGAAGTGGAAACTTGGCCAGATGACTAGGGAGGAGTATAAAAATATTGCTCGAGCTGCAAGGGTGTAATCAGGAAGGCCAAAACACAACTGGAGTTTCAGCTAGCAAGGGATGTGAAGGGTAACAAGAAGGGTTTCTACCAGGTGTTAGCGAGAAGAAAAAGGTCAGGGAAAGTGTGGGACCCTTAATGAATGGGGGAGGCAACCTCGTGACAGATGATGTGGAAAAAGCTGAAGTACTCAATGCTTTTTTTGCCTCGGTCTTCACAGACAGGGTCACCTCCCACACTGCTGTCCTGGGCAACACAGAATGGGGAGGAGGTGAGCAGCCCTCAGTGGTGAAAGAACAGGTTAAGGACTATTTAGAAAAGCTGGACATGCACAAGTACATAGGTCCACATCTAATGCATCTGAGGGTGCTGAGGGAATTGGCTGGTGTGATTGCAGAGCCATTGACCATTATCTTTGAAAACTCATGGCAATCGGAGGAGTTCCCAGATGATTGGAAAAAGGCAAATATAGTGCCCATATTTTAAAAAGGGAAGAAGGAGAGAGAGAAAAACAAACAAACAAACAAACAAAAAAACACCACACACTTTCCAGTCTGGAAAAACAGTGGTTGGGCTGGACTGGGAGATAGGAAGTGGATAGGGGGCTACAAGCGATTCCCTGTTTCAGTCATGGAGGGAGAAGGAGCAGTAGCTGGTAAGCAGTCTCAACATGGCTCCAGGGGGACACAAAAAGGGGAAAGAAAGGGGTGCACAAAAGAGAAGGCTTAATTCTCCTTTTCCAATGGCACCAGTGGAATGGGGTAGCAATAGGAGAACAGATTCACAAAGGGAGGTAGAGTTGATTACAGGGGGTATAGGTACAAGATGGAGAAGGAGGGGGGAGTGGGCCCCGCCCATAGCAGTTGCAGTGTACACGGATGTTTAAGGAATCATGGTACAGTTTTTTCCTGCTGTAGCCAGAACACAACAGGATGGGGGGAATTTGCATCACCCCCCCCCCCCAGTTAGTTTCATCACCACAGGAACCCAGAAAGCAATCACATCACACACGGGGCAGACCCAGTGCAGTTGGCTGGCCCCAGGGCAAGCCAGGGGCAGAGTCCATACAGCAGGGGCAAATGGCCGGAGGAGTCTGGGGTGGTACACCAAAGTATCAAAGTCAGCCTATCCAGGGCCGGCCTTAGGAAGAGCGGGGCCCGATTCCTGGGGGCGGGCTTGCCGCTGGCAAGCCCCAACCCCAGGAATCGGTCCCCACTCGGGCTGGGGTCGCGGGGTTTGGGTCCGGGCTGGAGCCGCTGGGGCCGGGGCCAAGCCGGAGTCGCTTGGCCCGGGGCCCGAGCCAGAGCCGCTGGGGCCCAAGCCAGAGCCGCCGGGGCCGCTCGGGGCTCGGGCCGGGGCCACTCAGGCCAGCGCCCCAGGGCCCGAGCCGGGCCGGGGGTGTTCGGCTGGCACCGCTCGGCTGGGGACGCGGCCGGCACCCCGGGGCCCGAGCCAGAGCTGCCGGGGCCCGAGCCAGAGCCGCCGGGGCCTGAGGTGTTGGGGCCGGGCCGGTGCCCTGGGGCCCGAGCCAGGGCCGGGGGTGCTCGGACGGGGCCGGAGCCGTGGGGCCGTGCTGGGGGTGCTCGGCCGGAACTGGGGCCGCTGCCCCGGGGCCCGAGCCGGGCCGGAGCCAGAGCCGCTCGGCCGGGGCCGGGCTGGCGCCCCGGGGCCCGAGCCAGGCCAGAGCCAGAGCCGCTTGGCCGGGGCTGGAGCCGCTGGGGCTGGGGCCGGGGCCGGGGGTGCTCGGCCGGCGCCAGAGCCGGGCCGGAGCCGTGGGGCCGGGCCGGTGCGCTCGGCCGGGGCCGGTGCCCCGGTGCCCGTGCCGGGCTAGAGCCAGAGCCGCCGGGGCCGCTCGGCCCGGGCCGGACTGGGCCGCGCCCCCCCTCCCGCTTACCTGTTGCTGCGGCCACCTGCCCCTTTTCAGACTTCCCGCGAACATCTGATTCGCGGGAAGCAGGGGAGGGGGAGGAACAGGGGGCAGAGCGTGCAGGGGAGGGAAGAGGAGGGGAAGAGGGGGAAGTGAGCTGGGGGCGGAGTGGACAGCTGTGGGGCCCTCTTAGGCGCGGGGCCCAATTCAGCCGAATCGGCTACATCGGCTTAAAGCTGGCCCTGAGCCTATCAGACTTGGGGAAATGGGAGCACCAGGTGCAGCATTTGCTCACTTGAGTGCACTGGATTGTCACAAATGGCCTATCGGGCTTGGGGAAGTGGGGCTCCAGGAGCAGCTCTCGCTCACCCAACTGAGCTAATGGTGTCTGATGGGGGGTCAGTTAGCGTGGAGCTGATACAAATAATTAAATGTATTGCATATGAGGTTGTTTCCACAGCACTACAGGCTGTACAAAATGGAACAGGTCAGGCAGATCCAGGACATCCCACTCAGGTGATTTCAGTAGCAACGGTAGAGGTGCAGGGCAGGGATCCCCATCCACGAACCCAGACAAATGCTGGTCACAGAGCAGGAAGGCCAGTTGGCAGTGTGGCCCATTACAGGGGAACAGGTGCTGCGGTACGTGCTGTCATTGGCAACCCATCAACTGGCGTCCTCCACAATTGCGAATCGCCTTTCAGCCATTACATTTGTCAGTAGGCTGAATGGCTACCCAGATCCTTGCGGGGGTTTCTTAGTTCGAAGATTTTTGGCAGGATGATCACATAGTGGTGGACCCAGGGAAGATTCCTGTAATCCCATCAGGGTTTCCATGCTCAGGCACCTCCTTCACATCCTCAGTGTCATATGTCATAGCACACAGGAGGTGTCCCTATCCAGGGCAGCATTCTTAACAGCATTTTTTTGTGCTTTCAGGATCATTGAGCTAGTGCCTGGGTCCATCAGGGATTCTACGGGAAGGGCCTTGGAATGTCGTGACATAAGCTGACACAAACATGCAGTGATATTACATTTGCGAAGGGCAAGTCAGCCAGGGTGCATTCATTACCCTATGGGAGGATGGCAAGCCTGGGGTCTGCCCCGTTCGGGCGTTGAGGGCCTACATGGCAATACGGTGAAAGGGAGAAGGCCCCCATTTTGTACACGGAGATGGGAGTCCCTTCACGGTATATCAATTAATTACCATGTTGAGACGGGGGATAACGAGGTTGGGTCTGCCAGCCCATGAATTTGGTTCCCACTCATTCAGAATCGGGGCGGCTATGGCAGCAGTACAGATAGGTATGGAAGCAGAGGCTATTCAGGTAATCGGGCACTGGCAGTCTAATGCATACCAAACGTATCTAAAACTGCAGGTGGAAAATCAACATTAATAGGTTGTGTTCTCATTTCAGATACGGGACAGCTGGCTATACACATGAGGGTGTGGATCTGTGGGCACAGTGTTGTGTTTTGGGTGTATAGGCATGCATCCAGGTTGCCCGAGGGCTCCCAGATGGCATTCGGTGGCGAAGCATTACTCAGTTGGCACACACGGAGGGGTATGTTATGGGATCAACTGATACCGTTGTTGTATGCTGTACGGGCACATCAGCGGCCACCAGATATATTGGTGATACACCTGGGAGAACATGATCTGGGAATACTTAAAGGGGTGGAGTTAATGCTTCGAACTAGAAGGAACCTGAAGCAGATACTGGCAATTTTTCCAGGCTTTGACATTGTCTAGTTGGATATGCTTCAGCGCAGGGTCTGGCAGGGAGCCATGAACCCCGCCACGGTGGACAAAACTAGGAAGTATGTGAACAGGGAAATGGCCAAATTCTTGTTGTCCTTGGCGGGGGGGACAGTAATTTCACATCCTGGCATATTCTATGAGGCACCAGAGTTATTTTGGAAGGATTGGGTGCACCTGTCACACTCAGGTGCTGCCATATTTTTGGCTGATATAGGCCTTGGAAGATGTCTGGGAACCCAGCTGGGTTTGGGGAGGAGGCAGCTAAGCTAATGGCTGGCACCTCCTTGTGGTGGATGTTCAGTGCAGGTACTTCATAAATTAAGGCACAAAAGAATGAATAAATGGCTTGGAAAGGAATTAAGTATGCTTGGTAACTGAGCAAGCGGGGGCAGTTGGGGACTTCTCTGATTGGTACAGCAGGGAGCCAACCCCCCATCATTATAGTCCACCTTAATCTCTCCTATGAGTGGCGGTGGTCGGTAAGGTCCCGGCAAGGGAATTGCTGGAGTGACCTGGATGAAAAAGGGGCGGGGGGAGCTGGTGGAAGTCCCTTCTCCCCCCGCCCACCAGAATTGGCTGGAATTGGAGGTTCCTGGCAGTGGATCTCCTGGAGGGACATGGAGCAGGTCCTCCAGGAAACCATTTTGAAGCACTTGGAGGAGAGGAAAGTGATCAGGAACAGTCAGCATGGATTCACCAAGGGCAAGTCATGTCTGGCCAACCTGATTGCCTTCTATGATGACATAACTGGCTCTGTGGTTATGGGGAAAGTGGTGGAGGAGATATATCTTGACTTTAGCAAAGTTTTTGATACAGTCTACTGCAGTATTCTTGCCAGCAAGTTAAAAAATATGGATTGGATGAATGAATTATAAGGTGGATAGAAAGCTGACTAGATCATTGGACTCAACAGGGAGTGATCAATGGCTCGATGTCTAGTTGGCAGCCAGTATCAAGCAGAGTCACCCAGGGGTCGGTTCTGGGGCCAGTTTTGTTCAACATCTTTATTAATGATCTGAATGATGGGATAGATTGCACCCTCAGCAAGTTCACCGATGACACTAAGCTGGGGGAAGAGATAGATATGCTGGAGGGTAGGGATAGGGTCCAGAGTGACCTAGACAAATTGGAGGATTGAGCCAAAAAAAATCTTGATGAAGGACAAGTGCAGAGTCATGCACTTAGAACAGAAGAATCCCATGCACCGCTACAGGCTGGGGACCGACTGTCTGAGCAGCAGTTCTGCAGAAAAGAACCTGGGGATTACAGTGGATGAGAAACTGAATATGAGTCAGCAGTGTGCACTTCTTGCCAAGAAGTCTAACGGCATATTGGGCTGCATTAGTAGGAGCATTGCTAGCAGATCGAGGGAAGTGATTATTCCCCTCTATTGGGCACTGGTGAGGCCACATCTGGAGTACTGCATCCAGTTTTGGGCCCCCCACTACAGAAAGGATATGGACAAATTGGAGAGAGTCCAGCGGAGGGCAATGAAAATGATGAGTGGGCTGGGGCACATGACTTACGAGGAGAGGCTGAGGGAATTGGGCTTGTTTAGTCTGCAGAAGAGAAGAGTGAGGGGGGATTTGATAGCAGCCTTCAACTACCTGAAGGGCGGTTCCAAAGAGGATGGAGCTCAGCTGTTCTCAGTGGTGGCAGATGACAGAACAAGGAGACTTGACAGTCTCAAGTTTCAGTGAGGGAGGTCTAGGTTGGATATTAGGAAACACTATTTCACTAGGAGGGTAGTGAAGCACAGGAAAGAGTTACCTAGGGAGGTGGTGGAATCTCCATCCTTAGAGGTTTTTAAGGGCCGGCTTGACAAAGCTCTGACTGGGATGATTTATTTGGTTTGGTCCGGCTTTGAGCAAAGGGTTGGTCTAGATGACCTCCTGAGGTCTCTTCCAACCCTAATCTTCTATGATTCTATGATATTTTGCTTCTGCAATAGAAGTCAGACCTTAAAACAGAGTGTAACTACTGCTCATATCTTTTTATTCTTATCTTAAGATTCTTCAAAAGAAGTGCCAGCTGGAGGAGCCTACGATCGTCATTGCTTTTACTTGGAAAGATTATTCCAAAGATGAAACACAGTGACTCTTCATTTTAATATTGTTACCACCACTCACTTATTGAGCCCTATCGAGTGCTTAGAATGTTTTAAAGAGCAGTTCATTTATAAAATTATCTCTGAGTAATTAACTACTTAAACAGCCATTTTCATGCTGTGTTATTTTGGTGCAGAAGTACATATTTCAACAACAAAAACATGAGAATCATTAAAATACAAGGTTATCACACACATTTTTATGTGAGAATATAATTATATATTACAGAAGCTTCTGGTTTTTGTGATAAATGGAATAAGCTTGGTAAGTACATCCCAATGACTACCTGCCAGCAATTCCCTTTATGTGCACATTAATTACTTTTGATAGTGGGGAAAATTAAAGCTGTGTCTCACTTCTAAGTATCAGATGGGTAGTCATGTTAGTTTGTATCCACAAAAACAACGAGGAGTTCGGTGGCACCTTAAAGACTAACAGATTTATTTGGGCATAAGCTTTCGTGGGTAAAAAACCTCACTTCTTCAGATGCATGGAGTGAAAGTTACAGATGCAGGCATTATATAATGACACATGAAGAGAAGGGAGTACCTCACAAGTGGAGAACCAGTGTTGACAGGGCCAATTCTATCAGGGTGGATGTAAGTCCATTCCCAATAATAGATGAGGAGGAGTCAATTCCAGGAGAGGGAAAATTGCTTTTGTAGTGAGCCAACCCACTCCCAGTCCCTATTCAAGCCCAAATTAATGGTGTTAAGTCTGCAAATGAATTGTAGCTCAGCAGTTTCTCTTTGACGTCTGCTTTTGAATTTTTTTGTTGAAGAATGGCTACTTTTAAATCTATTATTGAGTGTCCAGGGAGACTGAAGTGTTCTCCTACTGGCTTCTGTATGTTACCATTCCTTGATGTCTGATTTGTGTCCATTTATCCTCTTACGTAGAGACTGTCTAGTTTGGCCAATGTACATGGCAGAGGAGCATTGCTGGCACATGATGGCATATATAACATTAGTAGATGTGCAGGTGAATGAGCCTCTGATGGTGTGGCTGGTGTGGTTGGGTCCTATGATGGTGTTGCTAGAGTAGATATGGGGACAGAGAAGGCAATAGGGTTTGTTACAGGGATTGGTTCCTGGGTTAGTGTTTCTGTGGTGTGGGGTGTAGTTGCTGGTGAGTATTTGCTTCAGGTTGTGGGGCTGTCTGTAAGCGAGGATTGGCCTGCCTCCCGAGTCCTGTGAGAGTCAGGGATCATCTTCCAGGATAGGTTGTAGATTGTTGATGATGCGCTGGAGAGGTTTTAGCTGGGGGCCGTATGTGATGGCCAGTGGTGTTCTGTTATTTTCCTTGTTGGGCCTGTCCTGTAGTAGGTGACTTCTGGGTACCCGTCTGGCTCTGTCAATCTGTTTCCTCACTTCCCCAGGTGGGTATTGTAGTTTTATGAATGCTTGATAAAGATCTTGTAGGTGTTTGTCTCTGTCTGAGGGGTTGGAGCAAATGCGATTGTATCTTAGGGCTTGGCTGTAGACAATGGATTGTGTGATGTGTTCTGGATGGAAGCTGGAGGCATGTAGGTAAGTATAGCAATCAGCAGGTTTCCAGTATAGGGCGGTGTTTATGTGACCATCACTTATTTGCACTGTAGTTCCAGGAAGTGGATCTCTTGTCTTGACTGATCTAGGCTGAGGTTGATGGTGCGGTGGAAATTGTTGAAATCCAGGTGGAATTCTTCAAGGGCCTCTTTCCCGTGGGTCCATATGATGAAGATGTCATCAATATAGCATAAGTAGAGGAAGGGTACTAGGGGAAAAGAGCTGAGGAAGCGTTGTTCTAAGTCAGCCATAAAAATGGTGGCATACTGTGGGGCAATGTGGGTACCCGTTGCAGTGCCGCTGACTTGAAGGTATAAGTTGTCCCCAAATCTGAAATGGTATCCCTCATCAGGGATACTGTTCCTGACAACCTGTAGTCCATCCTCGTGCGGAATATTGGTGTAAAGTGCTTCTACATCCATGGTGGCCAGGATGGTGTTTTCAGGAAGATCACTAATGCATTGTACTTTCCTCAAGAAGTTGGTGGTGTCTGGAAGATAGCTAGGAGTGCTGGTAGTGTAGGGTCTGAGGAGAGAGTCCAAACAGCCAGATAATCCTGCTGTAAGAGTGCCAATACCTAAGATGATGGGGTGTCCAGGATTTGAAGGTTGTGCCATCTTGTCCTCTAAGAGGCAAGTAATGTGTTGCACAGGTTCTCCTCAATTTCACACTGGCATAGTGCAAGAGAGAAAAGAGCCTCTGATAATCAAATTTACATAGCTACCTGTTGGAGTTCCTTGAAAACTATTTCAACTATTATGCAAAGTTTGCACCTTGCTTTGAAGAGAGTATATACACACACTGTATACAGTCCAAATCTTCCTTGGATTTTGCTTTAGGGGTACTGAAATAACAAAAACACAACACAAAACTTAGCCTAAAATTTCTCCCTTTGTTTAACTATTTCTAGGTTTTCTCTGTGAGAATTCCTCTTCTGAAGATAGACATTCCAACCCCCCTAAAACAGGGTTCAAGTTACCAATCTGCACCTGCCACTATGACACCGCAGTTATTCCAGTGCAGTTATCTGCATATGACTCAACAGTTATCTTTATGCAGAGTTCAAGCACCTGACAACTCGAGCACTCAAACGAGGAGCCCTGCATCTCTAAGTAGAGTCTTAGAGTATATCACCCTACCACATGGGTGGCGTCTGAACCGCTGGCTGGGGGAGGCTAGCCCCCAGCCCTGCTCCTTCCACCCAAGGCCCCGCCCTTTCCCCCATGCCGGAGCCCAGACCCCCCCACCAACTGCAGCCACCGGCCCATTCCTGCCCCAGGCTAATTCCCTAGCCCCAAAGAAGCACTGGGAGGGTGGGCAGCATGCAGCCCCAGCTCCCCAGCTCCAGAGCACGGGAGGGCGAGTGGCCACAGTCCCTTCAGTCCCAGGAAGGCTAGTGACACGTGGTCCCAGCCCCGGAGCGCAGGAGGGCGGGCGGCGCTCAGCCCCAGCCTCCCCAGCCCCAGCCGGTGCACTGGTATTGGAGAATTGGAGCCTGGTAAGCAGGGGGCGGGGCCACACTTGGCTGTTTGGGGAGGCATAGCCTCCTCCAGCCTACGCGACTCGCCACCAACGCCCTACCACACACTATTATACTGCAAATATACAGCATATTTGTTCAAGGCTGTTTATTTGACAGGAACAGATAGCCTGGTGGGTGTGGTGGTGAGGCTGTAGGAGACCCAGGTTTGTTTCCTGGCTCCACTGTGGGCTTTCTATGTGACCTTGGGTAAGTTACTTAGCCTCTCTGTGCCTTAGTTCTCCATCTATAAAATGGGGATAACAATACTTGCCTACCTTACAGGGATCCTGGAGAGGACCTGGCCATTGCCCATTGAGATGTCATGACACCAATGAGTCAGTCATGGTGTACATAGAGAAAGCTGTTATTTTTCATTTGAAAATATATTTACAGATAGGTACACAAGTAAATTTAATTAGGTACACGAGGCAATGAGCCTGTGCAAACAGAAATAAATATATATAGTAAATATTATAAGTGGGTAGCTATATTGTTTCTTTTACTACTAATAATACCTAGCTCTTATATAGTGCTTTTCATCCATAGATCTCAAAGCCCTTTTTATCCCCATTTTACAGATCAGGAACTGTGGTACACAACTAGGGAAATGACTTATCCAAAGTCACCCAGAAGACCAGCAACAGGGCTAGGAATAGAATCCCGTTCTCCTAAGGGCCAGTCCAGTGCTCTATCCACTAGCCTGCACTGCCTTTTAGGAAAGCATTGTTACATACAGTTTGGTACACGAGCAATTGGTTCAATATAGTTATACCCAGGTAGGAAAATATTATTTTAATATAGCATAATTATTAAATGTAAGTAGTAACATTATAGCTTTGTCACACAAGTATACAGAGACACATGGTGGGTGATGTAACATCTTTTAGTGGACCAACTTCTGTTGGTGAGAGATATGCTTGTCTCTCTCAACAACAGAAGTTGGTCCAGTAAAAGATATTACCTCACCCATTTTGTCTCTCTAATATCCTGGGACCGACATGGCTACAGCTACAACTAACCTGAATACACAGGTATATAAACAATTCTTCCTGAAATTATGTTTGTTGCTACTAGATGTGTTGATAACTGTCAGCATCCTGTTTGGAGCAGTGTTGTTCAGTTTAACTCATGGATGTTGATAATGGTACTTGTTTTTTACATATTGTAAAAAGAATATTTAACTAAAGGCCAATAACCTTCAAACTGACTTTAAGGATGTCAGATACGAGCAGGGATATATTTCACATTTCATATTTTGTATTGTAATCATCCATATCACAAGTGTAGGATTTTCTTTCCCAAACCATAATCTGGTGTTGAATTCCCCCGATCATAAAAATTATCTTTTTACCAAAGTGTATGCCGTAAGTCTCCTGTAAACTTGTGTGTGTGTGTGTGTGTGTGTGTGTGTGACTAGAATGTTTAGATCTGTGGAGAGACACAGATGTTTGTGAGTGATGACTGACATGCCCACATCCTATCCATCTCAGGAAGCACTGTTTTGAGTTTATTTTCTTGGACAATATTGGGATGTACAAATAGCATGTGGTTATTTACCATGTGAAGAGTAGTAAGGTAGACATTTTGGAGGATGGTTGTCCAGATCAGGGCCGGCTCCAGGCACCAGCCCACCAAGCATGTGCTTGGGGCGGCACCTGGAGTGGGGCGGCGCTCACCCGGGAGAGCGGGGCTGCGGCCGGGCTCACCGCCCTCCTCCCGGCGCTCCGGCTGGTCGGGGAGAGAAGGGCTGTGGCCAGGCTCGCCGCCCTCCTCCAGGCGCTCTGGCCGGCTGGGGAGAGCGGGGCCCCGGCCGAGCTCTCCGCCCTCCCCCCGGCACTCCAGCCGCCGGGGAGAGCAGAGCTGCGGAGGGCTCGCCGCCCTCCCCCGGCGCTCCAGCCGGCTGGGGAGAGCGGGGCCGCGGCCGGGCTCACCGCCCTCCCCGCGGCGCTCTGGCTGGCCGGGGAGAGCGGGGCCGCGGCCGAGCTCGGCGCCCTCCCCTGCTGCGCTCCCCGCCGGGGGGCGGGGGGCGGCGGGAGGCTTTTTTGCCTGGGGTGGCAAAAAAGCCAGAGCTGGCCCTGGTCCAGATATCATTTTGTATAGTGCCATTATTCTTCTCCATGTTACAATGTATCTATTGCAGCCTCATTTCATATAATGTGTATTATATGATATCATAAAGAAACCTTAAGATTTTGCCAGAAAATTGATGTATTTTGACAATTTAAGTATAAAAGTTAAGTTTGGAAGGAAATAAATCAGAAAACTGGAAGTGTATTCAAAAACTGATAGGAATAAAATAGAATGACTCCAAAACAGAAATGCTATAATCCACAGTGCTTCATTGTAAAGATAGAAGACCCAGGGGACCCACAACAGAACGCTATTGAAACACAGGGAAGTCATCAAAATTAGTGTGTTGATCAAAATGTATCAAAATGGTGTGGATTAATGCGCCATGTGCAGGGCTAGATTTACACCTTATGCGCCCCTAGGCACAGCATGTTCAGCGCCTCCTCCCCTCCCCTCCAACCCCCCCACCCCCTGCTACAGCTGACCTTCATGTTTTCCATAAAAAATGAAACTTTTAACCCACTTTTTTAGGCACCCCTAGAACGCTGGTGCCCCTAGGCACGTGCCTACTGGGCCTAAATGGAAATCCAGCCCTGGCCATGTGTTCACATATGGGAAGGAAAGAGACTATTTTATCAGTTTGTGACAGAACTGAGTGTATTAACTTCTTGCAGATGGAATAACTCAAGGTAGAGTTATAGATGGGATTCTGAGTGATGAAAGAGATTATTACACGAGCACAAGTGAAGTGCTTTAAAGGGTATCATCACATCATGGCAGTAATGTTAAACATAAGATTCAGATGACACTTCTATTCCTAGTAGACCTCCGTTTTCACTTCCTTTTAGGCTTTTAGATAAATATTACTTTGGGGTTGACATTTCTTATGCTTTGTCTGATCAAATAAATGATTTTTTATTTTCTGGAAAACTTCACAGAAATGGATGTTTTTTTCTTGAATTATCTGAGAAGAATAAAAATAGTTTTCAGTTAAGAATATTTTCAGACTTTTTTTCCCTCCATTCTTTCAACTAACTTGAAAAGGTTTTTATTTTGAAACCTCAAACTGGCATGTACTTAGTGCTGAATGAAGAATGAGTGTTTAGTCTTGATAAGAATTTAATTTACCAGTGACACAGGGAACTGCTAACTGTGCACAGAACTTTTCCTCATCACTGGCCTAGGGTGGTAATGACTAAAAGCCATGACAACAGGTGGTCTATGTAAAATACACTGGTGGGCTCACTGCAGTTCTTGTAGGAGAGGCATTAAACTACGTCTTCACTACCCGCCTGAATCAGTGGGTAGAAATCGATCTCTCGGAGATCGAATTATTGCGTCTCGTCGGGACGCGACAATCGATCCCCGAATCGACGCTTGTACTCCACCAGCGCAGGTAGGAGTAAGCGCCATCGACTGGGGCGCCGCGGAGGTCGATTTGCCGCCGTCCTCACAGCAGGGTAAGTCGGCTCGGATACGTCGAATTCAGCTACGTGAATTTGCGTATCTAAAATCGACCCCCCGCCCCCGTAGTGAAGACGTAGCCCTAGATCACAGAAATCATACTGATTGGCAGTAGTTGGCACCCTTATTATACCACTGTGGCCAACAACTGAATCAGCATGACAGCATAACTAAATTCCTGTCTCAAAAAGTGATTCCTGCAGTCCAGGCTTGAAGTCCAGGCTTGAAGCCCTGGCAGAGCACTGTGGGGACGCACACGGCTCCTTTGTTTGTTGTATGTCTACTGTGGGTCTCAGTCTCAAGTGCCTTCACCTTCTCTCATGTGCAAGAAAGTTTCATTAGACATTTTAAGAATACAATACCCCCTTAAAAAGAATAATAATTTGACCAATTAGCCAGGAGGTAGCCTACTCTAGGGACTGAATTGTGCCTGGCCCTCACACAAGGACAAGGGAAGTGGTTGGGGGAATGCGCACTATTCTTTCCCTACCTAAACCCTACACACAAATGCCAGGCACAATTTCAGTGTCTGTACTTGGCGGAGCACCGGATCTACTCTCTCTAAGTGCTGTGCCACTCTAGGGCACAAGACAGATGCAAAGGGTGTGAGGAACAGTGACAAGGAGGCAGGGTCACAAGTATAGATGGTCGAGAGAGGGGAGCATACTGCTACATCATAAGGGATGATGAAACATTCACATACTTGCATGACAAGGAACTCTAGAGCAGGGATGTGTAAACTATGGCCCATGGGCCAGATCCAGCCTGTCAGGGTTTGGATCCAGCCCGTGGGATTGCCAGCCCCGTCACGCCGTGGGCCCCACACCGCTCCCAGAAGTGGTCGGCACCAAGTCCCTGAGGCCCCTGGAGAAGTGGGCGCAGATGCCTCCGCGTGCTGCCCTCGCCTGCAGGCACCACCCCCCGCAGCTCCCATTGGTCGGGAACGGGGAACCGCAGCCAATTGGAGCTTCGGGGGAGGTATCCACAGGCAAGGGCAGCGCGCGGAGCCTTCTGCTCCCCCCTTCCTCAGGGGCCACAGGGACGTGGTGCCGGCTGCTTCCAGGAGTGGCATGGGGCCAGGGCAGGCAGGCAGGAAGCCTGCCCTGGCTCCGGTGTGCACTGCTGCCACCCCGGAGCCGCTCCAGGTAAGCGGCGCCAGCCTGGAGCCTGCACCCCGCACCCCTCCTGCAATCCAACCCCTTGCTGCACCTCGCACCCCTCCTGCAGCCCAACTCCCTGCCCTAAGCCCCCTGCCGCACCCCGCACCCCAATCCCCTGCCCTGATCCCCCTCCCACACTCCATACTCCCTCCTGCACCTCAACCCCCTTCCCTGAGCCCCCTTGTACATCCTGCACCTCTCGTGTGCCCCAACCCCTTGTCCTGAGTCCCTTCCTGAACACCGCATCCCCTCCCACACACCACACTCCCTCACGCACCCAACCCTCTGCCCCAGCCCTACATTCATGGCCCTGCATGCGATTTTCCCACCCAGATGTAGCCCTCAGGCCAAAACGTTTGCCCACCCCTGCTCTAGAGGGTTGTACTTCTGGAAGCAGAGTCCTTCCTAGAGCTCCTTCCCCTGGGTTGGGGGCAGCTTCATTCTGCCACAACAGAGGCTGGTGAATTAATTGCACAATCTGGCCATAAAAGATTTGATCCAAAGCCTGTTGAAGTCAATGCAAAGACTTCCATTAACTTCACTGAGCTTTGGATAAGTGTCATAATGCAGACAGCATTGCACATCTAAAATGCTAAGGGCCAGATTGTCATATAATATCATTGCAATAATAGCAAACATTACAATAATAGCATTATGGTATATAAATTGCACTACACGTGGCTACTCTTCAGTCACTAATTCATGAGGCAGAAAAGATCTGTAGAGCCTCCTGGGGAAAAAAAAGATGAGAAAATTTTCACAGAAAAAAGTGGATTTTCTTTTTTAACAGGACATAGGCTTCATTTACCACAAGCAAGCAAACAAATAAATAGTAGTATGAGAAAATATATGGGATGTGATGCTCCATTAGTAAACATCACATCTGTTACTCATATTATAATGTCTTCAGTGTCACCCTGCAGCATAACATGGGCAATTAAGAGGAAGTGCAAGGTAATTTTTCTATAAGTTATTGTCAAGAAGCATATAGCACTGAGGCAAATGCAAATCACTAAATCAATTTAGTTCCAATTTTAAAAGTTTTGAGTAATCCTAAACTCATTCCTATCCTATTAAAATGCATTATTAAACACAACCCTTTTTTTAGGCTCACTGTAGGAATGCATAGCTCCCGAATCGCCAGCCCACGGGCGCGGCAAACTGCTCCCATGGCAAACGAGGCAGGAGTGACCTTCAATCCAGCGTTTGTGTTTGGGAAACTTATTTGGCTGATTTGATTGTACCCTCGCAGCTGGTGTTCACGCGCTCAAGAGATGGGTTCGTTATCTTATGTGCATGTATACTGCCCGGCTTTTCTATGCGCAGGAATGTAACCACTAAGAAGAGTTGTAAACAAAGTAAGGAGAGAAATAAAAACCCCAGGAAAGTTTTCCTGGGAGGCTTTTTGCTTGAGGCTTTTGAAGCTCTCTAGCTACCAGAAACCTGGTGTTCTATTTCCTTTCCTGTGTCGTCACCACACTCACTGTTATTATTTCGTTTGTAAATATACTAAATATTGATTATGAGGAGGGACTGGAGGCAGCTTGAGAATGTGTGACCAGGATCCCTGGAGGCTAGGCTAGTGGCAATATTCTGTTCTTGTGACAAGCACCATCTCTGTGACAGACTCAGAATGACTATATAAAAATTCACCTAATTAATTCCCTGGTTCCAAATGCATACCTGTTCTGATTTACTTCGATTAGCATAGCAATTTGACACAGCATACATTTGTCTAAACATATTAATCAATTTTATATTTAGAGTAAAGCACCACTTAAATTGCTGGGCAACAGTCCAACAGCTCCAAAGACGTTTTAAAAGTAAATAAATGTTTCTTTGCATAACTAACAATATTTCTTTTCACGTCATTAATCTGAGGTTTTTCACCAGTTCTTCAAGTGAGGTGGTATGTGCAGGTACAGCAGGCCTGCATTTATTATTCTGTAAAACCAGACGGGGGAGTGGGCCACTGGGGCAAGAACTAATAGAAAGAAATGGGTCACCAAACCATTCCTCCCAGTGCCTGCTCTGGCTGGCAAGGGGAGACAGACACAAGTTGCTCTCCCATCCTCCATATCTTTCTCTCAGGTGAGGGTCTCAGAGCTTTCTTTCCCCTTGAAGTCTACTCACCTGCTGGCAAGGGAAAAATATAGAGCCTACCCCAAGCATACTCTTGTGGAGAGATGAAGGTATATAGTCATGCACTCCCTCTAAGTTTCTCCACTTCTGAGATTGCCTCTGAGTTTCTCCACCTCCAAATGTATTAGAACCAACCCCTTTACTGAACTTGCTGGGTCAGGGACTATACAACTTTTTTCATCCCCTAAATTTATTTTCCTGTAACCAGGTAATACTCATTTTTCAGATGTGAGCACTGTTTCTTTTATAGATATGTGGACTTCAATTGGGAATTCCCATGAAAATAATCTAAATTCTAATTATTAACAGGACTGGGCTAATAAGTCTTTTGAAGCATAACCAGTTTTGTTCTCAAAGTAACTTCTCTAAGTGAATGCAGTACACTATTGGGTTGATAAACAATATGTAAATCTATACACGCCAATCCAAATACACTAATAAATATACTCAACACATACAGTGAGAAGGTAAACATAGGGCTGAATTAATTGATGCCTGAGTAGCACTTTTCATACGATGAAAATGTTTTCAGTACAGCTTAAGATATTTCCACCACAAACAGAATATAATTGAATCGTCCTTTTTTTCTTTAACATTTCTCAGTTAACTGAATGTGTTTTATTAGAAGCCACTAAGAAGCTTATACCTCATACCAATATGCATCAGTACAAAAGATACACAAAAGCCTATTTTTTTAAATGTAGGCACAAAACTGAGATGACTGTGCAATGACAAGCTTTGGCATTCAATCCACAGCAAAGTATTCTGTTTTTTCTAATACTTCTTTGTTATAATCAAATAAAGATGATAGATCCTTGTGTGCATGTCATTAGAATAGAGCATATCTCCCATCCTAAAAAGCCATTAGGCATCTGGAATGCCATGAAATAATTAAATAAAGAGGCTTCCAACAATGGTATTTGCCAAGCAACATTCTAAATGGGGCCTCAAAGAGATAACATGTTTTGAATTGTCTGTAAGGACTAGGAAAATATTGTTAGTGTTACTTAATCTGTAACCTGTCATCATTGTTGCAATCTACTCTGGCATAAGAAAATAAATAGATGTTTCCTGTCAAATACTACAGGCTGGAGAGTAATGTGAAAAACTATTTATTTGCAAATTATCTTTTTATTGCACCCTAACGACTAAAAATATTCCTATCGATTTTTTTTCTCCCTCTTTTTGTGCCATTCTGCTTTTGCTCCTTCTTCATATTTGCTAAATTCAGAACCAAAATGCATATACATATATCAACTACAGCTGACATTAGTTCTCAAAATGTATATTAAATACTTAGTCAACAGTTGATTTAACACGGCAGCACCATAAATGAATTAGGGCTGTTGATTAACTGCAGTTAACTCACACGATTAAATAAAAAAAATTAATGATAATTTAAAAATTAATTGTGATTAATTGCACTGTTAAACAATAGAATACCAATCGAAATGATTTAAATATTTTTGGATGTTTTTCTACATTTTCAAAAATATTGATTTCTATTGCAACACAGAATACAAAGTGTACAGTGCTCACTTTACATTATTATTTTTTATTACAAATATTTGCACTGTAAAAATGATAAAGAAAAGAAATAGTATTTTTCAGTTCACCTCATACAAGTACTGTAGTGCAATCTCTTTATCGTGAATGTGTAACTTACAAATGTAGATTTTTTTTGTTATATAACTGCACTCAAAAACAAAACAATGTAAAACTTTAGAGCCTACCAGTCCACTCAGTCCTACTTCTTGTTCAGCCAATTGCTAAGACAAAAAAGTTTGTTTACATTTATGGGAGATCCTGCTGCCTGCTTCTTATTTACAATGTCACCTGAAAGTGGGAACAGGCATTTGCATGGCACTTTTGTAGCCGGCGTTGCAAGGTATTTACATGCCAGATATGCTAAACATTCATATGCCCCTTCATGCTTCACCATTTCAGAGGACATGTTTTCATGCTGATGATGCTCGTTAAAAAAATAATGCATTAATTAAATTTGTGACTGAACTCCTTGGGGGAGAACTGTATGTCTCCTGTTCTGTTTTACTCACATTCTGCCATATAGTTCATGTTATAGTAGTCTCAGATGATGATCCAGCACATGTTTATTTTAGGAATATTTGCACAGCAGATTTGACAAAATGCAAAGAAGGTAGCAATGTGAGATTTCTAAAAGTAGTACAGCATTCAATCCAAGGTTTAAGAATCTGAAATGCCATCCAAAATCTGAGAGAGACTAGGTGTGGAGCATGTTTTCAGAAGTCTTAAAAGAGCAACACTCCGATGCAGAAACTACAGAACCCAAACCACTAAAAAAGAAAATCACCCTTCTGCTGGTGGCATCTGACTCAGATGATGAAAATAAACACACGTCAGTCTGCTCTGCTTTGGATCATTATCAAGCAGAACCCATCATCATCATGGAAGCAGTGGACTTGTAGGCTCTAAAGTTTTACATCATTTAATTTTTGAATGCAGTTTTTTTTAACATAATTTTACATTTGTAAGTTCAACTTTCATGATAAAGAGATTGCACTACAGTACTTGCATTAGGTGAATTGAAAAATACTACTTTTTTATGTGCAAATATTTAATAAAAAATAAATATAAAGTGAGCACTGTACACTTTGTATTCTGTGATGTAATTGAAATCAATATATTTAAAAATGTAGAAAACATCCAAAAATATTTAAATAAATGGTGTTCTATTGTTTAACAACTAATCACGGTTAATTCTTTTAATTGTGCTATTAATCATGATTAATTTTTTTAATCACTTGACAGCCCTAAAATTAATGCAAGATGCTACATGCAACTAGAAAAAAGAAGAGGTGCCAGTAACAGACAGATTTTCAAGAGCTCAACTCTTATTTAGGAACCCTACATAAAACAGTCAGATTTTTCAAAGTTTTCAGCATCCTGCTTTTCCTAGAAGCTGCTTGGTGCAGGGAACTTGTACAATCTGGCCTTAACAAACATGGTGTTCCCCAAGTGGAATGGACATGTGCAGTCACTTCACACAGTGCAGAACTTCAGGGTTCATACACCGCTGTACTGGTCTACACTGGGGAGGAAGAAGGGGGACTGATCTAAGTTACTCAACTTCAGTTACATGAATAATGTAGCTGAAGTCAACGTACTTAGATCCACTCACCACGGTGTCTTCACTGCGGTGACTGCTGCTGCTCCCCCATCGACTCCACCTGCACCTCTCACGCCAGTGGAGTACAGGAGTCGATGGGAGAGTGCTCAAGGGGTCGATTTATCTAGACTCCCGCTGAATCGATCGCTGCCTGCTTATCCGGCGGGTAGTATAGACATACCCGAAGTTAGGTAAGGTAGACAGGGGAGATGGAGCTAAGACAGAAAGTTTAGATCCAGCTGTGAACTTCCTCAAAATTCAGGAGTTCTGATTCATGTTCATCTCTAGTAACAATTGCATTTCATTTTGAATATCATATATATTTTAGTTTTCCCCTTATGCAACTGAAATAATCCTGGCTTTTTAGTTCGCCAGAGGTGCCAGCCATGATGTTCAAATCCAGATCTGGATTCAAACTCTCCCAAGTCTGAGGGTACTTTGATCTGGCGTTTTGGTTCAGGCCCATTTCTACATATGATCCAACATAAGTTGTTTCTCCATGAACTGCTGAATGGCTTTCATGGAACAATACAGTACAATGGCTGCTCGTGGGAGCTGCTGTGAAGATGCTAAAATATTTTTAATAAGGCAGAGGTGACAAGTACTATTTATACATCCTTATGATAAGTCATCTCTGCAGTTCATATCCATGAAATTTCCAGTGTAGTTTTACTGTTACTGAAGCTGATGACTAAAAGGTGAATAATAATTATCAAAAGAGAGATTGTCCCTTCAACTTTTTTTTTTTTTTTTTTTTTTGAGAAAGGGAAAGAGTATATGGCAATACTAGCAAGTTTTCAACTATATTGGATTTTAACAGAATATCAGCTCCTGAATTTTGCTATGATGTGGAAGAGAATTATTGACTTTCACCAGAAATATATACAGTAATTCCTCGCTTAATGTTGTAGTTATGTTCCTGAAAAATTCGACTTTAAGCGAAATGATGTTAAGCGAATTCAGTTTCCCCATAAGAATTAATGTAAATGGGGGAGTTAGGTTCCAGGGAAATTTTTTTCACCAGACAAAAAACTATATATTATATAGATATACACACAGTGTATGTTTTAAAGAAACAAATTAATACTGTTCACAGCTATGATGATTGTGAAGCTTGGTTGAGGTGGTGAAGTTAGAGGGTGGAAGAGGAAGGGATATTTCGTAGGGATATTTCCTTGCTGCTAAATGATGAACTAGCACTCGGCTGAGCACTCACCGGTTAACACGTTGTTGTTAATGTAGCCTCTCACACAAGGCAACAGAGACAGCATAGCAGAGACAGACACACACCTTGTGTGTGGGAAAGAGAGAGAGATGCACACTGCCCTGTTAAGTAAGCTGACCCACTCTTAAGTGCATTGTCTTTTTAAATAGATCAGGAAGTTGAAACAGCAGCTGCTGCCCCAAGCTCTATATGTCTCTCTCCATCTGTGTCCACTCCCTGCTCTATATGGAGAAGGGGTAAGCGGGGAGCAGGAGCAGGGGGGAGGGGGACACCCTGGCATTAGCCCCCCACCTTCCTCCCCTGCACAGCAAGCAGGAGTCTCTGGGAGCAGCTCCAAGGCAGAGGGCAGGAGCAGCACATGGCAGTGGGGGGAGGGACAGCTGAACTGCCAGCAATTGATAGCCTGCAACTGATAGCCTGCTGGGTGGCTGCAGCACAGGGAACTTAGGGGAGCGGGGAGCTGATAGGGGGGCTGCCGGTCCACCGTGGTTACAAGCCCCCACCAGCTAGCTGCAACGGGCTGCTCTTCCTGCAAGCAGTGGACAAAGCAGGCAACTGCCAAACGACGTTAGAAGGGAGCATTGCACAACTTTAAACGAGCATGTTCCCTAATCGATCAGCAACGTAACAATGAAACAACATTAATGAGGACGACTTTCAGTGCGGAGTTACTGTACCAGAAATAGCAAAAATCTGAGCTGGCATGATTTTTGGATTAACATATAATTTCCAGAGCCCTTATAACATTTCCCAGTGAACTGTGTCATGCCTACATGTCTCACAAGTGTCAGTCTAGGCCTGCGTTTGCACAAATAGCAAATACATATACCGAATGTTTGCCAACTAGCCTGCCATCAGAGAGAATGTGTAACACAACAAGGCATTTGGAGGCTTCTTGGCATTCCAGGCCAGACCTTGCATACAAGAAGCTAGGGTTACCATTCGTCCGGATTTACCTGGACATGTCCTCCTTTTTGTGCTAAAAATAGCGTCCGGGGGGAATTTGTAAATCACTCAAAATGTCCGGGATTTCCCCCCTCCCCCGGCAGAGCAGAGCGAGCGGCCGGGAGGGCTGCAGGAAAGTCACGGGCTGGACTCCGGAGCAGCTGTAGAGGAGCTCCGCCCTGCATTCTGAGCCGGCAGCTCTCCCCTGCAGCCCGGCTCCAGCAGCACTGTGCAGGGCCAGGGACTGGGTTTTGTTGTGCTGGGGAGCGCAGCCACGTGTCCGGCTCGCACAGAGCCCAACACCCTGTTCTGAGCAGCAGGGTAAGGGGGCCAGGAGGCAGGAGAAGGGGCAGGGAGGTTCTGGAGGGGGCAGTCAAGAAACGGGGGGGGGGGTCGGGAGTTCAGGGGGGGGCTTTTTGGGGGGATTGAAAAAGTTTTGGGCAGTCAGGGTACAGGTAGGGAGTAGGGTCCTGGGGGGCAGTTGGGGGGGTCTTAGGAGGGGGCAGTTAGGGGACAAGGAACAGGGAGTCTTAGGTAGGGGGTGGGGTTCTGGAGGGCAGTTAGGAGCAGGGGTCCCAGGAGGGGGCAGTCAGGGGACAAGGGGGCTGGGAGTTCTGGGGGGGAGCTGTCAGGGGGCAGGAGTGGGGAGAGGGATCGGAGCAGTCAGGGGACAGGGAGCAGAGGGGTTTAGATGGGTTGGGAGTTCGGGGGGGGGCTGTCAGGGGGTGGGGAGTGGTTGGATGGGGCGTGGGAGTCCCAGGGGTCTGTCTGGGGGTGGGGGTGTGGATAAGGGTTGGGGCAGTCAGGGGACAAGAGGCAGGGAGGCTTAGATAGGGAGTGGAGTCCTGAGGGGCAGTTAGGGGCAGGGGTCCCAGGAGGGGGCAGTCAGGGGATAAGGAACGGGGGGAGGGTTGGGGGTTCTGGGGAGGCAGGAAGTGGGAGGGGCAGGGGCGGGGCTAGGGCGGGGCTCCTCCCGTCCTCTTTTTTGCTTGCTGAAATATGGTAACCCTAAAGAAGCACCTGGAATCCATGGAAATAAACTAGTCAATGAGGAATTACAAAGACCATTCTTGAAACTAAAAAAAGTCTTTCTGATAAGGTTAAGATTTCCCCCAAAACAAGGTTGATAGCACAAGAAAGAGGAAGTGAGAGAAGGTTGAAAGAATGAGTTTTTTCCCCCACACATGTTACTGTATTTTTATATAGTAATTAGAATAATACTATATAACAACCAAGTAGAAATTGTTACAATATATTGAAAAATATTTAGAGCTAAATTCTAGCTTCTCAGCTATATGTGTGGATCCCACTGATTTACATGGAAGAAACTCATATGGCACCAAAGCCAGAATTTGTCCCATAAATAATAGCATAATTATATCTTCTCAGCAGCCCTGCCCAGCCAAACGAATATAGCAGTGACAGCAACTACCGAGTTAGGGATGACTGGCAGTGACACTGGTGCTGTTGCAGCTAGTCCAACAACAGCTACTTTTATTTCTCTTACACTTCATTACATTAAGGAGGAAGAACCATCCTGTGGCTAGGGCAACTCTGACCTTTCGCTTAGTACTTGACAATGTCTTTGGTTTTGGCCCTTGTTTCCAACCACTAGGCCTGACTCTGGCTCTGACCATTAGGCTTGACTGTCCAGGCCTTGTTGGCTACATGCTTTTTCTCCATTCCTCATCAGTAAATGGGGGATAAAAGTTCTCTCTACTTCACAGGACTGTGAGTGCTCAGATACCCTACTGTGATGGGGGGCAAATAAGTACCTAGATTGGAAGATTGATTTTATGCCTCTTTTTTTTTTTTTTTTAACCAGATTATTGTATTTCTGGGGCCTAAAGATGGACTCAGCCTTGATGTCACTAGTAGAGACTGACATTTTCCAAATATCTTCCTATAGGATACAAGTAACTCTCATTGAAGTTAGTAGCAGTTATTCATATTCTTGGATGGGAAAGAGATAGCACTCAGGTTTAGACCATTCATTAAAGCCCCTTCCCCTCACATGCACACAGATTTTATTCTATTTTTAAAATATTTTTATTTAAAAATGCAAACAATTCTGAATGTCACACACACTATGTCAATCCCAGGAGCTGTGCATATGTTGTTACTCCTCAAATGTAGACCAGCATAATCATTGTAGGTCCCATAAAGACTGGAGGGGAGGCGGGAGCATTCATTTCTCAGCACAGATTGGTGGCACTTTAAAAAGAATATAAAGCTATTTAGCATTCCTAAGGCTCAGCCCCACCAACTTACAACTCTTTTAAGGCAGGTCAGATTCTGAGCCTCAGAATTACTTTGCTCAGTAACTGGAACAATGAACCCAGACCTGAGTCTTGTATATGTTTGCAAAAGAAATAAAGTGCCTGCTTAGGCCTAAAGTGCTCCTCTCTATCACTCCACACCCTCATCATTATATTCCAGGCATTTTTCTTACTCTGAACAATTCACAAAAAAGCAACTCTTATTTGTGCGACGGTGAGGGGTGTATATTATATAGACCTTATAATTTCAAAAAGGAACAATTCATTCCCTCTCACTCATATTTGTGCTCCTCTGTGTTCACGGCATTTTCCACCCAGTTGTCTCAAATGGGGAGCCAAATTGTGTCTGGGAGAGGAAGGGTACAAGAACCTTTCCTCTCCATAATGCCCCTACACAGGCCAGGCACAATAGCAAGGGATTGTGTGGGACTCAGGGAAGTGCTGGGACTGATCCTTCCTAGGGCTAGAGAGAATGCAAATCAACCCAAAGTGGGAGGAAAAGTGTCAGACCCACAGCCCTGCCCACCCTCCTCACTGGCCCACAGAACTGGCAGGCCACACAGGGAAGCAAGTAGTACCATCTAAACGGTTGGTGCACACATACTCTTCCTTCACACTTTGGAGCAGGAGAAGTGATTATGCACAATCTCTATACTACTCCCAAAGTGGGCCAGGAGTGGAAATGCACAATCTGCCCCTCAAAGTGAGGCAAAATAAGAGTGTAAATGACCAAAATGTGTAACACCCTTTTTGATAAATATGCAGTAATAATGCAATCCTTACCTTCCCACAGGACATTCTCAGGTGGGAAGGCTGTCAGCTAGAAACAGAGTTCTAAAAGAATTTGTTGAATCTGTTAATTTCAGTGTTTGGATGTGGCACTTCATTGGCATGTGTTAATTACTGAACTGCCTTTATAATAAAATTAAATAAAGCTTAAAAACACATATGGCTTTCTCCTTCCTTTCTCTTTTGCTTTCCCTTTTGTTTCACTTCCCTCCCCATTTCTCTTCTGTTCTTTCCCTTTGTCCTTTTCTCTTTTTCCCCTCTTTCACCCATTCTTCTCTTCACTCTCCATCTACTTTTCCCTATCCCCTGTGTAGTGAATGAAGCTGTTGTCTCTGGGACCACTGCCTCTCTGGTTGCAGAAGATGGAAGATGTATAGTGAATGAGGCAGTGGATTATTGCAGGAAGAGAAAGATGGTTTCATGGTCTAACATAGCTGAATGCTGCCTTGGAGAACTGGAGTCTATTCCTGCCTCTGTCACAGATGCTGGGCAAATTTGGATTGAATTTGGGGAATATTTTCAGCCCACCTCAAATAAAAAAAAAAAAAAAAAAAAGCTGAAGAAAATATCAGAAATGTTGAAACAGGACATTTTGACATTTGACATTTTTTAAATGAACTGTTTCAACATTTTATTTTGAAATGACATTTTAGAAACAAAAATGTCAAATTGACATTTCATTTTAAAAATGTAATTTCAAATCAACATTCCCATTTGAAAATGTTGGTTTGAAATAGCATTCACAATGTTTTGTTTGACTGAACTGAATTTTGGGGGTTTCTTTGTTTTGGTGAGAAAAATTGGGAAATTTCAATTTGAATTTCAAATTAAATTTATTTTTAATTTTTTGCCTTGGCCACTGTACTGAAAAATCAATTATTTGCTCAGCTCTATTCCTATATGATACTGAAGAGACAAGGTGGGTGAGGTAAAATCTTTTATTGTACCAACTGGTGTTGGTGAAAGAGAGAAGCTTTCAAGCTTACCCAGAGCTCTTCTTCAGGTCGCTTAAAGTGGGCAAGTCACTTAAATGATACTTTTCACACATCATCACTATTTGTGTGTTCCCCATTTTCTAGATGTCAAACTTCAGACCCTAGGTTCTGATTTGCTGAGCACTCACAGCTGCAACTGAAGTCAATGGGAGCTGTGCTTTGAACTTGTAAAGTGCTTTATAATGCTAAGTAATCTGAAAAATCAGGTCCTATTTATCTCAAACTGGGCACCCAAAATTAATGGATACGTTTGACCTTAATCTCTCTGGGCCTCATTTCCTCATCTTTAAATGGGAATAATGCCACCCCTTCACTTTACAGGGGCGTTGTGAAGATAAATTCATGAATATTTGTGAAGCACTCTGATGATATAGTGATGAGGACCACAGAAAAACCTACGAGGAAATTAATAATTCAGAACAGGGTTTGAATAGTATGCAGTAAATGAGCCCTTGGGCCTCACATTGAATAATGTGGATAAAACAAAATATTGAAGAGCTGCTCATTAAGTAAGCACAATCATCCTGTGCCCTGAATGAGGCAATGAAAAAATTGTATTTGATCATGTAATTAAAGACTGTATCAAATTAAGATTGTATAAACAACCTTTATTCTGACTTCCTAAATTTTGAATGTTTGACTTTTCAAACTTAATTATGTTCTTTTAACCAGTTTTTTGTGTGAAATTATTATTATTTATATGATTGTAGCATTTAGGAACCCTAGTCAAGGATCAAGGCCCCATTGCAGCAGGCACTGTACAGACAAGTAACAAAAAAGCGAATCCTGGCCCATGGGAGCTTACAGTCTAGATGTCAGAAAGGGTGTGACCAGTGGACAAAATAGACAAATGGGGCATGTGAGGTGGAGGAGGTAACAAAATACAGAGAGTTTAACAGAAAAACATTAGTTTCTCTTCCCCACCTGTCTAACCAAAGGAACAAAGGTGAACCTGACAATGTGTGGTGCCAAGTTGCACCATCAGGGGTCTAGAAGAGAGAAGCAAAACTTATAAATTTCAGAACCTATGAAATATATTTTACACTTGGCTTCCAGTTTAGTTAGACCATTCATTATGGCCAGATTAAGAAATACAATGACTTGAAAATGTTATATACAGTAGCTTTGTGGGAGCAGGTTAGCAAATCTTAATAGCTTCAAAAATATTACCATGGATTAAAAATTCAAACACGGTTTCACAGAGAGAATGCTAAAAAGTTACTATTTCATCTTTTTCTAGTACTGTGACTCACTTTGATGGATCCATGAAAGGGCTGACTCATGTTGTCATGAGCTGGTGCATTTAGCCACAACCCAACATGCAGCAAGTCAGATAGTAAAATGGTAGATTTCTCTCTTTTTCTCCCTGACCTTCTCAAGTCCCTGATCATGGCCACTTTCTCTCTATCCAGTAATATTTCTTAATTGGTCAGAGACTGTCATTGTTGACCAACTTGAAACATACCCATTGACAAACCTGAAACACATTGTCCCACAAGCTGAATGTTCTTCCTACAAGATCGCTCCAGGCAGCAAAAGGCAAGGACTGTGAATCAAAGCCAAGTCAACCAGAAAGATTATTTGTGTGAACAAAACAAGGGGTACGCATGTAACTCCCAAATGTACAGTAAGGAGCTTTATCTTTCAAGAACTTTTTCTCAAGTGAATTAAGCATGTATGTATCAAGCAGATTTTTATATTAGCGACATGAAAACTCAACTCATATGGCAGCATTGTATTTAATATTTTAATATTATATTTAAAATAAAATTAATATCACCTCCAATATGTTTCTTGCTGATAATAATTTAGAGGTAAGTAATACAGTTCACAATTCCACGACTGACAATGAGCAACTCAGACTGACACCAACTGGTAAAAGAAATAACAAATCTATGTGATACAGTTCTAGTACTATAGCAAAGAGCTGCTAAAATGGAAATATTATAATGAAGAAATGCAGACAGCACATAGAACAAAGATAAGTAAAAATATAAAGGCACCAAAAATGGCCTGTTGTGAGGAGAAACACCACCCTATATTAGCTTATTTTTTATCTAGCAACCAATTATGGTCTATATCCTGCAAACAAATAACTTGCAGACAAAATACAAGATATGTGTGCAAACCAAGGTTGTTGAGTTTTTTTTTTTTTGTTCAAGAACTCTCCCTTCCTCTTCTAGATTTCCAATTTCTGTTCCCAAAGGTTAGCAAACCCTACTGTACATACTAGAAGAACTAGGAACTCATCCTTGTAAGAATTGAATAAAGGATGAAGAGGAAGAGGCAAAGGATTGAGCCCTGGACCTCCACCAAAGGAGGGAGAGGAGAGGAAGAACCACCCAACAAGATGTTGAAAAATTGATATTAAAGGCAGGCTGAGAACTTCAAGAAGACAGAGTCACAAAAGCCCAGGGATGACAGGGTAGGTTTCAAGAAAATATGATCAATGGAGTCAAAAGCTGCCAGTAGGTCACAGAGGATGAGGATGGAGTATTAGTCCTGAAATTTGGTTGGGAAGAGGTCATTAGAGACCTCAGTGAGAACTATTTTTTCAGTGGAGAGTAGTGGGTGGAAGATAAACTGGAAAGGGTGTAGAACAGAATCAAAGGAATGGTTAATTAATGCAGTGATTGTAGAGGAAATCAATTAATAGACAGACTCAGGCAGCCATCACAGCATCAGTTTATACTCAGTTCAATTGATGATTTTTCCCCTTTCCTATCCTTAGGGGCTAGAACATAATTTTTTTAAAAAATGAAAGCTTAGATTCTGAAGGAAAATACTGCAGCAAGATGTAACTTCTATGGTAAATTTCATGGCTATAGAATTGTGAAATACAGTGGGTCCTGCACAGAATGCTCAGTATGCTGTATACGGATACCATTATGCTCCTCTATGACCCAGGGCCTTTTTTTCTGATCCAGCAAACAGATAGGACTTTCTGTCTGAGGGAGACTCCAACCCTTACAAAAGGGTTGAAAAAACTTTGGCCTACTAGGGCCCCATAAGATTAGTGGGTGACATCAGGTATGTTCAGTGTGTGTTTCTATCTTTTTATTGCTTTTACTATATTTTTTCTCTAATGCTTTTACCTTAAGAATAAATGTGCTTGCTTGGAATGGGCTATGTGTAACTTGTAACTGCTGGCGATACACAATTCATAGCTCTCAGGGAGAAAGCAAAGCACCGGCCTTTAGGCAGACTGGCTTGCTAGGGATATCGCAGTGTAAGGCATTAAGCTGTTCAGCCTCGAAACCATCAGTCAAAAGGGAGTGAGGAAGGATCCCTGCACAGAGACAGGTGATAGCTGGAGATCTGAGACCTGACTGGGAACTCCTGGAGTGAATCATGGAGGGGGAAGATGCAGGTGGAGTTACCCTGAAAGTCTGGCAATGAGTACACTTCAAAATAGAAAAGTATTTTTGGTTTTAGATGCAAGCCAAAAGTTATCACAGATCCAGCTCAATACAGAAAGTACAAAACCCTGCAAATCCATTTGACTGTACATAAAAAGCAAGGCCATCATATGGAGAGAACTGCCAAAAATGAGCCACTCATAAATTATGGTCCATTTTCTGTTATTAATTAATCTAAAATTCTGTGGTTAGCAAATTGATTTGCAATATATTACACTGTTACTTGATGTGTTGTAAAAGTAAATTTAAAAAAATGAGAACTCCACTACTAAGAAGTGGATATTTCCCATTTAATTTGGATAGGTTGCTGCCAACCTTGGCTAAGGAAAATCAGGAATCTAATGTGGGTTTAGTTTTTCATTTGCAGCCTGTTTCCTATATTAATTGCAAATTTCATATTTGGATGCCTCACCTTTAATAACAGCATTCATGCCTGACTAGAATAGGGCATGTCAGGTTCTGTTATTTCACTTCTCAATATCCAGATCGACAGTGTTGACACAAGCTCTTGTGAGGTTGAATCAGTTTGTGTTTATCTGTTGAACTTGTAATATAACTATATAACTTGTTTTTTCTTTAAAAAAAGAGCTGTGATCAATTCAAGGGATCCATACTTAGTACTGTTAGAATACTGTAAAACACCTCACAATATTTTATTAGCATCACCAGTTCAGAGACTATGGGAAGACGGAAATCAACTTTAGTGCTAATGTGACCCACATCTCAGCCTGATTCACAGAGAATATGGAACTGTTACAGCTCAGAGCTTGAGAACTTGCTTTGTTGGTTCAAGTTATAGCCATTCATGGTTTTAGCTCTGGAGGCCCCTGGTTCAATGCATGATGCTGGCCAAGAAGGGCGTCATCACACTAAAATCTAAAATGCTTCTTGAACTAAAAACAACCCTGAAATAGTTTCAAACCAGCTATATGCCAGAAAACTAGAAGAGAAGAAATACTGTGATAAGAAGATAAGAATGCCAAACAATTGCCTCTTGCTAGTTCACAAGAAGTATATCTTCAGAGTTCTCATTAATTCAGCTACTGTTCACAAAAAAAAAATCACTTGTGTGTCATGATGTAATAACACACGTTGGCTGGTATGACCGGGAGTAGAGGGCAGATGTCAACGTTGCTCAAGACCTACTAACTCTAGCTATCTCTCATGTGGATGCAGGCTAGTATATCCCATTTCCACCCACAATCCCAACAAGAGACAGACACATTCTCCCACAATATTCTGTGAAAGTATACATAGAATAACACAGTTTACTGTGGTGCTATAAATCATGGTATATGCCCCAGATGTCTTAGGGGCACAATGATTGAGTAGAGTGCCAGTATGGACACAGAACACTACAGCCACTCCTGCGGTACTCAACTGCAATTTTGCAATGTGACTGCTCTCCCTTATGACAGCCTAACACAAGGGAATTAACTCAAGGTTGAATCACTGAAGTTAATTCTGTTGAGTGGATGCACCCATAGAGTTCCAACACAAGCATCAGGCAACCTGCCAAGGTAAGAGCTATATCATCTACACCAATGTTATATCATGTCATAACAATACCTGAATGTCAGTTCTATAGAAGGAACTGTAGACACCTAAACAAAACCAAGAAGGACCCTATATCTTTGTGTCCTCTTTGTTGAGGACATCCAGAATGCTACTGACAGCTCCTGAGCTGTCAGACCAAACACTTGACCCTCCCCTCCTCCCATCACGGACAAGAAAAAAGGTGTCAGAACTAACACAACACCCTTCCCCTTCCCCCAATCACTAACAAGGGAAAACATCAAGAGCAGCAAATATATATAGGCTTTCGGTAAAAGATTCACTTCAGCAGCTGAACAGGCCACAGCAAAAGATATTGTTTTGAGAACAAGAAATGGCCAACTGATGTCAGTAACTGAGGTTCAGAGACAGTTATTGACAAAAGGCCAATAAGAGGCAAAATAATCATCTCATCTGCCAGTGGGTTCAGGTTTTCTACCCCATTAGTATGTTTTATTAATCGGCTGTATGAGTTTTCAGTTGCTGTTTTAGACTGATATCTAGTTTTATTTGCATTTAACTTTCAAAACTATAAGATTGAGGAGGGATGGGGGAATTTAACAATAGCTGCTGGATTCAGTGGATACTGACCTTGTTGTGTGATAGAGGTGTATATATAATTCCGAACCATATAATATGACAATCAGATAGATGCAAGTGGTTTCTTAATATCAGTCTTGTGTATCACACTTTTATTTCATACTATGTCCCAACATACTATATCCTCAAAACATTTACCACTTGAGGAACATTTTAGATGCAGGAATAATCCTTGCAAATTCTTAGTCAATTGAGGAGATACTGCAGCATGTTGTTGAAAAGCCTCTGACTGGAAACAAAGTAAAGACAATTCATTCTCTCTCCTCTATCCTCTTCTTTAGAACTGAAACAGTCCAAGGTATCCTAATTCATTGAAAATCTATTTCCCGTAGGGATGATATCCCAGCCTTAATTATGCTTGCAAACGTACACAGCCAGTGGAGTATTAATCCAGAAATCTCCAGCTGATAATATGTAAGAGTACTTAGCTTTGATGGTATCAGAGCAAATTTCTACTGTTGTACCTCACTGTGCAATATCAACAGCCATCCCTAATGCAAACCAGATGGTGACAACAAAGTGCTATCTCACATAGCAAAGATAAAACAATCAGTTATGCCCTTCAACTATCTATATCACTTTACCAAACAACCAAGGGCCAGAGGCCCATTATTTACAGTCTTAATTTTCTAATCTGAAATAGCAGTTGTCCCGTTTAGTTTCACCTTTCAATTATTGCAGATTCTACACATGGTTTATAGTCCTCTAAATACTGATGTTTGTTTTGAAAGACACTCTCTGAGTCAGGAAACTGGAGTCTGAATTTAGGATATTGAGGTTTTTGATCCCAAGAATAAACTGTTTTATTTTGTTTCCTATATTTTTGGATTTTGGCACTGATAGGATGCCACTGAAAACTAGGACTGCCTTGTAAACATGGTGTTCCATGAACAAAGCTTTCTAACTCCTGCTAGTAGGGGGTGAAGTGAAGTTTAAAAACATATTTCTTAAACTGGAATTGTTCTATACTGGAACAATGCCCCTGTGGAAAGATCACATTTTAGTTTCAGGAGCTTTATTAGATTAGATGGTTATCTTATTGTGATATTGTTTCCCCAATTTTTAAGTGAAGTTTATTTATTTTATAGTGGCATTAGACAGAAATTGTGGTACTATTTCCTCTAGTGACTAGATGCATTTCATTGTGCAGGTCACACCTATCAAAAAGTATCTGGTCCTGAACCACAATTTATTTTGATGCCAAATGAAACAATCAGCTTATTTGACAAGGCATATGAGCTCAAACCTTCTGGCTACTGCACAGGGGCCGCTGGATTGAATCACATGTGCATATGTCCAAAGATAGTATGCTACATATCTGATAGGTCATAAACATCTATTTCAGCTTATTCTCCTCTTTATTACATATTGAATTAATAGACTTGAGACTCACAGAGTCTTTTATCTGTTTTATCCTAATACAGATCTCATTAGCTAATACATATCTTTCATCTTAGTTACACTATAAATTTTGACTGCTTCATGAAATAGATCAAGATGGCCCTTACTCCGAGCTAGTGAACAAGAGCAGCAAATGGGAGTTTTGTGAAGAAGTTCTCCTAGTGAAGGAGGAGACAATACATGATCCTTGGGACTATTTCATTTGTTAATTTTTTGCTGGGTGCTTGCTTGACTGAAGTTTATACTATGGTCTCTTTTGAGGAGCAGCAAATAGGGGAGTTTACAGTGAGAGTGTGAGAGGCAGATACATCTATTAAATATACTCTAAACTTAGGTCAATAACTCATCCAACCACTCTCCCAACAAATAGCAAGAGTAAAAATAATGCATGCCGAAGTCCAGCAGCAGAATATGGGCTATCCAATTTATTACACAGAATCAACAAGTATGATTACATGCCTTGTGGGCAGACAGCATATGTGTGAATATAGTTCAAGCAGCTCAGGGACCTCAGAGACACAGAGGTACATAGGTGAAACTTCCAGGGACACAATGGAGTGGTCCCAGCCCAGTCTGAAAGCCTTTGTGCTGTTAAGGAGGATGAAAGTCTCAGGTAAAGAGAACATCAAGCTGGAGCAGAGGGAAACAATCCCATAGTTGGGACTCTCCTTCCAGATGATGATGTGGCATCTTCTCACAATGAGAATACCTCTTCTGGGGAACAGGAAGAGCCTGGTAATCATAATGGGGGATTTGATTATTAGAAATATACATAGTTGGGTTTGTGATGACTGGGAGAACTGCATGATAAATTGCCTGTCAGGTGCAAAGCTTGGAAATCTCACAAAACATCTAGAGAGACATGTGTAGTGCTGGGAAGAAGGCAGTAGTCTTGGTACATGTAGGTACCAATGGCATAGGAAAAGGTATGAGAGAGGTCCTGGATGCCAAATTTAGGCTGCTGGGTAAGAACTTAAAGGCTAGGATCTCCATGGTAGTATTCTTTGAAATGTTTCCAGTTCCACACACAGGGACAGAAAGGCAGGCAGAACTGCAGGGTCTCAATGTGTGGATGAAATGATGGTGTGGGGAGAAGGCATTTAGGTTTATTAGGAACTGAGGAACCTTTTGGGAAAGGAGGAGCCTATTCTGAAAGAATGGGCTCCACCTAAATCAAAACAGAACCAGATTGCTGGCATGTAAAATTAAAAAGGCATAGGATTTTAACTAAGGGCTGAGGTAAAGCCAATAGGTGTGAAGGAGCACATGGCTTGGGCAGACACATCCCATAGGGATGAATTTATTAAAGGTGGAATTCTATATCCTCATAAGGAGGATAGGAAAGAAGCTGATAAAAAACATGTAGGAGCTAGTGAGGAACACTCAAATGTAAAAGAATCCCACTGAGATATAATACATGAAGGCAAGCAACTGAAACTGAGAAAATATACAAGTGCTTATATACAAACATTAGAAGTACAAATACTAAGATGGGTGAACTAGAATGTCTGGCATTAAATGAGGATATTGATATAATAGGTATTGTGGAAACTTGGTGGAATGAGGATAATCAATGAGATAGGGTAATACCAGTGAACAAAATATATAGGAATAACAAAGTAGGTGACACTGGTGAGTGACTGGCACTATATGTGATAGAAAGCTTAGAGTCAAATAAAGTAAAAATCTTAAATGAACCAAACTGTATCATAGAATCTCTAAGGATAGTAATTCCATGCTCGAATAATAAGAATAAAGCAGTAGGGATATACTACCGACCACCTGACCAGGATGGTGATAGTGACTGTGAAATGCTCAGGAGATTAGAAAGGCCACAAAAGCAGAAAACATACTAATAATGGGGGATTTCAACTGTCTTCATATTGACTAGATAGATGTCACCTCAGGAAGGGATGCAAAGATAAAATTTCTATATGCCATAAATAACTGCTTCTTGGAGCAACTTGTCCTGGAACCTACAAGGGGAAAGACAATTCATGCTGTAGTACTAAGTAAACCACAGGATCGGGTCCAAGACGTGAATTCAACTAAACTGCTCAGTAATAGCGACTAGTAATTTAGCATTCTTGTAGGGAGAAAAATGCCAAAGAAACCCACCACAGCAGCAATTGACTTCAAAAAGGGGAACTATACAACAATGAGGAAGCTAGTTACATGGAAATTAAAAAGAAAGTCATAAGGGTGAAATCCCTGCACACTGCATGGAAACGATTTTAAAAAGTCATAATAGAGGCTCAAACTAAATGTATACCACCCCCCCCCCAAAAAAGAGTAAGAGGACCAAAAAAAAAAATGCCACCATGATTAAACAGAAGAGTAAAAAAGGCAGTTAGAGGCAAAACTGGCATAATTTGAAAAATGAAAGTCAAATCCTAATGAGGAAAATAGAAAGGCGCATAAATTCCAGCAAGTCAAGTATAAAAATATAATTAGCCAGGTCAAAAAATAATTTGAAGAACAACTAGCAAAAGATAAAAACTAACAACAAATTTTCAGTACATTACCTGCAGGAAACCTGCCAAGCAGTCAGTGGGGACACTGAATAATCAAAGTTCTAAAGGAGCACTCAAGGAAGATAAGGGCATTGTGGCAAAATTAAATGAATTCTGTGCATCTGTCTTCATTGAAGAAGATATGGGGGAAATGCCTGCATCTTAGCCATTTTTTTAGGTGACAAATCTGAGAAACTGTCCCAGATTGAGGTGTCAGTAGAGGAGGTTTTGGAACAAATTGATAAATTAAACAGTAATAATTCACTCAAGAGTTCTGAAGGAACACAAATACAAAATTGCACAACTACTAACTGTGGTTTGTAACCTCTCACTTAAATTAGCCTCTGTACCAGATGACTGGAGGGCAGCTACTGTAACACCAGTTTTTAAAAAAAGTCTCCAGAGGCAATCCTGACAATTACAGACTGGTAAACCTAACTTAAGAACCGGGCAAATTGGTTAAAACTATAATAAAGAACACAATTATCAGACACATAGGCTACATCTACATTAGAGCCAGGATTGATGTTCTGAGACCGATCCACTGGCAGTCAATTTAGCGGGTCTAGTGAAGACCCGCCAACTCGACAGCAGATCACTCTCCAGTCGACCCAGTACTCAACAAGTTGATGGGAGAATTTCTCCCATTGACCCCACACGGTGTAGACCCCGCGGTAACTCGACCTAAGTTATGTCAATTCCCGCTACGTTATTCACATAAATAATAACGTTATTCACATAGCTGGAGTAGTATAGACATAGCCATAGATGAACACGATATGTTGGGGAAGAGTGGACACCGATTTTGTAAAGCAAAATCATGCATCACCAATCTATTAGATTTCTTTGAGGGAGTCAGCAGTCATGTAGACTTGCAGAAAACCTTTGACAAAGACTCTTAAGCAAAGTAAGCAGTAATGGAATAAGAGGGAAGGTCCTCTCATGGATCAGTAGCTGGTCAAAAGACAGGAAACAAAGGTCAGTTTTCACAGTGGAGAGAAGTAAATAGTGGGGACTCCCCAGGATCCATACTGGGATCTATGCTGTTCAACATATTCATAAATGAAATTGAAAAGGGGGTGAACAAAGAAGTAGCAAAGCTTGCAGATGATACAAAATTACTCAAGATAGTTAAGTCCAAACCTGACTGCAAAGAGTTATAAAGGGAACTGCTAAAACTGAGGGACCAGGGAACAAAATGGCAGATGAAATTCAATGTTGATAAATGCAAAGTAATGCACATTGGAAAACATAATCCCACTATGCAAACAAAATGATGGTTCTAAATTAGCTGTTACTACTCAAGAAAGAGATCTTGGAGTCATTGTGGATAGTTCTCTGAAAACATCTGATGAATGTGCACCACCTGTCAAAAAAGTTATCAGTATGTTAGGAACTATTAGGAAAGGGATAGATAATAAAATAGAAAATATTAGGGCTTTCAAGTGATTAAAAAAAATAATCATGATTAATTGTGTGATTAATCGTGCAATTAATCACACTGTTAATAACAGAACACCATTTATTTAAATATTTTGGATGTTTTCTACATTTTCAAATATATTGATTTCAATTACAACACAGAATACAAAGGGTACAGTGCTCACTTGATATTTATTTTTATTAAAAATATTTGCAGTGTAAAACAAAGAAATTGTATTTTTCAATTCACCTAATAGAAGAATTGTTGTGCAATGTCTTTATCATGAAAGTTGAACTTACAAATGTAGAATTATGTACAAAAAAATTCTGCATTCAAAACCAAAACAAAGTAAAACTTTAGAGCCTACAAGTCTACTCAGTCCTACTTCTTGTTCAGCCAATCACTCAAACAAGTTTGTTTACATCTGCAGGAGATAATGCTGCCCGCTTCTTGTTTACGGTGTCACCTGAAAGTAAGAATAGGCATTCACAGGGCACTGTTGTAGCCAGTGTCGCAATATATTTAGATGCCAGATGCGCTAAAGATTCATATGTCCCTCCATGCTTCAACCATCATTCCAGAGGACGTGTCAATGCTGATGACACTCGTTGAAAAAATAATGTGTTAATTTAAATTGTGACTGAACTTCTTGGGGGAGAATTGTAAAGACCTTGCAATGCCCTAACCATAAATACCTTGTAATGCCAGCTACAAAAGTGTCATGCAAATGCCTGTTCTCACTTTCAGGTGACATTGTAAATAAGAAGCGGGCAGCATTATCTCCTGTAAATGTAAAGAAACTTGTTTGTCTTAGTGATTGGCTGAACAAGAAGTAGGACTGAGTTGACTGGTAGGCTCTAAAGTTTTACATTATTTTGTTTTTGAGTGCAGTTATATAACCAAAAAAATGTACATTTTTGTAAGTTGCACTTTCACGATAAAGAGATTGTACTTATATGAGTACAGTATTTATATATTTAATGATTTTCAATTGGTATTCTATTGTTTAACAGTGCAATTAAAACTGCAATTAATCATAATTAATTTTCTTTATCGTGATTAATTTGTTTTAGTTAATCACATGAATTAACTGTGATTAATCGACAGCCCTTGAAAATATCATAATAAGAACATAAGAACAGCCATACTGAGTCAAACCAAAGGTCTATCTAGCCCAGTATCATGTCTTCCAACAGTGGCAATTGCCAGGTGCCCCAGAGGGGAAGAACAGAACAGGTAATCGTCAAGTGATCCATTCTCTGTTGCTCATTCCCAGCTTCTGGCAAACAGAGGCTAGGGACATCATCCCTGCCCATCCTGGCTAATCGACATTGATGGACCTATCCTCCATTAATTTATCCAGTTCTTTTTTGAACCCTGTTATAGTCTTGGCCTTCACAGCATCCTCTGGAAAAGAGTTCCACAGGTTGACTGTGCGTTGTGTGAAGAAATAATTATTTTTGTTAGTTTTGAACCTGCTGCCTATTAATTTCATTTGGTGACCCCACACCTCAACCATATCCCCCCTTAGTCATCTTTTTTCCAAGCTGAAAAGTCCCAGTCTTATTAATATCTTCTCATACAGAAGCCGTTCCATATCCCTAATCATTTTTGTTGCCCTTTTCTGAACCTTTTCCAACTTCAATATATCTCGTTTGAGATGGGGAAACCACATCTGCATGCAATATTCAAGATGTGGGTATACCATGGATTTATATAGAGGCAATATATTTTTTTTCTTATAATCTATCCCTTTTTTAATCATGCCCAGCATTCTGTTAGCTTTTTTGACTGCCACTGCACATTGAATGGATGTTTTCAGAGAACTATCCACAATGACTACAAAACCTCTTTCTTGAGTGGTAACAGCTAATTTAAACCCCATCATTTTATATGTATAGTTGGGATTATGTTTTCCAATGCACATTACTTTGCATTTATTAACACTGAATTTCATCTGCCATTTTGTTGCCCAGTTACCTAGTTTTGAGAGATCCTTTTGTAGCTCTTTGCAGTCTGCCTGGGACTCAACTCTCTTGAGTAGTTTTGTATCATCTGCAAATTTCACCACCTCGCTGTTTAACCTTTTTCCCCAGATCATTTATGAATATGTTGAATAGGACTGGTCCCAGTACAGACCCCGGGGGACACCACTATTTACCTCTCTCCATTCTGAAAACTGACCATTTATTCCTACCCTTTGTTACCAGTTACCAATCCATGAGAGGATCTTCCCTCTTATCCCATGACAGCTTACTTTGCTTAAGAGCCTTTGGTGAGGGACCTTATTAAAGGCTTTCTGAAAATCTAAGTACACTATATCCCCTGGCTGGATCCCCCTTGTCCCCATGCTTGTTGACCCCCCCTCAAAGAATTTTAGTAGATTGGAGAGGCGTGATTTCCCTTTACAAAAAACATGTTGACTCTTCCCCAATAAATTATGTTCATCTATGTGTCTGACAATTTTGTTCTTTACTATAGTTTCAACCAGTTTGCCCAGTACTGAAGTCAGGCTTGCCAGACTGTAATTGCCAGGATCGCCTCTGGAGCCCTTTTTAAAAATTGGTGTCACATTAGCTAACCTCCAGTCATTTGGTACAGAAGCTGATTTGAATGATAGCTAACATATCACAGTTAGTAGTTCTGCAATTTCACATTTGATTCCTTCAGAACTCTTGGGTGAATACCATATGGTCTTGGTGACTTATTACTGTTTAGTTTATCAATTTGTTCCAAAACCTCCTCTAATATTTCAATCTGCGATATTTCCTCATATCTGTCACTTTAAAAGAATGGCTCAAGTTTGGGAATCTCCCTCACATCCTCGGCCATGAAGACCAAAGCAAAGAATTAATTTAGTTTCTCCACAATGGCCTTATCATCCTTGAGTGCTCCTTTAGCATCTCGATCATCCAGTGGCCCCACTGGTTGTTTAGCGGGCTTCCTGCTTCTGATATACTTTAAAAAAAATTGCTATTACTTTTTGAGTCTTTGCTAGTGTCTCAAATTCTTTCTTGTCCTTCCTAATTATATTTTTACACTTCATTTTCCAGAGTTTATGCTTCTTTCTATTTTCCTCACTAGGATTTAAAGGACGCCTTTTTGCTTCTCACTGATTCTTTTACTTTGTTGTTTAGCCACAGTGGCACTTTTTTGGTTCTCTATGTTTTTTTAATGTGGGGGATACATTTAAGCTAAGCCTGTGTTATGGTGTCTTTTAAAAGTTTCCATGTAGCTTGCAGGAATTTCACTTTTTGCACTCTACCTTTTAATTTATGTTTCACTAACTTCCTCATTTTTGTGTAGTTCCCCTTTCTGAAATTAAATGCTACAGTGTTGGGCTGCTGTGGTGTTTTCCCCACCACAGGGATATTAAATTTAATTATATTATGGTTACTGTTACCAAGCGGTCCAGCTATATTCACCTCTTGGACCTGATCCTGTGCTTCACTTAGGACTAAATCAAGAACTGCCTCTCCTCTTGTGGGTTGCAGGACTAGCTGCTCCAAGAAGCAGTCATTTAAGGTATCAAATGCCATTAAATAATTCCATGGTATGCCTACACTTTGAATACTGTATATAATTCTGGTCACCCCATTTAAAAAAAGATATATTAGAATTGGAAATGGTGCAGAGAAGGACAAGGAAAATGATTAGAGGTATGGAATAGCTTCCATACGAGGAGCAATTAAAAAGATTGGGACTGTTCAACTTAGAAAAGAGATACCTAAGGGGGAATATAATAGAGGTCTATAAAATCATAAATGTTGTGGAGAAAGTGACAACGGAAGTTATTTAACCCTTTTAAGAACACAAGAACCAGGGGTCACCCAAAAAAATTAATAAGCAGCAGGTTTAAAACAAACTTAAGGAAGTACTTCTTCACACAATGCCCAGTCAACCTGTGGAACTCTTTGCCAGGGGACATCGTGAAGGCCACAAGTATAACTGGTTCAAAAAAGAATTAAATAAGTTCATGGAGGACAGGTCCATCAATGGCTATTAAGCCATGATGATCAGGGATGCAACCCCATGCTATGGGTTTCCCTAAACCTCCAACTACCAGAAGCTGGTTCTGGATGAAAGGGATGGATCTGTCTCCAGCATCTGGCACTGGCCACTATCAGAAAACAGGACACTTGGCTAGATGGATCATTGGTCTGACCCAGTATGGCCCAGTTCTGATATATAGACAGGAGTATGGCAGTCTTAATCTATGTATGTTCAGGGCAGAATCAATTATCCTTAACTGATGAGAGCAACATTCATTTTTCCTTTTATTCCTGCAGCATCCTGGACTGGAGTTTATTCACTTTAGGGACATATTTGTGGCATAAATATTTTAGCTTTGGGTTCATAAAATATTAGTCTTGGGTGAATTCTCAGGTACTCTTCAGGTCAAGTATTACAAATCCCTAGACACCACAAAACTTCTAAATTCTGATTTACTACAAAAGGGGATAGAGAGAATAGTTTGAAGAAATTAATAAAAACAAAATCAAAAGACACACCAATCAGCTAAAGGATACTGGCGGAAACTGAGAAACAAATGTTACATTGTTACCAATGACTGAACAACAAACTGTTACAAAAGATAACATCTGATAAAAATTGCCCCTTCAAAAGTTTGAATGGTTGCTGAAGGGTAATTCAGTTGGAGCAGGGTGTTCTGGGAAAACAACTTTCCTTCGCACATATCTGTGTTATGGGGGTTTTTTTTGTTTTGTTTTTGTTTTGAAAGGAGGTGAAACTGTCGACATTAAACAAAGAATGTGCTGTGCCGTTTTTATGCCAAAAGCTGGCTATTTACTTTCTGACTATTTAAACACACTATTGAAATGGGAACATCACCAGGTTGTTTGGCGAGCAGAATCAGTTGTCCTTCGCTGTTTTGGTTTTAAATGTCAAAAAGATGCCAGGTTTAAAAAACAATCAATGGCAACACCAAGAATTTAAAAATCTAAAGATAAATCAAGGCGAAGATATTAATCATATTCAGAATGATACACCAAAAGCAAGAAATGGAGTTGTTTACATGCTTAACTACTCTTTTTTCCAAAAAGATCCGTTTATTAGAACTACTTGTAGTAGTTTTCTTTTGTTTTGGAATGAATTGCATGAGGGGTATATTTTGTTTGTTTTACTTTGAGGGTTGGGAAATGTAACAAAGTTTTATTTAAAAACCACATATGTTTCTGATTGTGCACTGACATCCTGCTGTGAATTCACAAGTGGTGTAAAGAGAGAAGTTATTCAATTATCTTGAAGTCACTTTTCCATGCTGTTGACTTCAATGTAGGAAATGATTAATGGAGTCCAGCAATGACACAGATTACCCCCCATACATGCAAGCTCTTTCATTTTAATGCAATGAAACTATTGTTGAAATAAATAATTCTGGTGCACAACTAACTCCTTGCCTCATTTTAAAATTGTTTTCCTATGTCATTGTTTATAGGCTATTTTTACAAATAATTATTTTGAATATGTCCCCTCAACTAAACATGGCTTTCTGTAACCACAGCAATAGTTACATTTGCACAATTTAGATCCCAATAGGTGGTAGAAGATAGGCAAAATACAGGATTTGTATGCTTGTTGTGTGTTGCATGGTATTTTGTATCACCATGGTACAATGAAAAGCTTTCCTATATATTCCAAAGGGGCAAGTAGTAACTATAGCCACCAGGCAAAAATCTCAGGAAGTATTTGCAAATCTGATGTTACAAACAAAACCACAGTTCTGTTTTTCCTCTGAGAACTGGGTAAGGTCAATTTCCACAAAATGTTTCCCCAGAATCCTTTCAAATGAACAGTAGAGTCTGACTCAAACTTTATCTAGGGGCAAATCCTTCTTGCAGTACTCATGTGACTAAGATGATCATGTTTTTATGGTGAGATGAACTTTGACAACAGTTGTCAGATATTCCAGTACGATTTCAATATTTGATGCCATAATTCAGATTTTTTTATACCAGAACCCAGAATTAATATGTTTTTTAAACATTCTTATGCACTAATCTTCAAATTGCCTTGTGTTACTGTAATGTTACATGGAATCACAGTTTTTCTTAAACAGGAAGCTTTTATTACATAAGACATTTACAATTATAGACAGACAAAAACGCTTCCACACATCCCAAGTTTCTGTTCAGTCTGACTTTATTACTCTGCCTGGATCTCTTTAACAGCACATACAGACAGCTAGTGGCTGAATTAAATACTGCAATAAAGATATCATTACAGTTACATTATCCATAATGTAAGCACAGGCAGGTGTACAGACAACAAACACAGTTGCTATATAAATCCACACATGAATAGAACCCTGGTCCTTCAACTCCAGGAACACAGGCTTCTTGTCCCACCACGGCCACCACCTGCCTCTATCTCCCCCTCACCGCAGCCTCTTTAAGAACTCACTCCGTTTCCAGTCACCTTCTCAACACAAAATCTTTTAATTGACTCTCCACCTGGCTGGCAACAGAGTTTGTTAAAAACAGAACTCAGAAGTCCCAAAACAAACACTAAGTCTGTCATCGTTCCAGCTCCACACAATTTCCTCTTTTCTGGGCTTCCCTAGTTTACTGCCAGGCCTCTGGCAGTCCCAGCTATTTCTCTCAACCACACATTTAGGCAGGCCATTCAGCCTGTTGTAGGCCAGACAGTCCTGGTTTTGTATGGCATGTCCACTGTCTGGTACAGATATAAAACCAGACATAGTTTTGTGTAGTATCATGCAGAGAGAATGCCATTTTGCAGAATATGCCATTCTGCCCCCTCCGGCAAAACCTTGAAAGTACCATGCGAGTAAGGTCACAGAGGTGGGGGAGGGGCAGCATGCTTTTCAAAATAGCTTCCTCCCATGCAGCATGACCCCACATGCACCATGTGTGCAAGTTCACACCAGCGGGGGGGGGGGGGGGAAGGGGGCGGGTCACAAAGGTGGATGGGGTGTGGACAACCAAGTGGATATTGTCTTGTATTCTGGGGATGCATCAGTGGCCACCCTACACACATACCCTGCAGCTTCCTGCTGCCTTTATTGGAATGGAATCATATGTTTCCTCTCAGCCCTGTAATCAGGTCTAGTTTAGCCCCAGGCTCTTCAGCCCATGAGTAAACCACCCTATTACACTTCGACAAAGCTTGTAACAGTAGTGTGTAGGGTTACCATATCTAATAAATAAAAAAAGAGGACCCTCCACGGGCCCTGGCCCCGCCCATTCCCCCACCCCTAGCCCCACCCCAACTCCACCCCTTCCCTGCCCTAACTCCGCCCCCTCCTCCCTCCCACTCCCAGCCAGGGGGAAAGGGCTGCCCCAGCGCTACCAGCTTCAGGGTTTGCCGGGCAGCCCCCAGACCCTGTGCCCCCGGCCGGCGCTTCCCCAGCGCAGCTGGAGCCCGGGAGGGGAAGCGCCCAGCCGGGGGCGCAGGGTCTGGAGGCTGCCCGGCAAACCGTGAAGCCGGTAGAGCTCAGGCTTTGGGCAGCCCCTATACCTCCGGACCCTGCGCCCCCAGCCGGCCACTTCCTCTCCCGGGCTCCGGTGGCGCAGGGTCCGGTGGCACGGGGGCTGCCCGAAGCTGGTAGCGCTCGGGCAGCCCGGCTCTTAAACAGAGCCGAGCTGCCTGAGCGCTACCGGCTTCGGGCAGCCCCTATGCCTCCAGACCCTGCGCCCCCAGCCGGGCACTTCCCCTCCCGGGCTCCAGCGGCGCAGGGTCTGGAGGCACGGGGGGCTGCCCGAAGCCAATAGCGCTCGGGCAGCCTGGCTCTTAAACAGAGTCAAAGAGGAGCAGTGCCTCTAGCCGCGGCGGCTCTGCTGCTCCCCGACTCTTCGGCTCTGTTTAAGAGCCGGGCTGCCCGAGCGCTACCGGCTTCAGGCAGCCTCCATGCCTCCGGACCCTGCGCCGCCGGAGCCCGGCAGGGGAAGTGCCCGGCTGGGGGCGCAGGGTCCGGAGGCACGGGGGCTGCCCAAAGCCGGTAGCGCTCGGGCAGCCCGGCTCTTAAACAGAGCCGAAGAGTCGGGGAGGAGCAGAGTCGCCATTTTCCCGGACATGTTCGGCTTTTTGGCAATTCCCCCCAGACGGGGGTTTGAGTGCCGAAAAGCCGGACATGTCCGGGAAAAAGAGGACGTATGGTAACCCTAATGTCCCGTAACTGTGTGAGTCAAACCCTAGAGGGCAATTTGTGGAACACTTCCTGAAGGATTTAAAGAAAAGGACAAATATCAGTCACTCTTCAAAAAAAGTCCCGAGTGCTACAAAAGGCAAAGTTGGGACTCTGTGTATGCAGATCCCATTGCAGGGTCAGTACATCACAACGAAAGGGGAAAATAAAATCACTCTTCTCGTGCCCTAGCACAGGGGTAGTCAATAGGCAGACCGCAGGCCAAATATGGACTGCCAGACGCTTCTGAGTGGACCACAAAGATCAAATGGGCTGAAGCCAAGCCAGGGCAGGAGCCATGGGAAGCCATGCCCACTCTCCAGCGCAGGGCCCCCCAGCAGGGGGCAGGTGAGTGGGCTGAGCTGCAGGGTGCAGTGTGTCCCCAGGGTGGCTGCTTGTGGAGCTGCAGCCCCACCAGCTCTGTCCTCCGCCAGGTAGCAGCAGCGCAGGGATGGGGCAAGTGGACCATGTATGCGAACCAGCAGGCACTGGCATCTGGATTCAGTGAGTGGGGCCGGGGGAGCCTCTCCTGGCGGGGCAGGCGTGGAGCTGGTGGGTGATAGAGGAAGTGGGGGGAGCTGGGCCACCCGGCCCACCAAGTAAGCAGAGCTGCCAAGCACATCTCAGCCGGCCGCCTGTCCCGCCACAGGGCCTTACAACCCAGCTGGGAGGAGTGACAGAGCCAGGCCCCAGCTTCCCACCCTGAGGAGGGCGGGAGACCTGTAGGAGGTGCTGACTGATGAGCTGGTGCTGTGTCCTGGACCTGCACCAGCCACCCTGCCACCATGACAGGAAGCGACACTGCCCCCCACCTTGAGAGTGAGGCTGTAGGTACCTCCTCCAGCATCCCCCAAATACCCTCTCCCAGTACACACACATCCCTCCCACACCCCAAATGCCCCCTCCAGCATTCCCCAAATACCCCTCCAGCATGCCCCAACTGACCCCCCCTCTCCAGTTTGCCCCCCACCAACAGTATCCTCTTTTTGGGCACTTGAAATATGGTAACCCTACGCTGAGTCGGGGGCAATCAGGGGGTTAGGGGATGGGAGCTGGGTGGCGGGTAATCAAGTGGTTATATGCTTACAATAATGTTATTTGACAAAACCAAAGTTAATACTCTTTGTAAATGCAAAACAATTTCAAAATTTAAAACAGTTGTCTGACAGTGTTTTAATGTTATTTGACATTTTATCTACGTGTTTTCTAAAAGTCTCAGATGTAATTTATTACATCTTTCTTGGAGGTTATTTTTAGGTTATACAGTGGTGTGATTTTATTTTTCATTTAATGCACTAAAAATATAAGAAATAGGCCCTAAGTATATTACACAGCATTGTATGTGTTTGTTGAAAAGGGGCACTTGCAAGTCTGGACCTTGACTATACCTTGACCAAGAAATTTGGACGTTGACAAAAAATAATTGACTACCCCTGCCCTAGGAGAAACAAGTATATCATCCTCAGCTTTTGAAATTTTCATTGGGTACCAGTCCATTAAAAAAAATCCATTACAACATCCCCTTTCAGGTCTTCAAGATACTTCCTGGACTGGCCACCTCACTTCCATGCCAATTCTCTGAACTCATCTCTCCTTATTCTTTACCTCATTTCCTATGCCAAATTAATATTAGACTTTTATATAGGACGTAAGACCTAAGACTGGAAGGAGTCTCCTGGATCATAAAGTCAGTCTTCTGTTATCACAGGCAGCCAGGTCATGTAATCAAATCTTTAACAGGGAGTAGTAAATCCCTTTCCCACGCATCCTGGACAGCCTCCCAGCACCCCTGACTGATTCACTTCAAATCCATCTCACAACTCATTTCTACTTCCTGACCACTGACCTTGACCTTCTCTTTATATACCACTAAGATATATGGTATTTTAACAAGTACTCTGCATGTTTTTCAATACATAAACTAATCAGCCTTAAAGCATTTTATCATTTTTTTTTGGATGAAAAATGCTATACCTAAGTAAATTACATTTTACAGCACTGTATTGTGCTACATGTATTGTATCAGATGAAAAACAGAGTCTGAAAGGGGTACTTTTTTAAGCAAGCTATGTGGGCAATTGCATGCTCAACACCTGTTGTTAGCATTAAATTGTTGCAGACTGTGATGAACATTTCCTCTCAGAGGAACAAAAAATAGTTTAGGGACCACAAAGTTTTGTCTAGGTCTACCAAGACAAACTGAAGATATCACCTACATAAGATCTGTTTAAATTCAGCAAACTATAATTTACAAAAATGTTGGTGATAGGGTGACCAGATAGCAAGTGAGAAAAATCGGGACAGGAGGTGGGGGCCCCATATAAGACAAAGCCCCAAATATTGGGACATCTGGTCACCCTAGGTGGTGAAAATGTTCTCCCTTTGGATGCCCATTATGCCATAATTGTATGCCAACAATTATGGCTTCTGTAATAATGGATAATATTTTGCAACTATAATTTCCAATTTAAATGTTTTGCAACTATAATTTCCCATTTAATTGTTTTCCCTTCTGACACTTTATGGCATATGGATTCTAGAAAGCTATATGTTTTACAGATTTTTAAATTTACAGTGAAGAAATATCCTGTGAGAGTAGAAGACTCTGGAAGTAACAAAATAAACCAGAGTAAGCTAAGATTATCAAATATAGGTCTGATTATTTAAATAAAAGACTAACTTCTTTTTTTAATAATGAACTATGGCTTCTTATTTCTCATTTAAAAAACCTAAATGAGGGCTTCCAGGTCACCCATCCTGAGCATGGATTCCATCAGTAACAAGTCTATTAAAGTGGCTAGGGGTATGTTCCATACTATACTGTTAAGTGTTATTAAAAGCTGACTTCTGTCAGCACTCCCAGCTTTCACATTGTTCAGCTGTGTGCTGTGAAGTGTGAGAGCACCCATCATCCCTAAACTGCAAAATCAATATGAAATGGATAAAATCATCCAAGTCCCTTTTTAATTTGCCATTAACTCTCGAATTTGCTAGTTTATCCATCCCACCTCAATTAATCCTGAAAGCAGCCTTTTCCAGCAGTTTAGTGAGTGTGCAGTCTTTAAAAAGAAGAAGAAATTAATCACACGTGTTTCCAACAAATACCTCTTGCTCTGGAGCCACTGCTACATATTCAAAGACAAAACACACACACACACACACACACACACACACATAGACTCGCAAAAGCACTACAAACAAATCTATACAGACTAGAATTTCTAAGTTTTATGTCCTTTACTGTATCTTCTATCTATTGCTCTCATTTCATTATTTAGGCTGATTGGATTTTTTTTTAAATACCTTCTGGGAAATACTCTTTGATAAATAGTAAAGGCCAAATACATTTCTTTACAACTGCATTTTCATTTGTCTTGTTCAATTGTTCTCCCGGAAGCAGTTTGCCATAGAACAAGATTTTTTTTGAAGAACAGTTTCATACAGAAATGGAATTTCAAGGAACAGTCAATAACAGATTAGTAGCTGCTGTTGTATTAACTAACCCCAACTTTTACTACGGAATGGATTACCAAAGTCTGACATCTGAAGACAAGTTTTAATTTATATTTGTTTTTTGGTTTACTGCCATTACAGTTTTCTTATGTGACCTGTACAAAATTCCCCTAACCAAATTCACAGGACTTCAACTGAAACAGGCACTGAAAAACTCTGAATAGCTTTCCATGTTAAAGCTGCTGTTATGCTGGCACAGACAGGTACTTGTAACAAGTCTCCTCCAGTCTGTTACACATATACAAAAGTTGGAAGAGTTCATTGTTTTGAAGTACAATTTGGGCGGGGGGGGGACGGGGGGGGGGAGACAGGGCTTTTAATGATAAGGGTGATTTGACATTGCTGTGATAACAGAAGGGTGTTAAAAAGCCAATCAGTGTTGCCAATGATTGCTATCTCTAATAGTTACACTTGGAAATTTAACTTCCTGACTAAGCCAAAGAGACACAGGTATGGCATCAGATAAATAAAAAGCATTTTACTGTTGTCCTGAAATTATAAAACCAGAGACATGTACATAGTTTTCTGAAAGCAGTCCAAATATTAGACTTACAAGACAACTGTGTTGAAAGCCCATGACCTGTCCATGACTTGTACTATATACCCCTGACTAAATCTTGGGGAGGGAGGGAAGGCCCAGGGATGTTGCGGTTGCTCGTGGGGACAGCCCAGGGGGCACTGAGGGTGCTTGTGGGGGGGAAAGGGGTGGTCTGGGGGGCACCACAGATGCTCGTGGGGGGGTGGCCTGGGACCCCTGCTGGGGATGGGGGGTTAGCGGGGCTGGCAGGCTCCCTACCCAGCTCCTTTCAGCTCCCCGGAAGTGGGGACATGTATGTCCCTCCCTCAGCTCCTAGCTCCGCAAACAGTCCCCTGTCCCAAGCACCAGCTCCACAGCGCCCATTGGCCGGGAACCGTGGCCAATGGGAACTGCAGGGGCAGTGCCTGAGGGTGGAGGCAGCGCATGGAGTTAGGAACTGAGGGAGGAACATGTCACTACTTCCAGGGAGACCCACAAGGTAAGTGCTGCCCAGAGCCCTCACCCCCTCCCATGCCCCAACTGACAGCCCTGAGCCCCCTCCCATACCTAAACTCCTCCTGCTGCTGCGGGGGGAGGGGAGGTGGCCCAAAACTGCCCCAGCAGTGGCCGGTATGGCTGGCCCAGGGGCCACCTGAGCAGCTTGGGCAGCCCCTGAGCCAGCCGCACCGGCCACTGCTGAAGTCACAGAGTTCCCGGAAAGTCACGGAATCCGTGACCTCCGTGACAAACTCGCATCCTAATTTATAGTGCATGTAGCTCTGCTATATCTGCTGGGGGGCAACATGGAAGCAATGATTATCCAGATCCCTGCAGACCTGACTTCTTGTGCTCCGGATCCTTCCAACCAGAGCTAACTTCTGTTTCAAAACTAGTGGGCTGAATTATTCTAATACTCCATTCATCTCCACGGAAGTAGCCCTGATTTACACTGGTGAGAGATCTTTATGGCATTGCTTCATCATAGCATTTCATAAGTGAACCAAACCGAGGAAAAGCTCTACATTCTGTGAACCCATCTCTTGAGCCACAAGGAGTAAAGGGCTGACTGCTTCATCATAGCTGGCTACCACTGTATTGTCATCACTTCTCTTTTCATAAGGGAAACTCTAAAAAGGTACATGCAGGTAAAAGGGCATCCCATCAGGAATACACTATGTTCTTAGGACCGACATTCTGAAAATGATACTGTATTCCCACGGGAAAGATGACTGGTGTTGCAGAAGGGAAATCTGGCAATTCTAGCTTCAAAGTAATTCTATTTTCCTTTTGTGGGTCAGTGTCACAGGACACATTTTTTTCCTCTCTGTTCCCCACTCTCCACACATTCAAGTACTCTGCAATACACCACTACTAATGCCACACTTATTGGCACCAAAATCCGCTCCTGATTCTGTTTGGCAAGACAGCAAGAGGGGCCTATGCAATAGAACAGCTGGCTGACCTACCCCTCCATTTCAAATGCTTTTCTATCACTACTTTGATATTAACATGTTTCTTTTTGCTGTACCAATGAATTGTAAATGTAAAACCCAAGCTCTTTATGCTAGTAATATTTTAGGTTTTATAAGTAAGTGATGCTAATGGAAAGTATTAAACATCACTTAAACTATGGCTAGAAATTATACTATTAAAAAATCCCCAAATGTAATAGTTATTAAAATTCTTGCAAGCATTAAATATGAAAAAGAACTTTATGAACCTAGTCTTGCACTACTTAGCTCACACAATCTTTTTACAACTCTGCAGACAGATCTGAAAACATATGGGACTGAAATGTTCCACCTTATTAAAAACCATAAATTTTTAAACCAGAAGTCTTACCCTGAAGAGTTACTTAGTTTTTATAACTATTCTAACAAAGAAAACTAAAACATAATTGTTAAGATTTTCACTTTTAATGCTAAAAATAATGGTACAAAAACAATGTTACAGTATAACATAAGAGAGTAGTAGACTTCTGTTTGTTACTGGATGCTCTTCTTATGTGTGTTGTCTATATATGTATATCACATATGCCCAGGTGGTTTTCATGTCCCTTTCTGAGACACATATTAAAAAGATCATCTAGAGCCAATTATGAAATTTTAACAGAATCTCTTCTTATTTCCCCAGCTGAAGGGTCACTCTGATGAATTTTAAAACAGCCTCCTGCCCTGGAGTCCCAAAGCAGCTGACCTCCCCTGTTTCATGAAACCAGGAGAGAGAGAAAGTAAAAAACAGAACTCCCCTGTTTAACCAGTCATGTAATTCAAACCATTTAAAGCCTGGTTTAAGTAATTCATTCAGTTCTTCTTTCCCTAAATTCAGGGAATGGGAGATTTTTCTCTGTCCAGTTTGGAACTCACTATTGGGATGTAAAAAATCTGTAAAATATTATAAAGTAAAAAAATTGCCCACACCTTGAACATCATTGTAATCAACTGATGAACAACACCCATATTTTGTGCCTCTACATTAATTATTATTATTATTATTATCATCATCAAAGTAGGATCCACTCCTTCTTCCACTGAATCCAACTGGAATGTTGCCATTGACTTCAAGGGGTGCACGACTGGGCTATACGATTTTAAATGCCTCAGGAGAAGGATGTTGTTTTATTGTTATGCCAGTAATACACATTTCACACCTCTGATGCAATATAAATAACAAAAAATGGTAATAATCATTGTAATGTGGTTTTGCATAAACCTATAATGTACTTAAAGTAAACGTGTGTTCTGGCTTGCCTTGAACAACAGAGGTCTTGATTCTATTTAGTACTTGTGAACCACTAGCAGTATCATATCCAGGATATGATGCTAATTTTAGATTGTTGGATGTATCCACTACAGGGTGTGTTAGAACTTGCTAAAAATAGCATATCTGGCCATGGCACATCTCAATTTTTAAAGTGGTACTGTCACGTTACCAGATCAGTGTTTCTAATTTCTAGCTGACTTAAATATGCAAGCTACTGCGAAGCCCTTCTGCAGGACTTTTTGTGTTACTGTTGTTATCCTTATACAGTAGAAGCCTAATAGTACAGAGAACATATATTCTTTCCAGATGTTTATTTCTTTAGAAAGTATTTATTTTGGAGAGTTCTGTGGCTGTGGTGCATTTTTTTTTTTTAATTTTCTAGTGGAGCTACACCTTCAAATTGATATACAAACAATATTCTAAAATATATTATTGTAACCTAAAATTTAGTACACAGGAGATTTATTTAAAATGTTTTCCCCATTAAATATACTGAAGTAGTTTATATCATACTGATTTTGGATAAGTCAATGCAAAGAAAATGTATCAATACTTCTTGTTAGAAGTGCTGTATATTGGGCACTACTATCTGAGTTCTAACTTGCGCATATAATTTGCTATGTCCAATGGATAATCATTTTTTATTTAGGAGTTCGTGCTAAGGAAACACCCAGCAGCCCAAAATCAGTTTGGCTGATCAATCATCTCGGTTTGGGTATTTTTTAAGCAAGTCTGGAGCTAGCAGCAGTGTTTTGGAACTTAGAATCATAGAATCATAGAATATTAGGGTTGGAAGGGACCTCAGGAGGTCATCTACTCCAACCTCTGCTCAAAGCAGGACCTAATCCCCAACTAAATCATCCCAGCCAGGGCTTTTTCAAGCCTGACCTTAAAAACCTCTAAGGAAGGAGATTCCACCACCTTCTTAGGTAACCTATTCCAGTGCTTCACCACCCTCCTAGTGAAAAAGTTTTTCCTAATATTCAACCTAAACCTCCCCCACTGCAACTTGAGACTATTACTCCTTGTTCTGTCATCTGGTACCACTGAGAACAGCCTAGATCCATCCTCTTTGGAATTCACTTTCAGGTAGTTGAAAGCAGCTATCAAATCCCCCCCTCATTCTTGTCTTCTACAGACTAAACTATCCCAGTTCCCTCACCCTCGCCTCATAAGTCATCTGCCCCAGCCCCCTAATCATTTTTGTTGTCCTCTTCTGGACTCTTTCCAGTTTTTCCACATCCTTCTTGTAGTGTGGGGCCCAAAACTTGACACAATACTCCAGATGAGGCCTCACCAATGTCGAATAGAGGGGAATGATCACGTCCCTCAATCTGCTGGCAATGCCCCTACTTATACAGCCCAAAATGCCGTTAGCCTTCTTGGCAACAAGGGCACACTGTCGACTCATATCCAGCTTCTCATCCACTGTAACCTCTAGGTCCTTTTCTGCAGAACTGCTGCTCAGCCATTCGGTCTCTAGTCTGTAGCAGTGCATGGGATTCTTCTGTCCTAAGTGCAGGACTCTGCACTTGTCCTTGTTGAACCTCATCAGATTTCTTTTGGCCCAATCCTCTAAATTGTCTAGGTCCCTGTGTATCCTATCCCTACCCTCCAGCGTATCTACCACTCCTCTCAGTTTAGTATCATCTGCAAACTTGCTGAGAGTTCAGTCCACGCCATCCTCCAGATCATTAATGAAGATATTGAACAAAACCGGCCCCAGGACCGACCCTTGGGGCACTCCGCTTGATATCGGCTGCCAACCAGACATGGAGCCATTGATCACTACCCATTGAGCCTGACGATCTAGCCAGCTTTCTATCCACCTTATAGTCCATTCATCCAGCCCATACTTCTTTAACTTGCCGGCAAGAATACTGTGGGAGACCGTATCAAAAGCTTTGCTAAAGTCAATGAATAGCTCATCCACTGCTTTCCCCTCATCCACAGACCCAGTTAGCTCCTCATAGAAGGCAATTAGGTTAGTCAGGCATGACTTGCCCTTGGTGAATCCAAGTGATAAGTGCTTTAGATGTATACATCTTTGCCCACGAGCACTTCTTCCATGCATACTAGAGACTCAGTCAAAGAGTGGGTTAAGATTCTATTGGCGGTGTCTTTTGTTCGGATTTTTTCAAATGTGTTTTGACTGGGGGGGAGGGTTAAATTTGAACACATTAATCTCATTCCAGGAACAGACTGAGATTGTCAAAAAGGCACATATCCTGCCAAAAGCCACAGAGACAGACAATCCTGATGGTTATGTTTAGAAAAACTTAAGTAGAAACAGGTTTCAGAGTAGCAGGTGTGTTAGTCTGTATCCGCAAAAAGAACAGGAGTACTTGTGGCACCTTAGAGACTAACAAATTTATTTGAGCATAAGCTTTCGTGGGCTACAGCCCACTTCATCAGATGCATAGAATGGAACATAGTAAGAAGATATATATACATACAGAGTACATGAAAAAGTGGAAGTAGCCATACCAAATATAAGAGGCTAATTTATTAAGATGAGCTATTATCAGCAGGAGAAAAAAAATGTGTAGTGATAATCAAGATGGCCCATTTTAGACAGTTGACAGGAAGGTGTGAGGCTACTTGAAATGGGGAAATAGATTCAATATGTGTGAGTGAAAAGATAAATCTGATAAGAAGGAAAAAGTCCCCATTTCTTGAGACAACAGCTTTAAATTGCTTTTTAGTGTTTTTATCTGTTTTCATATATGCTTAATTAAATCCAGTCACACACCATCTTCATTCAAAAGATTAGTGAGTACAGCACAAAGGCATCTTAGCCCTGGAGGGGTCTCTGACATTAGTCTTCACTAGGAATGATTCATTAATTGCTCGCTTTATCCTAAACCTCTTAACAATATTTTTGATTCAACAACACAAATCACTGTGACTTTTTCTTCACAGTCAGAGACATTTGCTCCAAGTTAAAGTCAAGGAAGCTATGTTTTAAAAGTCTGCAAGTAGATAGTTCAGAGAAACATACTTCTATAAAACACTCTTAAATGTGGCAGTCAACTAAATTCAAAAAGTACATTAATGTCCCCATGAATGTCACCAATATTAAATGACATATAATTAAGTGAAGACTACTTTGGATTACAGATAATCCAGTTGAATTTGTAACTGTTCTTTACTGGCTATGATGATGGATGCAACTCACACAGGAAGTCCAGGCTGCTGTTCCAGTCTGTTTGAACTGTGTTCCTGTACCAAATTGAATCATAACACTTCACAGCTCTTCTTCAGATCACAGGCTCTCTGATGACTGGAAGGACTGGCTCTGTGATTGCTTTCACAAAAATGATTGCTTTCTCAGAGGTGGGGAGGGAAAAAGTCTGGCTTTGGTTTACCTAACCTGAACTGAGAATCTCTCCAGGATTTACATTGGGATTGTTATCATTTGCTCCCAACTTCTCACACCCAAAATACAGATAGCCAAAGCTAATACATAAATGATTACATGAATTTTCAGGGAGAAAAATAATGCCCCCTCTTTGTTCAGTTCATTTTGTAATTGTGAAACCTATGAAACACAAACTCACTTTTTATTTCTCCACTTCTTTCCTAAACGTCAAGTGGATTACACATACACTGATGAGTTCTACTGCACAAGACACTACAGGTCAAAGGAGAAACACAAATTAAGTGATTGATGACTACATGGAAAGTTGGTAACCATGATAACAGCTGAAAGTTTAGTAGATCCACAGACCCTCTAAGTATATTCAAATGAAAAAGTCCTTCCCCCGCCCCCGAAAGAGTAAGTCATATCCCTCTGCTGCAGATTAAAAGTCTAAGATTTAGCTTCTGTAATTCACATTATGAGATCTTTCTTACTGTCAGTTATATACATTAAACATGACTGCCATGTGTTGTACACATCCATGTGTATCTAATTAGCTAATTTGTATATTTACAAATAATTTGCATATGATCATAAACATCAGTTTTAAAAATACTACGTGGATTAAACTTCTGGTGAAAAGCATTGGATTGAGACTAAATTTCCCTTAGTTCCCCTGAGCAGTGACAGCAGGTGTGGCAGAGCAGGAGTTTACTCCTTGCACCCCTCAAAAGCAGGGATCAGGACTTGTGAGGAGCTAAAGATGGCTTGAGTTGAGCTACAGGTAATGAGGACAGCCTGAAGGGGGTGCACTGGCTGGGCAGGAGAAAACCAGGGGATGGGGTTGCTACTGTTTGGCCCATGTCCCCTCTATCACCTTCTGGCATCTCCATTCTGTTCCCAGACAATAGGCAGGCTCCATTCCCTTCAGCAGCTCTTCTTCCACTAGTATTCCTTATCCCCACCTTCCCTCCCAACAGCTCTTGTCACCCCCAATAGTTCTCTCCCTGCTTCTCCTCCAATAATTCCTGTCCCCTGCATCCCACTTTCTTGCCTCCAATAGCTCCTGCTCCTCTTTGCTCCCAATTACTGCCATATTTCCCCTGTTGGGGCACTGATACTGACTGGTGGCTGGGAACAGCAGGACTAGACAGCCAGAGAGACCACCTATGGCTGCCCCTGGTAATGGGCAGGCTGAACTACAGTCCTAACCATCTTGCCTACCCAGATGGAGTCCAGCTAAATGCAGGACATTTAGCCAGGTCTCTGGGAACGCATGGGGTGACCTGCATGTGAGAGAGTCATGTGAGAAACATGATACTTGGCAGGTCTTCCAATTGATAATGTAAGGCCACTTCTGCACATGAATAACATATTTTGATAGTCACCATCTTAGCTGGCATACCAGGGATTGCAAGCTAAAAAGCATGAGTTTCTTCAGCTTGAACTAAAGCACCAAGGACTGCAACAGCAAATGACTCATGTCCTCTGTGGCTCAGAAACAGAGGGGGCGCTGTCACACATGCTCACCAGTGGATTACCTTTATACATGTGAGAGGTGCCACAGAGGTCACTGAGATTATTCATGTGCATCAAATTTCCAGAATGAAGGTCAGAAAGTATGCTTATCACCAAGCTGTAAACTTAGTCTTCCTACTGCCACATGCCAAAATATTGACAGTCTGTCTTCCACTTCAACAAATAATTGTTTTAGACAATGCTTAAGACCATTTAGCATAGTGTAGGACTGTCCTGACCTTATTTCAGGAATCATGCTGCAGCTTGCACCTTTAAAAGAACTAAGTCTAATCATTATATAACAAAACAAAGAAAATCTGATTTTTTTCTTCAGCATTTATATACAGTGTATATTTATGTTCAATGGAGTTTCATCCGGTTTTATTGCTACATTACATTGTCACATTAAAATATAGGCAACAAATCCTGTAGAATATTTTCCTTTTCTATACAATTTAACTGAAAAATTCCTGCAATATTTACTGGTCAATGTACAAAAATTTAAGCTTTTAACTGAATGAATCTTTTTAATTGCAGACAACCACACGACAACTTGCAAATTAATTATTTCTTTTCACACACTGGTTACTGCATATAAGATTTTCTCATCAGTGCTGGCAACTCAAAATCAGTGTGGCCCTAATCCTGAATCCAGAGTCAGTTTAGAAAACTCTCTGAGCCAGAAATGTGCTACATGTGCTTTTATTGTTCAACACTATGCAGTAATATCATTCCATCATTATATAAGAGAGAACATTGTAACATCATCAAATCTGAGACACTTTTTTAAAACATTGTGTCTATAAAGTTAATACAAGACTAACTCTGCTGTTTAAAATAAAATATAGAATGTAGGGAAGCCTCAACCACTTTTTGGTATTTTTCTTACATTAATTTAATCCAATTAGTTAATCTATGCTCTGATATATTTCCTATATTTCCATAACATACTAGATCCTGTTTTTGCTCTAGCTGCAGATCCCATACATGTTGCCTTTTAAAGCTACTTATAAGAGCAGTGAAAGGAGTTGACTTAAATTGCATGTCCTTAATTCATTTTCCTCAGCTCCAAGGTACACCTACTCCATTCTTCCCCACAACCAAAGCTCGCCAGAATAAGGTTAAGAACTTTATAAATTTTAGATACTATACATAATCAATATTTGATGCTAACATTTCTTTGTTCTTCAGAAAGATGAACTTTTTAGAACACAAAATGAAACCATCAAAAACAATGTTATCTCCATTTCAATTCACTTTTCCTTGTTTTGTGCTCAGCTGCTGGACTGAGACTGACTTCTCCTTCCCTTTAGACTGACCTGTCTATCCTTCCCCAACCAATGTCAATTACAAGAAAGAGGTCATGCCAGCAGTGTAGCTAAAAACAAAAAGAGTCCACAGATCAGCCAATATTATTACAATTACCATTATTTAGTGAGCTGGGAAAATTGTGGAAAAAATATTTGTGAATATTCATTTGAATTTGAAAGTGAAATTCAATTTGTATTTGTGATTAGCACTGGGTAAATAATGAAAAAAATGTTCATAAATATCTCATTTAAGTTTTGGAAGTTTTTATAAAAATTACTGACTGTATTTTTCAAAGAATATGTCCAGAATTATTTTATAGACTAATAGATTTTAAGTCCAGAAGGGACCATTAGGATCACCTAACACAGGGCAAAGAACCTCACCCAGTAATTTCTGCTTCAAGCCTGAATTTCTGTTTGAGTTATAAAACATCTTTGTCCATCTCCACTTATTATAATTTTACACGCATTTCTAAAGCATGTATCACCCTAATAAGTTCCACATCTTAATATTAATTAATATAATCATCCATCTATCCCCATACCACAAAACTGAAAGTTTTATCCTTGGGATTCATTCAGTTTCCATTTGCTGGAAACCTTCAAATCTGAGGAAATTATTGGTGTTCCTCTACATCCTCTACAACAATGCAATTATATTGCATACAACATGAAGGGTCTTACTGTTTAAGCCCTGATCCTACACAAACATGTGCACATGCTTAACTTTATGCATTGATTAGTCCCATTGGGGAATCACTGTTCTTCATACAGAGACCCATATTCATTTATGAAAATGGACATGTATGTGCAAACAAGAGCATTCACTGTTTATTAATCATTTTTTATAAATTGTTCTGAGGTTTGAAAAGTTTTAGCTAGGAAATAAGAGAGCAGAAACAATACAATATGACTTAGATGACCAATCACAATCAAAATTAACTATTCACAAACATTCCATGAGGCAAGGTTTTCCAAAGCGTGGCGGGACGGGAGGGGAAGGACAAAGGATTAGCTGGGAAGTAGAGGGTAATATACACATTTCTCAACTGTCAGGAGAAATATGAGTCTCCAGGCTCATATTTCATTTTCTAAAAACTAAGTCTCCAGCTACTATAATGTTAACAAAAACCTCCAAATTGTCTGCCTATGTTTGCAGAGAGTCTGAAACAAACACTCGGGGGGTGAACTGCCCTATTAATTTCAAATGGTGATAACTCAGATGCCAATTATAATACTTTCAACTTCAACATTATTAACTCTCACACATTTGTAGAAATTAGAATCACAACAATGGGCTAAATTAAATCAGATAATTTACTTTCCAAGGATAATTTAATCAGCTCTCTGTGAGGTCATGGGATTCTCATATTTCCAGGTATTGTATAAAATACAATATCCCATGTCTACACAACAAGCTAGAAACTTGTTTTAACTGTTTGAAGGGACAGTTATGATATATGACCTCTACCACTTGACCTAAAGGAAGAAACTTATCAGCAGTCAGCTATAAAAAGACCCTTATGTGTCTACCATGCAAACAGCCTATATAATAGGCAACATACTCACACCTTCATTTAGTGCACAATCATGCTCCTGCTAAAGTCATTCTAAAAACCTCCCATATCAAGATTGGAAGACAAAGAAACAGTAGACACAAATCAACTGTCAACTCAGAGTAAGTTTTTAATTGCCTGGAGCTCGAGAACAATTAGATTACTTTTCTTCAAACTCTAATGTACAATCTCCTTTGCCTTCAGATGAAATTTGGAAATTTTCAAGATGAAGAATTTTCCAGGCCAAAATTATAATGGAAGCTAGTTGCAACCTTAACTGGAGACAGGTTGCTGCCTCTCCATAATTTTGACCAAAGAAAGTTCATCTATATCCATCCAGAGCTTTTTATAAATTCAAAGTTAAAAAACAAATAAACCCCCACAAAAACCCATTATTCCAAACATAAAGGCTTGATATCTCTTCTCTTCCAGTTATTGTATCACATTTATCCTGCAGCTGATAAAAACACAAAACGGGGAAAGCATGAGGCCCAGACTGTACAGGTTGGTGTTCACAGAATTAAAGGCCCGTCTAAACCTCAGAACAAGAAGTGTGGACCCGTGACAAGGAAAAATGCAATGAGATCAATAAACCAGAAAACACAGTGAATCTATTAGGAAATCCAGGCAAAACTGCATGGATTCTGGCCTAATTCTGTGGGGACATAACTCCGTTATGCAGGCCTCTGGGTTTACTGCACATTGACAGTGTGGCTCTGGTCCTGGCACCCACATCATAACCTGTCTTTCAAAAGAGGCTGTAAACTGCACTCTGCAGATGGGAGCAATTCATCCAGTGGCTGCTTCCCAGCTCCTTGGTCTTCCCACCTAAGAACATACCTATAACTCTAAATCCCATGGATCTTGAGTGGAGGGGATTTCCCAGTGTCAGGAGACAGAAAACAGCCTTCTTCATTTACAATCTTCTTCATTCATCCTCATAATTCCTCCAGAACAATCCACATCATGATTTCAGTTACTCAGAACATATAAACTAGAAAACTAAAGCACTGTCAAAGGAAACCACTAGTTTATTGACTGTGTAGAACAATGCAACTGACATTTCACCCTGTAGAATATTGACCACAAAGGTCAATCATTATATTTTTCTTCATCCACTTGTTATTATTAACCTCTCTTCTAGAAATTTACCCCCTAAATCAGAAGCATCCAAATTTTGTCAACCCAAAAGGCATATGAACAACTTGCCATGAGTCACCCTTCTTAATCTTATGTGCTTGGGATTTTCAAAAGTGCTCATCACTGGCCTACTGAAATCTATGAGTGACTTCAACAAGAACAGAGTTAGGCCAACTCCGAGTGCTTTTGAAAATGGCAACATACATTATACATGATTTTTATTGAAAAATAAATGTATACAACCTTAATATTCGCTTATACTTATGTCATCCTGTGTAGAATTCACCAGCAATAGAAAATATCAAATAATTCAGAGACATTATTTTGGGCCAGAAGACTGGGTCTCTAATGTATTAGAATAATTTATTTCCAGACTGTATCTCCTTACCCAAGACTGTTTACATAGGCCTTACAATCAAGTATAATATGTTTATAAATTATAATGTGTTTGATTGTGGTTGAACCTGGTTCTAATCAGAGACCAAGTTCCAGCTTAGCTCTCAATCTCCATTTAGACAGAATTTTGTTTTTAAACACACTTTTTAAACTGTGTTTTTTTAAACACAGGTTACAATATGGCCCTGTCTCTTCTGGCTGATCAAAACATTTTAGAACCCAATTCACTTACAATCAGGTAAAGCCTCAGGAAGGGCCTTAGATATAATGAAATGAAGGGCAGCAATTTTAGGACTCTTTAGATCACAATTTGTGTACCAGATGAAACAAAAGCTGACGTAACGACAATATACAATGGTTATCTATTTAACACACAGTAAGGATTTCAAACACTGTAAACTATATTCTGAGGACACAGCTGCTTCATGAATGCCTTTCAAGTGATTTATTCACCACACTTATTTTATTACTTTATTTAATAACTATGCAAACTGTGATAGTTTTCTTCCAACTGTTAATGGAATTCTAAATCCTTAGGTTTCTGTATACATTGTTTGTAAATAATGATTTTAGAAATAGGAAGTGGGAAACAGCAATATGTAAAGGACTTGTCTCTCTTCTGTTTTACAAAAGTTGTGTAAATGATAAACTCGGGAGTGATTGTGAAGCCCTTAAAGATAGTTTGAAAATAGGAGTGAATCTCATACTTTACAGCAAAATTGAAATTTTGTGAGATAAAGCATTTTCATATTTTTTTCCTTCAGAACTATTTAAGTTAGTTTACATTGTGATTACAGTTTGGATTGTTAACAAGAATTTGTTTTACAAGAGTTTTCAGTACTTTCCCAAAAGAAGGTTAATTCTATTCCCACCATTTTACCGCTACACATAACTTCTTCTTTGAAATTCCTTGGCTTTCTAATACACTGTGGAATGTAAGTGTAGATTTCTTAGCACTAGAATTCTTTAGATAACCAAGATTAATTGTGTAAATATAACTATCTACTATATTAGAGTATTCAGTTTCATTTCCTTATACTGCAATTGACTGTTTTTTTTATAATCTAGCATCTAGGGTGGCAATACAAATTAGAAAATAAATATTACGATAAATCCTGTACTAGAAGAAAAAATTGCATTTTTTTCAAACATTGAACAACAACGAAAAGAGGTGCTCTATCAAAACTGCAGACTGCTAGCAACAAAGTCCTAGAGATTTCAAACCTGTATTCCAATTAAGTTTACAGTTGTTATTTCTGCCACATGCAAAAGTTAGCCTCTACCTGGCTAATTCACCCATAAAAACAAAGGGATGCGTTTACTTAGCAAGTTGCATTTCTTAAAAGGCTGTGTCTTATTTTCTGCATGAGACCCTACTTTATCTGCATAGTACAATTCAAGCTGCAAGATTCATAAGATTTCTGGAGGAATTTGAAATAGCAGACTGCCACCTGTCTTTTGCAGGTTATTTATGCAATGCTGCAGGCTAGAAATTAAAACTAGCCTACCATGAACAGCTGACAAAAGGTGTATGTCACAGAGGGCTCAGTCTGAAATATGTTTGGATATGGTTGATAAAACACTCATTCTTTTAAGTCAGTTATAGTTTACAAAGACAAATTAGAAAGATAAAATGTGTATGTTCTGTATTTTACAACTTGGTGTCAAGAAGGAATGTGAAGTATAAGCCAGAGAAGAAGAGGGAGAAAGCGACTGATTAAGCCAAATTAGACAATACTTTGATGAAACTGAGCACTGACAGAGATTCAAATTATATATTTCTACATATATTTTATGGAAAAAATATAAGAACTTCCTCAGTGATTCTTATTTTTAATTCTCATACCAATTTATCTCAGTAACTATGGCAACTGTTTCAGGAAAAATTGGTCAAAATATAACAATCAAGATGATATATCATAATTTTACATGTGTTATAATCAAGCTTCTTTTCAAAAAATAAAATAATATTATACTATATAATAAATATGTACATATTTGGTACACTGAAACTCTTATCACAAAGTATTGATTAGTAGATATTGCTTCAGTCTAATTCATTTGATCGCAGACCACACATATATACGATGGGTGTAAATTAATGATACTCAGACCTCAGTGGTTCAGGAGCCAAATTAGTGATCAACATTACCGAAAAGAGCCACAGTTGTGTGAATTCATTGTTTCGTTTACTATAGTACTATATATTCATATATATTCATATTTAAACAGTATGATGGGAAATGTGTATGTGTGTGTGGATATATATATATAAAATTCTCACAGCAAAATGACTGACCAAGTATTATTATTTTATCAACTGCAATTGATTAATAACATAGAAAAAAAATCCTAGTTGGTTAATAACTTAGATTGTTAATAATTAAATCACGCAGTATTTTAATATCATGTGATGCAAAGAGCCACACATTAAAGAGCCACTTGCAGCTCGCAAGCCTCAGTCTGACTATCACTGGTGTAATTCATCCAGTGCAAATCAGCATAGCGCCTCTGATGTTAGCTTTAAGCATGGGCGTAACCTCATTTCCATCAATGGAACTGTTCTCTCAGGCTTAAAGTTAACCTTGTATGTAGTATGAGGGACAATCTTCACTCACTGAAATATTTTGCTTTCCACAATCAACTCTCTGTACAACTTGTTATGAGTGATGTACCTGAATACTTGGATGCTAATATCTAAACTGTATTGTTAAATTTATTCACCTAAATTTGGGTTATTGCAGATTATGTACTATATGTATCTTATGACTTTTAAAACAAACTTTGTATTTGTGGATAATCTAAGCACTGTACCCAGAAGTACAGATACTCTTTTCTTAACCTGAGTATTATATATATTTTTAACATTAGCTGTAACAATATTTGATGGATTAGAATCCAGTTGAAGATCTGACCTTGTATATCCAAGCAATTCTCCAATTCCATCTGTTGAATCCCTTACTGTAATTAGTTTCTAACTGATGATGTGGAGTTGCTAAGATGTTTTTGTTGTATTCTTTGCAACTTATATTTTGTATATTTTATTTAATAAGAAGCCAGGTTTTCTTTTACATTATTACTTAATTCCAACATCCTGATAACACAAAACACAATAATATAATTCTATATGAGAGTAATAACAACAGACGTAAAACCCTGTTATTACCCCATTTGGTTAAATATCTGATTAAACAAGCTTAAAACTATAGCTGTTATGCAACTACAATGGTACATATTTGTGACGGTACAGATCTCTATGACTGCAAATTAGCTCAATGAACTTGACATAGCCAAGGTTTTTGACTTTAAAAGGTACATAGAAAACTGCTACTTGCACATATTTTAGCAAACTGATAATGGAAGAAGATTTAAAACATGGTGTAGACCGTTGATATTAATACATTCAGCTTCTTCAAAACACTATGTGAAAACTTCCTAAAGGAAAAGTATAACTTAATGGCAAGAGTTTACATTTTCTATTTCTGAACTATCTCTTGGACAGAAAAGTAAACTACCACCCATAAGAGCAAAGTCTCTGCTCTCTGTGGGAGTTTACACAGCTATTCACCACTAACATGAGAAATGAGGTGATGCTATTAGAAAATGTAATAAAAATATGTTATCACCATCTACCCTAAAGAACACAGAAATTTGTCAAAATCTTTCATTTTACCCATGCAAGGACTGAGAAATACTCTAGCTGCTAGAGTTAAAATTGAAGTCCCATTTCCTTTATAAATCATGTTTTTACAGAGCTTTTAACTGGGCTAAAAATTTTTGCTTCAGGCTGGAGTCTGGCGTACAAGAAATCAGTCCAAGAATGTTTAGTGTTTGCTTTGCTTTACAAAATGTTGTTTATTTAAAAAAAATCTGTTCAACTATTTTTAACTATGTAAGTGTGCTCCTACAATCCTAAAAATAGCTGCTGCTGCTTTTTTCAGTTGTAACCTTGCAGGCTCCATACTGCCTTTGAATATCTATCTATCCATCCATCCCTGAGCTGTTTACTGAATGAGCACGAACATTGCTTTTTTTTCAATGAAAAATGTCATAAAGATTTTTAATATGTGAATTTGGTGCGCATGCTTGGCATCCAGACTGAAATGAGAAACCATAACGGCTACCATCTCTCAGGATAATAATCCATGCAATAAGAAGGATTTACACAGCAGACCATGATGTCCCGTTCACTGTATTATGGAACATTAACTCAAAATGTACTCTTTAAAAGGTGTCAAAATACAGGTTTATACAACAGACCAAAACTACTGTTGTTTATCAAATTAAATACTAGGTGCAGTACAAGTATATTAAAATTCATACACAGCAGCAACTAGTATTATTTGTAGATGTCCAAGTATACTTTTGTATAATATCCATTTGTATAATATCCAGTAACTTTCCATGACAGCTTCCCTTGCCCTCCACCCATTTATTTTTTACTTTCATGAAAAGATATACAATACACTGAAATAACAATAAAGCTGTGACAAAAAAATCCCAAGGTATTTTCTATATGTATATGTATTCTAGTCCAACCTGAGGCAGATGAAGGTGTTTACTTCAGGATCATTTACCTTAATCAATTAAATAACCAAAACGTAAAATGCAGCAGAAGGTTGGGGTGGGACGTTTTGAATGTACTTGGAGAGGTTGAAGAGGAGAATACGATTAGTTTTTATCAGTTTTAAAGATATGGAGTTTTGCTGTTAGTTTTCATTGTCTTGGCTAAAGAGTTAACTCCTGTTTTGTAACAGCACTAAATGGACTCTCTGTTTGCCATCTCTTGTTTCTCTCCCTCTTAGGTATCTGTGCTAGATACTTAACAAGGTAGGTTCTGCTTAATGGGAACCAGTTGCGAGTTTTGCCCTCTGTCCCTCGCAATGGTGACCCCAGACCGCTCACTGATTTCTCTAAAAAGTGGCTGGAGCATCCAGCCACCTCGAGCGGAGCCCTCGCTTCCAGCGCCCCCTACCGGTAACAGACCGCTATGGCAAAGAGTAAAGTCAGGCTCCCCACTCCAGAAACAAAATCACCAACACAACCTGGAGCAGGTAAAGCAAAGGGCAACAGTGCACACTCACAGAAAACACATTAGCAGGAGCTGCCTCACACCTCAGCAAAGAGCCCTGTTTGCTCTGGAACAGAGTATGTGCTCAGAACATGGATCTATGGGGGAGGGAGAAATCCGGAGCGCTACTGGGCATTGATGCAACATCCACCGACAGTTTTTCTGCCACGCTCCCCCTACTAGCCCCCTCTGAAGGCCCTACAGCCCCCCTTTCCTCTGATCAGCACACGGTGCTCCCTTTACCCTATATGCTGGATCGAGACTTTCCACGAATACAACAGGAAGGGGGGTGTGGTAGAGGTTCCCTGCGTTTAGGTGCTGAGCAAATTGCAGGTGCACCCTGTGACCCAACCGTCCCCCCAAATAAGAAACTCCCATCCCTTCCTACCTCCAGGACAGCTGCAGCCTATACCACACCACAGTGAAAACATCGCACCCCCTTAAAAACAGCCCCTCATTGTGCTTGGTCTCTTAGTCAAACCAAGTTTGATACACAGCTGCTGTGCAATCAAGTCTGTCCCCACCAGCCCCTTCCCTGGCTCTTCAAATGGCAGAAGCTGGAGTCCTGCACAGGGGAGAAGAACTCGAGAGAATTGGGGGGGGCTGGGTAAGGGGGCTGGGAAGATGAGTTTTAGCTTTAATGATGTTTAAGTTGCCAGCCCACCACAGTGATGTTCAGATCCCGCACGGGGGAGGGAAGCCAAGTCGCTGAAATGTTTAGTGTTCATCTCTCCCATCTCCCCCACCCCAGCACACACAGAGCAACAGTATAATTGTGGGCCACCAGAAGTTGCAACTGGTTGAGCAGCTTTCAATGTTTACTCACCGCAGTAGAGAATTCATAACCTGAGGCTGCTTCTCGGAATCGGCTCGGATCAGAGCGAGCCGACAGACCCCAAACTGAAGCACAACAAATCCCAGCACGCAGCAGAGGCAGAGTGAGGAGCGGCTCCCCAGGTGATGCGCCAGCCCGGCCGCCACTCGCCCGGGCTCAGTTAGCGCTTCAGTTCTCAGGGGGGCTCCAGGTCCGTCCGGGCGCCCCCGGGAGGGGCTGGCAAGAGCCAGATGCACACCGCTGGGTCAGGCAGGGGAGAGGCGGCCCTCCGCCGGGCAGTCCCTGGGAGGAGGGTGGTGAATACGCAGGGGGTAGTTGCCTATAAATCCAGAGCTGGGGGGCAGCATGTAAAGCGAGGAGAGGAATCCCCGAGGAGGCGCCTGGTGATCCCGTAGGAGGCGAAGGAGACCCGGACACCGGCCGCTGCTCTCCCCTCGCTCGGCGGCAGCAGCAGCCGCCCTGCCTGTGTCCCGGCTTCCCGGCGGCTTCGCAGCCCAAGGGCGGGTGGGGAGCTGTGCGAGAGCGCCCCGGCCACGGGGAGTCCGGGCGAGCGGGCAGCAGGAGAGCCGTGTGCCTGTGCGAGCGTCTCTCGCCGACTCCCCCTGCAGGTCTGGCTGGGAGCGGGACTCCGCTCTGCGCGGAGCCTCCCTCCCCCGCGTGCACACGCCGCCTCTTGGGGCCAGGCAGGGAGTGAAACTAGAGCCCCGGCCGCCCGCTTCTCTCCCGCCCCCGAGCCCCCGGCGGCGCACTCCCCGCCCTGCCCCAGCCCGTCCCGTGCCAGCCGCGCGCAGCCAGCCCCGCTCACACCGATCCCCTGCAAGGCGGTGGTAGAGCGCGCACCCCTCGCTCTGCCCTTCCCCAAATCCCGTGTGTGACAGGTCGCGAACCTCCCCGAGCCCGAGCTGGGCCTCCGCCCCTTATGGGCAGCGACGTGCTGTTGAAAGGCTATTTTTAGGCCTCGGGCTACTGCACTATAAATGTCCCAGAGAGAGTGAGTGGGACAGTGAGACGTGGCACTCGGGATAGACTCGCAAGCATCCTACTGCTCAGGTACGTGTGCGCTAGCGGGGTCTGCACTCTTGTTACGGTTTCGGTGCATGCCCGTTTTGTTACATGTATAAAACTAACACGGCGTGGTGTTTTTCTCTTACTCCGCATATTTTCTTGTTTTAACGTAAGACCATCGAAGTTCACTCATTGCTTTTCCACAAGCGTTGGCAAGTTTCTATGAACCACAGTACAGAGTAAACCACTTCTACCGTCTGCAAGACTGGCTGTCTCCGTTTAAAGGTGTAAAATGTTATTAAAGTTTCATATATAAAACAAAAGCATGGAACGGATCCAGCGAACAAGAGCCCTAAACTATTAGACTCAATGAAAACAACTATAATCAAAAGCTGCTTGCAATCCAAAATGGTAGGAATTCAAATCGCCTGAAACTCCACAAGTTGAAACACCACTTTGGCTTACTTATATAAGAAATTCGCTCACGGGGAAGATTAATGAATATGAAAATTCAGGTTCATCGGAAATAATGTAAGATCCCAAGCTTCAGCATTTTTACTGGCTGCTTATTGATATGGAACCCAATATAAAGGTAAAAATGTTAAGGGCCAAACTCAGATTTCAGGTACATCTCTATAACAGGACAGTTTCCTTTAACTACAAGAACATATGATTTCAGAGGCATCAGCTAAGGTATTTCATATGGTGTAGCATTTTCTTCATAATTCCTTAATCTCAGACAATTATATATTTCATATAAAAAAATAATCAAATTTTAAACTTGTCACGGAAACACTCACCCAATCAGATGTCATTTTTTAAAAATAAAGTTTAATCATTTGGATTAAATTAAATTATAGATATATAAATATCCTGTATTCTATTCTGGTGCTTTCTGTAGATCTTCACCTCTTACAACAGCTTTACTTTTTAAACGCTGGAATATAGACTATTTTTTCTGAATCTTTAAAAACAAAATCACAAGTATATTAGTACATGCACATAAAAATACCAATGAAAATACCAATAGGATTGTTAATACCTAGAGTTATATTGAGTTCCCAGAGCAGCGGTTTTCAACCTTTTTCTTTCGGAGCCACACACCCGCCCCCATGCTATAAAAACTCCAGGGGTCATGGGGACGGGGGCATGGGACAGTGGAGCTCGGGACAGTTCCACATGGTGGGGTCTGGATAGGGAGTGCAACCTCCACCCCCTGACTCACCTCAGCAGGCCACCCAGCCTGTCTGGGTTGGGGGGGAGGGGGCAACCAAAAATTATAACTCAAAAGGTGGGGGGGGGCTCAGCTCAAATTGTTTGAAAATCGCTCAGGGTGCAAGCAGGAGGTAGCTAGTGGGGCAGGGTAGCTGGGACTGTGTGCAGGCAGAGAGTGTAGTGCAGGGTGGGGGTAGCTAAGGGCTGTGTGCCAGGAGTGCCCCCCCTTGCTGTTGCTGCTCCCTGAGGGCTCTGCTGGAGCCAAGTCAGGTCCCCCCACTGGCTGTATGAGCAGTCAAAGGGGCTGGGAGCTGACGAGCAGTTGCAACCCCAGGCACCAGCAGGAGATGGGGAAACACTGCAGCTGCCTGCTCCATGGCACCAGTCAGAGCAGCACCTGCCCTGCACTGCCGGGCTCCAGCTTCCCACCTCCGACCTGGCCAGGGGCAGGGCCTGGGGAGTCTACAGGAAAGTTCATCAGATAGGGATAAGCTTCTTCCATGGTCCATTGTGTTCACTGATGGGTCATCGACTTGAATACTCCATTCATAATGTGCTGGCTAGAGTGGATGTAAATTACTACAGGAGCAAACACATTTGAAATACAGGTACATAGTCAATATTCATAACTTCAGATACAAAAATGATACATGCATATAAACAGGATAATCATATTCAGCAAACCGTAACTTTTTCATTGACACATTACATGACATAGTTTGTACATGGTTTGTTGCAATTATATAACAGTGGTAGCAACAATGATCTACATGGTCATATTTTAGGTTGCAGACTAAAATGGATTAACAAGTATCTCAAACAGGTTATTAAGAAAAAGTAGAAAGCCTACAAAGAATAGAAGAAGGGGTGAATCAGCAAGGAAGGCTACCTCTTGGGGAAAAGTGTAGGGGAAAAGTGAGAACTGCCAAAAGCCAAGCAGAGCTGGGTCTTGCAATGGAAACTAAAACCAATAGTAAAAGGTTCTCATAGACTCATAGACTTTAAGGTCAGAAGGGACCATTATGATCATCTAGTCTGACCCCCTGCATGCTGCAGGCCATAAAACCGTCCCTACCCCTTCCCTGGACTCTGCTGTTGAAGTCCCCAATCCTGTTTTAGGTGACTTCAATCGGCAGAGACCCTCCTGCTAGAGATCCCTGCCCCATGCTGCGGAGGAAGGCGAAAAACCTCCAGAGGCTCGGCCAATCTGCCCTGGAGGAAAATTCCTTCCCGACCCCAAAAATGGCGATCAGTCAGACCCCGAGCATATAGGCAAGAGTCACCAGCCTGACCCTTGTCAGCCATTATACGATTTACCTACCATTGTTTGGTTTTCCTTGACTACTATGTTTTACCATTAAACCATTCCCTCCATAAATTTATCTAACTTAATCTTAAAACCAGACAGGTCCGTCGCCCCCACCGTTTCCCTCGGAAGGCCGTTCCAATATTTCACCCCTCTGACGGTCAAAAACCTTCGTCTAATTTCAAGCCTGAACTTCCCCACGGCCAGTTTATATCCATTCGTTCTCGTATCCACATTAGTACTAAGCTGGAATAATTCTTCTCCCTCCCTTGTATTAATCCCTCTAATATATTTAAAGATAGCAATCATATCCCCCCTCAGCCTTCGCTTTGTCAGACTAAACAACCCAAGCTCCTCTAGTCTCTTTTCATACGACAGGTTTTCCATTCCTCTGATCATCCTAGTGGCCCTTCTCTGCACCCGTTCCAGTTTGAGTTCATCTTTTTTAAACATGGGAGACCAGAACTGCACACAGTACTCCAAGTGAGGTCTCACCAGCGCCTTGTACAACGGGAGCAGGACCTCCTTATCCCTACTAGATATACCTCGCCTAATGCATCCCAAGACAGCATTGGCTTTTTTCACCGCCACGTCGCATTGACGACTCATAGTCATCCTGCGGTCTACGAGGACCCCTAGGTCCTTCTCCTCTTCCGTTACTTCTAACCAATGCGTCCCCATCTTGTAACTAAAATTGTTATTAGTCATCCCCAAATGCATTACCTTACACTTTTTACTATTAAATTTCATCCTATTTCTGATACTCCAATTCACAAGCTCATTCAAGTCTCCCTGCAGGATATCCCTATCCTCCTCCGAATTTACAACGCCTCCCACCTTCGTATCATCCGCAAACTTTATCAGCCCACTCCTGCAATCGGTCCCGAGGTCAGTTATAAATAGATTAAATAAAATGGGTCCCAAAACCGAACCTTGAGGCACTCCACTAGTAACCTCCCTCCAACCCGACAGTTCACCCTTTAATACGACCCGCTGCATTCTCCCCATTAACCAATTCCTTATCCACCTCTGGATTTTCATATCGATCCCCATGTTTTTCAGTTTAACCAATAATTCCTCATGGGGTACAGTATCAAACGCTTTACTGAAATCCAGGTATATTAGGTCCACCGCATTTCCCTTATCTAATAAATCCGTTACTTTCTCAAAGAAGGAGATCAGATTCGTTTGGCACGATCTGCCCTTCGTAAAACCATGTTGTAATTTATCGCAATTGCCACTACCCTCCAGGTCCTCAACTAGTTTCTCTTTCAGAATTTTCTCTAACACCTTGCTCACTACAGATGTTAAACTAACAGGCCTGTAGTTACCCGGATCACTTTTTTTCCCTTTCTTGAAAATAGGAACCACATTAGCTATTCTCCAGTCTAACGGGACCACCCCCGAGTTTACAGATTCATTAAATATTATCGCTAACGGGCCTGCTATTTCCCGCGCCAATTCCTTCAATATTCTCGGATGAAGATCGTCCGGTCCTCCCGACTTAGCCCCATTAAGGCAATCAAGTTTTGTTTCTACCTCGAATACGGTAATCCCCCATCCCGAATGCCCCTCTGTAGTGGTGCTAGTATCCCTAATACCTTCATTGGCCTCATTAAACACCGATGCAAAATATTCATTGAGATATTGCGCCATGCCTAGATTGTCTTTAATCTCCTCTCCGGCAATAGTCTTCAGCGGTCCCACTTCTTCTTTCTTTGCTTTCTTCCTATTTATGTGGCTGTAAAACCTCTTACTATTGCTTTTAATTCCCCTCGCTAGGTCCAACTCTACACGGCCTTTGGCCTTTCTCACTCTATCTCTACATTCTCGGACTTCACTAAGGTAAGTTTCTTTACTAATCCCTCCCCTCTTCCACTCTTTGTACGCTTTCTGTTTTTTCCTAATCACCCCTTTGAGTCGGTCGCTCATCCAGCTCGGTCTAAATCTCCTGCTTTGTAATCTTTTTCCCTTTTTTGGAATGCAGGCCTCCGACAGCTCATGCATCTTTAACTTGAAGTAATCCCAGGCTTCTTCTGCCTTTAGATCCCTTAATACGTTTGCCCAATCCACTTCCCTTACCAGTCCCCTTAATTTGTTAAAATTGGCCTTTTTAAAATTATAAACCCTAGTCTTTGACTTAATTCTGTTACTCCTCCCATGTATTTTAAACCGAATTAGCTCATGATCACTGGAGCCCAAATTGTCCCCCACTAGCACTTCCTCAACGAGGTCCTCACTGCTTACCAGAATCAAATCTAAAGTGGCCTCCCCCCTCGTCGGTTCAGCTACCACTTGATGAAGGAATTGATCAGCAAGCACATCTAGGAACATCTGAGCCCTATTATTACTACTAGCGTTTGTGCCCCAATCTATATCCGGGAAGTTAAAGTCCCCCATAATTACACAGTTTCTTTTAGTAATTACTTCTCTAAACACATTAAATAGTTCCTTATCCATATCCTGGGTCGATCCCGGCGGTCTATAGCACACTCCAAGCACTATCCCCGGAGAGGCTCTAGTAGTCCTATTACCCAGTGTGAGTATTGCCCAGACGGACTCTGTGTTATCTAATCCATCCACTATTATTTCTTTACAGCTTATTTCACTGTTGACATACAATGCCACCCCCCCACCTTTAGCCAGATAAATAAAAAGAAAACAAGGAAAGAAAAAGTGGGACACCTAACCACTGAGGATGGTTGGAGGAGGGTGGGGATTAAAGATAAGGGTAGCTAATGGGAAGGAAGACATGGAAATAGAAAATATCACATCCAAGGTGGAAGCCTGTAACAGGGCACACTCACCTCATGCGAGCGTCCCCCCTCTTGACAGAGTGCATATGCCTCTCTCTCTCCCTGTGGTGTGCCTTTGGTGACTCAGCTCTCCGGCCGAGTCACACACACTCTGTGATGAAAGCAAAGCAAAACCCCTTCCAGGGTACAAGTCCAACAGGAGTCTCTGTCAGTGCCCCTGTAATGTCTCCCACAAGTTGTCCCTGCTCCGAGATAGAGCAGTGCCCCAAGGCTCCCTCCCTAGTGACAGTATTCACCCTCTTAGGGCCTTTCCAGGCACAACTCTCCAGCTGGGCCACTGCAGTTCAGTTCCCCCCTCTGGGGGTGCCTCAATGTCAAGGCCACTTCTCCCAGTGCCTAATGGGGGGGGGGGGGCAGGCCTGCTCACTACTCCGGCTCCCAGCCCAGGGACCCTGTAGATAGCAGCCATCTGCTGTGTCCCTTTAACTATGTCACATGGCTTCTCTAATTCCCTGGGCCACTTTCCCACAGTGTCTTCACCCTTACTTCAGGACCTTGTCCTAATGGAGTCCCAGCAACCAGGTCAGGGCTCCTTCTCGCTCTCCCTGGCTTCTGGCAGCACTGCCCTGTAGGGGGTTCTGCAGCTCCCTCAGGCAGCCACACTCCTTCAGCCCTAGCAAGGAACTGCTGTCAGTCTAGCCCTGCAGCTCTTCTTATACTAGCCTGCAGGGCTGTGATTGGTTGTTTCCCACACAGCTGATCTAAGCAGATTGGAGGACCTCTCTACTGCCCTTTTCTGGGGCGGAGTGTGGCAGGCCCACAAAGCTTCCAGCTGGGGGCCTCAGGGCCTAGTCCACCCTATTACAAAGCCAAACTAAGGAAGCTTAATGGGACCAGGGAAGGGAGGGCGGGGCAGATAATTTCCATCCAAGAATATTAATGGAACTGGCACATGAAATTCCAAAACCAATAGCAAGAACTTTTAATGAATTCGTAAACTCAGGGGTCATTGCAAACATAGTACCACTATTTTAAAAAGGGGGGGAAATGATTCAAGAAACTACAGGTCTGTTAGTTTGACCTCAATTGTATGCAAGATCATTTGGAAGAGAGGATATAAAGAGTGACGGATATAAAGGTTGATAAAATACAACATGGTTTTACAAATGGTAGATCGTACCAGACCAATCCGATCTCTTTCTTTGAAAAGATAACCAATTTGGTAGATAGAGGAAATGTAGTAGATCTTATCTACCTGGATTTCAGTATACAGGGTGGCTCCAGGCACCAGCACAGCAAGCGTATGCCTGGGGCGGCAAGCCACGAGGGGTGGCCTGCTGATCGCTGTGAGGGCGGCAGTAAGGCAGCTTTTGGCGGCGTGCCTGCGGAATGTCCGCCGGTCCCACAGTTTCTGCAGCAATTTGGCGGTGGATACACCGAAGCCGTGGGACCAGCAGATCACCCGCAGAAACGCCGCCAAATCCACGTGACCGCAGACCGCCCGCAGGCATGCCGCCAAAGGCCGCCTGACTGCCGCGCTTGGGGCAGCAAAAAACATAGAGCCACTCCTGTCAGTATAGCATTTGATACAGTTCCACATGGAAAATTATTAGTTAAATTGAAGAAGATGGGGGTTAATACAAGAATCGAAAGGTGGGTAAGGAATGATCATGCTGAAAGTGAACTGTCAGGCTGGAGGGAGGTTACTAGTGGAGTTCCTCAAGGATTGGTGTAGGACCAATCTTATTTAACATTTTCATTAATGACCTTGGCACCAAAAGTGGGAATATGCTAATAAAATTTGCAGATGACACAAAGTTGCCAATACAGAGGAGGACCAGAAAATCATACAAAATTTGGACAACCTTGAAAACAGGAGTAATAGAAATTGGATGAATTTGAACAGTACCAAGTGCAAGGTCATGCATTTAGGGACTTACAAGAATTTTTGCTATAAGCTGGGGACGCATCAGTTTGAAGTGACAGTGGAAGAGAAAGACCCAGGTATATTGGTCAATCACAGTATGACTATGAGTCACCAATGGTTGTGAAAAAGGCTAATACAATCCTTGAATACATCAGGTGGGGTATTTCCAGTAGAGATAGGGAGGTGTTTATTAGCATTATACAAGGCACTAGTGAGACTTCATCTGGAATACTGTGTGCAGTTTGGGTCTCCCATGTTTAAGAAGGATGAATTCAAACTGGAACAGGTTCAGAGAAGTGCTACTAGGATGATCCAAGGAATGGAAAACCTACTTTATGAGAGGAGACTTAAGGAGCTTGGTTTGTTTAGCCTACAAAATAAAGGTTGAGGGGAGATACAATTGCTATCTATAAATACATCAAAGGGATAAATAACAAAGAAGGAGAGGAGTTATTTAAGTTAAGTGGCAATGTTGGCACAAGAAGAAATGGATATAAACTGGCAATCAACAAGTTTAGGCTTGAAATTAGATAAGAGTTTCTAACCATCAGACGAGTGAAGTTCTGGAACAGCCTTCCAAGGGGAGCAATGGAGGCAAAATACCTAACTGGCTTCAAGACTGAGCTTGATAAATTTATGGAGGGTTTGATGTCATGAGATTGCCTACAAAGGCTTATGGCCCATCTGTGACTGCTATTAGCAAATATTACCAACAGTCGGAGATGGGACACTAGACAGGGAGGGCTCTGAGTTACAACAGAGAATTCTTTCCTAGGTGTCTGGCTGGTGGGTCTTGCTCACATGCTTAGGATCTAATTGATCACCATATTTGGGGTCAGGAAAGAATTTTCTCCATGGTCATATTGGCAGAGACCCTGGGGGATTTTCACCTTCCTCTGCAACATGGGGCATGGATCACTTGCTGGTTTGAACTAGAGAATCCACCCTGGTGGATTCTCTGTAACTTGAAGTCTTTAATTCAAGATTTCAGGACTTTGGCAATTCAGCCAGAGGTAATGGCACTATTACAGGAATTGTGGGGGTGAGATTATGCGGCATGTGATGAGCAGGAGGTCAGACTAGATGATTATGATGGTCCCTCCTGGCCTTAAAGTCTATGAGTCTAATCCTTCCTAAAGATCACAAACTGTGCCTGAGTTACATGGGGACAGATTGCATTAAAGAATATTTGACCACCTTCAAAAGGATAAAGAACAGAGAATTCCCCAAACTAACTGGTGAAGCTTTATACATGGTTAATAATCTGGATATAAATGATGTTATGTTGTATGAGCTGCTTAAGGGCCTGTGTTAAAAAGGTCTCAAATTACTCCAGAGGCATATCACCTAAAGGTTAAAAACCTCAAAAGAGTTGATATGATATGTCGCTGGGTCTATGTTAATAAAATGGGGGATTTATCTGAGAAAATGGATAAAAAGTAAAGGAGCAGAAAATTATGACCAATTAGTCTGCTCTGATGAGATGAGGGCAGCAGTGTGGGAAAAGACCCCAGCAACTGTGGAAGGGACAGTGACTTATACATGTAAGTGAGAGCATTCCTAGACTGCAGGTCCCAAAGGGTCGGGCACAAACCTGGCATAAAAGGGGGTGTCCAATGTGTTCATGGGAGAAAGGAGAGAAGGAACAGAACTAAGCACACACCACTCCAGTACTTATCCCCTCCTGATAACTCTAATTATCAGCCCCCAGCCCAAGGGGTGATCCAAGAAAGTGTTTCTTACATGTGTCCCTTGAACATATAAATAAACAATTCCCTAGGTATGGGGAGTCCAAATACAATGCCCAATCCACCCAGGTTAATGCAGCTACCTTAATTTGGAGATTTCAGTGGTGGCAGAGGGGGTTTTAGTTAATTTTGTCCTGTCTATCCTCCTGGAGGTGGACATAAAGTTTATTAAAGAGGTCAAGCTAAATGGTAATGTGGAGAAATGCTGGTGTCCGGATCCGTTTAGTCAGGAGGAAGGTAATTAAGGAGATTGTTATGTTCCCAGGGGACGAGGTAAAACTCCTTGTCATGGGGCATTTTAGAAGCAGAGTGCCTTTAGTCTGCATTGAATTAGATTGAGAAGGTTTAAGGGCTACTTTGAATGTGGGGGTTTCAGAGAATTTACCAGATGGTGTGTTAGTGGGAAATGACATAATAACACTCCTCAAAACTGTTAATATTGTGACTAATAGCAAGAGGGATATGTCCCTAAGTTCTCAAAGGTAAACCCTGAGGAGGGAGAGGCAACTAAGACGGGAGAGGAATCAACTGCACCCTCATGAGCAGAAAGTAGCAATGTATCTCCAGGGGAGAGGGATGAGGCATTGCCCCTCCCCCTCTCTCCCCCCCACTTGCCTGAAACAGCTCACAGTGCAAGCAAAAGCCAAATGGAATTTGCTACGGAATGAAGTGCAGACACCTTGCTGGAGAGCATAAGGGAGGCCATCCTCAGTAATGCCCCTAATAGAGAGAAGAGGGGGAGATTTTTATAAAAAGGATTTACAGTGAAGTCCTGCTTGGGAAAAATCAAGCCCTACAAACAATTGATCATACCCACAAAGCACTGTGCAGAGGTAATGCTACTAGCCCACAACTGCCCTTTTGCTGGTCACTTGGGAATGGAGTGGACATATGAGAGGCTTAAGAAAATCTTCTGTTGGCCCAAATATCAAAATAAAGTAAAGGAATACTGCAAGACTTGCGACTTATGTCAAAAGCAGAAAAAGCCTGTAGGTCTTAGCAAGGTTCCACAAGCATTTTCATGGTTGCCATGGATATCATACAGCCCTTACCCAGGCTAACTCAGAGAGGAAAAAGATTTAGATCAGTGGTGTTGGATGTTGACATCAGGTATCCCGAGGCAAGTACGAGGGACATGGGAATATTGAAGAATCAAATAGTCCCTGGGCTTCTCCAGTTATGGCGCCCAAAGGGATGGGACAATAAGGCTTTGTGTTGATTACATAAATCTTAATTGTCATGTTTCTGAATATATACGCTATGCCTCAAATTGATGATATGCAATACCAAAGATGTTCAAAAACCAAAGTAAAGTTCCTGAGCACCCTGGATTTTACTAAGGAGTATTGGTAAATCTCCCTCGACAATGAAGCACAGAAAAAGTCTGTCTTTATTACTGATTCAGGACTTTTTGAGTTCAAAATGTTGCTATTTGGGTTAAGTAATGCAAGAGGCACATTTCAGAGGCTCATTAACCACATGTTAGCTGGGTCACAGGACTTTGTTAGTGTCTACATAGATGCTATCTTCAGCAATTCCTGGTCAGATCACTTGGAAATTATGCTGAAAAAAACTAAAATATGCAGGTCTCACAGTAAAAGTGTCGAAGTATAAGATATGGGAGGCCAAAGTCCCTTATCTAGGCCATTGAGTAGGAGGGGACTAGATTTTACCTGATTCCTTAAAAGTGGAATCCATTGTTAATTGTACCCCAAGCCAAAAAACAAATTTAGTCTTATTTAGGCTTGGCAAATTATTACCACAGCTTTGTGGAAAGCTTCAGCAACATTATATCTGCAGTTACAGACCTCTGCAGAAAGACACAGCCCAACAAAATGGTTTGGACTGCAATCTGCCAGGAGGGCTTTGATAAAGTGAAAAGAAGAAGTGCTAAAGTGAGAAGAAGAGCTCGAAAACTTGTCTCTCTCACCAATAGAAGTTGGTCCAATAAAAGATATTACCTTTCCCAACTTGTCTCTTTAAAAAGAAATCTGTCAAAAAGAACGGTTCTAGCCCATCCAAATTTTGATAAGATATTTGAGCTCTGTACGGCTGCATCCAGGTAGGCCTGTGGCCTGTGCTGATCAAGAGTCTAAAGTGCATGTTATGATTTTATTTTTTATGTAACCATTTGGTTCCAATACTTCTATTTGATACAACTTGATTCTCTATACTGGTTAAATAAAGTTATACTTGATTTCACTGTAAATGAAACAAAAAGTGCTGTGAGTTAAGTGAAGCAGTGATCTGAGGTGAAACTGGTAAGTTGGGTGTAATGTTTCTTTGGTAACAGTAGATCAGTGAATACCTCATATGTCCAGTGGACGAGGAGTTGGACACTCTAGGGAGATGCTTGAAGGGCTCAAGTGTTGGAGCGTGCCTATCCCTAACCTGCAGAGTGACAACAGGGCCAGTGAGGCCTAGAGGGGAGTGTTTGTGTTGCCCGTGGCCAGTGGAGTTGGGGAGCTCATCCACAGCAAGCATTCCTCACACTAACACAGGTTGTAGTAAGGTACCTTATAGCCCTGGATGCCCCCAAGAAACATCACAGTACTCAGGGTGATTTAAAGACAGCCGCTAGCCCAGGGGTGGGCAAACTTTTTGGCCTGAGGGCCATATCGGGGAATAGAAATTGTGTGGTGGGCCATGAATGCTCACAAAATTGGGATTGGGGTGCAGGAGGGGGTGAGGGCTCTGGTTGGGGATGCAGGCTCTGGGGTGGGGCTGGGGATGAATGATTTGGGGTGCAGGAGGGTGCTCCGGGCTGGGATCGAGGGGTTTGGAGAGCAGGAGGGAGATCAGGGCTGGGGAAGGGGGTTGGGGCATGGGGAGAGGCTCAGGGATGCAGGCTTCGAGCAGCGTTTACCTCACGTGGCTCCCAGAAGCAGTGGCATGCCCCTTCTCCGGCTCCTACACGTGGAGCAGCCCCCGACCCTCGGAGCAGGAACATGTGGCTGCTTCTGGGAGCCACGTGGTGTGGCCCCTGACCTGGCACCTCGGCTGGAGTGCCGTAGCAGGGCCGAGCCAGGTGACGCAGCCCCCGACCCTGCGCTCCGGCTGGAGCACCAGAACGGGGCAAGCCCCAGACCTCTCTCCCCAGCGGGAGCTCGTGGGCCAGATCTCACACGCTGTAGTTTGCCCACCCCTGCACTAGCCCTTGGTGCCTCTCATACTATTGAGCTTCTCTACCATAGGAGAAAGGTCAGATTGCTGCACAATACAGCTGGTTGAACATTTTCAAAAATTTGACAAAAATATTTGGCTAAACATTTTTTCTGTTTTTCAACCAGTTTATAGGATGGTCATAATTTTCTGAAAATCTGAAATTTTGACCAAAAATATTGCAAAAGCCACTGACATTTTTATGATAAATTGTCTGCATTTTTTAAAGTCAGCTCTACTGCACATGGTGGGTTCTTCATAAATAAGGTTCTTCATAAATAATGTTGTATTATATCTTTGTGAATCCTGACACATATACCATTAAGCTGGCATTTTAAACTCAACTACATGAAATGGATATTAATATGTTCTTGAAATTCACTTTAGTAATTACCTCTTATTTTTCATTTTAAAACATCTATGATAGCTAGGATAGTTAATTCGTTTTTATATAACTGTTAAAAGAAACTTGGTGAAAATGATGAATCCTGGGGTACTGATTCATGTGACTTGAAAAGACCATCCATTTCCTGATTCACCTTCATATTTTCTAAGGAAAAAGCAATGTTTTGGAATTTGTCTCTTCAATCAAATGATTTTTGTGTGTGTGTGTATTTCTCTTTCATTTCAGCCACTTTCCTGAACTGACATCTTAGCGATGAAGAACAAAGTTGGGGTGAGAATAAACAATGCCTTGAAGAAACACAGCTACTGAACTTCTCTTATGAATGGGAATAAGAGAAACTGATTATATCTGTGCTCTCTAAAAAGAAGTGAGAGAGAGGACTACTGTGATCATCTAGTCTGACCTGCTGTAGAGCGCTGGCCACAGAACTTCCTCAAAATAATTCCTAGAGCATAGCTTTTAGAAAAACTTACAAACTTGATTGAAAAATTGTCTTTCATGGATTTAAATTAGGGCTGTCAATTAATCTCAGTTAATGCATACGATTAACTCAAAACAAATTAATGTGTTTTTTTTTTTTAACAAGCATTAATCCCACACCTCTGGAGACAGGACTTGATGGTTTCACACCCCCATGGAGCTGCCCCAGGCCAAACTGCCCCCATTCCCAGCCTGATGTCAGCCTGATGTCAAGGTGTCCCCCTCTCCCTGCCCATGTACCCTGTTGTCACTGAGCTGGGGTCAGGGAATGGGGAACCTGTCAGCTGCTGCTGCTCGCTCAGGAGTGAGTGCTGCCGATAGCAGATGCTGCTGGCTGAAAAAGCATTCAGGCTTCTGAGTGCTCTGCTTAAAGAGACATCACTTCCCCAACACACAGACACACACATTCTCTCACACCAAACCAAAATCTGAAATGGCGCTCCTGATGAGTGGCCAGAGTGCTGCAGAATGGCCATGGGCTCCAGCAAGATGAAGCCCCCATGAGATAACCCAGAGCCTGCCTTGAGATGCAGGTTGAGTGCCAGGCACCATGAGTCGCAACACAGAAGTAAGGGCGGCAATACACTATATATCATGCCACCCTTATTTCTGTGCTGCTGCTGCTGACAGCAGCACTGCCTTCAGAGTTGAATTTGTGTCAGGGCTGAACCCCAGCACCTCTTTCAATACAAATTAAGCACTGGAGGGGGGGGCGACAATGGGTCTGGAGGTGATGGGGGGTTGGAGAGCCTGTGGGGCCCAGAGGCGATGGACTGCTGCAGATCCCATTGGAGCGGGACAATGGGGGAAGGATGCCCGCGTGGGCCAGGGACTGCACTACAGTACTTGTATGAGGTGAATTGAAAAATACTATTTCTTTTGTTTATCTTTTTTACAGTGCAAATATTTGTAATAAAAAATAATATAAAGTGAGTACTGTACACTTGGTATTCTGTGTTGTAATTGAAATCAATATGTTTGAAAATATAGAAAACACCAAAAATATTTAATATATGATACTCTATTATTGTTTAACAGTGCAATTAAAATTGTGAATAATTGTGACTTTTTTAAATGTTGCAGTTAATCATGATTAATTTTTTTAATCATTTGACAGCTCTAATTTAAATCTATTATTATTTAGATTTAAATCTAAAATAGATTTTTTATTTAAAAATAAAAGGTTTGGGATGCATTTGTTGGGTGCCTCTGCACTATCCCTTTCTATCTTGCAGAGTTGCCCAACTATCTTAATTTAAAAAAAAAAAAAAAAAAAAAAAAGGACCTATCTATGTAGGGCTAGATTCTGTCACAGATGTACACATGGGGAACGTTACACCATTTTTAAGTTAACTGGACACTCTTATTTTGATTTTAAAGTGCCTTATTTCAGTTTAGTTTAAATGTATTCCAAAATGATTTCAAGTAAACAAAAAACAAACAAAACAAAAAAGTAGGGCTGTCACGTGATAATTGCACTGTTAAACAATAATAAGATACCATGTATTTAAATATTTTTGGATGTTTTCTACATTTTCAAAAATATTGATTTCAATTAGAACACAGAATACAGTGTACAGTGCTCATTTATTTTTGATTACAGCCTAATACAGGTACTGTAGTGCAATCTCTTCAAATGAAAGTTGAACTTAGAAATGTAGAATTATGTACAAAATATAACTGCATTCAAAAATAAAACTATGTAAAACTTTAGAACCTACAAGTCCACTCAGTCCCTACTTCAGCCAATCGCTCAGACAAACAAGTTTGATACCATTTGCAGGAGATATTGCTGCCTATGTCTTGTTTACAATGTCACCTGAAAGTGAGAACAGGCTTCCGCATGGCACTGTTGTAGCCGGCATCACAAGATATTTACTTGCCAGATGTGCTAAAGATTCATAGGTTCGGACCTTCATGCTTCAGCCACCATTCCAGAAGACATATGTCCATGCTGATTATGGGTTCTGCTCGATGATAATTCAAAGCAGAGCAGACCGATGCATGTTCATTTTCATCATGTGAGTCAGATGCCACCAGCTGAAGGTTGATTTTCTTTTTTGGTGGTTTGGGTTCTGTAGTTTCCGCATCAGAGTGTTGCTCTTTTAAGACATTTGAAAGCATTCTTCACACCTCATCCCTCTCAGATTTTGGAATGCACTTCAGATTCTTAAACCTTGGGTTGAGTGCTGTATCTGTCCTTAGAAATCTCACATTGGTACCTTCTTTGCATTTTGTCAAATCTGCTGTGAAAGCATTCTTAAAACGAACGTATGCTGGGTCATCATCCAAGACTGCTTTGACATGAAATACATGGCAGAATGTGGGTAAAACAGAACAGGAGACATACAATTCTCCCCCAAGGAGTTCAGTCACAAATTTAATTAATGCATTATTTTTTAAACAAGCATCATCAGCATGGAAGCATGACCTCTGGAATGGTGGCCAAAGCATGAAGGGGCATATGAATGTTTAGCATATCTGGCACATAAATACCTTGCAACACCAGCTACAAATATGCCATGGGAACGCCAGTTCTCACTTTCAGGTGACGTTGTAAATAAGAAGCAGTCAACAGTATCCCCCATAAATGTAAACAAACTTGTTTGTCTTAGCAATTGGCTGAACAAGAAGTAGGACTGATTGGACTTGTAGGCTCTAAAGTTTTACATTGTTTTGTTTTTCAGTGCAGTTATGTAACCAAAAAAAAATCTATATTTGTAAGTTACACTTTCACAATAAAGAGATTGCATTACAGTACTTTTATGAGGTGAATTAAAAATAGTATCTTTTATTATTTTTACAGTGCAAATATTTGTAATAAAAATAATAATATAAAGTGAGCACTATCCACTTTTTATTCTGTGTTGTACTAGAAATCAATATATTTGAAAATGTAGAAAAACATCCAAAAATATTTAATACATTTCAATTGGTATTCTATTGTTTAACAGCACGATTAATTGCGATTAATTTTTTTAATCACAGTTAATTTTTTTGAGTTAATCGCATGAGTTAACTGCGATTAATTGACAGCCCTACATAGAAGCCATTCTGATAACAGTGTCAACACAAGACTTCGTATCAGTTTAATTAAATTGGTGTAAATTCACACCTTAGGTTACAACAGGGCAATTTTCTCTGGTAGACAAGGCCTCATTCACATTCAATAGTACTGTACTTCTATCTGTAAATAGTCTCATTGAAGAAAATGAGACTGTGAAGTACTCAATATAACGGTGGCAGAAATCTTTTATGTTTATGGGATATGTCAAATTACTTCTTTCTCCAACTAGGTTTTCCTTCTCCATCCAGGTGGCCTAATAATGGCAGTATAAAATTATGGGTCCTGCAATTTCAATTGGCCTTTTCCTAGGTTCCTGCCACACTTTGTTTAATGTCTTGCTAATATAAAAGCTAGGTATTATATTATTTTATTTTTTTAAAAATCTGGTTTTATTAGTCCTGAAATTGTGAACAAAATTATGGCTTACATTTGACCGCTTTATTTTTATTGTGATGTATAAAATAATATGTTATACTTCTATAGAAACCTCCAAGCTATGCATCTCAAAGAGCTTTAAAAACATTTAGGAACATATTTATTTTATTGATTTTTTTTTATTTAGACATTGAAAATACATCAGTTCCAAGCATAAGTGTTCTGACAAGCCATTAAAAACACAATTCATAACAAACAGAGAAATAGCAGTGGGAGGATATGTACCTCATTTCTTTCTATCTGTAACAGGAAGCCAGGCTGGCAGTCCTGCAAAGTATTATGCACCTTGTGTGGACACCCATGCATTTAGCAGCCCTGTCCCTGCCTGCTTACATCTAAGATAAAATGTCAAATACATATGAAAGTGAGACTTTCCCCTACTAAATACCCTCTGGCAAAGAAAGGTGCACTGGACTGGGACACAGAAGATCATAGGTATTGCCCTCACCCACGAGCAGCGCCAGGGTTTTTGCCGCCCTAGGCGGCAGCGCTCCTCCTCAGAGAATTCGGCGGCGGGGGGTCCTTCCGCTCCGCGTCTTCGGGGCGCTTCGGCGGTAGGTCCTGGAGTGAGTGAAGGACCCGCTGCCGAAGTGCCCCGAAGACACGGCGCGGAAGGACCGCCTGCTGCTGAATTGCCGCTGGGGACGGCAAAATGCCACCCCCCAAATCCTGCTGCCCTAGGCAACCGCCTAGGGTCACCTAGTGGAAGCGCCGGCCCTGGCCTCACCTCTTCTACTGACTGCTAATAATATTTCTGTGTAATTCACATTGCTTGCTACTGTCCAAAGCCTCAGACCTCTCCTATATAGTTGATGAGTACAATTCTCCGTATTTTACAAACATGATAACTAAGTCACCTCAGGCAGAATTGTGAATAGAATCCAGATTTGTAATATAACAGAGCCAGATCACATTTCTGAATGAATGTGCCAAATCTGTGTGCTTGCTTATTCTGTCTATAAACATTGCTCTAACCAGTGCGCCACACCCTGTTCACAGAGCCAGGAACAGAACTCAGGAATTCCAATACCCAGTATACCACTGCTGTTTCACAGTTCTGTAATTCACTGGCAAAAAAATATAGCATGTCTCCCTCTAAGCGCTGTTGCACATACAGGCTTACAGCCTCTTTCTGTTATCAGTTGATCTCTCAGCTGAACTAGAAGAGATCTGTGCTGAGGACCTGAAAGTGCTGGGTGCAAATGCTGCTGACCCTGATGTGAGAAAAAATGAACGTAATTAAAAACTGTATCATTACAAGGAGGCAGAATTCAAACTCAGTGGGTTATGCTAATTCTGGCATTACCTAACTTTTGAGTGTTTGACTTTGCATCCTTCATGTTCTTTTAAAGTTTGGTACGTTTTTTGTATTTTTAATGCTTATAAATATATATCTCCATCTTAGGTTAGTGTGAGGAACCTGAAACAATTGCAATTGCTTAAATGATTTTATGTTGAAAAATATTGTATATAGAATATAATTTGGATATTATATTGATATTGGTTTTATTGTTGAATTTTATAGTATTTTAATTAACAAAAACTGTCACTTTAAGAACATGGTGGGGAACTTGATTGTACACTGTGGTTGTTGTTTGCTTAGAGCAGTGTGTAGGAGGTTTTATGTGAATGTCCAGAGAGTGGGAAAACCATTCCTTTGTAAACTGCTAAAAAGCCAGAATTTGATTTAATAAACCTATCTTTCCAGAAAACAACATTCATTCTTAAAGGTGTAATATAAGCATATGTTGGGGGACAGGACGGCTGATTTTAGCTCACTAGCAATGCAGTCTCACCTGTTTGACTCCAGACCAGCTCAGTTGAGATTAGTAATTGTTTCTATCTAATCGAACTTTGTCGGCCCCTTGTGACAGGATAGAGTCCTGCTCCTGTCTTCTCCTCTGTCTTCTCAGACTATTCCAAAACCTTCTGTTGTTATACACCACCGTGTAATCTATTTACATTGTCTTTCCACCACCTTCAGTGATCTATACACCATATTGTTTACAGCATCCATCGCGCCTCAGCCCTCTGCCAGGGAGTGGAAAGGGAAGCAATCTCTCCACTCAGAGATCCTTCTTCATCCTGGTTTTGCTAGCCTGCCTCTCTCCTCCTAAGCCTCCTTTTAGCCTGTGTCTTAATGGACTAGTTAGCTCTTTAATCCTCCCCAGCCCATTCTAATCCACTAATTAGGCACAGTCAGCTCCACCCCAGGGAGGTAATTGATGTTTAAGTGATCAGTGTTGGCTTAGCTTCTGATTCCTACTGTTAGAGGGCTTATTCCTTCACCCTCCCACTTCCCTGGTCCTTCTCCTGTGAACAGAGAGCAACAATACCCAAAGTCCGAAGGTGCAAACAATTCGATGTTTATTGGGGTGAACAACTTCCAGCAAGCTTAAATCCAAATTCCTTTTTCCTTATTTTCGAATCAATTTACTTCCTGTTTGCCCCTAATTTATAGAGTAATATCCTCAGCTATACCTTAATCAATCATTTTACTGAAATTTACCTAACCAATCCTAACATATTGTACCATGATTAGCTAACCAATTATATTCCACTACCTTAATTAGTTTACACCCAGCAAAATTAATTATACAGCAGACAGAAACAATTAGAGAACCAGACAGATTAACAATAGAAAAGTGGGGGCTATAAAGTGGGGTGGAGGGATAGATCAGTGGTTTGAGCATTGGCTTGCTAAACCCAGGGTTATGAGTTCAATACATTTAGGGAACTGGGGCAAAAATCTGTCTGGGGATTGGACTAGATGACTTCCTGAGGTCCCTTCTAACCATGATATTCTATAATCTAAGATAAAACATACAGAAATGAGGGTACCACAACTGTTGAGAAGTGATTTCTTGCCAGACAGGATGCTATAAAACTAAGTTTTCTTCAACCATCTTTATTTGGTGGTGATGGGCATTATCAGGACAGGATCATCTTCCTAACCTTATTTCAATGTGACTAGTTTGGGATGTGAGGATGGGACTGTATGCTTCCCAGCTTATGGCTGCCTCTGCTGCTTAGCCAAAGGCCTTAGCCTAAGAACCAGGCCTCAGACTATCCTAGTGAGAGAAGGCCCATACGCAGGCGGACTGTGATTTTGATTCTTTGTTTTATATCTCCATAACTAGCTAAGTGATAAAAATACACCTAAGTTCTTAAAGTATAGGCCTTTACAGATAGGCCTGCATATCTACATCCTAACACTCCACTACCACCCCTTTTTTTTCTTTTGGGATCCTCCTTTCCAGGTATCCCTGGAAAAGCATAGGACATATGGCGACACACTTCCTGATAGGGCCAGGCATCCAGGTGGAAGGTGTTGATATTCCATCTGTGCCCACTGTGTAGTACAATACCCTGCACCTTCTCTCATTCGGGCATACCACACCTATTCCAATTAGTGTTCCAGACTTCCCATTATAGTGGGCCCAAGAAGGTTGGGTCCAGGTTGTCTAGTACACTGTGGGGGAGGGCTTACTACATTACTTATAGGTTATAATTAGTGGCTGTTCTCTAAGTGGTTGTGCCCCCTGTGACAGGTTGGATCACAGAATCCCCCTTGGGAGCTGCCAACTAATGTGCCAAGACTACTTCTGCACCTGCTTTCCTGCCCTGTCATCTTAGGACTTCAGTGCCCTGCCTGGTTTGAGCCAGACTTGCTAGCCTGCTGCAAACCCAGACCCAGGTCTGAACCACATCCCCTAACAGCTGCAGGCTTGACTGAAAGCAGCTTACAGAAGTGTTCTTATCTTTAACACTCAGATGCCTAACTCCCAGTGGGGTCTAAACCCAAATAAATCCGTTTTACCCTCTATATAAAGCTTAAACTCATGAATTGTTCGCCCTCTATAACACTGATAGAGAGATATACACAGCTGTTTGTCCCCCTCCCCTGGTATTAATACATACTCTGGATTAATTAATAAGTAAAAAGTGATTTTATTAAATACAGAAAGTAGGATTTAAGTGGTTCCAAGTAATAATAGACAGAACAAAGTGAATTACCAAGTAAAATAAAATAAAACACGCAAATCTAAGTCTAATACAGTAATACACTGAGTACAGATAAAAACCTCACCAGTAAGCTTCCTTTTACAGACTAGTCTCCTTCTAGTCTGGGTCCAGCAATCACTCACACCCCCCCTGTTATTGTCCTATTGACAAAGTTTATTGTCCTTTGTTTCAGTTTCTTTCAGATATCCTTGGGGTGGAGATGCTCTCTTTAGCCAGCTCAAGACCCTATGGAGGGGTCTCCCACGGGTTTAAATGGACTTTCTCTTGTGGGTGGAGACCCTCTCATCTCTCCTATGCAAAGTCCAGCTCCAAGATGGAGTTTTGGAATCACATGGGCAAGCCACATGTCCATGCATTACTCAGAACTACAGGTAGCAGCCATTGTTCACATGATACCTTGAACGTCCTCAAGTAGACTTCTTATGTGGATTGGAGCATTCCAAGATCCATTGTTCCTTAAGTGCTTCTTGATTGGGCACTTAACTTTGCGAATTCCTTTCTAAAGAAGCTGACCAAATGCCTTTCAAAGCTTACTTAGAAATCAAGTAAGTATACAGCCAATATTCATAACTTCAAGTACAAAAATGATATATGTGTACAAATAGGATGAATAGATTCAGTAGATCATAACCTTTACAGAGATACATTACATGCCACATGTAGCATAAAACATATTCCAGTTATGTCATATTCCCATAAAGCATTATGGGATACATCGTCACACACCCCTTGATTGTTTCCATATGCAACGTAACACAAATAGAGTTAACAATACACCAGCTGCTATGATAATCCACAGCAACACCGAGAGTCCTGACCGCTGCAGTATGGTCCAACATCCTGGCCACCACCAAAAACACTGCTTCTCCTCCTTTGATAGGTTTAAAATTTTGTCAGTGCCCTCCTGTAGTGTGTATTGTAAGTGTGTCCAACTGTTGGCGCTTGCAGCAAGTTGCTTTTGTAATCTTTGTGTACTCTTGTCCATATTGTGTGTCCATTGAATATCCACAGTGAAATTTGATATTGTCCGAACCAATTCAACTACTGGTATGGCATGGGGTAATAGGTGCTGGTTCAGTTGTTTACAACGATTAAGTCCACTGATCCATTGGTGCACCGCTGGTGGCAGTGTATAGAAATTCATAATTTGGTCATATACTGGAAGGATTTTGCCTCCTAGTGTTATATTGCAGGATTGCATACATTCCCAACAGAATACACTGTACCCCATATACATTACCCCTAAATGCCCCCCCTTTGCAATAGGCCATTGATCCTGGTCCTCTATAGTCATAGGAGAGGGGCACATCCATATTCCTCCTCTGGATATACAACAGACAGTCCAATTTACCCCATTCCACCCCTGCACCTATTTTCTAGAAGCTCCCAATGTGCTCCCCCTTCCCTAGTTACTCCCATGGGGTTCAAGGGGACCATCTTATTTGCATTTCCTTCCCATGGTATCATAGTAACAATTACACAAGAACTGTCCTCACAGGATGGGGATGTTATTTTCCAGGCAGATGGGTATGTTTTTGCAATTGTGGATAAATATGGGCTAGCCTCCTGATTTCATACTGAAGGCCATTGTTCTGACCAAGCATCTCTCATAATATCCATTAACATTGTTAACTGAACATTTTGAATATCTACACATACTTCTCCCCATGTTAATCTTCTGAAGCCATTCCCCCACCCTGAGTTAACTGCAAGTTTACCTCTACTGCTGTCCTCCACCCTGTGGCAACTGCTGAGTTGCTGTGTCATTAATTCATTAATTCGTTGTTGAAATCTCACATTTTGGCTTACTAATTGTTTGGTTACCAACTCGTCCCCCAGATTCCATGTATCCAGCATAGTGTTCCACACTGCCCACAATGCCCTTTTCCGACGATGATTCCAGGTGTGTCCCCTCGCCCACCAATTAAATTGTTGTTTCAATCCTTTTATCTACATACTACAATTAGGATGAATTTGGCCCACCCACCATTCCTTGGGGCTTACAACCAATGTAATAGAGTGAAAGGACACATTAAAAAGTGCTGGCTGCACCTGCTCCCACAATGACTCTCATACATTTGCTCATCGGGGAATATTCTCGGCTCCAGGCTGTAGCCACTTTAAATTTGGATTCTTCCAACTTGGCATCCATATCACCTGTACAGTTACATTCTGTAAAATGGTTAACTCATCATAGACCCAGCATCTAAAAGGGAATTTTACGCCCAATGTAATATGTACATAACAATCACAACATGGGGATTATCTTCCATGGAAGTACCATTGTGGTTACATATGGTAAAATCACATCCTAAATGTGGGGCTCTATTTTCCCAAAAGGGTTCATTTGCTCCAGGAGACCAGAGGGTTATATTCTTTGGACCCTCTGTAACAAACCATATAGCTGGGTAACTGTGTTTTCCACTATCATTAATCATGGCAGCACCCTGGGAGTACCGTGCAATATTTCCTGATACATTTGATATTCTCCACCAGGTTGGGATTCCCCCATCTAATCCATAAACCATATACCAACACTGCCAAATTCCTGTTGGAGTATTAGTGGTACATCGTTCTATGGGGAGATTCTCATAGTCTTCATTAGCTTTATTACCACAGGTTGCATGTGTAGCCGTCCATGTGTTTCCTTCTTTTGACACTTCACATCATGGGGTCTGAATAGAATTTGTAAATGTGACAATTGTGATTAGCACTAGTAATTGTTCCATCCAGGGCCAGGAAATTTTCATTCTTTTCTCCTTTTTGAATTAACCTGTAATACACACATAACGAAATGTACATGTCCCCTTTCCCAATCCCGTTTGTACCTTTTTATTTGGGTGTAGTGAACACACTTCCGTCCTCCAGTCTCTGTACCCAATAATAGCAGACTGGGCCCTAATTGGTCAAGGACAAGATGGGGCCCTTCCATTTAGGAGCTGGGAATGGATGGTGTTGACCCGGCATCTTGTACATCACTAGATCTCCCACCATGGGTAGATCATATTCCCCAGGCAGGTCATACCATGCTTTGACTTTTGCTGCTCCTTGCTCGTCTTGCCAGGCCACTGCCTGCTGTATCTGTTTTACATGGTCGATTAGAGTTAAAAGCCATTCTTGTGTTAAGCCATGTGTAGTGACTGCCCCAGGTACTGGGAAAAAGAACAGGAGTACTTGTGGCACCTTAGAGACTAACAAATTTATTTGAGCATAAGCTTTCATGGGCTACAACCCACTTCTTCAGATGCTGTAGCCCATGAAAGCTTATGCTCAAATAAATTTGTTAGTCTCTAAGGTGCCACAAGTACTCCTGTTCTTTTTGTGGATACAGACTAACACGGCTGCTACTCTGAAACCAGGTACTGGGGTAAGTAGATTTTCCCACCATTCCATAGGCCTTCCCATGAGAGTCTCGCATGGAGAAAATCCTGTACTCTTTGATTCTTGGGCCCTTATTCTCATTAAGACAAAGGGCAGTAACTGTGACCAGTTTTTTCCTCCCATTTGCACTCCCTTTCTTAGCTCACTTTTAATGGTGCGGTTCATGCATTCCACCTGCCCCGGAATTGGAACAGAGGGGATTGATTAGAGTGGTTGTGGCTCCTTATAATGCTGCTGTGTGAGAAAGTGAGAATGCCAAACGGTACCTTCACTGTGGATTACAGGGCACTAAATGCTCTGGCCAATTCACCAGCCTCAGTAGTGGCAGCATACCCTGAAACGCTAGCCCATATTGGACCCCAATTCCGAATTTTTACTGTTTTGGACATAGCTAATGAGTTTTAGTCTCTGCCACTAGTTACCTCATGTCAGTATAAAACTGCTTTCACATGGGAGGGCAGACAATTCTGCTGGACAGTCCTACCCCAGGGATACCGGGACTCCCCTGCAATTTTTCACAGATACATGAGACAGGCTCTGGAGGGGGTGGATTCAGCAAGGTGCATACAATATGTAGCCGACCTGTTGCTAATGTCAGAGACAGAGGAGGAAGACAGGAAACTAACCGAGCAGGTCCTGCAAGTTTTGGCAAGAGCAGGGTTGAAGGTCAATGGGAAAAAGGCTCAGATGGGACAGACAAGAGTGCCCTACTTAGGAGTGGAAGTGTCCCAGATGGGAAGGGAAATCGATAAGGGACCGGTGCAATTGATCCAGTCCCTGCCACTGCCTACGGATGTTAAAAGTGCAAAGTTTTCTGGGTCTAACTGGATTTTGCAGAGATTTTGTGGTCAATGATGCAAAAATAGCCAAGCCTCTATTTGACCTAACCCAAGCCTTAACTTGGGAGTGGTCAGAAGAGTGTACTGAGGCAGTGAGAGTACTAAAGGAAAACCTGACCAGTGCTCCAGTGCTGGCCTCCCCAGATGGGGAGAAACTCTGGTCCAGCTGCACCATTTTGAAGGCCATATCTGTACTACTGTGGTGACGACGCAGGAAAGGAAACAGAACACCAGGTCTGTGGTAGCCGAAAAGCCCCTCTACCTCCAGGAACTTTTCCTGGGGCTTTTATTCTTTACTTACTTTGTTTACAACACTTCTTAGTGGTTACATTCTTGCGCATAAAAAGGCCAGGCAGTATACATGCACATAAGATAACGAACCCATCTCTTGAGCGCGTGAACACCAGCTGCGAGGAAACAATCAAATCAGCCAAATAAGTTTCCCAAACATAGGCGCTAGAACATGGTCACTCCTGCCTCATTGCCAAGGGAACAGTTTGCCGTTCTTCAAGGCTTGTGATTAGGGAGCAACACATTCCTACATACTACAGGGACTATTGCAGCATAGCTACTGTGCCACAGCTATTGCCAGCATAACTCTGTAGTATAGACACAGCTCACAGCAATGGAAGGGGTTTTTCTGTCGCTGTAGGAACTCCTTCTCTGAGCGATGGTAAAGGTTGATGGAAGAATTCTTCTATCGACCTAGCTGCGTGTATAATATGAGCTAGGTTGGTATAGCTACAGCACTCACGGGTGTGGATTTTTCACACCCTCGAGCACCATAGCTGTGTCGACCTAAAGTTTATGTGTAAATCAGGCCAAAATCACCACTATGATTTGCACTAAATGGCAAACTCTGCAAAGAGACAAATAACTGCATGGGCCAGAGACTGAGCCATCCCTGTTATCTCTAAAGAGTTGGGGTAAGACATGCTAGCAAGACAGAGTATATGGGAAACGGTCCTGATGTTACCCTATAGATAAACAGAGGACTTTGTTCTTCAGGGTTATCAAATCTGATGCCTTTCATCAACTCTAAATCTATACAAATTTAAAAAGTTGAAGTTTATGGGCATATGCAAACTATTTTCAAAAATGCATGTTAGCTAATTAAATATAGAATATTACATATGGAGCTATAGAAAATCTGGCAGCTGCTGGGGACAGGTTGGGGGTTGAGAAGAGTCTAGTTAGAAGCTCTACGTTGTAGCAAAGAGTAACACACAGGTGCTTCAGGGATAATCTTTTTTCTTTATTCTAATAATATTCTTTATTTGGTTAGAAGAACGTGACTAATTCTCTGACTCTATAATTGTCACATAACAAACAGAAAAAATCGGTTACCCCAAAAATCCCTCAACACAAAACAAGTCAACAAAAACATAACATAAAAAACCTCAACTCCAGCATAAACCCTCAAATGCCTGCTTTCCTCCTTAAAAGTTGGTGCAAAGAGATAGGCCATACAGCATTCCCTGAAGGTAAAAACGGAGCACTGTTTTGGACTAAAGGTGATTGTGAATTCCAAAGTTGAGGACCCCATAGAGAAAAGCCTTCCAACAATCTCCCACTCTCTTAACATGAGCACCTCCACTTCTTGTAACTGCAGTTATATGGCACAAGGAGAGAGACGGTCTCTCAAGACCACTGAAACCAAGCCATTTAGGGCTTCAAAGTTCAAAACAAATACTTTAAACTCCCCCAGCAGGTCAACAAGCAGCCAGTACAGATCATGGATTACTGGAGTCATGTGCTGGTTAGTGGTGGGATAAACCACTTAACATGAATTCTGCCACATTTTGCACTGGCTTCAATTTCCAAGTGGATTTTAGGCATTGCCCATGTGGAACACACTCCACTGCCCCAGTCTCAAAGTGATAACATCATGGATTTTGGCAGTGAGATTGGCATCAAATAGAAAAGGTCACAACCACCTGACCAGACACACATGAAAAAATTGAGTCCTGGTCATATTATGAGGTAGGTAAATATTAATATCCCCATTTTACAGACAGTAAAGAGGAGGTGGGGAAAGAGAAAAAAATGTAATGGCCTTCAGATCAATTAACAGATTAAACCTATTAAATGGATGAACCTAATCTGCAAAAATTCCAGTGAAACTACTAAGTAAGAAGGCAAAACTGTCAAAGGAAGAGGTTTTCCATAGATCAAGTGTATACTTTTAAGCAATATGAAAAATGCTAGCACCAGAAGTGATTGTTGTTATATAAAGAGCTCGCTATTATTTCATCAAAATTTCTTACAATAAAAATATTATAAATAAAATAGAAGATGGTAAAAAAATTTAAACCTAAAACTTTTTAAATTGGATTTTTGAGACAGTTTAATTTTATTGAATTTACTAGTATAAAGCAAGTGTAAACTGGCGTGGCTGTCCCTCCACGTCTGCCTCTCAGGGATGCCACACCTCCTCGCAGTCTGATCTGCAGGGTTAATTTAAAAAGAGTGGAGAATTAGCGGCAGTCTACGGGCCCCAGCCCTCAAGCAGGCTTGGGCCACAATCAGTCAGGGCTTTGCCCTGCGGTCAAGGCTAAGCTGTAGCAGGCTATAAGCCCAGGCCCTGACTCTGACCCGTAAACAAGGTACAACCGTGGCCGTCTATAAGCCCCAAAGCAGTCTAGAGGTTCAGGCTGGGATGAGTGCCCAAAGCAGTCTAGGGCCTCTGGTGGGGGTGGGCAATGAAAGCCGGCTTCTCAGCCTAATGAGGGGTAGAACTGCCACTCCCAGGGTGGGGTGACAGGGGTAGGTAAACATGGGCCCACCCGGCTCCACCCGGGTCCCAGCCCAAGGCCTTCACAGTGGCAGAGTGGGATTCCAGCTGCAACACACTGACTGTGTTTCAGGCAGCCAGACAGTTGTCTGGCTCCTCTGGGCTACTTCCTACTCTCCTCTTGGTGGGTACTTCAGTGTGGTAGTGTTCCGGTGTTTCCCCAGGGTAGATGGCCAGCACATCGGCAGCTCCAGCAGCTCCTCAGCGTCATGGTCAACTGGTAGCTCCAACCACTTGGGTGTGTCCTCAGAATGGCTGGGGTCAGGTTCAGGCTCAAGTAGCTACCAGGATGTGTCTGTCTCTTTCAGTGGCTCCCTCCTAAGTGAGCTGCAGGGCCTGGGTTTTATACTTCCCCATTCTGTCCCGCCTCTCTACTTCCAGCAGGCGGGGCAAGGGCTAACTGGTTCCACCCACCAGGTGGTGTGCTGTGGCCATCCCTCCATGTCTGCCTCTGAGGGAGGCTACACTTCCTCACTACAGCAAGTTTATACTCAATGAATAGTCAGAATTCAATAGATCTAATGACAATAGCACAGAGCAATGATTTGTCAACATTACCAAAATGCAGTGGAAAAGCCGGGGGGAAATTTTAAAAAATAAATGCTTATGAACTTATTATCTCTGAACATGTGAACATTTGGGTGCTTCTCCCCATTTCACTTTTTTTCAGATTCGTGAAGCACGGGAGTGAAGGGCAGGGCAGTTTTCACACATGAGTGCCTAAAGTTAGACACAGTGGTGAGCTGGAGCTGGTTTGCACCAGTTTGCAAGAACCGGTTGTTAAATTTAGAAGCCGGTGTAGAACCAGTTCCTAAAGGGGCGGGCAGGTGAGCAAACTCTGGCCCGCGGGCCACATCCGGCCCGCGGTACCGTCCTGCCCGGCCCGCCTGCGATCCCAGCTGGGGAGGCGCCTCCAGCCCCTCCCCTGCTTCCTCCCCCTCACAGAGCCCCAGTGCGCTGCGCTGCCAGCGCCAGTGCTCTGTGCATCTCTGCAGCTCCTGCCACTTTGAGCAGCATGGTAAGGGGGTGGGGCTGCAAGCTCCAGCGGCTGTGTGGCATCCTTACACAGCAGCATAATAAGAGGGCCAAGCTGGGGCTGGGAGGAGGGGTTGGATAAAGGGCAGAGAGCAGTTGGAGGGGGCAGAGGCTCTGGGGGGGCAGTCAGGGGACGGGGAACAGGGGTTGGGTAGGCATGGGAGTTCCGGGGGTCTGTCGGGGTGGTGGTGGATGGGGTTGGGGCAGTCAGGGGACAGGGAGCAGGGCGAATTGGGTAGGGGGTGCGGTCCTGGTAGGCAATTAGTGTGGAGGGTATCGGGGGGGGGTGGTCAGGGGACAAGGAGTGGGGGGGGTTGATGGGTTGCAGGTTCTGAGGGGGGAAGTCGGGGGCAGGACGTGGGTTGGGGTCGGATGGGGTGGGAGGGGGAGAAAGGAACATGGGGCTTGTACTCACCGCGCAGTTTCCTACCGGGTCTTTGGCGGCACTTCGGTGGCGGGGAGGAGGGGGGTGGTCTTCACTCGCTCTGGGTGAAGTACCTGTTGCCGAAATGCCGCCGAAAACCCAGAGGGAGTGAAGACCCCCTCCCCTCCACCGCCGAAGACCCAGTAGGGAACCGGTTCTTAGGATTTTGGGAGCTCATCACTAGTTAGACACATACAACCACATCTAGACACCTAAATAATTGGCCAGGATTCAGAGATACTGAGCACACACAGCTCTGTTCCTCTGTGAATGGGAGCTGCTGAGGGCTCAGCACCTTTGAAAATCAGGCAGTGCATTTATGTACCTAACTGTGGATTCAGGTACCTAACACTATGCACTCACATTTAAAAATTCTGGCACATGTGTGTTAGCCATTGTTTTCTAAGCTATTCACACTAATAGTTCCTTGGAAAGAAAAAAATTGATTCTGTTATTTGAGGCAGAAGTAAGTGCAAACTAGAAGAGAAACGTTCCGTGTTTTTAGCGTTTCCTTTAGTGCATTATTGTGTCCAAATGTTTATCTGATCTGACAAACGCTGTTGACAGTTTAATTTTTTTCGTAGCAGTTGAGCAAATGAGAAGACTAATGTAACTTCCAAACATTTTTATTGACAAGGTAATGACTGACACTTCCAGGGTCAGCAGGCAGATGGAGTTGTAGCAGAGAATACATCCAAGCTGATTACCAGAGAGTCCTGCACAATTTTTTTAAATCGATGGCAAACCTCCCATTGACTTTAGTGGGAGCAGGAACAGGTCATATGTATTTTGTTTCTAGTTTGAGATTATCAGAGGATTTTAGGGAGTTAGCTGCCTAAATCTCATTGAACTTCAATGGGATTTGGATACCAATACCCTTAGGCGCCTTTTAAAATGCCAGCCTTAATCTGTGTAGGAAGGCTACCTATCTACCATATATGCAGTGTAGTTGTAGCTGTGATGGTCCCAGGATATTAGAGAGACAAGGTGGCTGAGGTAATATCTTTCATTGGGCCAGCTTCTGTTGGTGAGGAGCCACACAGAGCTCTTCTTCGGGTCTGGGAAAGGTATTCAGAGTGTCACAGCTAAATGAAAGGTGGAACAGCTTGTTTAGCATAAGTAGATAGCACATTTTCTAAGGGACCATTCAACGTAGGGTGGCCCGTTAACAGCTCTGCAGTCATAGGACAAAAAAAAAGGGTTAGTGGGTTACAGATTGTTGTAATGAGCCATAAACCTAGTGTCTCTGTTCAGTCCATGATTTTTAACGTTTAGCAGAGTTATAAATTTAAGCTCCCAGCCATGTCTTTTGAAAGTGTTGTGTAGATTTCTTTTGAGGATGAGGACTGATAGGTCAGGTATAGAGTGATCGCTTTGTGGAAAGTGTTCACCCACAGGTGATATGGTGTTTTTGTCTTATATCATTTTCCTGCATGAGTTCATTCAAGAACATAGTGATTGTTTTCACCCACATTGTTGTTATTTGGGGCATTTTGTGCTCTTGATGAGGTATACCACATGTTGCAATAGGCATGTGTAGGACCCATGGATTTTGAAAGGTGTGTTGTGGAAAGTATTGATCATTGTAGCAATGGAGATATGTCTGCAGGTTTTGCATCTATTGTTCTGGAAGGGTCTGATGCCACTTTGAATTGGTGTGTCCTGGTCTGTGGGGAGTTTGCTTCTGATGATGAGCTTGGAGAGTTTGGGGGGTTGTTTGAAGACCAGAAGTAGGAATTCAGGAAAGATTTCTTTCAGATTGGGTCCCCGTCGAGTATGGTTGGTTGTTGTTTGATGATACCCCGGATGGGTTTCAGTGTGGGGTGATAGGTAACAACTGTACAGTCAGAGGAGATTTTATTTCTGCTTTGAAGGTATTTCTTGGGGTATTTGGGTAGCCAATTCCATGACGTGATCTACTTCTCCAGTGGAGTGTCCTTGTGTGGTAGAAGCAGTTTTGAGTGTGTTAAGATGGATAGCCTCGACTTGCTCCTTGCGATATTCTGTGGTATCTGAGGGCCTGGCTGTAGATAACAGATTTCTTGGTGTGTTTGGGGTGGTAACTAGATCTGTGAAGGTAAGTTTGGTGATCCATGGGTTTCTTGTATATAGTTGTCTGTAAGGATCCATTGTTGAAGTTGATTGTGGGGTCCAGGAAGTTTATGTTCGTGTGGGAGTGTTCCAGAGAGAGTTTAATGGACCGGTGGTGATTATTGAAGTTGTGATGGAAATCTATGAGGAAGTTTAAGCCATCTGTCCAGAGGATAAAAATATCTTTGATGTATCTCAGGTACAATGCCATATATGCATTTATTTACATAAAGACAAGGCTTGAAAATCTGGCCCCATTGAAACCAAGAGCAAAGCTGCCATTAATTTCAATAGGGCCAAGATTTCACCTCAGATCTTTAACACATTGGTCTATGGTGTCTGAAAGGCAGTAAGGAATCAACTATCTGCACTATGCCTGCCTGAAGTTTATAGCCTTTGCACTCATTTTCATAAGCACTAAATTCACTCACAAGCTGTGAGAAAATACACTTGAAAAAGAAATTACCACCTAGACACAGATTGCTAATTGTTGTCTTAGAAACTATCTTGTAAAATAGTCAATGATAATTGACCTCCTTTGTAAAGCAGTTTGAGATTGACCAATGAAATGGGCTGTATTAATAATAATAATACTTAATAACAAAGATCTTATAGTTGGAAGAAAAATAATGTATATGTAAATAACCATAGCATTTGCTGATTTTCTGCAGTACACTCTAACTGTTAAAGAGACATAGTGTGAGCATGCACCAATTTACGATTGCGTTAATCACAGGTTAAATAGCCCTTTGGGATCTCTTTAAGAATGAGTTTAAGAAAGAAAGTTCAATCATATCTACCAAATAATAAACATAAATGGATTGGGGAATTCAGTGAGGAAAAGTTTACACAGTGGTCAAATACTGCTTTGGGTTTGTCAGTGAAATGATGAAGACAACACTTGGAATTATCTCTTCTAGTTCTACAATTAAAGTCTTCTCTCAGATCTGCAATACAGATCACTTATTCAAAAGCACAGGTTACTACTATATATTCTTTACGTGACCACTTTGCAACAGTGGGGATTCAGTCCTTAGGGTCTAGTGAAGAATATAACAATATTTAAAGCTTACATTGTGTTTTTATCTGTACACCTCATAGGCAGCAGGTGGAACTCCCCTTCAGAAAGGCTAGCCCCCCTGGCCCCACCCCTCCCACCCAAGACCCACCCCCTGTGGCCAGAGCTCTGAGGCGCCCCACCCAGAGAAGCCCCTCCCCCCTGTGGCCAGAGAGCTCCCGGGCCAACTGGAGCCCCAAGCCCCTCTACCCACAGAGGAGCCCCAGTCTGGCTGGAGCCCCCGCAGCTGTGCTGCACCTCCCCTCCTGAGACCCTCAGGGCTCTGGCCACAGGTGGGTGGTGCGCTCAGGTGGAAGGGGAGGAGCCAGGGGGCTAGCCTCTCCAAAGGGGGGCTCCACCTGCCACCTATGAGATCTACAGATAAAAACACAATGTAAGCTTTAAATATTGTTATATTCTTCACTAGACCCTGGGGACTGAATTCCCACTGTTGCAAAGTGATCAAGTAAAGAATATACAGTAGTGATCTGTGCTTTTGAATAAGTGGAATCCAGGGAGATTACTGACAAACCCAGGAAGCTGAGCAGCACAGACCACCTCCTCAGCCACCTGCATGGGGCATAATAATAATAAAAAACTTCCCTGCAAACCATGCAACTGGTGGCCGTAGTTGCACCACCCTGGCCTGTTATACCTGCTGACTATGGTAGACCTCATATCTTAGAAGTGATTAACTGTACTTTTGTATGTGTCTGTACAATGGCTAGCACAGTGGGGCTCTACTGCTTCTGTGTCTGACTGCTGCCTGTGGGTGCCATGGGAAGCTAAATAAAATTGCAATAGTATTTATATGCAGTAGAGGTACACACTATGCTTTTCTGGGACTGCCATTAAAAAAAAAAAGACCTCCACAAACATGATGCTGAAAATATGCTCAGATACTATGGAGAAAGAACATCCAGGATTTAAGGTTGGAGTGCCTCACCATATCTAATTAAAATGTCATTAAGGGGACATTTACATTCAATTTCCCAGAAATTAATTACCTAACATATGCCATGTTCTTTATTTTCTCCCTCTCTTCTTTCTTCCCCTCTCCCTTCTCTATTTTCTCCCTCCCTTGTAACCAAAATTAAAGCATTAGAGAAATCAACAAGTCTTAGTGATTTTTTTCAATATGATTATATATGAAAACAAATTCTGTGGAACGCATAATCTGTTATGTTACAGCAATCACTCAGCCTCTGTGCAACTGGGTTTGATGATACCAAGCGCTACTTGTTATAAAATCGATACTTCTGGCCTCCAGGAAGGGTAAATGAAGGAAGACTGATGGGTTGTGAGCTCAGCCAATTTCAGTCATCAGAAGCCAGTTGAAAACATTTTGACTTGCCAGTTGCATTAACATTTCGATGCCAAAACATAGACAGAAGCCAAATGACTGTCCCTCATTTCATTCTAAAAACATCTCTGGTCTTTTGCCTCTAACTCTTAATTATTTACGTACAGCAGAAAAAGAGCATCTTGCTCTGTAAATGTTTCATTTAAAATATTTTCTACAAGAAAAGTAATAGGGACATATCTGTTACTAGACACAATGGGGGGTGAGATTTTCAAATGTGCTCAGCATAGCCCTAACTTTGCTCCAATTGACTTTAACAGAAGCAGAGTCAGGCCAGTGCTGAACATCTTTGGAAACCTCCCACCTGTTATCTATTTTATTCAAGTTAGTCCAATTCAGGATAGTCCCATAGCAAAGCAATGGGAATAGCCAAATTCTGCGCTCCCACTGCTAGCCTTTGTAGCCTATTTTCCTCTAAATATTCATTATTATTTAATACTAACAGTGTACCTGATACTTTACAGTCAAAATATACAGTCAAAATGTAGGACAACAAGGTACATGTCTCAAAGGTCTCAACCATGCATCTGCTATTGACGATGTACCAGGAACTTTGGCAGTGTAGTTACTTTAGAGCCACTTTCTGAAATAATCTGTATATGTAATGTCAGCAGACAGACCACAGACTCCACATTCTTAAGCAGAGAACTAGAAACATAGAACCATAGGGTTAGAAGGGACCGTAAAATTGATCTAGTCTAACCCATTGCCCAGATGCAGGATTTGTTGTGTCTAAACCATCCAAGACAGGTGACTATCCAGCCTCCTTTTGAAAACCTCCAGTAAAAAAGCTTCCACAACCTCCCAGGGCAGTCTGTTCCATCATCCTATTGTTCTTACAGTTAGGAAGTTTTTCTTGAGATTTAATTTCAATCATCTATGTTGTAGTTTGAACCCATTACCTTGTCCTGCCCTCTGTGGTAAAAGAGAAAAACTTTTCTCCATTTTTTTTTTTATGGCAGCCTTTCAAGTATCTGAAGTCAAGAAGTTTAGTGTGACTGCTAGGAGACCACACTGGTGCACAGTATTCAGCTGCAGAATATACTAAGGCAATTGTTGAGGTTCGTAAGGTCTGTGGACTGGAGCCCCATGATGTTCCAGCCAGTTTTCTGATAAGCTGGACACGAGACCTGACCTTATTGCAGGTGTTCTTGAGGTGTTGTCGAAAGGTCAAACTCCGGTCCTGTGTAACGCCAAGATACTTTGGATTAGCTTCGTGGCTGATGCTCTCACCACAGAACTGCATATCAAGTTTGGTATTAGCCATTTTATTGTTCAGATGGAAAGCAGTTACCATGGTTTTCTTTGGATTAGGCCTAAATTTCCAGCATTGGAAATAATCAGCCATTGTGCTAAGATCTCGGGTTAGGGTGCAGCTGATGGTATGGAGGCTTGTATGCTGAACTGCTAGGGCAATATGATCCACATACATGAATTTCCTTGACTCTGTCACTGGTATATCCACGGTGTATAGATTAAAAAGTATTGGGGCCAGGACAGAGCCCTGAGGGTTGCCCAAGTTAAGAATTCTTGGTCTATTGATCTAGCCATTAAGGTGTACCTGAAAGTGGCGGTCCCTAGTCATTGCCGCCAACAGGCAGATCGTTTGCCAGCAGTGAATGACGCGGGAGACCTTGAGGAGGCCCTGTCTCCAGACAGTGTCATATGCTGAGGACAGATCAAACAGGGCAATTCCTGTCTTCAACTTACGTTGGAATCCTGCCTCAGTGTGGCTGGTCAGTGAAGCTACTTGGTCACAGCAGTTCCTCTTTGGGCAAAATCCTGCCTGCTCCACTGGGAGGATGTCTTCAATAATCAGACAGACAGTGGAGCAGCACCCATTCTATGAGCTTGCTGGTGGTTGAGAGGAGAGAGATGGGGCAGTAGCTGGCTGCGTCCCCTGGGGATTTCCCAAGCTTCAGTAGGGCAACCACTGTTGCCAGTCGCCAGCTTGTCGGCACTTCTTCGGTTCTATACACGGCAGTAAAAAGTGCTGCCGCCATTCCCATCCCCATCTCTCTTGAGAAACTCTGGAGGAATGCCATCAACCCCTGCAGCTTTCCAGCTTCCAGCCCTCAACTTAATAATGTTATGCACCTAGTGTCGGGGTCACTCAAATATACTCCAGTTGACTGGCTCCCAGTCCTATCTCACATCCAGCCTCCATAGGTTAGAAGAGCTGCTCAGACATCTCACTTTCTTAATCATGTCAATGTAAATAAGAGGATCCCACTGCACCGTGACCTGCAGAACCCGCCAAAGATGAGATTAAAATCCCGCAACTCTATATGGAACCATATCAAAATCCTTGCACCCAACTTTGATGCTGAGGCTCAATGGAGAGTCACATGGAGCACTTCGACTGCTCAATACAAACAGTTTGCCATTGATCCTGTTGAGGAACCACCGGGTTTTGATTTATGTTGGAAAGACTGGTGCAGATTGAATCGCATCAGGACATCTCATGGGAGATCTGGGCAAACCCTCTTTACATGGAAAATGAGGCAAACACCTGTATGCAACTGTGGTCACCAGGCCCAAACGGAAGAGTACATCATATCTGAATGTCCCCTTTGTTTCTTTGCCGGGGGACTGAAGGACATTCACTAGCTCACTGCTGGCTATGAATGTGCTGGCTATCGAACTTAGATATAAATTTGTAGCTATTGCTACCTACACAAGCCATATGAAAGAAGTAGTATCTGAAGACCACGATCATATCTCCCACTTATTCTCCTCTTTTCAGATTTAAACATACCCAGTTCCTTCAGCTTTTTCTCATATGGCTTGCATTCCATCCCTTTGATCATCTTTGTCACTTGCCTCTGGATCCTTTCTCCACATCCTTTCTATACATTGGTGACCAAAATTGGACACAGTACTCCAGCTGAGGCTTAACCAGCGCCAAGTAGAGTGGTACTATCATCTCCTGTGATTTGCATGCTGTGCCTCTTTAATGCAATCTAAAATTATTATTTTTTAGCATCACATTGTTGACTCATGTTGAGGTTGCGATCCACAAGCTCCCAGATCCTTCTCAACAGTGTTGCTGCCAAGCCACTTTTTCTCCATTCTGTATTTGTGCATTTGGTTTTTCTTCCCTAAGTGTAGCACCTTACATTTTTCTTTGTTGAATTTCATTATGTTGTCTATAGCCTGATTCTCCAATATAGGCTGATTCTCCAATATATCAAGATCCCTCTGAATTTTAGCACTATCTTCCAAAGTGTTGGCATCCTCCCTAGCTTTGTGTCATCTGCAAATTTCATCATTTTGGTCTCTATTCCTACATTTAGGTCATTAATAAAGATGTTAAAGAACACTGGACCCAGAACAGATCCCTTTGGAACCCCACTCATGACCTTCCGTCAATCCAACATCATTCCATTAATAGTTACTCTTTGTTTGCGGTTGCTTAGCCAATTATGTATCCACTTAACTGTAGTTCTGCCAAGCCCACATTTCTCCATCTCACTTATCAGTATGTCATGTGAGACTGTGCCAAAAGCCTTGCTGAAGTCCAGGCATATTACGTCAAATGGATTCCACCTATCCACCAAACCAATTACCCTGTCAAAGAAGGAAACCAAGCTGGTTTGGCATAATTTGTTCTTGTTAAATCCATGCTTACTGCTAGTGATTACCCCTTCATCCTCCAGGTATTTGCAAATTGAATGTTTTATACATTGCTCTAGTAGCTTCAAAGACAGGATAACTGGTCTATAGTTCTCCAGCTCCTCCTTTTTCTCCTTTCTTTTTTTTTTTAAAAAGATGGGCACTATGTTAGCCTTTCCCCAGTCTTCTGGGACCCGTTCTGTCATCCATGAGTTTGCAAAAAAAAAAACTAGAGAACAACCTCCTACAATATATCCTGGATCTCTCTGGGAACTGGAGGACCAAGAACTTTATGAATTCAACTCTACTCTACAATATAAAATTGAGAGTAAAGTAGGAATGCTGAAAACTTTTTACAGCAAGGGACCCTATTTTACATGAAAATGTTTAGATCTCATTGGCCAACAGTTTTCGTCCACATTTCACAGTCTTCACAGCACCTTGAGAACCAGCCAGTGATTGCTGGCCAATGACTCTAATGAGTTGTGTTTACTGTTCATTGTGATATGACTCTGTGGTGCTTTGCACTATGAGAGAATGTATATATGTTCACATCTACTCTAGGATTACACTATCTTCATCAATTTGGTAGTTAATGTCTGTTCAATTATTAGAATATGGTAAATATCTGGGAAAGAATAACAAAAGAATGAAAGATCAGCAATGACTAAAAAATGCAGATGAGTAAAAATAACAAGCGATGATGTAAGGACAGTTGAAGGGAAAATAGACTCCTCCTGGCCTCTGCAATGAAATTCTAAAGATGAATTCCCTCATGAATATGTACAGTCAAAAATCAGGCTTCATAAATAAGGTCACAGGACTGGACAGAGCCCCCCGGGGGGATAGTTTGTTTATAATAACTGAATGTACTGCTGCTTGAGGGAAAGGCTTTGCTGACTGCAACTTCTTTCTCCTGCTCAGTTACTCCACCAACCTTCTAAAGTTGTCATTTTAGAGTATAGAAATATTTCTGCACCATCATCAAAAACACCCATGTGTGTAGGTCACACTTCTTTAACATTTAAACAACTTCTATTTCTCTTCTTTGAAAATGAAGTATTTAAGATGGCAGAGATGATGCAAGAGAGGTCATGTGGGCTCATGTACCCCCCTCCGATTTGCTGCTTGGCTTGTACTGCCTGTCCTCACTCTGCCCCCCACTATCGGCAGGCATGGGTCATCTCTGAAAGGTGAAAGAATATTCTGTTAATTTTAATGAAATTTAACAAATAAAGCAATTATAATGTGTTTTAAAAGATAAGTATCACTTCCTCATCTAAAAAGACTAATAATTAGGCTGGAACAAAAGCAGTTAATATGCATATTAATGATGCCAGAAGTTCAACTCTCTGACCCAGAGTTTCAAAACCTGCAAGGTAAGTTTCTCATTTGTTCTTCTTTCCTTATGTTTTCATTTGCCTCAGTGACCCTATACAGTTCCTTCTTATCTCCTGATTTCTCTTGTGTCCATTCTCATTTCCTTCCCGTGCTCTTCTTCTTATCTTCACTCTCCTCTGGCTCTTTTTTCTCACAATGCTCTAGTCTTTCCTATCTAAAAAATCCCATCTTTGTTCCTACTTGCTTCTTCAACTAATACCCCATCTCCTCTCTCCTTTCCCTCTCTAAGCTCATGGAATGCACTGATCTAACTCTCTACTCCAACCCTGTTTCCCTCTGTCCAAATTAAAATCTTGGACTGTCTTTCTGACATCTCCTTGAGGATGTCTAGCCATTAGCTCAACCTCAACATGGCTCAGTCTTCCTCACCATGCCCTATCTGTTACCTGCTTTCTTGATCACTGTGGACAACACCACCATCCTGCCTGTCATGCAGGCCCGTAAACTAGGCATCATCTTTGACAGGGAACTCTCTTGGGTCCTCATATACAGGCTATGTCTAAAACTTGCTGATGAAGGGTCTTTAAAGTGAAGACAAGTAGCAACTGGCCAATGGGACCTGTGGAGCCGGCATTCGGGGCGGGGGCAGTGCGTGGAGCCTCCCTGTCTGCCCATGCATCTAGGGGCTGCAGTGACCTGGCGGCCGCTGCTGGGAGCCGCACAGAGCTAGTGCAGGCAGGGAGCCTGCCTGCCTGTCTGCGCACTGGGGCCCCACAGCCCCACTGACTGGAATTTTAATGGCCTGGTCAGTGGTGCCTACTGGAGCCACCAGGGTACCTTTTTGACCAGGCGTTCCGGTTGAAAACTGGATGCCTGGCGAACCTAACTCATCTGCTGGATAGTAATCTTTCAATTCTCTTTCTGGTCTGCTTATTTCACCTTGAATTGTGTAGAAAATGCTCTTATTAGTTTGGTTATATTTAAATTACAAAAACTTTTAAACACAGATTGAGAGAGAGAGAAAAAAGCCTGACTATATATACACCAAAAATATTAGATTAGCAGAGTCTGCTAAAGCTGTTATAGCATTACCAAATGTTGCTTTTTCACTAATCCAATTTCAAATTACTCTGCAATGTTGCCTAGTAGTGTGAAGAGGTTCACATTCAAACTGAGCCTCCCAAGATACCAGCACAACTGTTACATGAGAATTTCACTAACTAGGAGTTGAACCATACAGCATATATAAGCCTTAATATTGCTGAGATATCATTAAAACCAATTCATAAGAAATGTAATACAGGTAACATAAATCTAATAGATACAGACATAATGGAGATACTTCCTTAATTTGTGATAGAGGCCTATGTGTGCTGATCACGTTCTAGCAACCAATGCCACATGTATGAAGTTTAGCAAGGGCTGTAGCATCTTTATATATGCAGCCCTGGATTCATTACACCTTATTCAAGAAGGCAGGCAATCAGCCTCCTACAAGGTTGCTATCAAAGTCTTTTCATGTATTTTCACTGGGGTTGCTGAACAAACAAAAACCTGGTTACTTACCTTGGAGTAACTGTAGTTCTCTGAGATGTGTTCTCTTTGTGGGTCCCACTCTAGGAGCACATGTTCCCCATGCATGCAAGATGGGCACATCTGAACAACAGTGTCCGCTAGGCGATGCCTGTCCCCGGCATTTCCTCCACCTCCTAAACCAAAGGCACAAAGGCAGGGCAGCTTCAACTTTCCCTCAGTGATATAAAATCTCAGCTTAAGGAAGACTCAGAAAAGCAGGGAAGGATGGTGGGTTGTAGGATCTATATGGGCATAACATCTTGGAGAACCAGAGTTACTGTAAGGCAAGTAACTGTTCTTTCTTTGAGTATTTGTCCGTGTGGACCCCAGAGTAGGTGACTGACAAGCAGTGTGCCATCTGGAAGGTGGGATTCAAAGAGGGGGTCCATGAGACAATGTGAAGATCCCATGCAGGAGTGGGCTCACTAATCAGTGGATAAATATGTAGCAACCCTTTTAAAAATCAGGATACTTCAGGGTGGGGAAAAACTGAGCATGATTGGATGGGCAGGTGGCATGATGAAATCACTGCAAGGTGGACTTTAATGGAACTGAATAAGAGTCCAGAGATCTTTAGCTGCAGGATATAATTAAGGATCTTGGAAATAGGAGCCTCCCATAGATCAAGATTGTGTGGAGCTGCCAAAATTGAAAATCTTTTCCACTTTGAGGAGTACATTTTTTCTTATGGAGGGCCTATTGCTTTGCAATAGGTCTTCTCGTACCTGTATTGAACAGTCTTTGTCAATGACGTTAATTAGCCAACAACCAGGCTGTCAGATGTAACGATTTTGGGCGAGAATCATAAATTTGACCTTGGTTCTGTTATTTTGTGTCTGGACAGCCTAGAAGTGCTGTCAAAAGCTGAGCTGACATTTGGAAGAGATCCATTAGCCAGAATTGCCTTGGCCAATTAGGAACCATCAGGATCAGTGTATCTGCATCGTGTCTGATTTTCCATATCACCATGGCTATTACAGAGATAAGAGGACATGCATACAGCAGATTTTGCTTCAACAGTATGAGAAAGGTATTTTGCATGGATCACAGGCGCAGGCCCCTTCTGGAGCAAAAAACTGGGCCCTTTGTATGCTTTCAGATGTGAATAAGTGCTTGTCTACATGGAAGTTAGTGCAGTGTAAGCTAGGGTGTGAATTTAAAGCACACTAACAATTCCACACTAATTCCCCATGTGAACACTCTTACTCTGCATTAAAAGTGCTTCTCTGTGTTTTACCCAGAGAGGAGTGACTTCTATCAACAATAAGGCATTCAGAACTGTTAGCACCTTGACTGCTGGTGCCTCCTCCAGTGTCAGTACCATGAGGAATTGGTACCAGAATAATTTTGAGGCTCTTTTGTGCCAAGGTGGAAGTTGAACCAGGAATTTGCTCCTCTAGTATGAAAGAGATTTATATTCAGTTCTCAGGAGGAGAGTGAAAGTGAATACCTCTTCTTAGGTTTCAACTTTTCCTTTCTTAGGAGAGGAAGATTGGTGTTGGGAACTGTATTTGCTCCAGTACTTTGATCTACCCTGTCTCAGTGAGAAAAAATTGGTATTGGTCTTCAGTGCTGGAGCAGCCATTGGTGCTGAGTGGGACTTTGAACGCTGTGGCTTTTGACCTGTTGGTTGCCAGGTCAGACTTCTTACTGGGACTGGCCTTGGGAGTAACATCCTAGCTGACAGGGAGACTGATAGAGTTGGAAGGTCCAATCTTGGCACTCAGCACCCATTCTCATAGATGTCTCTAGAAGATATCATGTTAGAGATATGTATCTAGATTTCCTTGTACTTGAGGAAAATGACCTGCAGACAAAGCAAAAGTCATTCCCATCATTCTCTCTAAACAATGGCTCTGTCTCTAAGGGCAGTACTGGGTTTACAATGGTGCCAATGGTGCTGGACTGACACTGGGAAGGGGCCCATTATAGACCCATCTAACACATCCACACGGCCGGGTCTGGCCTCTCGCCCTGGGCAGTCCAGTGTCCAGGCCTTACTGCATGAGCAGCTCCCAGCCAGCAGATACTGCTCACCTGTAGGGAGCTCACCTCAGCAGCTGGGCTCCGCCATACAGACTGAGCAGGGCTGCTGGCCGTGGGGCCAGTGGGGGTGGCCGGACCAGGCGGTCTATCAGGGGTCACATCCCAGGGGTCTGTCCTGCTCCCCAGTGCAGCTTAGGCTCTGAGCAATCTCTGCTGCCTGCCACCTGTAGGGTCCTGACCACCTCCCCGGGGCCAAGCCACCTAGGACCGGTACAGAGAGGGCACTGGGGGGTCTTGAGGGAGTCCGGCCAAGGCAGGTCCTGGTCCTGCTCCTGTCTCACTGATTGCACCGCTCCTGAGGGGCCAGTGTAATCCCCCGTCCCCTGGAACTGGCCCAGGCCATACCGCTGGCTCAACCTAGTGGACACGGTCACCTCCTATCAGGGTGGGTGAGTGCAGCTGGGGGGGCAGAGCATGGGGGAGTGAGATTCCTGGAGTCTGTGGGAGGTGCTGAGCAGTGAGGAGTTAGGAGGCGCTGGGCAGTGGGGGAGGTTTGTGTGTTTGGGGCGCTGGGCAGTGGGGTGTCTGGGTGGGGTGCTATGTAGTTGTGGTGGGAGATCTGTGGGAGGGTCTCTGGATGACGGGCATGGGGCATAGGGAGTCACGGGGATGCTGGGTGTGTGGGCGGGCGATGTGGTGTGGCACATGGCGCAGGCTCACCCCTGAGGGGAAGAAGCATGCTGGCAGTGCAGGGCCGGGTGGGCCAGTATGCGTCCGGCAGCTGCTGGTGTGTAAACAGTGCCCTCGCGCTGGGCTGAGCAGAGCAGTGCTGCCCCCGCCATGCCTTTTTCTTTTTTGTTATATTTCTTTTGCTATTGACTAGACTTGCACAGATTTTAATTTTTAATCTGGACACGTTGTTGTTTGAAACTAAGAAGATTCAGCTACCTGTGATAAAATGCATCTGAGACTTGAACATGCCTTTCATTTTAACAGAATTATATAAAAGACAGTAAAGACAGGCTGATTCCTGACATCTGGGTTGCATGGCATGTTCAATAGAGTGGGGAGGGGGAAGTAATTTTCTTTTGTATGAGCCCATATAACATTTTCATTAGCTATTAAAACAGATAAATATAATACACACATGATCTGGAGCCTCACAGCGATCAGTAGGGGTCTGTGTTTGTCACAGAGGTTGTGGAAGTCACGTATTCTGTGACTTTCCGCGACCACTATGACTTCTGTGGCAGCCAGTGTGGCTGACCCCAGGGCTGCCCAAGGAGCTGGCTCCGGGGCCTGCTGCTCGGGGAGTCCCCGACTGCTTTGGCTACCCCGGGCCTGCAGCCGGGGCCACCGAGCAGTGGCTGCTGTGGCCCCTCCCAGGACCACTGTTCAGGCAGGCCCTGGGGCCGGCCACACTGGCTGCTGTTTGGGGCGGTCTCCGGGGCCAGCTGCCGGGAGGTGCGAGTTGTGGCCAGTGTAGTTGGCCCCAGGGCCCCTACATCAGGAGCTGGTGTGGCTGGCCGCTGGGGCCACCCTGCAGCCAGCCGCACCAGCTACTAATGGAGGGACCCTGGGGCCAGCCGCACTGGCCACTGCTCGCAGCCCCCAGCAGCTGGTCGCGGGGACCATCCCAAACAGAAACCAGTGCGGCCGGCCCCAGGGCCTGCCTGAACAGTGGTCCTGGGAGGGGCCACAGCAGCCACTGCTCGGTGGCCCCCGGCTGCGGGCCCAGGGTAGCCAAAGCAGTGGCTGTCGGTGGTCCCCGGCAGCGGTCCCTGGGAGCAGCCTCTGCTCAGTGGCCCCTGGCAGCGGTCCTGGGGCTGCCTGAGCAGCAGTGACCCCCCCTACCCAAGATTTAGTCAGGAGTATTGATAGTATAAGTCATGCACAGGTCACAGGTCATGAATTTTTGTTTGTTGCCTGTGACTAAGGGCACGTCTACGCTACGGCAGGGATCACCACTGTGAGATCGATCCACTGGTGGTCAATTTAGAAGGTCTAGTAAAGATATCGACCCCTGTACTCTACCCCCGACGAGAAGAGTAAGAGATTTTCTCCCATCGACCCACCGCGGTGTAGATCCCGCGGTAACTTGACCTAAGTTACGTCGACTCCAGCTACATTATTCACATAGCTGGAGTTGCGTAGCGTAGGTCTACTTACTGCAGTAGTATAGATATAGTCTAAATCGTAGCCTTAGTGATCAGCATACAGAAACCACAATTTCACTTTCTGCTTATAGCAATTACATTTATCCTGCTTTTTACATATTCAAAAATATATAAACAACCATGTTGGGCTAGAATGAGCCTTCAGGGTAAGCTACGAGTAAGGAGAACTGAGTAGGTACCCAAGAAAGACCCCAAGGAAGGAATTGTGACTCCCCCTGTGCATCAAGGTTAGGGAAATTTGCACTAATGCAGCTACTTCAGTGCAGTTACATTAGTGCAAAGCTCTAGTATAGATCCATATTGCAGAAGTGCAGTGTGACTTCCCACAGGGTTATTTACGCTAGTAACTTTGGATACATTGTCCTTTGACAAGGTCCCTCACAAAAGCCGCTTTAGCAAAGTAAATGGTCAGTTTTCAGAATGGAGAGAGGTAAATAGTGGTGTCCACCCGGGGTCTGTACTGAGACCAGTAGTATTCAATATATTCATAAATGATCTGGAAAAAGGGGTAAACAGGGAGCTGGCAAAATTTGCAGATGTTACAAAACTACTCAAGATAGTGAAGTACAAAGTATCATAGAATATCAGGGTTGGAAGGGACCTCAGGAGGTCATCTAATCCAATCCCCTGCTCAAAGCAGGATCAATCCCCAGACAGATTTTTACCCCAGTTCCCTAACTGGCACCCTCAAGGATTAAACACACAACCCTGGGTTTAGTAGGCCAATGCTCAAACCACTGAACTATCCCCCCCCCAATACAACAAGGCACCACTGGGAATGGGACTGCAAAGAGTTACAAAGGGATCACATGAAACTGGGTGACTGGGCAACAAAATGGCAGATGAAATTCAAATGTTGATAAATGCAAAGTAATGTACATTGGAAAACATAATCCCAACTATACATATAAAATGATGAGGTCTAAATTAGCTGTTACCACTCAAGAAAGAGATCTTGGAGTCATTGTGGATAGTTCTCTGAAAACATCCATTCAATGTGCAGCAGCAGTCAAAAAACTAACAATGTTAAGAATCATTAAGAAAGGGATAGATTATAAAACAGAAAATATCATATTGCCTCTAAATAAATCCATGGTATGCCCACATCTTGAATACTGCATGCAGATGTGATCACCCCATCTCAAAAAAATTATATAGGAATTGGAAAAGGTTCTGAAAAGGGCAACAAAATGATTAGGGGTATGGAACGGCTGCCATATGAGAAGAGATTAAAAAGACTGGGACTTTTCAGCTTGGAAAAGAGACGACTGAGGGAGGAAGTGATAGAGGTCTATAAAATCATGACTGGTATGGAGAAAGTAAATAAGGAAACGTTATTTACTCCACCTAATACAAGAACTAGGAGCCACCAAATGAAATTAATAGGCAGCAGGTTTTAAACAAACAAAAGGAAGTATTTCTTCACACGATGCACAGTCAACCTATGGAACTCCTTGCCAGAGGATGTTGTGAAGGCCAAGACTATAACAGGGTTCAAAAAAGAACTAGATAAATTAATGGAGGATAGGTCCATCAGTGGTTATTAGGCATGATGGGCAAGGATCAAGTCCCTAGGCTCTGTTTGCCACAAGCTGGGAATGGATCACTTGATGATGACCTGTTCTGTTCATTCCCTCTGAAGCACCTGGCATTGGTCACTGTCAGAAGACAGGATACTAGGCTCGACGGACCTTTGGTCTGATCCAGTATGGCCGTTCTTATGTTCTGTACAAGCCCAGTCTTACACTAGAGCAGTGCATCTACCACTGGAGGTTTGCACCAGAGTAGCTAAAACCATTAATGAACAGCAACAATACACACAGGGCCTTTGTGGGTATGTCTATAATGCAGCTTGGAGTGAGCTTCTGAACCTGAGTAGACATACTAGTGCTAGCAGGACTCAAGCTAGTGTGCTAAAAAGGGCAGTGTGATTGTTGTGACTTGGGCTGGAGCTTGGGCTTTCAAGCCCACCTGACCCCTCTCTTCTGGTGTAAGAATGTTCACACAGGGGCTTTAGCCATACAATTATATAGGTATAAATTCACACCTTAGCTTATATTGTACTGAAAAAACTTTCCATGTAGACGTGACCTTACACTAGCCCTGAAAAGAATACAGCTAACTTACCCATCCTCTGCCCATCATGCCAGCTCATCTCCACTGAACTCCACCCATCTCCTGACCTTCTCCACCACCTGCCACGCTTGGGGCAGAGCATTCAGTATCTAACATGCAGTCCTTGCTCTCCTGTCCTGTTCCATACCTGAGCCCTGATGCAGAGATTTAACCAGCTAGACAGGATCTTAGGGCAAGTCACAATCTTTCTCTATATAAATAAGCAAACTAAATATTTTAGAGCCCCAAACTCCTGAAATCAGAGCTAAGTTTTTTTGAATGATGCTTTAAATGACCCAGAATGTATTTTCAATTACTCCAACAAGAAAAATACCACATAATAATAGCAAACTATACATACAATACTAGAATTAATATTTTTGACATTCTTGTATCAGTTATTAATCATAAGCCTCCATACATATTATTTTAAAATATTTGTAGCTTATGTTAAGTTCTAAATTTTGTTGCTATAACTTTTGCACAAGTGACTCACGAATGTTACTGTTTAATTATGAAGTTATGTTTCATTGACCAAAAACTATAGGCCTTTTCCCCCACAAATATTTCATTCTGAACAATGTTTTATGTAAGCAATACTATACAACAAGGTTATGCTTATACTCTGCACAGGAAAAAATACATTTTACTGCACTTTTCAATGCAAGTATTTGAAACTTTCCACCTGATCTTTATGTACAGTGGAATCTGCTTACAATTAATTCATACATACTGAATCTTCTCTTGTAAATTTGGTATACACTACAATATATATGCAGGGCTGACCATTGGCATCAGCAAAGGAGGTTGCAGAATCAACACGGGATGTAGTTTAGCTGTAAACACAGACACCTTTTCAGTCCTTGTCTGAAGACAGCTACAGTTAAACAGTTATTTAGCAACAGTTCAGCTGCAGGTTGTTGACCCCTATTCTAAGCAACAAGTACTTTTTGTTATGTAGACAAATCCTTATGAAGTAAAGGCCCCAAATAGCCATTTTAATGGATTCTCACTCCATGGGGGAGTGAGCTCTACTGTGCTAATCCCTTTGTTATGTAGCAGTTCACACAATCCAAACAGGTGTTAACTGCCAAATTCCAAGGGAATCATCACAGATTCTCCTCCTCTGTTCTGTCTGAACAGGATAGGAGAATGGATTTACCCTTAGCTCAGGGGTCATAAACAATCTTTCTCAATCTGGTTGCAGCTGTGCCCAGGGAGACTGGTCTTGCTGCAGCTGCTGGAGGCTCTCAAACTTTTCATAGGATGGACTACATCTTAATAGAAAGATTGCCTTGTCTCCCCTCCCACTCATGAAGCATCCACAACTGCAGCAGTTGTTTATTTTGAAGAAAATGATGTAAGGAAATTATTTAGCATATTGAATTTAATTTAATGTGGTGAAAATAAGAGTTTTGCATTTTTAAAAAAAAGTTAAATCACATTGTCAGCTTTTGATTTTCATTTAATCTGTTCTCCTATGTCTGTGTCTCTTGGCTAGAAATGGAGAAGAGAGCCTGAAGCACATGACTAGCCAGCTCTTCACAGACCATCAACATGGTATAAGAACCTCTGTATTAGAGAATAAGGTGGAGTTGGTCTTGCTGACTTGTGGGAGTGAAGATATAGCCTAGCAGTTGTCCTCTCCCTATTCAGCTGTTAGTGTCCTCTGCAACTGTAGACAGAAAGGGGGCACCTGCTACCATTACTGAGATGAAAAGGAGTAGATATTTAGAATCATAGAATATCAAGGTTGGAAGGGACCTCAGGAGATCATCTAGTCTAACCCCCTGCTCAAAGCAGGACAAATCCCCAGACAGATTTTTGCCCCAGATCCCTAAATGGCCTTCTCAAGGATTCAACTCACAACCTTGGGTTCAGCAGGCTAATGCTCAAACCACTGAGCTATCCCTCCACCAGTATTTGGATATTGTGGCTATTTCCTGTTCTAGTGAACCTCTTCTTATACAAGTGTGAGTGTGCATATGAAAAAAGCCACATCACTAGAATATAAATACTGTACCTCTCAAATACTACAGAGTAATGGGGTATTTTGTTGCCCACAATTGTTATGTAAATGCTCTTTGGTCAACTGTATTGATTTTATTTGATAGCACTTTATAATGGGCATATGATCAGTCCTGCCCTTTGATGCATCTGGATGGCTCAAATCAATTTAGACAGGAGCTGCCCTGTGCACACAAGATAAGGTCACGTCTTGCATAAGTCCCATCTGTGGCATTGCAGGATGGTGTATATGGGCATTAAACACTCTGCCATTAACAATATAGTGCCCTGGATCCATATGAATAACTCCCCATTGACCTGAAGGCCTGCAGTACTATGATCATACCCCTCTTCCTAGATGTATTTTCCCCCTTTCTCAGTTCTCCAAAAGGTCCAGAGAAAAAGAAAGAAATATGAAGAAATGTCTGTTAGAAAAAGGCAACAGATAGAACAGAATATACAGAAACAAAAGGTATATGTTCTCTTTCAGGCATTAAGTCAAAAGGGGCAAGCAGGGTGATCTGGGTAACTATAGGCTAGTTATAATCCCCAGAAAAATAACAGATAATCTGATATGGGATTCAATTGATAAAGAATTAAAGCATAGGTTTTATTGTTTCTGAAAAATAGGTCTTGTCAAACAAACCTGATTTCATTTGTTGATGAGATTGCAAGTTTGGTTGATAAAGGTAACGGCATAGATGTAATTGACTTTTGTAAGGTGTTTGACTTAGTACTGCATGACATTCTGATTAAAAAATGATTACCATACATTATCAATAGAACAGATGTTAAATGGATTTGGAACTGGCTAACTGCAAGATTTCAAAAAGTAGTTATCAAGGGGAAATCATCATTGAATGGAAGTGTATCATAGAAGGCCTGAAAGGCCAATTAGGTCACCTGGAATCACCTTGCAGAGGGAGGGCTAGGGTTAATTGAGAGTGAAGCCCAGCTGGGAAAGAGCTGGGTCAGCACTATAAAGCCAAGCGGTTGAAAGCAAAAAGGGGTTATATATGGGGATCCACTAGCCATGATTGAGAATGAAATTTAAAGGGGTACAACCACAGTTTGTTAAGCATCTGATTTTCAGGAAGGGGCGGGAACACAAATCATCCACATCTGTCTGAGTAACATCTAATGGTGCAACATTACTCCAATAGGGTAGCAGTTCTTCTGGGCTCAATCATGTATTCCCAGCCCCTGTGAGATGTTAGAAATGTCAAAGGTTTGGGCATGTGGCAACTGTCTTTAATAGGAAATGGAGGTGTGGTAAAGGAGGAGAGCTCTCTTATGAGAGCTACATGGCAGGAACAGAACTAGAAGGCAGCAGTTGTGAGGATAAGCCCAGTGCAGCGCACACAGGGTGTATGGCAGTGGAATGAGCTAGAGCAGTGCTTTTCAAACTCTTTTTCTGGTGATCCAGTAGAAGAAAATTGCCCACAACCCAACAGAGCTGGGCATGAGGGGTTCAGGGTGTGGGAGGGGGCTCTGGGCTGGGGCAAGGAGTTGGGGTGAGAGAAGGGGTCAGGGCTCTGGGCTGGGGGTGCAGGCTCTGGTGTGGGGCTGTGGATGAGGAGTTTGGGATGCAGAAAGGGGCTCTGGGTTTGGGGGGGCTCAGGGCTGTGGCAGGAGATTGGGGTGTGGGGTTGAGGAGAGGGCTTACATTGGGCGGCTCCCAGTCAGTGGCACAGTGGGGGTGCTAAGGCAGGCTTCCTGCCTGTCCTAGGACTGCACTGTGCTCCAGCGGCATGTCCGTCTTCTAGGCGGAGGCACGCAAGCGGCTCTGCGCAACTCTCGCCCGCAGGCACTGCCCCCCCCAGCTCCCATTGGCTGAGAACCAGCCAATGTTAGTGCAGAGCCGGTGCTGGGAGCTACGCATGGAGCCCCGTGGCCCCCCGGCCTAGGAGCTGGACCTGCTGCTGGCCTCTTCCGGGGCACAGCACGGTGTCAGAAAAGGTAGGCACTAGCCTGCCTTAGGCGGGCAGCGCCGCTGATGGGACTTTTAATGGCTGTCAGTGGTGCTGACCAGAGCTGCTACGACCCAGTGCCTTTCATTCTGCAACCCAGTACTGGATCGCAACCCACAGTTTGAAAACCACTGAACTAGAGAGATACGGAAAATTAAAACTATCCATAAAATATCCTATGCAGAAACTATCAGAAGATATTTACAATAGAATATGGAGAAGGAAAATATCAGTGAGGAAAAAGAGCTGCTGGTACAACAATATGCAGTTCAGGGCAGAAAAGATAATATAAGGGACTAGAGGAATATGCACTGCTTGTAGGCAAAGAGATTTATAGTATTTGATAGAAGTGATTAATTGCACTTCACAGTCATGAAAAACCAAATAAAAATTATAACAAAAGCAGCAGAAAAGTATTTGCATATAGGTAATCTCTCGCCAGACTGCTTTCATGCAATTTTAAATTAAGGTAGTTGTGTAACTTAAACTCCATGGTTCTAACAGTTTTTTGCTGGAGCACACAGTTTAATAACACATGGTCAGGAATTAAAGAAAGCTGTTTTAGACATAGAAAACATATCAGACATCATATGCATACAAGAAACATGATTAGTGAGAACTTATGTTTAGACTACCAGGATATGGAGTAATCGGCTATGACAGAGAAACAAACAGAAAGAAGAGGGGTCTGTATATTCATAAAGGAAGGTCTTGCGTACATTGGCATAAGTGTATAGAACTTACGTTTTGATTACAATACTATTGGGATTCCTCTGCAGAATAATAGCACTTTTATACAAATCTATGATTTTTACAACCCACATAAAAATACAAACTAGAAAATCTAGAATGGGAATAGTTGGATAAGGGTATCAAAGGCCTGTATATTATTTGTGGGGATCATATTAGCCATAATGCATTAGGGAGAAGCAAGAAAACTGATAATAGCAAATGCCTAGAACAGTTCATTGACAGGCACAACCTGGTATTGCTCTGTAACAGAGCACCTACTAGGTTTAATTTTGGTGTATAGAACTTTTTCATGTCTCAATTCCCAGATCTAAACAAGCAATATAGAAAATAAATGTATCTGGGAAATTTTATAAAGAAGATGGAAGGGGAAGTAATCATTTCTTATGCTAATTACACATCAAGGCCTTGATAATATTGAAAAGACTGAAGGAAATTCCTACCTGAGGCCTTAGAAAAGCAAACTGGGGACTCTTTAAGAGTAAGGGTGCTGAGAATCTGAGTAAGAATTTTATAAATAATAATCTAGAGAAATTTTGTGATACTATAATGAAGGAAGTAGTAGCAGCAGCCAACCTAGCTATATGTATTAACACAAACTCAGAAATCCAGTTTCCTGGTGCAATGAAGTTCGTAAGACAGCAATTAAAGAAATAAGACTTGCAAACAAGCAAAAAGTACAATGACTTAATGAACTATAAAAGATGTAAAGCAGTGGCACAAAGAATTTTTAAGAAGGCAAAGAAATAGAGTTGGAGAAAATATTGTGGGAAAATGAATAAAGAGCACTAGGTTTCAAAAATATATTTAAACAAGTTAAAAGAATGAATGTGGTATGGAGTAAAATAAATTTATACTTGGTTTTATAGTAAATGGTAAAATTGAAAGTTCTAACTTAAGAAAAGCCAACATTTTAGCAAAAGAGCTCCAAAAAGTTGTTTGGGGGGGGGGGGGGAATGTTTGCTGATGAAAACTGATCTCTTATGTGGATGGGTAGGGTGATGGGTTCCCCTTGGGGTGCTACTAGAAGTGGGTTACCACCGAGCCCCCTGCCCCACCAGCATGGGCTCCCTCTCACACTGTACTGCTATGACAAACTCTAAAGCCCTCCAGGCTGCACTTTCACCAGCATACGTACAGGTAGGGGCATACTCAGCTGCAGTTACAAGCAAGCTCTCTAGCCAGCCCCTGCATGGGAAGACTACTCTCAGTTCCTCAGGCACATAACCCCTCTGGAGTATAAACCCAAAATTATACCATCTTGCATTGCACAGGGAACTGTACAGAGTAAGCTCATAAAATTAGTCCCCTCCCTCAATGTGGAGAGGAATATGCAACGGCCTTTTACCCCTGAGTTATTATTCCCATACACTTTACTCCAACTGACTGGTTTAAATAAAGCAAAAACAAGTTTATTAACCACTTAAAATCTATCTTTTGTAGTTATAAGTGATAGCAAGCAGATCAAAACAGATTACCTAGCAAATAAACAAAAAACTCAAACTACGCTTAATATGCTAAATAGATTGGACATGAATAGCAGATTCTCACCCTAAGAGATGATACAAGCAGGCTGCAGATTCTTAAGGGGCAAGCTGCACTTGCTTTACAGCTTGGAATCCTCAGACGTTTCATTCACAGGCTAGAAATCCCTTTAGCCTGGGTCCAGCACTTCTCCTAGTTCAGTGTTTGTTCCTCAGGTGTTTCCAGGAGTCTTCTTGGGTGTGGAGTGAAGAACCCCAGATTTTGTCACTCCCTCCCTTATATGGCTTTTGCATATGGCAGGAACCCCTTTTTTTGCAAAGCTTGGGTCCCAGACCAGTCTGGAAAAACACTGATATCCCAAGATGGAGTCTAGAGACATGTGGTCTCATCACATGTCCTTCTAGAGTCATAGCAGCCATTACTGGGAGGCTGTTTGTAGCCTTTTCAGGAAGGCTCCCCAGGTGGGGGATAAGTTTCTCCTAAGGCCTATTGTTTTTTCCTAATATCCCATTGCCCTGGATAGGCCGTTCCCTACCCAGCTATCTAGACTGAAAGCATCTTGTCTAGTGGGAGTTACCCACATGTAACTACATTTGAAATACAGATACATAGTCAGTAACTTCAGATACAAAAATGATACATGCATACAAATAGGATAATCATATTCAGCAAATCATAATGTTTCCAATTACACCTTACATGACTTTTTTGCATAAAATACATTATAATTATGTCATCATATCATCATATCACTGCAAAGAATATCGGGTGCAGTGTCACAGGTGGAATATAAAGATGATGTACTGAATGAAAATTTCAGCTTACAGGAGCTCAAAAACACTATAGAGAAAAGTAAAATAGAGCCCCAGGTACCGATAGCTTATTTAATGCAATGCTTAAGCACCTACTGGAAGGGAGTTTGAGTTTTATTGAAATTATATGGTGAAAAGGAATACTACCAGCAGAAAGGAAGCAAGTGGTGGTTATACCAACAGGAAAACCTGGCAAATTATTCACAAGACTACTGTGTATAGACCTATTGCCTTCATATTGTGCATAAGCAAAATTAGGGAAAGAATGATAAATGAAAGATAAATAACATACTTGGGGGAAATAAAATTATAAACTATGTACGAAGTAATTTCAGGAAAAGATTCATAGTGATCTCATTGTAAGATTAGAAACAGAACTACAAAAACAATTAAGTTTATGATAACAGGCCTTTGGGACATTGAAAAAGTGTATGACATACTATGGAGGGAAACTAGCCTCATTGGGAACAAGAGGAAGAATTGGAGGGGTAGCCGTGTTAGTCTGTATTAACAAAACCAACAAGGAGTCCGGTGGCACCTTAAAGACTAACAAATTTATTTGGGCATAAGCTTTTGTGGGTAAAAAACTTCTTCAGATGAATGGAATGAAAATTACAGATACCCAGGCATAAGTATACTGCCACATGAAGAGAAGGGAGTTACCTTACAAGTGGAGAACCAGTGTTGACAAGGCCAATTCAGTCAGGGTGGATGTGGTCCACTCCCAATAATTGAGGAGGAGGTGTCAATACCCAGAGAGGGAAAATTGCTTGTGTACTGAGCCAGCCACTCCCAGTCCCTATTCAAACCCAAATTAATGGTGTTAAATTTGCAAATGAATTGTAGCTCTTCAGTTTCTCTTCAAAGTCTGTTTTTGAAGGGGAAGAATGTTCTAGTGGATAAGAGACTTCAAGTGATAGAACCATACAAGTCAGTGTGGGGGCAGTTTTGTCTAATATTTATAAATGTATTAATGGCAATCCACAAAGGGAGAGTTATCAGCCCAACCCTGTTTAACATTATGATTACTGATCTCCTGGAGCATATACTGGCAGGAATAGGTATTCTTTTATTTATAGACAACTGTGCTGTATGGGCCAAACATAGAGGAATTAAGTCCTCTGTGGAAAGAACCGACAAGGCACTCAGGGGGATTTCAGAATGGGGCAGTATTTGGAGATTTAAGCTCTCCCTTGCTAAAACAAAGGGAATGATCTTCACAAAAAGGAAGATTGTGGAAGAATGGAACCTATATCTCTATACAGAAAAAAATAGAGGTAGTTCAAAATTTTACATTCTTAGGAGTAATCAGAACTGAAAGGGACCTCGAAAGGTCATCTAGTCCAGTCCTCTGCACTCGTGGCAGAACTAATTATCTAGACCATTCCTGACAGGTGTTTGTCTAGCCTGCTCTTAAAAATGTCCAATGATGGAGATTCCACAACCTCCCTAGGCAATTTATTCCAGTGCTTAACCACTCTGAGGGCTTGTCTACACTACCCGCCAGATCAGGGGGCAGCGATTGATCCAGCGGGGGTCAATTTATCGCGTCTAGTATAGATGCGATAAATTGACCACTGAGCATTCTCCTGTCAACTCCATAACTCCACCAGAACAAGAAGCGCAAGCAGAATTGACAGGAGGGCATCAGCTGTTGACTTACTGCAGTGAAGACACTGTAGATCTAAGTACATCGACTTCAGCTGCGCTATTCACGTAGCTGAAGTTGCGTATCTTAGATTGACCCTGTGCAGTAGTGTAGGCAAGCCCTGACAGTTAGAAAGTTTTTCCTAATGTCTAACCTAAACCTCCCTTGCTGTAATGTAAGCCCATGGCTTCTCTTCTTGTCCTATCCTCAGAGGTTAAGAAAAACAATTTTTTCTTCCTCCTCCTTGTAACACCCTTTTACATACTTGAAAATGGTTATCGTGTCCCCCCCCCCCCCGTCTTCTTTTTTCTAGACTAAACAAACCAATTTTTTCAATCTTCCCTCATAGGTCATATTTTCTAGACCTTTAATAATTTTTGTCGCTCTTCTCTGGACTCTCTCCAATTTCTCCACATCCTTCCTGAAATGTGGCACCCAGAACTGAAAACAATACTCCAATTGAGGCCTAATCAGTGCAGAGTTGAGTGGAACAATAACTTCTCATGTCTTGCTTACAACACTCCTGCGAATACATCCCAGAATGATGTTCGCTTTTTTTGCAACAGTGTTACACTGTTGACTCATATTTAGCTTGTGGTCCACTATGACCCCTGGATCCCTTTCTGCAGTACTCCTTCCTAGGCAGTCATTTCCCATTTTGTATGTGTGCAACTGATTGTTCCTTCTTAATGTTCGATAATAACCTAACTTGGAAGGGTCTCCGATATTATCAAGACTAAATGTAAAGAAAGGATGAACCTGCTTAAAAGTATTGCAGGGGACAATTGGGGCACAATAAGAACACATTGTTGATGCTGTATAGGACAATAAGAAGACTATATAGGTAATAGATTATGGATGCCAAACTTTTAGTTTAGCTTCTAAATCAACACTAAAAAAATTAGAGCTGATCCAAGCCCAAACTTGGCAAATCGCATGCAGTGATCAGCTCCTATTATCTAGCCTAAAGAAAAACCCTGAGTCATCAGTTTACCTATAAACAAATCTAGTGTTCTCCCTTGAACCATTGTATTTTCTCTTCAAAAATCCCTACTCACCCTCTAGTCAGGGTTCTGATGCTTAGATCCAAACTATGCATCAGTTCCACTGGGACTCCATCTTCTCCTGACTGATCGTGCTGGGGGCTCTGCCTGTCTCCAGCACTCAGGAGCCTGAGCTACCACCATCACCTGGGACCCCGACTAGTTCAAGCCTCATGGAGTGGGTGAGAGATCCCCCCCCTCTCTGTTTTCCTTTCTACCTTAGGTATTAACCTTTAATAATGTATGTTATGTTGGTTTAGCCCTCCTTGTGTAGTGATCACTATTATTCAATAAATAACTTCTATGGTTAAGCTGGTTGCTTCTCTATCTCTTGCTGAACTTTACTCTTCTGTGTTTTTAGCTTCTCCCATTCACTCTACAGGAACGCTTCTTTTACCTAAGCTAAAGATCCCTGCAGCGCCCAAAATACTGTGGGGTTTGCTCATCAAGTAGGTTACTGCCAGTACAACTGTGATGTGAGAGTGGGGATAGGGACGTGCTGAATCTGAGACGCATAAGGGTGACAACTTGAAAGTGCTGCTTGACCCAGTCAGACCATGGAGCCCAGGGGCATATAAGGGGAGGCAGCTTGAAAATGCTGCTTCATCCAGCCCAGTGAGTCCAGAGACATATAAGGGGTCAGCTTGAAAGTGCTGATTGACCCGGTCTGCTCAGACTTTCTCTGTTAATGTATGTGTGGATGTGGGTGTGTTCATCCAGTTCTGGGGCTGGAGAAAACCAGCCCTAGGGAACCTAGGTCCTGCAGGATAGCTCCACTGGGAGGGGACTTACTGAAGGGAGAAGTAGAGCTCCAGATGAAAACATAAGTGACACAAGTAGTACATTGATAGAATTACAGACCCCCCCTCCCTCTCCCAGAAGAGTAACCTGAATAAATGAGCATATCCCAAAGTAACGGGCAAATTTGGTAACAGGATGGTGATTCCACCACCTCCCTAGGTAACCCATTTCAGTGCTTCACCATCTCCTAGTGAAATAGTTTTTACTAATACCCCACATAAACCTCCCCCACTGCAACTTGAGACCATTGCTCCGTGTTCTGTCATCTGCAACCACCGAGAACAGCCGAGCTCCATCTTCTTTGGAACCCCCCTTTAGGTAGTTGAAGGCTGCTGTCAAATCCCCCCTCACTCTTCTCTTCTGCAAACTCAATAAGCCCAGTTCCCTCAGCCTCTCCTGATAAGTCATGTGCCCCAGCCCCCTAATCATTTTCATTGACCTCTGCTAGACCCTCTCCAAATTGTCCACATCCTTTCTGTAGTGGGAGGGCCCAAAACCGGACACAATACTCCATAATACTGCAAGATGGAGATTTGGAGTCACATGGGCAAGTCACATGTCCATGCATGACTCAGAACTTTACAGGCCAAGGCCACGTTCCCAGGAAAGCTCAGATGTGGATTGGTATCTCTCAAAGTTCATTGTTAGTTTAAGTGTTTCTTGATTGGGCACTTACTGAGAATAGTCTTTTCTCAAGAAGCTGACCAACTGCTTCACTGAGGCTACTTCAAATCAAACAAGTACATAGCCAATATTCATAACTTCGAATACAAAAATGATACATGCATACAAATAGGATGAATATATCAGTAGATCATAACCTTTGCAGAGATATGTTACATGTCATATGTAGCATAAAACACATTCCAGTTTTATTTACATATTTACACTCAGAAGCATATTTGTAAAAAGCATTATAGGTTGCAATGTCATACCTCTTTCTTCTGGAGGTCACATGCTGCCAGTTTTCTTCCCTGTTCCTCACTGCCCTCTGATTCTTCAGCATGCTGTGTCTGTAGTACCAAACACTGATTCTATCCAGAAAGAATTCATTTTCTCTGATGCAATGCAGGATTGCATTTAACCTTCTCTAGTCCTTTAACCTTCTCTTCCAATATGAAGACCTGCTTGCACTTGATAGAATAGAATCATAAAATATCAGGGTTGGAAGGGACCTCAGGAGGTCATCTAGTCCAACCCCCTGCTCAAAGCAGGACCATTCCCCAACTAAATCATCCCAGCCAAGGCTTTCTCAAGCCTGACCTTAAAAACCTCTAAGGAAGGAGATTCCACCACCTCCCTAGGTAACCCATTCTAGTGTTTCATCATTTCCTAGTGAAATAGTTTTCCTAATATCCAACGTAGATCTCCCCTACTGCAACTTGAGACCATTGCTTCTTGTTCTGTCATCTGCCACCACTGAGAATAGCCTAGCTCCATCCTCTCTGGAATCCCCCACTTCAGGTAGTTGAAGGGTGCTATCAAATCCCCCGCCTCACTCTTTTCTTCTGCAGACTAAATATGCCCAGTTCCCTCAGCCTCCCCTCATAAGTCATGTGCCCCAGCCCCCTAATCATTTTCATTGCCCTCTGCTGGACTCTCTCAAATTTGTCCACATCCTTTCTGTAGTGAGGGGTCCAAAACGGAACACAATATTCCAAATGTGGCCTCACCAGTGCTGAATAGAGGGAAATAATCACTTCCCTCGATCTGCTGGCAGTGCTCCTACTAATGCAGCCCAATATGCTGTTAGCCTTCTTGGCAACAAGGGCACATTGTTGACTCATATCCAGCTTATCCACTGTAATCCCCAGATCCCATTCCCTATCTGGTGGGGTCAGTCATTATTATAACTGTGATCTTGCCTCACAGAAAGAATGATCTTCTTCAACTCAGATAATCTGATTTATTTTATGATGCAGTATGGAGCTCTCTGTAGATGTTTTGGAGATGTAAGAGGAGGGTGTGACGGGTTTGGTCACAGAGATCCCCTGGGGACTGTCACTTGATGTGCTGAAATTACCTCTGAGCCCGTTTTCACTGCCAGCTTGGGACTCCGGAACCCTGCCTTGTTGAGCCAGACAAGCTAGCCTGCCGCAACACAGACCCAGGATCTGGGCCATGCCCCCAAAACTGCAGACTAACTAAAAACAGCTCAGCAGGTTACCTGTCTCCAGCACCCAGACACCCAGCTCTGAATGGGATCCAAACCCCAAATAAATCCATTTTACGCTGTATAAAGCTTATACAGGGTAAATTTGTAAATTGTTTGCCCTATATATCACTGATAGAGAGATGTGCACAGCTGTTTGCTCCCCTAGGTATCAATCACTTACTCTGGATTTATTAATAAACAAAAGTTATTTTATTAAGTATAACAAGTAGGAATTAAATGATTTCAAGTAATAACAGCCAGAACAAAATAAGTCACAAAGCAAAATAAAACAAAACACACAAGTCTAAGTGCAATACATTAAGAAACTGATCACAGGTAATATCTTACCCTCAAAGATATTTCAATAAGCTTCTTTCATAGACTAGACTCCTTCCTAGTCTGGGCCCAATCCTTTCCCTTGGTACAGTCTTTGTTAGAGCCAGCAGACATCTCAGGTGCTAAGCAGGGGTTTTCTCATGACTGGCAGCCCTTTTTGTCCTGCTCCTCCCCCCTTTTATAGCTTTGGCACAAGGCAAGAATCTTTTGTTTGTGCTTCTCCCCTCCCCTGCCTCAACAATGGAAAAGTACAAGGATTAAGATGGATTCCAGTATTACGTGACATGGACACATATCACTGAAAGACCCCAGTCTCCATTCTTCCTGGGATGGCCCACACGTACACAGGAAGGCGTGCAGGTAAATGAACCATTTACAACCAATTGTCCTAGTCAATGGGAGCCATCAAGATTCTAAACCACCATTAATGGGCCACACTTTGCATAATTACAGTAGGACTCAGAGTTATACTTCATATTTCTATCTTTAGATACAAGAATGATACATGCATACAAATAGGAGGAATATATTCAGTAGGTTATAATCTGTGTTATGATACCTTACAAGAGACCTTTTGCATAAAGCATATTCCAGTTACATCATACTCACACTCAAGCATATTTCCCTAAAACATATGGAGTGCAATGTCACAGAGAACTGAGAAATGAAATGCCAGGTATATTTGAAGTGTAAATGCTGATAAGGCTGGAGATTTATCAGATGTTATATACCTACCTGTAAAAGACTTTTCTTGAGTGAGTCTGGAGAAATAGACCAGTTGGTAGATTTACGAGTTCCATCAGCTTAAAAGATTCTGAGTCCAAAAATATTTCCTCTCTTTAAAACAGGAACTTGTAGGATCTTTAAAACTGGCTACAACAGGGCAAGGCAAAATGGCTGATTCTGCCCAGTAGTGGCCTCAAACCTCCTTTTTCATTTTAGTACTCCTATGCCAATGGCTATCCTAACTGTCCTCCTCAAGCCCACTTAAACTTAAGGCCCAAGTCAGCCCACCTCAGCAGATCTGCAGTGCTGAACTAGCCACTGCATCTGGAAATCCCAAAACCTTGTGTCAAGAGTTAAAGAACTCCTATTGATCTAACTCTCATCACATGGGATAGTAGGTTGATGACAAGGTCAAAGGAAAAGGCACATCCCATCTTCAAACCAGAGTGGGCGATAGCAGACCACTGCTTCCCTCATTGATTTTTTGCAACTGCAAGCAGAAGGCTAATTTAACCCCTGATGCCAGGACGCACCACTGGAACTCCATTCTGTTAATCATGAAACCCACCAAACTTATGATCAATACTTCATGCAACTGTCTGAATTATCTAAATGCAGAACACACTGCTGCACAGAAATACATTTGGAAATTGAAATATTAAACCAAAACAGTCTAGTGTGGAAAACTCCTATAGAATGTAGACTGGGTGAGATGAAGAGACTAAGGAAGTTAGCCAGTTGACTTAGGGGAGGAAGGCAGGGAGGTGGGGTTTTTGTTTCCTTAACTTGCAGATACTCTATAAGGAAGAACCCTTAATAGGAGGAAAATGGCATGTCGCCAACAGCACTGCTAGGTATTCCCTGCCTACACCTGTGCAGGACTTGGCTGGAGAGGCATCCTGACCCTGGAGAATTCCACCTAGGCCCTGGTCCTGATTTGCTGGGAATGCAGCCTGCATGTCCCTGATGATGAAAACCATCTGGGTGAACCACCCAGTGTGAGAGATGTCTGTTGGTGAAGTCTCTCTGGAAGCAAGTGAGAGCTGCAAGAGGAGGTGGCTTGTCTGCAGAGCATCTAGGAGCACGAGAAATTCACTTATAGGATGCACGTGGGAAAATCTGGGACAGAGTATGCTAGCTGACAACAGATGACTACAGCAGCAACAGAGGAGGAAGGAGAAGCTGCTGCTCTATGGAGAAGAGGCTGGCTACTGGCCACCTTTGGTAGTGGACAGTGCTCCACCCCACACCCAGGACTCCCCTCTGTCACCATCAAGAGTCAGTATGAAGGAGGAGAAACACCTGCCCCCCAAACTGGGAGGCTCACAGTCACTGAATCCAAGAGGAAGAGGTGTAGGGTCCTTGTGTTTGGGGACTCTCTTCTAAGGAAAAAGGGAGGCATCCATCTGCTGACCTGATGTGTTGTCCTGGGAGGTGTGTTGCCTGCCTAGGGCCTGCATTTGAGATGCTACAGAAAGGTTGCTCAGGCTCATCCATGTGGACACTAATGATACCACCAGCTATGACCCTGAGCTAATCAACAGTGACTACAGGACTCTAGTAGTGAGGAGAAGGAGTTGGGGGTGCAGATTGTGTTGTAGTTCATCCTCCCAGTTGAGGATAAATGCCCAGTCAGGGACACACATCCTGGAGATGAATGCATGGTTGCACAGATATGTTAATGGGAGGACTTCAGCTTCCTCAATAAAGGAATGCTCCTTCTGGGAAGGAGGAAGAACATTTTCCTGCACCAATTTTCCAACCTAGTGAGGAAAGCTTTAAACTAGGTTCAGAGGGGGCAGGTGACAAAAGCCCACAGGATCCTAGGAGCAACAAGAGAGAAATCAGTGGAGGAATCTGCTCAAAATCTTAGATGTTTAAACACAAATGCAAGGAGTATGGGGAATAAACTGGAAGAACTGGAAGTATTAGTACAGAAGGTAAATTGTGACTTAATTGGCATCACTGAGACTTGTGGGATGAATCTCAAAGGACAGGCAGGAAAAGAGGGAGAAGGTGTTGCATTATACATCAAGAATATATACACTTGTTCTGAGGTCTAGAAAAAGGTGAGAGGCAGACCAGTTGAAAGCCTCTGGGTAAAGATAAAAGGGGGGGGGGGACAGAGGCAATATCATGGTAGATGTCTACTATAGACCACCAAATCAGGAGAGGAGGTAGATGAAATATTTCTAGAACAAATAACAGAAATAAACAAAAGACAAGACCTGACAGTAATGGGGGGAACTTTAACTACCCAGACATCTGTTGGAAAAGTAATATAGCAAAAAACAAAATTTCCAGCAAGTTCTTGGAATGTGTTGGGGGACAACATTTGTTTCAAAAAGTGGAGGAGGTAACCAGGAAGACAGTCATTTTAGACTTGATTCTAACCAACAGGGAGGAATTGGTTGCGAATCTGAAGGTGGAAGGCAATTTGGGTAAAAGTGATCATGAAGTGATAGATTTCATGATTCTAAGGAAAGAAAGGAGTGAGAGCAGCAGAATCAGAAGAATGGACTTCAAAAGGCCAGACTTTAACAAACACACAGAACTAGTAGGTAAGGTCCCATGGGAAGAAAATCTAAAGGATAAAGCAGTTCAGGAGAAATGGCAGTTAAATTTGAACTTTCAGCCTTAATTCTGAGTTTTGGAGACCAGTGATGGTTTGGTTTCTCAATCCTAGTGCTAGACTATAATGGGGTGGCTGGCCCCTTTAAGGGCAATCTGGTCCCAGCCTACCCATGACAGGTTTCTTTGAGAATGAGCCCATCTCAGCCTTGCTTAGGTGGTTGGTAGCTAATTGACTAATGAACATCTGGGTCTGATAAAAGGCTGGTTTAAGGAGAGAGATGCTTTGAATTATAACCCAACTCTGAGGTGAGGACTGGGGACCTAAAATTTCCCTCTAAGCTGCGCGGCTAGGCAGCCACCCAGCAGGTTGTCAAGTGCCGTGCACTTCAGGTGTAGCATTTCAGGTGTCCCTTCCCCCATTGCAGTGCAGCTCCTGCCCTCTGTCTTGGAGCTGTTCCCAGGAGCCTCCTGCTTGCTGTGCAGGGGGGAGGGGTCACTGATGTCAGGGGGGAGGGGGCCCTGATGTCCCCCTCCCCCTGCCCTGTACCCCATCTCCACAGAGCAGGGGAACACATGACAAGGCTCAAGATGGAGGGAGCTTTCTGGCAACTGCTGCTGGGTCTGAATATGCCGATCTACTTAAAGGGAGTGGATGGTCTTAGTACGACTGGACAGGAATTGAAGGTCACTGTGTGAAAGATTATGAGCGAAGGAGATTCAATTAGGGAATAACTGGAGAGACTGGTCTAATGGGAGCTATATTTGAAGAAGAGGTAGTGTAGGACATTGGGTTGAAAGGGAAGTGGGAGCTAATTGATGGTTTCAAGGGGAGGGAATCATCAATGGAAGCAGAGACAGAACTTGACAACCAAGTGTCAAAGTAACTTCATTTGTGGCAGTTGGTTCATTTTGTGCTACTGCACAAATGTCAGGTATGTCTTCAGTGTGTCTACAGCATTACATTATTGCACTGAATCACAATACAAGCTTGTTACCAGTATAGCTCACTCTTCTTGTGTGGAGCTAGAAAATGAACATGTTAGTGTAGAAAGAGGGGTATGTTAGAACAATGGTTCTCAAAGCCGGTCCGCCGCTTGTTTAGGGAAAGCCCCTGGAGGGTCGAACTGGTTTGTTTACCTGCCGTGTCTGCAGGTTCGAGCGATTGCGGCTCCCACAGGCTGCGATTCGCCGCTCCAGGCCAGTGGGGGCTGCGGGAAGGGCGGCCAGCACATCCCTCGGCCCACACTGTTCCCGCAGCCCCCATTGGCCTGGAGTGGCAAACCGCGGACAGTGGGAGCTGCAATCGCCTGAACCTGCGGACACAGCAGGTAAACAAACCGTCCTGGCCCACCAGGGGCTTTCCCTAAACAAGTGGCGGACAGGCTTTGAGAACCACTGTGTTAGAAGGGACATGATTTGGGAATATGTGGCTATGGGCCTGGCATACAGCTCTTGTAAACGAGAGCCATTTGTAATAGTGCATATGTCACTTGTAAATAATTCTACATGTCAAACAATATATTTCAAAAATGTAATTTGCACTTTGACTCTAAATAGCAATGTTTGACTGACGACAAGTTGACATAATTTCTTCTATGCCTACAGTCAGACAAAGGGAACCAGTCAAAAGGGTTAGCTTATTCAACAAAGCATTAATCAACACAGCTTGCACAGCACATTGTATGAGTTGACACAAACCCAGGCATAACAATTAAGATCAACTCTGCTCTTTTCCCCTTGGTGGGAAACAAAGGGAGAAAAAAATATATAATGACCTCTTCTATTTTACCTTCTGTAGACCAGAAATCTACATGCTGAAGGTCAACCTGGGGGGGGGGAGGTGGGAGAGGGGATGGGAAGAGAACCTAAAAATGATAAGGGTCTCACCAGCCATAGAGAACAGGAATAGGTAATTTAAGCAGTGACATTTGGAAACTGAGTTGCAGTAATCATGTTATAAAATAGCCATTCCCCAGTAGGTAAAGAGAGAAAGCAACAGCAAAGTATCTCAGATGAATTGCCTTGAAATTTCTCTCAATTTTTAAGCCCTCTGGTCAAAACATTTTTATTTTCACAACAAAAGTGTTGAGCAAAGAGGTAAGGCAGATGCCAAAGGAAGGTAAAAGAGTGCTAGAGAAATAGGACATTCATACCCAGGATGGCAATACAGACTTTCAGCAATGACAGAAAAACAACAATAGGCTGATGCATTGGACACTGCAGGTTTAAAAGACATAACTGTGCCCATTCCCATTTATGAACAGGCTGTTTGACTTTTATGTTCTAGCATTTATGAGGGGATTTGTGTTTTTCAGCTATTCCCTTCCAACATGTTTGACAGATTCTCTGCCTTACAAAGCTATCTGTTATATAGAAACGTTCTCACTTGGAGTGAATCTTCTTAAATATAAGTCCCATGGAGAAACAAAATGGATCAAATGGTGCAAGGTACATTTAAAATTAATGGATTTCCAACACCATCTCTTTCTATGCAAATATTCAAGGCTACCACTCACCATGTGCCATTCCAAATGGAATGCCATATTAGACTACTTTGAGATCTGTACCCATCTTTACATCTCTTCAAAAGAATGATGAGAGTGATCCATATTAAGACAAGGCAAATACAAATATTTGCAACCAAAACATTTAAGGAAAATAGAAAATGTGGCTCCCAAGAACTATTGTAATACATGATTTATCTTTGAGGGAGAGAGAAACTTCAAACATTTGAATGTGTCTTCATTATGTGTGGGACAAAGTCTAAAGAGCCTAGTCTCGCACATTAGTCTCACAGCTCAGATTTCTGAAGCTGTTTGCATGTGTAAATTGTTTGTAGCAGATGGCACATAGCTTGTAAGTGGAAGTTCAAAAGATTATGACAGTAGTTATCACTGTATTATCCTGATTAAATAATATGCTTATTTCCAGTCATCTGTAACTTGAGCAATCACAGAGGGGAGTGGGGGAAGGAGCAGGACAGAGATAGAAAAAAAAGGAACAATAAATATTCTCAGGACAGCTGACAGGCAGGAAAGAGCCATGTTGGTATTCAGCTCATTTAGTGCATGTGGAAACAGATTACATCTATACTATGAACAAGGGCAAACTTGTTCATCTGGACAAACTGGAGAAATGGTCTGAAGTAAATATGATGAAATTCAATAAGGACAAATGCAAAGTACTCCATTTAGGAAGGAACAATCAGTTTCACACATTACAAAATGGGAAATGACTGCCTAGGAAGAAGTACTGCAGAAAGGGATCTGGGGGTCACAGTGGTCCACAAGCTAAATATGAGTCAACAGTGTAACACTGTTGCAAAAAAGCAAACATCATTCTGGGATGTATTAGCAGGAGTGTTGTAAGCAAGACACAAGAAGTAATTCTTCCGCTTAACTCTGCGCTGATTAGGCCTCAACTAGAGTATTGTGTCCAGTTCTGGGCACCACATTTCAGGAGAGAGTGCAGAGAAAAGTGAAAAATGATTAAAGGTCTAGAAAACATGACCTATGAGGGAAGATTGAAAAAATTGGGTTTGTTTAGTCTGGAAAAGAGAAGACTGAGAGGGGACATAACCATTTTCAAGCAGGTAAAAGGTTGTTATAAGGAGGAGGGAAACAATTCTTCTCCTTAACTTCTGAGGATAGCACAAGAAGCAATGGGCTTAAGTTACAGCAAGGGAGGTTTAGGTTGGACATTAGGAAAAACTTCCTAACTGTCAGGATGGTTAAGCACTGGAATAAATTGCTTAGGGAAGTTGTGGAATCTTCATCATTGGAGATTTTTAAGAGCAGGTTAGACAAACACCTGTCAGGAATGACCTAGGTATTACTTAGTCCTGCCACGAGTACAGGGGACTGGACTAGATGACCTCTCAAGGTCTCTTCCAGTCTTATGATTCTAAGGGATGTGATTGCCATCCTGTGTTGACATACTCACTTATGCTAGCTCTCATCTGAGGTAGTGGTGCAAACAATAGTAATGTAGCTGGAGTACTCTGGGCAACAGCCCCATGGGCTAGTCACCCCAAGTACAAATCTACTTGCACCCTGTGGGTATGTAGTTGGGGTGGCTAGCCAGTGCTGCTACTCATGCTACCCTGGCTACACTATTTTTAGTGTGTTAGCTAAGATGAGTTCAAGCACAAGTGTATCTGGAAATCACACCCCCTGCTTGTAGTGGAGCGGCGAACAGCAGAGGCTAACAGCGGGAGTTTGCCTGGGAGCTGTCCGAGAGGAGGTACGCTAAGTGCTGCATTAGGGGGGCTGTGTTGGTGAGTATCTGAGTGTCTGCTGCTGGGACAGTTGGTCAGTTTGACCGTGTGCTTGATTGCTTGCTTGTTTGTTTGAAAAGTGTGAATTGGGAGTGCTTTGTTCCAGCTGGGCCTTGAGTGGGCCTGACTGGTATATAAGGGCAGTCAGCAGCAAACCAGCTGAGCGGCGAACAGCAGAGGCTAACAGCGGGAGTTTGCCTGGGAGCTGTCCGAGAGGAGGTACGCTAAGTGCTGCATTAGGGGGGCTGTGTTGGTGAGTATCTGAGTGTCTGCTGCTGGGACAGTTGGTCAGTTTGACCGTGTGCTTGATTGCTTGCTTGTTTGTTTGAAAAGTGTGAATTGGGAGTGCTTTGTTCCAGCTGGGCCTTGAGTGGGCCTGACTGGTATATAAGGGCAGTCAGCAGCGAACCAGCTGAGCGGCGAACAGCAGAGGCTAACAGCGGGAGTTTGCCTGGGAGCTGTCCGAGAGGAGGTACGCTAAGTGCTGCATTAGGGGGGCTGTGTTGGTGAGTATCTGAGTGTCTGCTGCTGGGACAGTTGGTCAGTTTGACCGTGTGCTTGATTGCTTGCTTGTTTGTTTGAAAAGTGTGAATTGGGAGTGCTTTGTTCCAGCTGGGCCTTGAGTGGGCCTGACTGGTATATAAGGGCAGTCAGCAGCGAACCAGCTGAGCGGCGAACAGCAGAGGCTAACAGCGGGAGTTTGCCTGGGAGCTGTCCGAGAGGAGGTACGCTAAGTGCTGCATTAGGGGGGCTGTGTTGGTGAGTATCTGAGTGTCTGCTGCTGGGACAGTTGGTCAGTTTGACCGTGTGCTTGATTGCTTGCTTGTTTGTTTGAAAAGTGTGAATTGGGAGTGCTTTGTTCCAGCTGGGCCTTGAGTGGGCCTGACTGGTATATAAGGGCAGTCAGCAGCGAACCAGCTGAGCGGTGAACAGCAGAGGCTAACAGCGGGAGTTTGCCTGGGAGCTGTCCGAGAGGAGGTACGCTAAGTGCTGCATTAGGGGGGCTGTGTTGGTGAGTATCTGAGTGTCTGCTGCTGGGACAGTTGGTCAGTTTGACCGTGTGCTTGATTGCTTGCTTGTTTGTTTGAAAAGTGTGAATTGGGAGTGCTTTGTTCCAGCTGGGCCTTGAGTGGGCCTGACTGGTATATAAGGGCAGTCAGCAGCGAACCAGCTGAGCGGCGAACAGCAGAGGCTAACAGCGGGAGTTTGCCTGGGAGCTGTCCGAGAGGAGGTACGCTAAGTGCTGCATTAGGGGGGCTGTGTTGGTGAGTATCTGAGTGTCTGCTGCTGGGACAGTTGGTCAGTTTGACCGTGTGCTTGATTGCTTGCTTGTTTGTTTGAAAAGTGTGAATTGGGAGTGCTTTGTTCCAGCTGGGCCTTGAGTGGGCCTGACTGGTATATAAGGGCAGTCAGCAGCGAACCAGCTGAGCGGCGAACAGCAGAGGCTAACAGCGGGAGTTTGCCTGGGAGCTCGCGTGGGGAGAGCGCACTGAGGCTTTCATCTTCAGGTTTCTCTGAGTAGTTCCTGCAACAGTTGAGGAAGCTCCTAAGAGGACGGTGATATGGAAGGTGAGCGATCAGCTGTTGTAACCTGCACAGGTTGTGCCATGTTTGTCTTTCTTCCGCAGGACAGAAGCGACTTTGTCTGCACAAAATGCAAGCTGGTCTCCATATTGGAGGAGAAGGTTCGAGGGCTGGAGAAACGAGTATCGACTCTGCGTTGCATAAGGGAAAATGAAGATTTCCTGGACAGACGTCAGGAGATGCTTCTACGGCCACAATGTTCTGAAGATTCAGAGCAGGCGCAGCAGGGACAGAAGGATTGTGAGGAGGTTTGGCAGCATGTGACCTCCAGAAGAAGAAAGAGGAGCGTCCATGCACCAGCAATGGAGATACAGGTGAGGAATCGTTTCCATGTTCTCTCTACAGGTGCTAATGCGGAGAGTGGACTAGATGGCCCATCTGAGGGAAGGGAGCAGAAGGAGACTCCACCGATTGGAAGGCAAAAGATGCACTGTCCTAGGGATGGGCGTTCCACGACCACCACTCCCAAGAGGAGGAGGAGGGTGGTGGTGGTCGGGGACTCCCTCCTCAGGGGGACTGAGTCATCTATCTGCCGCCCTGACCGGGAAAACCGAGAGGTCTGCTGCTTGCCAGGAGCTAGGATACACGATGTGACGGAGAGACTGCCGAGACTCATCAAGCCCTCGGATCGCTACCCCTTCCTGCTTCTCCACGTGGGCACCAATGATACTGCCAAGAATGACCTTGAGCGGATCACTGCAGACTACGTGGCTCTGGGAAGAAGGATAAAGGAGTTTGAGGCGCAAGTGGTGTTCTCGTCCATCCTCCCTGTGCAAGGAAAAGGCCGGGGTAGAGACCGTCGAATCGTGGAAGTCAACGAATGGCTACGCAGGTGGTGTCGGAGAGAAGGCTTTGGATTCTTCGACCATGGGATGGTCTTCCAAGAAGAAGGAGTGCTAGGCAGAGACGGGCTCCACCTAACGAAGAGAGGGAAGAGCATCTTCGCCAGCAGGCTGGCTAACCTAGTGAGGAGGGCTTTAAACTAGGTTCACCGGGGGAAGGAGACCAAAGCCCTGAGGTAAGTGGGGAAATGGGATCCTGGGAGGAAGCACAAGCAGGAGAGCGCAACAGGGGAGGACTCCTGTCTCATACTGAGAAAGTGGGACGATCGATGAGTTATCTTAAGTGCCTATACACAAATGCAAGAAGCCTGGGAAACAAGCAGGGAGAACTGGAAGTCCTGGCACAGTCAGGGAACTATGATGTGATTGGAATAACAGAGACTTGGTGGGATAACTCACATGACTGGAGTACTGTCATGGATGGATATAAACTGTTCAGGAAGGACAGGCAGGGCAGAAAAGGTGGGGGAGTTGCGTTGTATGTAAGAGAGGAGTATGACTGCTCAGAGCTCCGGTATGATACTGCAGAAAAACCTGAGAGTCTCTGGATAAAGTTGAGAAGTGTGAGCAACAAGGGTGATGTCGTGGTTGGAATCTGCTATAGACCACCAGACCAGGGGGACGAGGTGGACGAGGCTTTCTTCTGGCAACTAGCAGAAGTTGCTAGATCACAGGCCCTGGTTCTCATGGGAGACTTTAATCACCCTGATATCTGCTGGGAGAGCAATACAGCGGTGCACAGGCAATCCAGGAAATTTTTGGAAAGTGTAGGGGACAATTTCCTGGTGCAAGTGCTGGAGGAACCAACTAGGGGCAAAGCTTTTCTTGACCTGCTGCTCACAAACAGGGAAGAACTAGTAGGGGAAGCAAAAGTGGATGGGAACCTGGGAGGCAGTGACCATGAGATGGTCGAGTTCAGGATCCTGACACAAGGAAGAAAGGAGAGCAGCAGAATACGGACCCTGGACTTCAGAAAAGCAGACTTTGACTCCCTCAGGGAACAGATGGGCAGGATCCCCTGGGAGAATAACATGAAGGGCAAAGGGGTCCAGGAGAGCTGGCTGTATTTTAAAGAATCCTTATTGAGGTTGCAGGAACAAACCATCCCGATGTGTAGAAAGAATAGTAAATATGGCAGGCGACCAGCTTGGCTAAACAGTGTAATCCTTGCTGATCTTAAACGCAAAAAAGAGGCTTATAAGGAGTGGAAGATTGCACAAATGACCAGGGAGGAGTATAAAAATATTGCTCAGGCGTGCAGGAGTGAAATCAGGAAGGCCAAATCACTCTTGGAGTTGCAGTTAGCAAGAGATGTTAAGAGTAACAAGAAGGGTTTCTTCAGGTATGTTAGCAACAAGAAGAAAATCAAGGAAAGTGTGGGCCCCTTACTGAATGAGGGAGGCAACCTAGTGACCGAGGATGTGGAAAAAGCTAATGTACTCAATGATTTTTTTGCCTCTGTCTTCACGCACAAGGTCAGCTCCCAGATTGCTGCACTGGGCAGTACAGCATGGGGAGAAGGTGGCCAACCCTCTGTGGAGAAAGAAGTGGTTCGGGACTATTTAGAAAAACTGGACGTGCACAAGTCCATGGGGCCGGATGCGCTGCATCCGAGGGTGCTAAAGGAGTTGGCGGATGAGATTGCAGAGCCATTAGCCATTATTTTTGAAAACTCATGGCGATCGGGGGAGGTCCCAGATGACTGGAAAAAGGCTAATGTAGTGCCCATCTTTAAAAAAGGGAAGAAGGAGGATCCGGGGAACTACAGGCCAGTCAGCCTCACCTCAGTCCCTGGAAAAATCATGGAGCAGGTCCTCAAGGAATCAATTATGAAACATTTAGAGGAGAGGAAAGTGATCAGGAACAGTCAGCATGGATTCACGAAGGGGAAGTCGTGCCTGACTAACCTAATTGCCTTCTATGATGAGATAACTGGCTCTGTGGATGAGGGGAAAGCAGTGGATGTGTTATTTCTTGACTTTAGCAAAGCTTTTGATACTGTCTCCCACAGTATTCTTGCCACCAAGTTAAAGAAGTATGGGCTGGATGAATGGACTGTAAGGTGGATAGAAAGCTGGCTAGATCGTCGGGCTCAACGGGTAGTGATCAATGGCTCCATGTCTAGTTGGCAGCCGGTTTCAAGTGGAGTGCCCCAAGGGTCGGTCCTGGGGCCGGTTTTGTTTAATATCTTTATTAATGATCTGGAGGATGGTGTGGACTGCACTCTCAGCAAGTTTGCAGATGACACTAAACTAGGAGGCGTGGTAGATACACTAGAGGGTAGGGATCGGATACAGAGGGACCTAGACAAATTAGAGGATTGGGCAGAAAAAAACCTGATGAGGTTCAACAAGGACAAGTGCAGAGTCCTGCACTTAGGACGGAAGAATCCCATGCACTGCTACAGACTAGGGACCGAATGGCTAGGTAGCAGTTCTGCTGAAAAGGACCTAGGGGTCACAGTGGACGAGAAGCTGGATATGAGTCAACAGTGTGCTCTTGTTGCCAAGAAGGCTAACGGCATTTTGGGCTGTATAAGTAGGGGCATTGCCAGCAGATCGAGGAACGTGATCGTTCCCCTTTATTCGACATTGGTGAGGCCTCATCTGGAATACTGTGTCCAGTTTTGGTCCCCACACTACAAGAAGGATGTGGAAAAATTGGAAAGAGTCCAGCGGAGGGCAACAAAAATGATTAGGGGTCTGGAGCACATGACTTATGAGGAGAGGCTGAGAGAACTGGGATTGTTTAGTCTCCAGAAGAGAAGAATGAGGGGGGATTTGATAGCAGCCTTCAACTACCTGAAGGGGGGTTCCAAAGAGGATGGAGCTCGGCTGTTCTCAGTGGTGGCAGATGACAGAACAAGGAGCAATGGTCTCAAGCTGCAGTGGGGGAGGTCCAGGTTGGATATCAGGAAAAACTATTTCACTAGGAGGGTGGTGAAACACTGGAATGCGTTACCTAGGGAGGTGGTGGAGTCTCCTTCCTTGGAGGTTTTTAAGGCCCAGCTTGACAAAGCCCTGGCTGGGATGATTTAGCTGGGAATTGGTCCTGCTTTGAGCAGGGGGTTGGACTAGATGACCTCTTGAGGTCCCTTCCAACTCTGATATTCTATGATTCTATGATTCTATGACGAAGCCCTTTCTTTCGACTTAAAGGGTCCTTTAAACCAGTTTCTTTACACCACCTCCGACGAGGGGATTAGCGATAAAATCGGCCTTTGCGGGTCGTGTGGACGGAATTCCACACGACCCGCAAAGGCCGATTGGGGTAGTGTGGACGGAATTCAACGTTATTGGCCTCCGGGAGCTATCCCACAGTGCTTCATTGTGACCGCTCTGGACAGCACTCTCAACTCAGATGCACTGACCAGGTAGACAGGAAAAGACCCGCGAACGTTTGAATTTCATTTCCTGTTTGCTCAGGGTGGAGAGCACAGCTGACCACGCAGAGCTCATCAGCACAGGTAACCGTGATGGAGTCCCAGGATCGCAAAAGAGCTCCAGCATGGACCGAACGGGAGGTACGGGATCTGCTCGCCATATGGGGAGATGAATCAGTGCTAGCTGAACTCCGTAGCAGTAAAAGAAATGGCAAAGTATTAGAAAAGGTCTCCAAGGCCATGAAGGACCGAGGCCATAACAGGGACACACAGCAGTGCCGCGTGAAAATTAAGGAGCTACGGCAAGCTTACCACAAAGCCAGAGAAGCAAACGGAAGGTCCGGGGCAGAGCCGCAAACTTGCCGCTTCTACGCGGAGCTGCATGCCATTCTAGGGGGTGCAACCACCACTACCCCAACCGTGTGCTATGACTCCATCAATGGAGAAACACACAGGGATGACGGTTCGGGGAATGAGGAAGATGAGGATGGAGGTACTGTAGGTAGCTCACAGCAGCAAGAAAGCGGAGAAACCGGTTTCCCCAACAGCCAGGATATGTTTGTGACCCTGGACGTGGAACCAGTAACCCCCGAACTCACCCAAGACCCTCAGGGCACACAGGAGACCTCTGGTGAGTGTACCTTTGTAAATATTTGTAAACATTACACATGGTTTAAAAGCAAGCGTGTTTAATGATTAATTTCCCCTGGCAATCGTGGACAGTACATCTACTGGAAAAGTCTGTTAACCTGTATGGGGATGGGGCGGAAATCCTCCAGGGACATCTCCAGAAAGCTCTCCTTCATGTACTCCAGGCCAGTAGCACGTAGTCTGGAATCATTGCATAACAAAGCATGGCAGCGTATGGTCCCGGTGTTTGCTGGCATGCAGACAATATCCATTCCTTATCTCTCTTTGTTATCCTCAGGAGAGTGATATCATTCACGGTCACCTGGTTGAAATGGGGTGATTTTATTAAGGGGACATTCAGAGGTGCCCGTTCCTGCTCTTCTGAACAGAAATGTTCCCCGCTGTTAACCACGCGGTGGGGGGAGGGGTGAAGTGATCATCCCAGAGAATCGTGTGTGTGTGTGTGGGGGGGTGGTTTACTTGGGTTTGTGCCGCATGTTAACCGGGAAACCGCAGCCCCTCCTTTTACATTGAAAACCCATTTTAAATGGACAACCCAATTCATCCTTGATATGGGAAATGCGCTGCTGTTTGAAACCTTTCCCGCATGTTAAGAAGGTTAAAAAAGCCAAAACACTGTGGCCTACCATGGCTGCCTGCAAGCCGAAATATGTTGCCTGGGGCACTGCGTGAGTGATCTCTCATACCAAACCGGCAGGCAGAGGAAAAATGCGACCTTGTAATGAAAGAGTGTACCCATTGTTCTCTAAAATGTGTCTTTTTTAACCACCTCTCCCTTCTCCTCCACCAGCTGCAAATGTTTCTCCTTCGCAGAGGCTAGTGAACATTAGAAAGAGAAAACGTAGGACGCGGGACGATATGTTCACGGAGCTGCAGATGTCCTCCCACGCTGATAGAGCACAGCAGAATGCGTGGAGGCAGTCAATGTCGGACATGAGAAAAGCACAATATGAACGAGAGGAGAGGTGGCGGGCTGAATGGCGGGATGAAAAGAGCAAGTGGCGGGCTGAGGACGATAGGTGGCGTCAGCTTGCAGACAGACGGCAAGAGTCAATGCTCCGTCTGCTGGAGCATCAAACTGATATGGTCGAGCGTATGGTTGAGCTGCAGGAAAGGCAGCAGGAGCAGAGACCGCCGCTACAGCCCCTGTTTAACCAACAGCCCTCCTCCCCAAGTTCCATAGCCTCCTCACCCAGACGCCCAAGAACACGGTGGGGGGGCCTCCGTCCACCCAGTCACTCCACCCCAGATGATCGCCCAAGCATCAGAAGGCTGGCCTTCAATAAGACTTAAAGTTTTAAAATGCAGTGTGTCCTTTTCCATCCCTCCTCCCCCACCCATCCCAGGCTACCTTGGCAATTATCCCCCTACTTCTGTGAGGAACTAATAAAGAATGCATGAATTTGAAAAAACAATGACTTTATTGCCTCTGCAAGCGGTGCTCGAATTGGGGAGGGTAGGGTGGGGTGGGGTGGTTGGTTTACAGGGAAGTAGAGTGAACCGGGTCGGGGGGGGGGGGGTTGGAGGGTTCATCAAGGAGAAACAAACAGAAGTTTCACACAGTAGCCTGGCCAGTCACAAAACTCGTTTTCAAAGCTTCTCTGATGCGCACCGCGCCCTGCTGTGCTCCTCTAACCGCCCTGGTGTCTGGCTGCGCGTAATCAGCGGCCAGGCGAGTTGCCTCAACCTCCCACCCCGCCATAAATGTCTTCCCCTTACTCTCACAGATATTGTGGAGCGCACAGCAAGCAGCAATAACAATGGGGATATTCTTTTCGCTGAGGTCTGAGTGAGTCAGTAAGCTGCGCCAGCGCGCTTTTAAACGTCCAAATGTACATTCCACCACCATTCGGCACTTGCTCAGCCTGTAGTTGAACAGGTCCTGACTCCTGTCCAGGCTGCCTGTGTACGGCTTCATGAGCCATGGCATTAAGGGGTAGGCTGGGTCCCCAAGGATCACGATAGGCATTTCAACATCCCCAACGGTTACTTTCTGGTCCGGGAAGAAAGTCCCTTCCTCCAGCTTTCGAAACAGACCAGAGTTCCTGAAGACGCGAGCATCATGTACCTTTCCCGGCCATCCCACGTTGGTGTTGGTGAAACGTCCCTTGTGATCCACCAGGGCTTGCAGCAGCATTGAAAAGTACCCCTTGCGGTTTACGTAGTCGGTGGCTTGGTGCTCCGGTGACAAGATAGGGATATGGGTTCCGTCTATGGCCCCGCCACAGTTTGGGAATCCCATTTCAGCAAAACCATCCACTATTGCCTGCACGTTGCCCAGAGTCACTACCCTTGATATCACCAGGTCTTTCATTGCCCTGGCAAATTGGATCACAGCAGCCCCCACCGTAGATTTGCCCACTCCAAATTGATTCCCGACTGACCGGTAGCTGTCTGGCGTTGCAAGCTTCCACAGGGCTATCGCCACTCGCTTCTCAACTGTGAGGGCTGCTCTCATCTTGATATCCTGGTGTTTCAGGGCAGGGGAAAGCAAGTCACAAAGTTCCATGAAAGTGGCCTTACGCATGCGAAAGTTTCGCAGCCACTGGGAATCGTCCCATACCTGCAGCACAATGCGGTCCCACCAGTCTGTGCTTGTTTCCCGGGCCCAGAATCGGCATTCCACGGCATGAACCTGCCCCAGTGACACCATGATTTCCACATTGCTGGGGCCTGTGCCTTGTGAGAGGTCTATGTCCATGTCAATATCCTCATCACTCTCTTCGCCGCGCTGCAATCGCTTCCTTGGCTGGTCCGGGTTTCGCCTTGGCATGTCCTGGCTCTGCATATACTCCAGGACAATGCGCGTGGTGTTCATAGTGCTCATAATTGCCACGGTGATCTGAGCGGGCTCCATGATCCCAGTGCTAGCTATGGCGCCTGGTCAGAAAAATGGGGCAAAACTAGTATCTGATGGACCAGGAGAAGGAGGGAGGGCGGGAGGGAGGGAGGGCCGAGTGACTACATGGCGTACAGGTACAGGAACAGGGAATTAAAATCAAGAAAGGTGGCTGTGCATCAGGGAGAAACACAAACAACTGTCACACAGAATGGTCCCCCCAAAGATTAAACTGAAAACCCTGGGCTTAGCAGGCCGTTGATTTCACGGAGGAAGGGGAAGCAAATGAATACAGAACAAATCTATTTTTTACATCTTAAGCTGGCAGCCGACGGTGCAGCATGAGTGATAGCCTCTGCAGTACGATGATGACGGATACCAGTCGTAATATACCATCGTCTACCAAAAGGCAAGGGGCTGCTGCTGTGTAGCAATGCAGCCCCACGTCTGCCAGCCCCACGTCCGCCAGCACCCAGATCGCCCTCGGCCTCTTCTGGGTGCTTAGCAGACAATACTGGGCAATTGGCAGAAAATAGTATACTACGACTGATAGCCATCATCATCGAGACAGTAGCATGTCTGCCCAGGTGCCCATGATTGACAGCCACTGCAGTATGACGACGACGGATACCAGTCATAATATACCATCTCCTACCAAAGGGCAAGGGGCTGGTGCAATGCAGCCCTATGGCTGCCAGCCCCACGACTATTACTCATGCTACACCGTCTACCGCCAAAAGGCAGTTAGCAGCTGCTGCTGTGTAGCAATGCAGTCCCACGTCTGCCGGCACCCAGAGGACATATGGTGACGGTGAGCTGAGCTGAGCTGAGCGGGCTCCATGCTTGCCGTGGTATGTTGTCTGCACAGGTAACCCAGGTAAAAAGGCGCGAATCTATTGTCTGCCGTTGCTGTGACGGAGGGGGAGGGGCCTGACGACATGTACCCAGAACCTCCCGCGACACTGTTTTGCATCATCCGGGCATTGGGATCTCAACCCAGAATTAAAAAAAAAAGGCGCAAAAGTAGTATCTGACGGACTAGGGGAAGGAGGGAGGGTGGGCCGAGTGACGACATGGCGTACAGGTACAGGGAATTAAAATCAAGAACGGTGGCTGTGCATCAGGGAGAAACACAAACAACTGTCACACAGAATGGTCCCCCCAAAGATTAAACTGAAAACCCTGGGTTTATCAGGCCGTTGATTTGACGGAGGGAGGGGGAAGCAAATGAATACAGAGCAAATCTATTTTTTACATCTTAAGACGACGGTGCAGCGTGACTGATAGCCCTCGGCATCTTTCTGGGTGCTTGGCAGCAAATACTGGGCGCTTGGCAGTTAGTGTATTACGATGGCCTTCAGGCCTATTGCACAATCTGCTGCTCAGGGAAGACTCTGCTAATGTGCGATGAGCCAACTTGTAATAGGACGGTTACCAGTCGTAATACACCATCTACTGCCAAAAGGCAAGGGGCTGGTGCAATGCAGCCCCACGGCTGCCAGCACCCAGATCGCCGATGAAGGCTACCAGTCTACTGCACCGTCTACCACCAAAAGGCAGTTAGCAGCTGCTGCTGTGTAGCAATGCAGTCCCATGTCTGCCGGCACCCAGAGGACATATGGTGACGGTGAGCTGAGCGGGCTCCATGCTTGCTGTGGTATGTTGTCTGCGCAGGTAACCCAGGTAAAAAGGCGCGAATCTATTGTCTGCCGTTGCTGTGACGGAGGGGGAGGGGCCTGACGACATGTACCCAGAACCTCCCGCGACACTGTTTTGCATCATCCGGGCATTGGGATCTCAACCCAGAATTCCAAGGGGCGGCGGAGACTGTGGGAACTGTGGGATAGCTGTGGGATAGCTACCCATAGTGCAATGCTCCGGAAGTCGACGCTAGCCTCGTACTGTGGACGCGGTCCGCCGACTAGAGCACTTAGAGCATTTTATGTGGGGACACACACAATCAGCTGTATACAACCGATTTCTATAAAACCGGCTTCTATAAATTCGAACTAATTTCGTAGTGTAGACATACCCATAGTTTCATAGCTATACTCAGGTTGTAACAGGGTTTAACTCACCACCACCACACCTCCTGCTGGCCATCTTGGGAATTAGCTCAGGGTTGCCAGTACACCCTCCTCAGGTGGTATCTCACCCATGATCTCTCCAGTCTCCACATCCAGGACCCACATCGCTCCCGGGACCATATCACCCTCTTCTGGACAAAGTCCTCCAGCTGTGCCCCCACTTGGTTCTTCCCCCCTTCCAGGAAACCAACAGTCCTCAGCAGCAATCTGTATTCCAGGTTCTAGCCACTCATCTCAGTGAGAGACTGCAGGCCATGCACTGGCCTTTCCTCTCAGTGGCCCGTGGGAGCAATGAGTGGGGAGGGAAGTCCAGGCCCACTCACTACTCTGGGCCCCAACCCAGGGATCCTATAGCCAGCAGCCACATACTGCCCCTCCACCAACTTCTTCCCTGGGCCACTTCCCCACAGACCCAGCACCTCCTCTGCCCTTGTGTCAGGGCCTCAGTTTGGCAGCCATCAGCTTAGAGCTTTCTCATACTCTGCTGACCCTGCCCAGCATTGCTCTGTCCATGATGCTCCAGCCCTCTAAGCAACCAGTCCTCCTCCCTCAAACTCTAGGGAGGGACTGACCCTGGTTTGCTCAGCAGCCCCTTCTTGTATGGGCCAGCCTGGTCCTGATTGGCTCCTCCAATAAACCTTCCCCTAACTGGCTGGCCCTAAAAGCTTTTTCTTTATTGGTTGCCTCTAGTGCAGCCTCCCCAGGATTGCTTTAACCCCTTACATACCAGTGAGGGGCAGCTGCCCCATCACACAGGTATTATCACAAGATTCATTTTCACTGGGAAGAAAGGTGCACTTTCAGGCTGTCTATTGCAGAGACAAAATCTATTGCTGGTCTAGAATCAGACTGAAAATAAACTACATTTTGATGCTTTTTCCAAAGTGGTTCTTGACACTTGATTGTCATGGGGACAATTTTTGGTTTAAGGAATGTGTCCACCTATTACTGGACATTTTCTAAGATCACTCAAATTAAAGAGACCTTAGGTTAAAATATAGAAAAATATTTATTCCAAGCAATACATAGGGTACGTCAATGTGCACTGAAGGATATTGTACTCAGAGGCTAATAACCTCTAGAAAGTCACAATAAAAATCTATCTAAATGTTCTTAACATACTGGGCCTGATTTTTCATTGCACTGTGCCTTCTTTAATAATGTATACCAGTGCAAAGTGACTGTAAAATGTTGCCATTCTGATTTGATTCAAATTCAGCCCTGGGGAAAGTTTATTTCACTGGAGGTTGATGTACTTTTACACCAGGAATATGATCACGTACTGCTATAGCACTTTAAAAATGCTTTGCAGACATGATCTCTCACAACATTCCTGTGAGTTAGTTAAGTATTATCTCCATTTTAGAGAAGGGGAAACTGGGGATGAGACATTAAAAACTATCTTCCTCAGGCTGCAGAGGGAGCCCATTTTTAGAGCCAGGACTGGAACTCAGGAGTTTGTGGCTCCCAGTCCTGAGGAGTCTCCCACTCTCATTTGTTAATATTGTTTTATTAGAGATTCACGATTTTTTCATAGCAACCATTCCTTAGAGTAATTTATTGAACTCTGTTTTGATTAGCACAGGTCTTATTTTGCTATAAGCACTAAAACCGTTCTGTGTATTTTCATAGGCAAAATGTAGTTATTTTGTGTGAGTACCATACTTGTTTTTGTTTTACTATAACAAAGGGCATCATTTCAATAACTTCTGATGACAATATGTTAATTCCTCATTGTAACTGGGTGACTTAAGGAATCTTCTACTGACATCCTGTCAGGGGGTGTTGGAGCCTTGTATAAGATGGCAGAAGTTCTGCCTCAGAGGGGTAGCCGTGTTAGTCTGAATCTGTAAAAAGCAACAGAGGGCCCTGTGGCACCTTTAAGACTAACAGAAATATTGGAGCATAAGCTTTCGTGAGTGAATGTCCACTTCATCAGATGCAAGTAATGGAAATTTCCAGAGGCAGGTATAAATCAGTATGTAGATAACGAGGTTAGTTCAATCAGGGAGAGTGAGGTGCTCTGCTAGCCGTTGAGGTGTGAACACCAAGGGAGGAGAAACTGTTTCTGTAGTTGGCTAGCCATTCACAGTCTTTGTTTAATCCTGATCTGATGGTGTCAAATTTGCAAGTGAACTGGAGCGCAGCAGTTTCTCTTTGGAGTCTGGTCCTGAAGTTTTTTTGCTGTAAGATGGCTACCTTTACATCTGCTATTGTGTGGCCAGGGAGGTTGAAGTGTTCTCCTACAGGTTTTTGTATATTGCTATTCCTGATATCTGACTTGTGTCCATTTATCCTCTTGCGTAGTGACTGTCCAGTTTGGCCAATGTACATAGCAGAGGGGCATTGCTGGCACATTATGGCAAATATAACATTAGTGGATGTGCAGGTGAATGAGTCGGTGATGTTATAGCTGATCTGGTTAGGTCCTGTGATGGTGTTGCTGGTGTAGATATGTGGACAGAGTTGGCATCGAGGTTTGTTGCATGGGTTTGTTCCTGAGTTAGAGTTGTTATGGTGCAGTGCAGGATTAAACAAAGACTGTGAATGGCTATCCAACTACAGAAGCAGTTTCTCCTCCCTTGATGTTCACACCTCAACTGCTAGCAGAGCACTTCACCCTCCCTGATTGAACTAACCTCATTATCTCCATACTGATTTATACCTGCCTCTGGAAATTTCCATTACTTGCGTCTGATGAAGTGGGCATTCACCCATGAAAGCTTATGCTCCAATATTTCTGTTAGTCTTAAAGGTGCCACAGGACCCTCTGTTGTTTTTTACAGAAGTTCTGCTGACTCATTGTGGTAGATACCTTCTTAACTCACCTGAGTTATAAGAGAGGAGGGTGTGGCACACTGAGGAGCGGGCACTAGGACAGAGTGTGTCAGGAGGGAAATATTAGGGACTACCAAGTTCAGGCAGGGAGCTTAAGACCAAGTTTCATGGTGGTATTTTGAGTTACTATGCCAATAAAGTCAGCCCCCAAGAAGAGTTTTTGTCTAAACTAAGAAAAATGGTCCAGGTTAGGTCAGGGTTAGCAAACCCCAAATTTACCCTACTGTAGTTGCAGGTTAACACCTTTTAATTCGATTTTGCTGCTCAAGGCTGACTCTAGGCTTTATTAGGATGACCCTAGGCCAACCTTGAGAGAGTCCCAGCACATGTTACCCATCCAGTGTCTTCCATAATGGGGAACACTGCACTCCATACCAGATGGAAGAGTTCAGAGAAAGTGCTGCCAGAGGAGCCTTGCATCATGGAAGTACCCTGCTCTGGTACTTCCATGTAAGGGCACAATCTGTCCATACTATTAACTACTTTTACTATTGCTACTACTGATGATTAAAATGAATAAGCCTCACACCCTCCAAAGCGATCAGGGTAATATTGTGAAATAATGTCCTAGTAAGTGAATTTTAAAAACTTTTACCATCTCTTTCTAAGAAATCAAATATTGATTAATAAGGCTGTAAATGCCAATTTAAAACAAAGCTATTATAATTTTCAATATGTTAAATAACAGAAATCTCAAAAAGCAAAACTGGAAGGCAGGTGAAGAGGGGAAAAAGAATAAACTCCATAAAATTACCAAACTGCACAGTTACCCTCATCCTCCCTGCCCAACTGGATCCATGTAGCCCTGCGTGGAGGTTTGGTTTAGTGACCATCCAGTTGCAGGATCTGGCCTTTATTTTGTTACCCCCACATACTTGTTACATCTTGTTTCATATTTAGATTGTAAACTCTTCGGGACAGAAACCATATTTGAATCTGTGTTTGTACAAAGGGGCACCAATTCTGATTGTGACCTGTAGGTGCTATGGTTATAATATTAGTAGTTAATTTATAAATAGTTAATAAAATTATTATTTATTTTGTGTAGTGAAATGAAAATTCTAGGGCTTGATGTTGGTATGTAAGACATACCCAGGGTGAAATATGTTTTTTATTTCCACATAATACATTAATTATGAGTAGTCTTTTCCATCACAAAGTGTCAAAGTGTCAACTTTTAATTTTTTCAACAAAAAATAGGGTCAGTCTTTCATAAAAAAAATTCCCATTTTTAGACCAGTGCTTCTGGGGACACTGATAGTCTAAAGCTACATCATGACTGGATGGCTGGTCTTTTTTTAATTATGTCACTACACTCAGCTATTGGGACCTTATCAGTTAAAGCACACAAACAAAACCCCTATACCCATTATATGGAATGGTGATGGGAAAAGTAAATGGAACTCAGGATGGCAAAGATATGACACCATGTGGGGATGGGAGATGAAGAGAGTGAGTGGGGTTGGAAGGAGTGTAGGTCTGAAAGAAAAAAAAATGGAAGTTTAAATTGCCCCTTGCTGCAAATTCCTACGCTTCTTTCCCAATAGCAGTGTGTGGCCCTTTCATCTACTTTTAACAGACTTCCTAGTGTAAAAATGAAACTAGGAGGTGTTCAACAGCCCAGATTCCATTTTCATAATAAAAAGTAAGTTGAAATTGCCTGTTAGACCATAAAGTGGCACTGGATTTCTGGGGGCAGCAAGGGAAAGGTAAGGGTTCAAATAGACCAGGAAATTTTAAAGAAAGAAAGAGTAAAGGTTAGAGAAAAAAATACATAAATTCCTAATAGTTGAGAAAAGGTGTTCAACCTCTTCCTTACTCTTTTCATAGTAGAAGAGCATATTACATAAAACATGAAACATTTTCAAGGGGATTTTTGTTTGTTATAGATATAAAACGAACTGTAAAATGAACACTACATACGCAAACAGCAACAAGACACTTCAGGAGGGCAATTAGTCAGCTAACTGAGCAACTTTCAGGTGCTTAAAAGTATGAAGCCAACAATGCTCCCAAGAAATACCCCAACAGCTTACTATTGAACACCATGACATGACTTATTGCTGTATCTTGGAATCAAGTTTCAGAGGGGTAGCCGTGTTAGTCTTTATCAGTAAAAACAATGAGGAGTCCTTGTGGCACCTTAGAGACTAACAAATTCAGGGGTGGCCAACCTGTGGCTCCAGAGCCGCATGCGGCTCTTCAGAAGTTAATCACATGAAGTAATCACGAGAATCCTGTCTTCACCAGCACCAATCAACACTGATTGCTTTAAAGAAAGTGTAGGGGACAATTTCCTGGTGCAAGTGCTGGAGGAACCAACTAGGGGCAGAGCTCTTCTTGACCTGCTGCTCACAAACTGGGAAGAATTAGTAGGGGAAGCAAAAGTGGATGGGAACCTAGGAGGCAGTGACCATGAGATGGTCGAGTTCAGGATCCTGACACAAGGAAGAAAGGAGAGCAGCAGAATATGGACCCTGGACTTCAGAAAAGCAGACTTTGACTCCCTCAGGGAACTGATGGGCAGGATTCCCTGGGAGAATAACATGAGGGGCAAAGGAGTCCAGGAGAGCTGGCTGTATTTTAAAGAATCCTTATTGAGGTTGCAGGAACAAAGCATCCCAATGTGTAGAAAGAATAGTAAATATGGCAGGCAACCAGTTTGGCTTAACAATGAAATCCTTGCTGATCTTAATCACAAAAAAGAAACTTACAAGAAGTGGAAGATTGGACAAATGACCAGGGAGGAGTATAAAAATATTGCTCAGACATGCAGGAGTGAAATCAGAAAGGCCAAATCGCACTTGGAGTTGCAGCTAGCAAGAGATGTTAAAAGTAACAAGAAGGGTTTCTTCAGGTATGTTAGCAACAAGAAGAAAGTCAAGGAAAGTGTGGGCCCCTTACTGAATGAGGGAGGCAACCTAGTGACAGAGGATGTGGAAAAAGCTAATGTATTCAATCCTTTTTTTGCCTCTTACTTCACGAATGAGGTCAGCTTCTAGACTGCTGCACTGGGCAGCACAATATGGGGAGGAGGTGACCAGCCCTCTGTGGAGAAAGAAGTGGTTCAGGACTATTAGAAAAGCTGGAGAAACACAAATCCATGGGGCCAGATGTGCTGCATCCAAGGGTGCTAAAGGAGTTGGCGGATGTGATTGCAGAGCTATTCGCCATTATCTTTGAAAACTCATGGCGATCGGGGAGGTCCCGGATGACTGGAAAAAGGCTAATGTAGTGCCCATCTTTAAAAAAGGGAAGAACAAGGATCCAGGGAACTACAGGCCAGTCAGCCTCACCTCAGTCCCTGGAAAAATCATGGAACAGGTCCTCAAGGAATCAATTCTGAAGCACTTAGAGGAGATGAAAGTGATCAGGAACAGTCAGCATGGATTCACCAAGGGCAAGTCAGGCCTGACTAATCTAATTGCCTTCTATGAGGAGCTAACTGGGTCTATGGATGAGGGGAAAGCAGTGGATGTGTTATTCCTTGACTTTAGCAAAGCTTTTGATATGGTCTCCCACAGTATTATTGGCTGGATGAATGGACTATAAGGTGGATAGAAAGCTGGGCTCAATGGGTAGTGATCAATGGCTCCATGTCTATTTGGCAGCCAGTATCAAGTAGAGTGCCCCAAGGGTTGGTCCTGGGGCCGGTTTTGTTCAATATCTTCATTATTGATCTGGAGGATGGTGTGGACTGCACTCTCAGCAAGTTTGCAGATGACACTAAACTAGGAGGCGTGGTAGATACACTAGAGGGTAGGGATCGGATACAGAGGGACCTAGACAAATTAGAGGAATGGGCCAAAAGAAACCTGATGAGGTTCAACACGGACAAGTGCAAAGTCCTGCACTTAGGATGGAAGTATCCCATGCACTGCTACAGACTAGGGACCAAATGGCTAGGCAGCAGTTCTGTAGAAAAGGACCTAGGGGTTACAGTGGACGAGAAGCTGGATATGAGCCAACAGTGTGCCCTTGTTGCCAAGAAGGCTAACGGCATTTTGGGCTGTATAAGTAGGGGCATTGCCAGCAGATCGAGGGACATGATCGTTCCCCTCTATTCGACATTAGGATGGAAGAATCCCATGCACTGCTACAGACTAGGGACCAAATGGCTAGGCAGCAGTTCTGTAGAAAAGGACCTAGGGGTTACAGTGGACGAGAAGCTGGATATGAGCCAACAGTGTGCCCTTGTTGCCAAGAAGGCTAACGGCATTTTGGGCTGTATAAGTAGGGGCATTGCCAGCAGATCGAGGGACATGATCGTTCCCCTCTATTCGACATTGGTGAGGCCTCATCTGGAGTACTGTCCAGTTTTGGGCCCTACACTACAAGAAGGATGTGGAAAAATTGGAAAGAGTCCAGCAGAGGGCAACAAAAATGATTAGGGGGCTGGAACACGTGACTTATGAGGAGAGGCTGAGGGAACTGGGATTGTTTAGTCTGCAGAAGAGAAGAATGAGGGGCGATTTGATAGCTGCTTTCAACTACCTGAAAGGAGGTTTCAAAGAGGATGGATCTAGACTGCTCTCAATGGTACCAGATAACAGAACTAGGAGTAATGATCTCAAGTTGCAGTGGGGGAGGTTTAGGTTGGATATTAGGAAAAACTTTTTCACTAGGAGGGTGGTAAATCACTGGAATGGGTTATCTAGGGAGGCGGTGGAATCTCCTTCTTTAGTGGTTTTTAAGGTCAGGCTTGACAAATCCCTGGCTGGGATGATTTAGTTGGGAATTGGTCCTGCCCTAAGCAGGGGGTTGGACTAGATGACCTCCTGAGGTCCCTTCCAACCCTGATATTCTATGATTCTATGAAAGACATAAAAACTAGAGCTAGTTGAGAGTTTTAAATTAAAACATTTTTGAGATGGAAAATGGGGATTTGACCAGTATTTTCCCATAATTTCACTGAAAAATAGAAACAACTGCTCCACTGAAACACTGAAAATTAAACCTTTTTAGTGAAAACTTTTTGATTTATGTGGGGGAGATGTTTGGTTTGTTTATTTTGACAAAAGAACAAAAATGTTTGTGAAATTTGTTTTAAAAAAAAATGAAAATTTCTGAAAATGGCCCATGAAAAGTAATTGTCATTTTTTGACCAGTTCTAACCAAAACCCATAATACAACTAGCCATTATGCAGTGCTCTCTGTGTATTTCTAATGTACCGATCATAGTAGTATCTAATTTCTGTATCTTTAATTAAAATTAAAAATACATTTATGCCCAAAAGGACTGTACTCTCTATTTCTTCTTTGTCACACAGTTAATTTACTAAATTAACATGCCATAAAGATGAGTCTCTTTTAGCCCCCACACTCCAGCTTGGACCATGAAGTTTGTGATTTTATTACCCTTACTTTCAAACATTGATAGTAGTCATGGAATTATCCAGGTCTTTCTGAAGTTCAGCTTCAGTATTAAAAGGCTGTGAATTTCCCGTACTGTGACATATTTAACCTAGATGGTATATGAATATTCAATTGCCGGTCCTGTGACAGTCTAGCCCTTCATAACTGAGGAAAGGAATCAGCTTTAACTTCTGCTGGTGGCTCTATAGAAGCTCCACCAGCCAGGGCTGCACAGGGGGTGTACTGACAGTTGTAACCATATAAACCAGGGCCACCCACATCTGGAATGTCCCCAGCAATGAGTTAGTTGTAGTGCTTTAATCTGCCACATCCTCAGCCATAGTGGAGTTTCTGTACCAGGAGCTATATCCATCTGTCTGCACTTGCAGAAGAACCCCTTTGGCCCAGTAGCTATATACCATATGAAGTAACATTTCTACTCATGCATTTTGAACATGTCAACCTTTAATTTAATTGTGTGACCGCTACATTTTTGTTGGCTCCACAGCACCTCTTGATTTTGCAGGAGGAGAATTGGGCAGATGGAACAACAGGCCCCAGAAGGTGGTGTTGCCATCAGTTGTTCAGTTGTATGGCGATTTTTCTCAGGCTATCAGCCAGCACTGACACTAAGCTGCCAGGAATTAGTCCTTAGTAGTGTTCTTTGACTGTGATGGGTTTTTACAGCAGGCCCTTTCAGAAGAATTGTCCAGTGGAAGGAAAGATTCCCATATAACTTCTATAGCTTTTGGATCAGGTTCTAAAACAGGATAAAGTAATGAATATTCCTCTACCCTGTGTTTACTTTACATATGAGAACCAACAAGTTAGTAGGACTCCTGCAGGTGGTAGATACCCTTTTTTATTTACTGGATTTGCTTTTTTCATAATATTTGAATCTATGGGGTAAAGCATGAGCTTCAGTTTGGACTCTGAATGAAAAGTCCTCACCTTCTGTTCTCCTCTTTGCTGTTCAAGGAGATCAGAAAAAAAGTAAGACTCAAAGGAATAAAATCTTTTTAGCTTCTTGGGTGTTTTCAGGAAGGAGAAGCATTCCATTATGCTTTGTTTTCTCATTCTGTTCCTCTCTAATTCTGATATGTTTTTATTTCGTAGCTCCTCTCATTCTCCACAACCCTCCATTCCTCATTGTCTTTCAGTCTTTTTTGTAACAATATCGTTTAGTTCTATTTATTCCTCAAAATAAGTGCTCCCTGTGGAACAGGTTGAACTATTCATTAACAATTTATCGGATTTGGTTCTTTTTTCCTTTCTTGGTAAATTGTCTGTAAAGCATTCATGAGTCTTGTACTCCTCCCCCTGCCCTTTTTTGTAATGGATTAACCATTTTTACACACATATTTGGGTTCATGAGTTTTCACAAACCTGCAGAAAGTATCCCAGGTATCTCATATTCAGAGTTTAGTATTTAGGCTTTGGGATTGGACACATAAATCACGATGTATGTTTTCTGAGCCTGATTGGATGACTTAATGCCTGTATGCTGATTTGGGCTCAGTCCCTCAGGGAGAAAAACATGTTAGAGACAGCAAGCCAGCCTGGCAAATGTTAACACCACTCTTCCCACTGACTGGAACTGATGCTTGCTATCTCCCCTCTTCTCTCGGATGACAGCATCAGGGCTGATAGCCCTCCTCCTTGCCAGCTGCTCTTTAACTTCATGCCAGTGGACAAGCATCTGACTATAGGACCATATATATGAATATGAATATCTATTCAAGTGACATCATCATAGGACCTAATCAGCCATACCATCAGGGGCTCGTTCACCTGCACATCTACCAATGTGATATATGCCATCATGTGCCAGCAATGCCCCTCTGCCATGTACATTGGCCAAACCGGACAGTCTCTATGCAAAAGAATTAATGGACACAAATCTGACATCAGGAATCATAATACTCAAAAACCAGTGGGAGAACACTTTAACCTGTCTGGTCATTCAATGACAGACCTGCGGGTGGCTATATTACAACAGAAAAACTTCAAAAACAGACTCCAACGAGAGACTGCTGAGCTGGAATTGATATGCAAACTAGATACAATCAACTCAGGATTGAATAAGGACTGGGAATGGCTGAGCCATTACAAACATTGAATCTATCTCCCCTTGTAAGTATTCTCACACTTCTTATCAAACTGTCTGTACTGGGCTATCTTGATTATCACTTCAAAAGTTTTTTTTCTCTTACTTAATTGGCCTCTCAGAGTTGGTAAGACAACTCCCACCCCTGTTCATGCTCTCTGTATGTGTGTATATATATCTCCTCAATGTATGTTTCACTCTATATGCATCCGAAGAAGTGGTCTGTAGTCCACAAAAGCTTATGCTCTAATAAATTTGTTAGTCTCTAAGGTGCCACAAGTACTCCTGTTCTTTTTGCGGATACAGGCTAACACGGCTGCTACTCTGAAACCTTCTTTAGCTTGATATGCTTCTGAACACAGTGCATGGATTTTTGGGCTTTGCATGTACTTAGGTCCAGTAAACTCTTTGTGTAGCTAAGCCAAATCTCCAAACATGGCTGCATCTTTTCCCATAATACGAGGCATGTGGTTTGGATATCCAGTGGATGGACAGATCAAAACAAAAGTGTCTATCTCTTTCTCGGCTCCAACTATATCCTTTGGGATTTTTAATTTCACTAGCACATATCCCAGGTATGGGTAGTAGTCATCTCTTAAACCTCATATGGCCATCTCAGTTAAGTGTTCCAGGGGCAGGTGAGTCAGACATTGCTGGTAAAAAGTTTTGAAGAGGATAGTGACCTGAAAGCCACTATCTAGAACAGCTCAATTCTATTCCCTCAATAGTCACTCCAGCCTCAGACTTTGATCCACATAGTGGCTGGAGGCAAAGACTCAGCCTTCACATCTTTGAGTTGGGGAAAGCAAATGTAATTACAAGACCCAGGATGCTCCCTTACCTGGTGCCTCCAAAGTTTCCCACCATCTTACTCATGTACAGGGCCCTAAATCATTTTTTAACTCTCCCAGGGTTTACAGGATGCAGACATGCTCGTAGGTAGTGCCCATCCCCTCCACACCAATAACAGAAATGCATGGGCTCCAAGAGGCAGGGATTCTACAAAGACCCTATCATTGTCTTGACCCCTGCATCTCTAGTACAGCTGTTCATCTCATGTTTGCTCTGCGGGTCAAGAGCCTTGACCTCTTGTCGTTTGTTGAGGAGACACTACAGAGTCCTGTTTCACTGTTAGGACAGCTATATATTTCATGGTCACTTTCAGGAGAGGTGTCATACTGAGTGGCTTCTAAAGTACACACGCTCATTTTATTCTCTCTGGAAGTGTTACCTTTATAGTTGGACACTCCATGAAATCTCTCATCAGTGTAGTGAAAGATGGGAGGTTCCCCTTTCTGCCCTGTAATTGCAACTAGCACAGCATCAACTCAGCATGTCTAGCATCCTTTAACACTTGATCCAGTCTGAAGTGATCCAAGTCACTCCCTGAAACTCCCTTCTAATATTGGACACTTTTCAGGAGTTGTTCCATCCATGCTAGATACTGAGATAGCTTTTCTCCCTCTTTGCCATTTACAGAGGGAAAGAAACACATGGAAGAGTGAGGTGTCAGAGTTCCATGGCCTTCTTATTGTCTATCCCCATGTTGTAGAACATCGGTTCTCAAACTGTTGGTTGGGACCCCAAAGTGGGTCGGGACCCCCTTTGAACGGGGTCGCCAGGGCTGGCTTAGACTTGCTGGGGCCCAGGGCTAAAGCCCGAGCCTCAATGCCCAGGGCCAAAGCCAAAGCCCGAGGGTTTCAGCCCTGAGTGGTGGAGCTCAGGTTAATTTTTGTTGTCAGAAGGGGGTCACGGTGCAATGAAGTTTAGGAACTGCTATTGTAGAATATAGTATTTATAAAATATTTATAAAATATTGGTATATTTTGCAAGTAGGACTTGCAAATAGGATGGTCCACATTTTAGTGTAAAGCATAAGTGTGATTCCTTTGTTCAGATAGTCATGTACACAAATGCACATGGAGGGGACCTGTGGTAAGATGGAGGAACACTGGGGAGGGAGATGCTGTTTCTGCAACATAATCCTCCCAACCCTGGAGCTCCATGGATGCCCCACATTAATGTTTGATGGGATCTGTATTTCTCCAGAATGGTGCTTTGCGTGGTTTTGAGGTATTGCTCGGGCAGAAGAGAGTGAAGTAGAACCATTGCTTCTCCATGGCTCTATCAGCTGTTCAGATCTTGGATTAAATGCAGCATGTACCTCGTGTGACATCTCCTCTACAAATGTTACTGGAGGGGCACTGAGCCAGTGACAGCTCAGCTCCTGCTGGAGAAATGCTACTAGGAAGCAGCTGTGCTCTTCTTTTCAAATACTCTGATTTGGCAGGGGTGAGAAGTCTTGTCTTCTGCGCACACTGCAGGATACTAAACGATCCAGGGATTATATTCTGAAATTCTGACTATCGCCTCGCTGAGATTTTGGAGCCCTTCTGGCTCCTCCTGTGTGTTTCTCCTGGGAAAATGATGAATGAATCCACATGTGTTCAGCCCTTGAAGTCATTCTCCCTTGTTTTATGCAGCTGCAGACTTCTGGTGTTATTCTGGCAAGGCAGAATACTGGGAATCATATGAAGTCATGGAACAGTGAAGACAATCTCCAGGACAAGGTAGTGCACTTATTTAAAAAAGACACCAGTGCAGCAATAAATTTTTTAAATGTAACAGCATGTAAGTACTTTTTTTTTTGTCAAATAGCAAAAGAAAGAAAGAATAGGTGAGAACCTTGAACCATAAACTGCTTTGCACTTATACAGCATTTGTTTTCAAAGAATTTCCAAGTATGTCATGAACCTACTTAAAACGTCATCCAACCTTTTTGAGATATGCAAGTATTATACCCACATTATCTGAGGACTGAGACACAAAAAATGTTAACTGACTTGTCTCAACTCATAATGTGGCAGAAATAGGGACAGAACTTGGGCATCCCTGATTCTCCAATCCTGCTCTAACCGCTGTAGCACATACTGTAGCACAATGATAAGTCTATGTATACATTGAGAAGACAGGTGGGGAGCACTAGAACTGGGCAAATAGTGGGAAAAATTGTGAACTTGTTCATTAAATCTGAGTCACAATTTACTCTTTGCCATGTTCATACCCATTTGTATTCATTTTTCCATGAGCATTCAACATGACTAATATTTGTTCACACAAATGTTTGGGGAGGAGCTTTTATTCTTGTGATGTGTTCTAGATTGTGAGTTCTTTGAGGCATGGACTAGGTCTCTGTGTGCTTTGCCCAGTGGGGTGTGGATCCTGATTGAGGCCTATGAGCTTTACTGTAATACAATTAGGAAATAATAATGATATCTGTGTGCTAACAAGTGCATTTGCACAAGAAGTGCTTCCCTTGCTCCTCTTATGGATGATAGTTATCCATCAGACAGACATAGAAACAGGCTTTGTAGATTTGGTGTGGGAGTGAAGTCATTATGAGCAAGGAATATTATTGGCTAGTTAGAGAGCTGTGATTTTCAAGCAAATGAATGTCTAGTTAAGTGTAAGCAAAAGTGAGGAATTCGGTGTAGAGAGACAGGATAAGGGGACTCTGGTAGCAGAAAGATTCCTTACCAGGCAAGAGGTTGCACGTGATCCAGGCCCAGAAGAGGGAGCAAGGGGGACATGCTATGGCTTGATACTGAGGTGGGCAGAGATAACAGTCACCTTTACAAAAAGAAGAACAGGAGTACTTGTGGCACCTTAGAGACTAACAAATTTATTAGCGCATAAGCTTTCGTGGACTACAGCCCACTTCTTTGGATGCATATAGAATGGAACATATATTGAGGAGATATATATACACACATACAGAGAGCATAAACAGGTGGGACTTGTCTTACCAACTCTGAGAGGCCAATTAATTAAGAGAAAAAAAACTTTTGAAGTGATAATCAAGCTAGCCCAGTACAGACAGTTAAGAAGTGTGAGAATACTTACAAGGGGAGATAGATTCAATGTTTGTAATGGCTCAGCCATTCCCAGTCCTTATTCAATCCTGAGTTGATTGTATCTAGTTTGCATATCAATTCCAGCTCAGCAGTCTCTCGTTGGAGTCTGTTTTTGAAGTTTTTCTGTTGTAATATAGCCACCCGCAGGTCTGTCACTGAATGACCAGACAGGTTAAAGTGTTCTCCCACTGGTTTTTGAGTATTTTGATTCCTGATGTCAGATTTGTGTCCATTAATTCTTTTGCATAGAGACTGTCCGGTTTGGCCAATGTACATGGCAGAGGGGCATTGCTGGCACATGATGGCATATATCACATTGGTAGATGTGCAGGTGAACGAGCCCCTGATGGTATGGCTGATTAGGTCCTATGATGATGTCACTTGAATAGATATGTGGACAGAGTTGGCATCGGGCTTTGTTACAAGGATAGGTTCCTGGGTCAGTGTTTTTGTTCAGTGATGTGTGGTTGCTGGTGAGTATTTGCTTTAGGTTGGGGGGTTGTCTGTAAGCGAGGACAGGTCTGTCTCCCAAGATCTGTGAGAGTAAAGGATCATCTTTCAGGATAGGTTGTAGATCTCTGATGATCCGAAGGCTGCAAATCAATTAATCCTGATTGAAGCCCCAGATACAGATGAACTGCTGGGTGGATTGATGGTGAAGAGATGTGTAGCCAAAACCGCATCTCATACAGAAATGTCAGTAAAGCTACTGGTGGCTAATGAAACTGATTTCCCAGTCACTGCCCCTTGGGGAACTTTGTTAGCACAGGTATACTCAGCTGCAAGAGTAGCCCACACTGCCCCCAGCAGGAAGGTCATACCCATATTTGAACCCAAGAAGTAGAACTTTGGGAACTTTCCAATTCCTCTGGTATGGTGTAGTAGTCTCGGCCGAGGTTCGTCCCTCAGCGGGGCTGTGGGGTATCCCACCGCCTTGCTCTGATCCGCCATCAGTCCTGGTCCGGCGGCAGTCTGGGACAGCAGACACACGGTTAGGGGCTCAGGCCTGTAAGCAGGGGCTGAGCCAATAGGTCAGAAAATAGCCCCGTGCCCTCAATCAGGGCGGTGTAGTAATCACCCAGTCTGGAGCTCCGGCCCTCAAGCAGGGGCTGAGTCAGTAGCTCAGGAAACCAGGCCCTTAAGCAAGGGCTGAGGCAATGTCTATAGCAGCCCAGGCCCTAGGTCAGGGCGGGACAGCAATCAAATAGTCAATCAGGAACCCAGGCCCTTAAGCAGGGGCTGAGTCTGTGAGCAACAGGTCCCAGCCTCTCTAGGCCAGGGGAAAAGGGGGAATCTGCCACCCAAGGAGTGGGTGGCAGGGGGGATGCAGGCCCTCCCACTCCACTGCGTCCCAGCCCGGGGCCCTAGCAGCGGCGGAAACTCGCTGCTGTCAGTGGGGATCCTGGCCGCAACACACTAACATCGGCTCTGGCAGTGCAGCAGCCAGACTGGGCTCGGCTGCCCCCGGGCTACTTCCGCACTCCCCCTCATATGGTACCTGGGCCATACTAGTGTCCTCGGTGCTCTCCACCAGCATTGGCTCCTCTGGGTAGGTAGCGAAGGGTATACTCGGCTCCTCCTCGGGAGAGCAGGAAAGGGGCAGGCTCGGCTCCTCCTCGGGGTAGCTGGCACGGGGCAAGCTCGGCTCCTCCTCGGGATAGCAGGAAAGGGGCAGGCTCGGCTCCTCCTTGGGGTAGCTGGCACGGGGCAGGCTCGGCTCCTCCTCGGGGTAGTTGGCACAGGGCAGGCTTGGCCAGTCCTCCTCAGGGTACCGGGTGAGTGGTAAGTCAGCAGGCCGGTGCGGCCTGCGGCTTTCTCCCAAGCGGGAGCTCGGCCTCAGACGTCTGCTCTCTCTGCCAGCGTGTGCCCCACTGAGCTCTGCAGGTGGGCTTTTATACTTCCGGGTCTGTACTGTGACCTCTGAGGGGCGGGCGCCAGACCCGGTGGCTCCGCCCATGTTGGTATTAGGGGAGGTTTGGCCCTCAGCGGGGCTGTGGGGTATCCCACCGCCTCGCTACACCCTCCTCCCCCAAGGCTGGCTCCCGTCCCTCGGGGCCAGACCCGTCCAACTCTCCCAGGCGGGACAAGAAGTCCGCGTTCGCATGGTCCTTACCGGCCCTATGGAGGATGGTATAAGCATAGGGTTGTAGTGCCAGGTGCCACCGCGTTAACCTCATATTATTGTTCTTCATTCGGGCCAACCATCGAAGTGCGGTGTGGTCAGTGACTAGTATGAAGGGGGCCCCTAGGATGTAATAACGCAGGGCATCACAGGCCCATTTTACTGCTAGGGCCTCCTTCTCTATTACAGCGTAGTGTCTTTCTTGCGGGAATAATTTCCGGCTGAGATATATAACTGGGTGCTCCTCCCCATCCACCTCCTGAGACAGGACCGCCCCTAGTCCTACCTCCGAGGCATTGGTCTGGAGGACGAACCCTCGGTCAATGTCGGGGCTGTACAGGACGGGTTCGTGGCAGAGACAGTCTTTGAGGGCCCGGAAGGCGCTGTCACACTCCGGGGTCCATTCCACCCGTCTGGGACTGGTTTTGGTGAGGAGCTCTGTTAAGGGGGCTGCAATGGAGGCAAAATCGGGGATGAACCTCTGGTAATAGCCAGCTAGTCCCATAAATTAGCATACGTGGTGCTTCATAGTGGGTGGTGGGCATGCCGCTAGGGCTTGAACCTTTCCCACAAGTGGTTTCACTTGTCCCCCTCCAATCGTGTAGGCCAGGTAGGTGGTCTCCTGCCACCCGATATGGCATTTCTTTGGGTTGGTGGTTAACCTTGCGGCTCGTAAGGACCTCAGGACAGCCACTACCGGCTCCAGGTGGTTCTCCCACCGGTTGCTATAAATGACGACATCGTCCAGGTACACGGCCGCATACTCTCGATAAGGAAGAAAGACGTGGTCCATGAGCCGCTGGAACGTCGCGGGGGCACCGTGGAGACCGAAGGGCATCCGGGTGAATTGGTAGAGGCCTGTGGCGGTGGCGAAAGCAGTTTTCTCCTGTGACGTGGGGTCGAGGGGAATCTGCCAGTACCCTTTGCTTAGGTCAAGGGTCATGAGGAAGCGGGCCTTGCCTAAACGATCCAGCAGCTCATCTACCCGAGGCATTGGGTAGGCGTCGAACTTCGAGATGGAATTAACACGGCGGAAATCAATGCAAAAGCGCTGTTTGCCATCCGGTTTGGGAACCAGGACTACTGGGCTGCGCCACTCGCTTTGTGATGGTTCAATGACACCCAGCTCTAGCATCGCTCGGACTTCCTCCTCGACGACCTGCTGCATACAATAGGATAGGGGTCTAGTTGACTCTCGGATCACCACCCCCGGCTCCGTCTGAATGGTATGGTACATGAGGGTCGTGTAGCCCGGCTGGGCGGTGAACGTCCCATGGAACGCCTGCAGGAGGCATCCGGTCTGTTTCCATTGTTCCATAGTTAAGGACTCTCCGAGCTGAGGTTGTGACGCCTTTGGTCGGTGTAACCTGGGGCCCTAACTTGGGCTCTGGTGGACAAGGATTAATTAAGAGGCCTTCCCATTCCTGCCAGGGTTTCAGGAGGTTGACGTGGTACCGCTGGACTTTTTTTTCGGCGGTCTGGCTGTTTGATCTCATAGGTGACCGGCCCGATCTTCCGGATCACCTCATATGGCCCCTGCCTCTGAGACAGTAGTTTGGATTCACTGGAGGGTAAGAGAAGTAGAACCCAGACGCCAGGTTGGAACTCGCGGACTCAGGCCTCTCGGTTATATGTTTGGACCTGAGCTTCCTGCACGGCCTTCAGATTCTCTCGAGCTAGAGTTCCGGCTTGTGCTAGGCATCCCTGAAGCTGGAGGACATACTGGAGAAGGCCCTGAGTGGGTGACTGGGCTTGTTCCCAGGTCTCTCTCATGAGATCCAGCAGTCCCCTCGGACGACGGCCATACAACAGCTCGAAGGGAGAGAATTTGGTGGAGGCCTGGGGTACTTCACGGACAGCCAGGAGCAATGGTGGGATCAATTGGTCCCATTGACGCAGGTCCTCAGGGGAGAACTTGCGCAGCATGTCTTTCAGGGTGCAGTTGAACCACTCGACCAGGCCGTCGGTTTGCGAGTGGTACACAGAGGTGCGTAGCTGCTTAATCCCAAGGAGTCTGCAGACCTGCCGTAGCAACCAGGAGGTAAAGTTGGTATCCTGGTCAGTGAGGATCTCCCGGGGCAAGCCCATGCAGGCAAAGACCTTGACGAGTTAGTCGGCAATGGTCCTGGCGGTGATGCTCCGGAATGGGATGGCTTTGGGGAAGCGGGTAGCATAGTCCACTATGACCAGGATGTATAGAAACCCGGCCCGGCTCCTCAGGAGGGGTCCCACCAAATCCATGGCCAGCTGCTCGAATGGGGTCTCCATAATGGGCATGGGGACTAGTGGAGCCGGGGCCATCCATGGGGGAGCAGCGAGCTGGCACTCCGGACAGGAGCTACAATGATTTTGCACCTCCTGGTGCACCCCAGGCCAGAAAAACTGGGACAGAATCTGGGCGAGGGTCTTTTCTTGACGCAGGTGCCCGGCCGCGGGGACGTTGTGGGCGAGCTTCATCATGGCTTGTTGGTGGCACCGAGGCACTATCAATTGTCTCTGGACCTCCCCGGTGCGGGAATCTCGGTCCACCCGATAGAGGTGGTCGCGTCGTAGCTCGAACCGGGGCCATACCTTGGCCCGGGCGGGATCAATCAGAGCGTCGTCTACCGCCGCCAACTGTTCATATGCCCGACTCAGGGTGGAATCCTCCCTCTGGTCTCGGCAGAAGTCCGTGCCGATCTGAGGGTCATCTGTCGATGTTAGTGGGAGGTCTTTAGGCATGCCTTCCTGGCTCCGATGTCCCGCTTCTTCAGCCTCCTCTGCGGGGTCCTCGCGGCAGTCCCCCTCCAAGGCTGGGGTGATATCGGGGCTCTCCTGTGCATGGGAACCCAGGACGCACGGGAACTCTGGCCAGTCCCACCCCAAGATCATGGGGTAGGCGAGTCGCGGGGCCAGGCCAACCACCATGGTCCGCATGACTCCGTCTATGGTCAGTGGGACTCAGGCACTGGCATGAGGTCAAATGTTACCATGGATGCACTGCAATAGGATGTTCCCCAGCTGGGGGTCTTGAGGGAAGCCCAGGCTTTGGCGGACTAGGGTTTGTCCACAGCCAGAGTCAACCAGGGCCCGCGTCTGTCAGTCTCCGACAACGACGGGCATGGTGATCTTGGCAGCCTGCGGTGGTCGGACACAGTTCTCTCCGGCACAAACGTGCCCAAAGCTGCAGTCCATCTCAGTGCAGTCGCGTTGGAGATGCCCACGCTTCCCACAGGAGAAATAGGGCCCCATTTTGGGTCGCCTGGGTTGGGCTGAGCCTCCCGCCTGGTTCCTAGGGGGACTCAGAGGGGCCACGGCCAGTCCCGGTCTCAGGCCCTGTGGGGGCAGGCTGAGGGAGACCCTTGGGACGTCTATATCGGGGCTCCTGATTATTGGTGGGTTGAATGGTGTTACTGATGTACCCACTCCACATCAGTCTTCCCCTTTCCTTTATGTGCTTCCTCTGTATTTCCACTTGGAAATAAAATATTTGGTTCATCCATTATCAAGGTGTCAAAAAAGTATATGTCTGAGGTATCAGGCTAGTCATAGGGATAAGTACCAGGTCAGGGATAGTCAAAACCACATAGGGAGGTATGGTAGAGTTCTTGACTACCATAAACAGTCAGGTGACGGTACCACCAGTTAGTAGCTAAGAACTCAGGCCATTGAAATCCACTGTGGCCAAAGCAGAAGGACACCAGGTAAGGTGATTGATGATTATCTGCCCTAAGGAGTACAGCAAGTCCTAAAAGCCCCTTAAATAAGTATACAAAGACATTTTAAAGTAAAAAGTATAGACATAAAAAGTCAGTGGCAAATCAATTTGCTGTATTTTCAAAGGTATAATGAAACTTCATTATTGATGGAGACCTCCACAGGACTCCAAGCTAAGGAGCCTGGTAAGAGCCAGGAGAGGAACCTGCCTCATCCAGGGGTGAAGATGCTGCAGGACCCTTTCCTTTGTATAAGTTGGCCAACCTTAACAGTACTGTGGTACTTGTCTCCTCACTGTACCATCTGCAGGGGAAGGCTCCAGGGAGTGAGTTGGTGGTTGGGAAGAGTTGTGAGTAATGTGAGGTGGGGAATTTGTTGATTTATTAATGTTTAGTATTTATTAGTTAACCTTAACCCTTTCCTTTCCCAGATCCTATTTTCCTGTTCACAGGAAAGTCCTCTTTTGTTATACTGTTATTTTTGGATGTGCCATTTCTTTGCTGGGGTTTGCATTGTTGTACTTCCTTGTTTCTTGTGTACTGGGTTTTATACTCCTTGCCAGCAGTGGTAGCACTGTTCATTTTCCCAAGCACCCTTGTGTCTCAGGCACAGTGAGGAGTCACCTTGGGTGGAGGTACCAGGCATCACAAAAGGAACCCAGGACCCAACCCAGCTGAGGCGAGGGAAAAAGCCATTCCCAGTAGCAAATATCAGGGTAGAGGTGTGAGCCCATCTCAGGGGAGGAACTACACCATTCTGATGCATCTGGCATATTTCAAAAACCCTACATTCACTTTTAAAATACTAAGAAAAAAATTCTGAACTTTTATTTACCATGAATACACTTTGTGAAAATCTCTTATCTCTGACTTGGTCACTTCTTTTACTGCTTTGGCTTCGTTTAGTCTTTTCTTCAACATTAAACAATTCCATTCATGATGCCTTTTTCTAAATGTCTACGTGATATTGACTTTGGTCTCCGAACTTTTGCTACTTTATCTTCACAGAAATAATAGAAATGTTCAATAACTATGTTTCATTTGCCACTTTTAATAAGCCGTTTCTTTGTTTCATTTTGTTTTAAATTATTTGTCTTTTGTAGTGTTTAATTTTTCTTTCTCTCAAAATGTGTATGATATTTATGAAAGGGTTTCATCTAATATTCTTTTATTCTCAACCCTATCCCCTCTGCTCATGAGTGTGCCCTTTGATCATAGAATCATAGAAGACTAGGGTTGGAAGAGACCTCAGGAGGTCATCTAGTCCAACTCCCTGCTCAAAGCAGGACCAACCCCAACTAAATCATCCCAGCCAGGGCTTTGTCAAGCTGGGCCTTAAAAAACTCTAAGGATGGAGATTCCACCACCTCCCTAGGTAACCCATTCCAGTGCTTAACCACCCTCCTAGTGAAATAGTTTTCCTAATATCCAACCTACACTTCCCCCACTATGCATCAGACCTCTTCATTACAGGCTCACTTTTCATTTCTCTTTTTAGTCGTCATTATTCGACTAATCAGTGGAGCCCAAGCCCAGTTTATTAAAATAACGGTACATTTAAAACATAAAAAGCTTCATTTCACATGTGAGAGTTTCCCTTCTTTTAGTGAAAAAGCTGAAATGAATAGATCAGATGCCTACATAGAATTCTAATGAGTTATACAGGTGCTTTTATACACATGCACCAATAGATTCAATATAAAATGTAGTAAAACCAATTTATATCCAGATGGCTAACAGTTGGAAAGGTTTCCTTGCAGTCATAAGTGAGGCACATATACATATGCATCTCGTGTGGCCCTGCCACTTCTTGACTGCTCCAGAAATCAATAAAAAATATACACACAGACAGCAGGGTTCTTGTGTATTTCAGTTAGCTGCTTTCTGCTCACTAGTATTGTAAGTGCAGGCAGTGCAGCATGAGGACATGACTGTAGGTCACAGCCAGGGAGACCCCAGATGCCCTCTTCTCCCACCACCCTACTCTCCAACCACCCACCTCACTCCAGCCCACAGTCAGCTGGGCGATGCTTTAAATGTAATGAGCCGGGGCATGTGAAGACCAACTGCCCCAAGAGCACCAGCCGACTGCAACTCATCACCCCAGGATCCCACCGAGAGCCTTCAGGCCCACATGCCTCACAAATATCTCCAGAACAAAGGGAAACTGTGAGTGTGGGCAGGAGGATGATTACTGTGTAGAGAGATACTGGAGCACAGGTGTCAGCTATCCACCAATCCCTGGTGAACCCAAATTCATCAACCCAGAGGCCCAAGTCACACTGCAATCCTTTAAGGCCAACTCCTTTAACTTGCCTACAGCCAAGTTGCCTGTCTGATTCAAGAGCTGGTCAGGAATATGGACTTTTGCAGTCTTTGATGATTATCCCATTCCCATGCTGCTGGGAGAAGAGTTAGCCAACCATGTGAGGCTAACCAAAAGGGTGGGGGTGGCCACCCGCAGCTAGGCTAAACAGGCCTCACACCTAACTCCATTCCTGAGCCTCTTACAGGGACCCAGTCTGTGTCCCCTGATACCACAGGCCCGGGGACCCAGCCAGAAGTAGTGGAACCAGACCCCAGACCAGAGTCTATGGCAGCGTTTGTAGATCCAGTTCCTGGGACCCAGAAAGAACTAGCCCAAAGATCGGAACTGGCGGAGAAGTCAGCACCAGAGCCCATGCTTGCAACCCCACCAGAGTCAGGGGAGCCAGCACCAAAGGGCGCCATAGAGCCTGCACTTGCAGCAGCAGCTAAACCAATGCAAGAACCTCAATCAGAGCGTGAAATATAACCTAGTGCACCAGCGGAGAGCAGTTCACAGTCGATGGAGACACCCCCATTACCTTCATCGCTTCCATTGGGACGAAGCCCAAGTCCACAACCCAGCTAGGAATTAATGTCTTCAGCATCAAGGGAGCAGTTCCAGGCAGAGCAGGAAGTGGATGAAAGCCTCAAGGGAGCTTGGATGGTGGCACGGAACGACCCACCACTTCTCGGCTCTTCTAACAGGTCCAGGTTTGTTGTAGAAGGAGAACTCTTATACAAGGAAACACTTTCTGGTGGGCACAAGTAGGACTGGCATCCTCAGAGACAGTTGGTAGTTCCAACTAAGTATAGAGAAAAGCTCTTGAGCTTAGCCCAGGATCACCCTAGTGGCCATGCTGGGGTGAATAGGACCAAAGATTCCACTGGGAGGGAATGGGCAAGGACGGTTCTACCTATGTCTGGTCTTGTGAGGTGTGCCAGAGGGTGGAAAAGCCCCAAGACCAGGTCAAGACTCCTCTCCAGCCACTCCTCATAATTGAGGTTCCATTTCAGCATGTAGATGTGGATATTCTGGGTCCTTTCCCTAAGAAGACACCCAGAGGAAAGCTGTACGTACTGACCTTCATGGCTTTTGCCACCCGATGGCCAGAAGCATTATCTCTAAACAACACCAGGGCTAAAAGCATGAGCCAGGCATTGGCAGACATTTTTGCCAGGGTAGTTTGGCCCTCCGACATCCTTACGGATTTGGGAACTAACTTCCTGGCAGGGACCATGAAACGTCTTTGGAAAGCTCATGGGCTGAACCACTTGGTGACCACCCCTTACCACCATCAAATGAATGGCCTAGTGGAGAAGTTGAATGGAACTGTAGGGACCATGATATGTAAATTCATGAATTGGCACTCCAATGATTGGAACCTAGTGTTGCAACAGTTGCTCTTTGCCTACAGGGCTGTACCACATCCCAGTTTGGGTTTTTCACCCTTTGAACTCGTTTATGGTCATGAAGTTAAGTGGCCATTACAGTTGGTGAAGCAGCAATGGGAGGGGGTTACATTTTCTCCAGGAACTAACATTTTGGACTTTGTAACCAACCTGCAAAACACCCTCAAAGACTCTCTAGCCCTTGCTTGAGAAAACCTACAGGATGCTCAACAAGAGCAAAAGGCCTGGTATGATAAATATGTCAGAGAGCATTCCTTCAGAGTAGGTGACCAAGTCATGGTCCTGAAAGCGCTCCAGGCCAATAAGATGGAAGCGTCATGGGAGGGGCCATTTATGGTCTGAGGGTGCCTGAAAGCTATTAATTACCTCATAGTGTTCCCAGACCACACCCTAAAACCTAAAGTATACCAGGTTAATTCTCTAAAGCCTTTTTATTCCTGAAAAATCAAGGTTCTCCAGTTTACAGCCCAGGAGAGAGACAATGCTGAGTGGCCTGAAGGAATCTACCATGAAGGGAAAAGCAATGGTGGTGTAGAAGAGGTGAGCCTTTCCATAACCCTTGGGCATAAGCAATGACCTCAAATACAGAAGCTGTGCAACAGCTTTGAACCAATGTTTTCAGCCACCCCAGGACAGACTCCAGAATGGGCGTACCACTCCATTGACACAGGTGATGCTCTCCCAATTACCGGATGGCTCCTCAAGCCAAAATGGCGATAGAAAGGGAGATCAAGGACATGTTACAGATGGGTGTAATCCGCCCCTCTGAGAGTGCATGGGCCTCTCCAGTGGTTCTGGTTCCCAAACCAGATGGGGAAATCCGCTTTTGTGTGGAGTACAGTAAGCTAAATGCTATAATTTGCCCAGAGAACTATCCAATACCACGCACAGATGAGCTATTGGAGAAACTGGGATGTGTCCAATTCATCTCCACCTTAGACTTAACTAAGGGATACTGGCAAGTGCCACTTGATGACCCAGCCAAGGAAAGGTCAGCCTTCATCACCCATGAAGGGCTGTATGAATTTAATGTGCTCCCTTTCGGACTACAAAATGCACCTGCCACCTTCCAGAGACTGGTAGATAACCTTCTGGCTGGATTTGGGGAATTTGCAGTCACCTACCTTGATGATGTGGCCATATTCTCAGATTCATGGGCAGAACACCTGGAACACCTCCAAGCAGTCTTCCAGTGCATAAGGGAGGCAGGATTAACCGTTAAGGCCAAAAAATGTCAAATAGGCCTAAACAGGGTAATGTACCTTGGATACCAGATGGGCCAAGGAACTATCAACCCCCTACAGGCTAAAGTAAATGCTATCCAAAATTGGCCTGTCCCTAAATCAAAGAAGCAGATCCAATCCTTCTTGGGCTTGGCCTGGGATTACAGATGATTTGTACCACACTACAGCCAAATTGCTACCCCACTGGCCAACTTAACTAGGAAAAAACAGCCAAATGCAGTTCAGTGGACTGAGAACTATCCAGCTTAAGGTGGCCCTTAAATCTGACCCTGTACTAAGGGCCCTGGACTTTGACCAACCTTTCATTGTAACCACAGATGCATCCAAGCATGGTGTAGGAGCAGTTTTAATGCAGGAAGGACCACATCAACAATTCCATACTGTCATGTTTCTCAGCAAAAAACTTTCTGAGAGGGAAAGCCACTGGTCAGTCTCAGAAAAAGAATGTTATGCCATTGTGTGTGCTCTGGAGAAGCTATGCCCATACATTTGGGGACGGTGTTTCCACCTGCAGATTGACCATGCTGCACTGAAGTGGCTTCACACAGTCAAATAGACTAACAAAAAACTTCTTCGGTGAAGTTTATCTCTTCAAGACTTTGATTTTGAAATACAACACATTTCAGAAGCCTCTAACAAAGTGGCTGATGCCCTCTCCTGGGAAGGTTTCCCAGAATCAGCTGGGTAAAAATGTCCCTGTATTCTAAGTTATTGTAGTCCTTAAAATGTGGAAAATACTGTTTAGTTCTTCATGTAGTAAAATTAGAGGTGCATGTATCTTATTAACTCCGTTTTCCTAAATGTCCAGGAAGAAATCCCAGCTGGTGTGGACCCGACCTGAACCAGGCTGGCCAACACCGTCTGTGATTTGGGGTGTGTGTGATAAATGAAGGGGAGGTACCTCCCTTTTATGGTCACCCAGCCAACCAGTAGCTATAAAATCCCTCTTAGTAGCTGTTCTCTAATTGCTCTACCTGTAAAGGGTTAAAAAGTCTCACTGCTATTCATAGGTAAAAGGAAGTGAGTGGGCATCTGGCCAAAAGAGCCAATGGGAAGGCTATAACTTTTTAAAATTGAAAAAAGACTCCCCTTTTGTCTGTCTGTTATTGTTCTCCCAGGGAGAGGCAAACAGAGCAGCAGCTATGCTGTAAGAAACTTGGGCCAGGTATGAAAAATCATGAGTATCGTACCTAGAAACTACTCATGTAAAACCCCAAATATGTAAGTAGATCAGAAAATGTCTAGGAAGACACGCTTAGGTTTATCCCTTTTATTTCATTATGGTTTGTGGATTCCTCTGTGCTATCCCCAGGTGCTTTTGTTTTGCTTGTAACCTTTAAGCTGGACCTCAAGAAAATGATGCTTCATTCTTGGTGCTTAATTCTTGTAGTTGCTCTTTTAAAATCTAGCAATAGCCTGAGTTCTCATATGTATTTTCTTTTTTTTATTAATAAAATGTACCTTTTTTAAGAACAGAATTGGATTTTTGTGTCTTAAGAGGTTTGTGCATGTGTTGTTTAATTAGCTGGTGGCAACTTCTGATTTCCTCCCCCCCCCTCCTTCTCAGCTCTTCCCTGGACGGGGGGGTGAAAGGGCTTGAGGGTACCCCATAGGAAGGAATTCCCAAGTGCGCCTTCCTGGGCTCTCAAAGGGGTTCTGCACTTGAGTAGTGGCAGCATCTACCAATCCAAGGTCAGAGAAAAGCTGTAACCTGGGGAGTTTAATACAAGCCTGGAATGGCCAGTATTAATTTTTAGAATCCTTGCAGGCCCCCTCCTTCTGCACTTGACGTGCCTGAGTGGGGAATTAGCCTTGATACCTACAAACAGAAAATCTAATACAAATTTCCATGCAGTAAAGATGCATTTCAACTGTTAGTGAAGTGATTTTTTCTGTTTTGCATATCTCAATTGCTTCTCCTTACAAAAGGCTATCCCTAATTTTTGGATTTAAATTTAACTTTGTCACACACAAACTTAATATTATCACATTTTTATTGCTCAAAAATTTCATATCATAAAGCTGCATCATAAGGTTTTTAGACAATGTTATGCCAAGGAAATTAACTTCATATAATTTAAATTCTGTACATTATTTTTCTGGTCTCTCTCATTTTAGGTCTGTTTTATATCAGTTGTTGAGAGGTTTTTTGCTCGGTCTACATCTATATCTATATATAGCTGTATCTATTGAATCTGATGTATAGAGGGTTCAGAGGTTCAGTTCATATGTGTAGCCAAGGGTCCAGAAACTTATTTAAAACTCACTATCAAAAATTCTTATGTCTGCAACAGGGTGCTTCAAATCTCAGAACAGACTCTAAAATATATGGTATTTTCTACCTCTCTTTAGGCGGCACCATGACATACACTATTGTGTGCAAAAATGGATTTTTGAAATCACTAAGCAGACATTTCGGAACTTCTATCAAGGTTATTCTGTTCAATTTCTGGGCAAGCTGTTGGCTTAGTTCTTATGTAATATGATCTGGTTTGCCAATTCTCAGTGTGGGTGTATATATATAAAGAAAATTACCAGACTACATTGCCTTTCATACACATTGCTTCAAATCTCTGTACTTAGACATGTTTGTGTATATACATCACACACTGTGGAGGTGTAATCCATGTGATTGAAAGGCATAGGTATGTGATAAATTGTATTTTTCCTGAAACTTTGTCAGCCTCACCTGCACTCTGTCCACTGATCCATTTTCAGAGGTACTACTTATAGCATTTCAAACTTCAAACAGCCCCCTTTTAGTTATTTAATCCAGATTCCTATATAAATGTTTCCATCTTTCCTTTCAAATACGGAATTCCTACATCCAATATTAAATCAATGTGAAGACCAGAACAAGCCATAGTAAATCCTCAAACAGTGGCAATTTTGGGGTCCAACATATCATGAGCCACCAGAACTATAAATAAGAGCTTTGTATATTTGGGAAGAGGAGGCTCCCAGCTCTTCAATGGGTCTCACAGCATTTGCTTCTAGCCATGGCAGATCCAGAGATATTGGACCTTAGGGAATTTTTGAGGTTTCTAAAGTTAGTTATAATTCTTCTGAGGGCTGGAAAATAGAAATCCTAAAACAATGACACATCATTTGATAAGGATGTTAGCTACAGTTTCCCTGCAGTTCATCTTCAATTGGGGTTGAAAATGTTCAGTTGCACTGCAGACAGCGAGCTAGAGACCTAGTGGAACACATGAAAGTAATGGAGCTTGGTTTTCTGTGTTAGATGGAGGGATGCAACACAAATTTAAATTGCTCTAAAATATTTCTTTAAAAAACCCCAATTAAATACATGGCGAATACAGACTACATGGTATAAAGCTCCTTTCAGCAGGAGCTTGAAAATACTGCACTACTCACAATTGGCAAAGCCATGAGTGAGCTTTGCAGGAATACTGAAATGTCAGTACAATAACACATGCCTATATGCCTATATGCAGTAACTGAATAATTGTATTGCTCTTCTTCACCCCATCCCTTCCTGCTCTTTGTCACCTTACAGTAGTCGTATTAATCTCTTCTGGGCAGAGACGATGACATATTTTGTTTTGCAACATACGTGGCACACTTCTGCAAGCTGTAAAAATAATAGAATCTTATTGAGATAATATGCTATGGATAAAATCAACTTCTACAAAGATGTCCCATTTTCAAAGGTATTTCGGTGCTTAAGGATGCAGATAGATGCTTTTGAAAGTTCCACTAGATGCCTAAGCAGGTTAGATGCCTAACTCTCATTGAACTCAATGGGAGTTAAATGCCTAACATAATTGGGGGAGTTTTTGAAAATTCCATTAGGCACTTTTCTGCATCTTCAGGTGCCTGTATACCTTTGAAATGTAGCCCTTAGGAGCTAAGTACACAGTCACTTTTGAAAATGGGACATAGTCACCTAAGGCTGGGTCTACACTACCCGCCTGAATCGGCGGGTAGAAATCGACCTCTCGGGGATCAATTTATCGCGTCCCATCGGGACGCGACAATCGATCCCCGAATCGACGCTCTTACTCCACCAGCGGAGGTGGGAGTAAGCACCGTCGACGGGAAGCCACAGAGGTCGATTTTGCCGCCGTCCTCACAGCAGGGTAAGTCGGCTGCGATACGTCGAATTCAGCTACGCTATTCACGTAGCTGAATTTGCGTATCTTAAATCGACTTCCCCCTGTAGTGTAGATGTAGCCTAAGTTACTTAGATACTCTTGAAATTTTTACCCAGATTCTCCAAATCAAATTACAATTGAAAAACAGACCATTTAACAGAATGTCAACAGTTTTATTCCAAGCAAGTTAGTCTTATTCTCAGAAAATGATAAACTTGACCAATCAGACTCTTTTGCCATCCACATAAGATAAATTACATTTAATTATTCTCCCGTAAGCATGAAAATATGAATGTCTCTTTACTTTTACTGTTCTCTCTTCTGTGAAAAGTAAAGTAATGCAATGTTACACAGGGACCTTATTATTTTATCTCTGGTTGCTTCAGCTAATGAACACCAGGCATAAACAAAATAGAATGTTAAACCTAAACATAGTGACAATTCTTACTAGGGTCATTTCAAAATGCTACAAGCAATGCTGGGGGAATTTAAAAAAAACAAAACCACATGCATGTGAAATAACTCTTAAGCTCTACATAGACACTCAGCAGAAGGCCTTGTGGTAGGCGTGTGGGTATCTTCTGGATCTTTTTGATTAAAATAATATGATATGGGAAAGCAACCAATATCCTAAAATCACTTTCACAATCTCAGTACTACAGTGGAATAATCTGGAAGGGAGGAATGAAACAAAAGTTCACACATTACTCTTTTGAGACATGAACAAACGAGATCTTCAGAGCTGCTGTTCATCCTGCTGACTCTTATCAAAGAGAACAACTCAGGCTTTGAATAAGGGTCTTCTTGATTTATGGAAAGCTACATAGGAAAAGTCAGGTACATGTTTCCAAATCCCAGATGCTTGTGTTCTGATTTATTGACCTTGCCATCAGACCAGAAAATTCATGTGTAACATGGCCTCTATTCACAAGTCTGATTGCTCTAAGTTAGGTCCATATCTAGCAATAATGGCTGTCCCAACATTATTATAAATATCAATTTTTAATCAAAACCCTCTATTGATGTGAATGGGGAGTTCTGATTCAAAGTTGATGGCCTGATATGGCTTATTATCATTATTAGAGCTCCACGTTTGTAAGAGGGTTATCATAGTTCACATTGAAATTTTAAGTAGAAAGATATTTTTTCAAATCTTACAAGCCATAATACTGAGCCTATTCGCTTCTCAATAGCTATATCTACTTAGCCTCCCTAGAGCCACTTTCCTTGCTATCATCCTTTGCCTTTTCTCTTCTCAGTTTTTCCTCTGAGCCGCACTGAAATTGCAGCTGCCTCAAAACCTTTTCATACTCTATACCTGGTGGAATAAAGGCAGACAGAATGTTATGTTACAGTGGGTGCATTCATTCCCTTGTCTTAACTCAACTACATAAAAATTGGGCGTGTGTGTGAGTTGGGGCCTATACTGGGTTGTCAGTGCCCTAAAAAATAACAGTATACCACCAGCAGCAGTACTGAAGCTCATACTTCCACCAGGATGTTACTGAGATAAAGTTGTTGCATCCAAATAAATAAATAAAATTGTATTTTTTATCTTTGTTTATTGACACTTCCCCCAACAATGTGCCTGAAATCCCAAGATAGGTGCATATAATTGGAAGAAACTTCAGTGGAATTCAACTTTGACTGAGATGCTCAGATCAAAGGAGTTATATAGGTATAAATATGGGCCCTGACTCTTCAGGAAGGGGATTAAGTTATTTTAATTACAAGATTGAACCTTTAAACTCCTCTCAGACATGGTACTAATTAGCCCCTTTCCCAGAGGACACTAGACTGCAGAAGTGTAGACTGCTTCTGTACTATGTAAAGTGGGCCTTCACCTCTGGGCTGAGCAGTCCAGTAGTTGGCTCTCCCAAAGGAGGATCGCAGATATTGTGCACTCATGTTTAAATGTTGTTTGGAAGATCTCGGGGTTCTATTCTAAAACAACTTGTTAGAGACTATTTTGCTGAAATAAAATGACAAAGGAAAGCTGCCCTTCATATCTGTAAGTTGGGCCTGAGATCACGTGGAGATTTTCTGCCACATTTGAAATTAATTAGACAAGGCATTCCTGAACTAAACCAACCTGAAAAAAGGAGGTGTTCACCAGAGTTCAAAATTTCTTTTAATGTTCCTTGCCCCTTTTGGCAAAAAGCAGAAAGGAGGAAGATTTTGCACGCTGAGGTCTGGTGCACAACACCAAAGATTAGCTGATTCAATATCCACTTATAACAGTTATTAATTTTTTAAATAGGAGCACCAGCATAGCACATTCATGCTAATGGTCTTAAACCAGGGAATCCAAATGAATTCTGGAGCCCTGTGTCTGTGCAGAAGGTACCATTACTCAACGTGTAAACTGATCGCTAGAAAGACGAGTCAATTGGAAAAGAACAATTTTTCCACCAAAAATATAGTTAATTGATTAAACTGTTTGTAAATTGAGAAACATTTTCAAAAAACTGGTCTCCAGTCTATGCTGTGTCACAGCTGTTGTAAAACAGGCATTTGAACATATTTTTGAAAACTCAGCTTTGGAGACCAGAGTGGTAATAATGATTGTTGTTATTAATGATATGATGGTAAGTAGGCTCTCCCTTCCTTCTGCACTAATCTTGAAAAATCACTCCTACATCCATTCTCTGGTCAGATACTGGATCTCTGTCTAAGGCACAGATTGCTTACTGTTACTATTGTAATAGTCTTATAGCTTACTGTCCACCAGGGCTTTGGAGCTGTCGAGACTATTTTGTTTGTGAGCCCAGGGGCCAGCCAATAAATGAGTAGGGTGGGGTGGCGTGGCTGCCCCACACAGGGAGGAAGGGTTAAAGCAGGCCAGAAGGAGCCTGCGCCGAACTCTCCAATTAGAGGAGGGCTCACTAAGCGAGCCAATAGGGAGGTGGTTTGTTGCAGCGGCCAATCAGGGCCAGCAGGGGCCATATATAAAGGACTGCTCAACAGAACAGAGGAGAGTCTGTTCCTGGCTTGTTAGGGAGAAGGACTGGCTGCCTAGGAGTACCATGGCTAAAGCAGTGCTGGGCAGAGTAGAAGGAGCTTCTGGCTGACTGCTGCCAGACTGAGGCCCTGGAGGAAGGGTAGATAAGGTGCTAGGGCTGCCCCCACTTGCCCTGAGGGAAGTGGCCAACACAGACTGCAGTTTGCCCTGGAGCAAGGGACTAGACTGGTGACTGCAGCAGGCCACTGAGGCAAGTGGCTGAACTATAGATTGCCGGTTCCTGTGAAAGGCGGGGAGACAGCAGAGCGGGGTACAGCTGGAGGGCTGTACCCAGAAGAGGATGCCATGGTCCAGGGAGCAATGTGGGTCACAGAGTGGTGGAGACAGCAAAGCAGGAGCAACTGTGAGCGAGACACCACCGGGAGAGGGTGCACTGTGGAAGGACTTGAGCTAATTCCAGAATGTCCAGCAGGAGGCACCATAGTGGTGAGTCTTGCCCCGTCACAATGAGCATTATAAAGAAAATATGCTTGTCCTTTAGTTTCCAAGCCTACCAAAAATATACAGTACAATACATTTATCAATAAATGGAACTGGCTGTTAAATCATTAAAATCACTCACACCGGACTTTTTAAACCCAGAAAAATCAATGGAATTACTTAACAACCAATCAAAGATCTATTCCATCTAAGCAATAAGGAAAAGCATTTGCCCCCTCTATTTTCCACATGCATTACCATAAAAGGCCTTGTGTGGTGTAGTGATAGTGTTCTCCACTGACATCAGTACATCTTGTCCCAACTGCCCTGCCACCTACCCTAGGTGCATAATGTGGGAAGAGCCTTCCATGTAACTTGCCAGTGGGACTGGCCCTTTAAGAAAGGCATAGCAATAGCACCCCAAGAAAGGAGAGACTGAGCAGCAGCAGATGCTACTGGTATCCCCAGAGGGTTGGGCAGGGGCGAGAGGAGCTGAACTGACCTTTTGCAGACCCTGGAGCTCAGGGAGCAAATCATCCGGGCAGCACCAGAGACAAGTTTGCAACAGTTGCTGGTTAGTCTGTCAGTAAATGGCAACAAGGGCAAGGTTGGGTCTGTAGACTATTAGCAAGTATCATTATTACTCTTGTAGTCTCTCTTCTTTCTGTGAAGAGGTGACTTATCCAAATTACTATCACAGCGTTGCTTTCTGAATAGGCTCGTAGATCTTGGCTCATTGTAAGGATGAGGGGGCAGGGAGACTTCACCTGCTCTTATCTGGTTGAAGCCTCAACAAATGCAAATGTCTTAAGAACTGGGCCTAAACATTTTAATAACCTTATTTTATTTTAGCAAATATACTGATTTCTAATACTTTCCACAGAATGCAAGAAAGGAAGCCATTAGCTGGATGGATAGCTTGCAGAGTGTTTATTTTTTTGCAGTTTGTTTCTATGTCTTTTAAACAGATTTTATCATTTCCCCACATTATCTGCCTTTAAACTCCATTTAAAGAATCCATGTATCAAGCAGCTACCACACAGAAAATAGACTGTACCTACTTTTAGCATCCTGCTGTGTGCAAGTTAATTTGGTAACTGGAAAAAAAATATCTTTAACGCCACATCATATCTTTAGTTTAATTGGCTTAATTTTGTTTGTTTGCATCTTGTAGAAATCATTCCACCATACCCTGTCTCCTTTTACAGCTCCCTTAAATAATCTGATATAATTTGTTGACTCCACTATTTTTTCTCTTGTTTTTCCTCCTACACTAGCTTTTTTTAGGGGATGTTTCAATTTATAGCATTTATCATGAGTAATGCAGGCATTTTCTAATGTTTGTTTAAGAACTTACCCAGGAGTTTACAGGAAGGTTTTAAAAATGCCCAGATCTTCCAGCAAGCATGTCAGATGTTCTTGCAGCAGCATCTGCTGGTGTAATGTCATAAAATTCTTCCTTGTCAGATTTTGCCATTGGTTGCAAAAGGGAGCATTCCTACCTATATATTTTGCTACCGAAAGGGAACCATATACATTATGTTTACTGCTGATAGTAAATTCTGTCACTTTAATTTCAAAATGACTATTTTATTCAACTGTACATCTAGTAACAAATACTGCCAGAAGATCGAAACCTGCCAGAATTTGCTACCTGCCAGACTGGGGCTGAAGCTAAAAAAAAAAAAAAGTGTTTTCTCTTCCTCCTCATCCTTCCATGCACTGGAAGTGATCAACAAGGAAATGAATGACGGAATATAGGATGGAGGGAGTGAGGGGACTACTTGGGATTCGAGAAGTTAAGATTTGCAACCAGCACTACACACTGACAAACATCAGGTCATTAGAGTCTGAGGACAGTGAAGTGGTATTCTATCACTTTCTTGTGATAGAATTTAAACATTTAAATATTGTGCTGTGAGTGTCATACAGAACAGAGAACTTTTAAGTGGCAATCGTAAAAGTCAAACTGTTCAAGTCTGAAGAAAATTGGTCTAGTATTTATAAAGTTAGCAGTATTGAAATTTAAATGGTGTAGAGTCTGAGAAAATCAAAGTTTGAGAAAGCCAAGAGATCAAAATGGGCCACCTTTGTAAACCACACTAGCCTTGAATCTAAAAAACTGAATGAAAGAAGTTGAAACTTTCTGACTGTAAATGTTATTATCTTTAAAATAACTCATACAATTTTCTTCAAAGTTGGTTTGTCTTTAACTATGACAACTAAAGTGAAGCAAAGTGCTTGTTGCAGTTTTGCGAATAATCAAATGTAGCATTCCCCCCTCCCTCTCCCCCTCGCCGCAATCAGTCAATTATAATAATTGCTGGATGTAGCTGATACTCTGAATTTAAAATCTGAGGTATTCAATTGGTCATGTAAGTCATATTCTTTTTTTTTTTTTTTTACCTGTTCCCTGATTGGGAGACTTATAAATAAAAGGGTTTGAATAAAACACTGGGCCTTTGATTTGCTCAAGGTGAGAGTAGGATCTCTTTGAGAAAAGGCAGAAAAAGAGGATTAGGAAGTTGTAGGATATTAAAAATGTTTTCCTATTTTGCCTACATAGATTGTGCCCAAAGCAGAATTCGTAGAAAGGTTACATTTAATTCTCTTACATCACATTCACACACACACATGGCCCTAGCTGGGAATAAATGGTATAAACAGAATGCAGTGATGGGTCTTGGTTAGGGCTCTGTCCAATAATATGAGGGACAAGTGGTTTCTACTCTTGCTGCATTTAATATTTAAACTACTGTCCAACTACTAACTACTTTCGTGAGACAGCATGGTCCAGTAAACAGGGCACTGGGTTTGGCATCAAAAGACCTTTGCTCTCTTTTCAGCTCTGTTACTGATTCAGTGTGTAACCTTGGACAAGTCACTGACACTCGTGCTTTAGTTGCCTCATCTATAAAATGGGTCTAATAATACTTAACCAACTTTGTAAAGCACCTTGAGATCTTCAGGAGAAAAAGTATTAGTGTTTGTTTAATGGTCAGCCCATACAATGATCATGATAGGCCTCATACAGATACATGTGTTGACTCATCTCAGGATCCCGGCAGATGTTAATAGGACTATATTAGCATTATTCTAATCTGATCTTTACAGAGGTCACAGGGGAGGGTGCAGGGCAGTCAGGAGCGCTGACAGCTTTTTTGCCGCCCTAGACTGCGGAAGGTCCTGCCCCCGAAATGCCGCTCCTGACAGAGGTGGCGGAAGGTCCCGCCCCCGAAATACTGCCGACGAACGGGGTGGCCGAAGAGCCGGATGCCGCGGTCGCTGCCCCCAAAATGTTAGCGCCCTAGGTGACCGCCTAGGTCGCCTAATGGGTTGTGCCATCCCTGGGGGCAGTTGCTCATCTAGCCTGATAACTCTGTTGTCCGAGATTCCACAGGACTTTTGTCTTCCTCAGTTTCACGCTTTCCCCCTTGCCAGTCAACATATATATGAGGTTGCTCAGGAGACTGTGAGGATGTTTGGGCTTCAATGCTCTCTCTGTCTGAATGATACTCAGCTCTATATCTCATTTGCATGAGACTCCCGGTTGGGTGCCCATATTTTCTTAGGGTGTGGGTGAGACAGGAGCTTGGATGTAGGCAACCTGGTTGAGGCTAATTCTAGATAAGACAGAGGTAATATTAGCTGGCAGGGGAAGAAACAAGAAGGTGTCAGGGTTGCTGTCTGACCCCTATCGATGGTGTGTGTTTGCCCTTTGTCAAGGAAGCTTACAATCTGGGAGAAGCTGTAGATCCCTGCTTGCTTGTGGAATTTTGGGTGAGTTACTGGCCAGAAGAGCTTTTTCTCCATCTGTACCTGACACTACAGTTATGACTGTTTCTCTCTGATGAGGGCCTTGCCCGTGTCACATCCAGACTGGATTACTGTAGTGAGCTCTAACTGAGGCTACACTTTGAAGACTACTTGTGCAGAAAGCAGTGGTCTGTTTGCCCAAGACCTTGCTAGCTGTCTGTTCCCGTCTATGTGTAATTCAGTGTTGCTATTGCTCTATATGTTCCTATATAGTTCAAGCCTTAGCTTCCTGAGAGACTGCCTCTCCCCCCACTCTGCCATGACATATGAGAACAGCTGAGTCACCCAATCTAAATGTATGGGGGCCTGTTGCAGGGCATTCCCAGTGGAGGTGCTGAATTCAGAATTGCCTTCCCCAGTGATTCTACAGAGTTAGAATATTTTTGACCTTCAAGGCATGGTAGGAAGCTCATCTCTTTACAAAGACCTTTCCCTAATGAAGTAATGGACATACAGTAGAACTTCAGTTACAAACTCCAGAGTTATGAACTGACCAGTCAACCACACATCTCATTTCGGAACTGGAAGCACACAATCAGGCAGCAGCAGAGACTTCCCCTCCCCCCTGCCCCAAAAAAGAAAGCAAATACAGTATAGTGTTAAACGTAAACTACTAAAAAAAAAAAAAAAGAAAAGAAAAAAAAGAAAAGAAAAGCAGCATTTTTCCTCTGCATCATAAAGTTTCAAAGCTGTATTAAGTCAATGCTCAGTTGTAAACTTTTGAAAGGACAACTAATGTTTTGTTCAGAATTATGAACATTTCAGAGTTACGAACAACCTCCATTCCTGTAGCTGAGGTTCTACTGTATTTCAAAAGAGAATCATGGAGAAGTATTTTTATTATTTGCTTTTTATAAATTGAAAAATAAAAATGTTAAGTGATCTATAGACCGAAACTACAGCATGATATCTAAAATATTTCATGTATCCTTAGATTTAATAGAAAATATAATTCATTCAGTCCCCTTGTCAGTGGATTTCTCATGCTCCTCATTCTTTAGAAGTGGCATGCACTAGTATGGACTACTTGTAATTTAAACATAACTAATGAAAGTGCACAAGTCAACCCATCATCAAATTTCACATATGATTGTAACAAATGTATGTGAAAAATACGTCACTCTAATTCTTCATCTTCTTATTTGGAATGTAATATAAATTGTTAACACATTGCATTAAGACTGCTTATTGTTGTGTGCAATCATCAATGCTGGTGAATTTTTATGCCTAAAAGGTTAATTTGTTCACTGACTCAGACACAAACTTCTATCTCTCAATTTTGACAGGTATTCAACTGATGAGACATCCCATCAACTGGATGAGTAGAATAAACATTCCAGATGGCTCACATAAATGGGTTCTGGTAAACAAAAAAATTCCAGAAACCTGGGTGCTGAAACTCTTTTGGGATTTAAATGCATCTAAAGGAAAAGCAATATGTTTGCCTAAGAATGAATCATAGGCTGAGCATCTGCATTAAAGACCTCAAGCAAAGGTAGAGGTGAGTCAAAGAGGCAATCTCCAGAGATGGATTAAGTTTAGACTAAGATTCATAGTACAGGTTTGAGACCAAATCATTGCCGCTGCTTTTGCTGTAACTTAACAGCATTAAAATCACATGAGCTCTCTCTGTGAGATTTCAGCCCCAAATGTCAGTGGATCTCTTGAAACTTTGGGTATGTCTACACTACGAAATTAGTTCAAATTTATAGAAGCCGGTTTTATTGAAATCGGTTGTATACAGCAGATTGTGTATGTCCACACAATAAAATGCTCTAGGTGCTCTAGTCGGCAGACCGTGTCCACAGTACGAGGCTAGCGTCGACTTCCGGAGCATTGCACTATGGGTAGCTATCCCACAGCTATCCCACAGTTCCCGCAGTCTCCGCCGCCCCTTGGAATTCTGGGTTGAGATCCCAATGCCCGGATGATGCAAAACAGTGTCGCGGGCGGTTCTGGGTACATGTCGTCAGGCCCCTCCCTCCCCCGTCACAGCAACGGCAGACAATAGATTTGCGCCTTTTTATCTGGGTTACCTGAGTTACCTGTGCAGACAACATGGAGCCCGCTCAGCACAGCTGAGCTCACCGTCACCATATGTCCTCTTGGTGCCGGCAGACGTGGGACTGCATTGCTACACAGCAGCAGCTGCTAACTGCCTTTTGGCGATAGACGGTGCAGTAGACTGGTAGCCTTCATCGGCGATCTGGGTGCTGGCAGCCGTGGGGCTTGCCTTTTGGCAGTAAATGGTGTATTATGACTGTTAGCCGGCCTATTACAAGTCGGGTCATCGCACATTAGCAGAGTCTTCCCTGAGCAGCAGCTCGTGCAATAGGCCTGAAGACCATCGTCATACACCGCCCCGTATTTGCTGCCAAGCACCCAGAAAGATGCCGAGGGCTATCAGTCACGCTGCACCGTCGTCTTAAGATGTAAAAAAATAGATTTTCTCTGTATTCATTTGCTTCCCCCTCCCTCCGTCAAATCAACGGCCTGCTAAACCCAGGGTTTTCAGTTTAATCTTTGGGGGGGACCAGTCTGTGACAGTTGTTTGTGTCTCTCCCTGATGCACAGCCACCGTTCTTTATTTTAATTCCCTGTGCCTGTACGCCATGTCGTCACTCGGCCCCCCTCCCTCCTTCCCCTAGGCCGTCAGATACTACGTTTGCGCCACAGCTCGAGCCGAGAAGCGGTTCGCGCCTTTTCTTTGAATTCTGGGTTGAGATCCCAATGCCCGGATGATGCAAAACAGTGTCGCGGGCGGTTCTGGGTACATGTCGTCAGGCCCCTCCCCCCTCGTCACAGCAACGGCAGACAATAGATTCGCGCCTTTTTACCTGGGTTACCTGTGCAGACAACATACCATGGCAAGCATGGAGCCCGCTCAGCTCAGCTGAGCTCACCGTCACCATATGTCCTCTGGGTGCCGGCAGACGTGGGACTGCATTGCTTCACAGCAGCAGCTGCTAACTGCCTTTTGGCGGTAGACGGTGTAGCATGAGTGATAGCCGTGGGGCTGGCAGCCGTAGTGCTGCATTGCACCAGCCCCTTCCAGGCGATGGTATATTATGACTGGTACCCGTCGTCATCATACTGGTATGGCTGTCAATCATGGCCACCTGGGCAGACATGCTACTGTTTTGATGATGACGGTTACCAGTCATAATATACTATTTTCTGCCAATTGCCCAATATTGTCTGCTAAGCACCCAGAAGAGGCCGAGGGCGATGCTGGGTGCTGGCGGACGTGGGGCTGGCAGACGTGGGGCTGCATTGCTACACAGCAGCAGCCCCTTGCCTTTTGGCAGATGATGGTATATTATGATTGGTACCCATCATCATCGTACTGGTATGGCTGTCACTCATGCTGCAGCGTCGGCTGCCACCTTAAGATGTAAAAAATAGATTTGTTCTGTGTTCATTTGCTTCCCCTTCCTCCGTGAAATCAACGGCCTGCTAAGCCCAGGGTTTCCAGTTTAATCTTTGGGGGGACCATTCTGTGTGACAGTTGTTTGTGTTTCTCCCTGTTCCTGTACCTGTACGCCATGTCGTCACTCGGCCCTCCCTCCCTCCCTCCCGCCCTCCTTCTCCTGGTCCATCAGATACTACTTTCGCGCCTTTTTTCTGACCAGGCGCCATAGCTAGCACTGGGATCATGGAGCCCGCTCAGATCACTGCGGCAATTATGAGCACTATGAACACCACGCGCATTGTCCTGGAGTATATGCAGAGCCAGAACATGCCAAGGCGAAACCCGGACCAGGCGAGGAGGCGATTGCAGCACGGCGACGAGAGTGATGAGGAAATTGACATGGCCATAGACCTCTCACAAGGCACAGGCCCCAGCAATGTGGAAATCATGGTGTCACTGGGGCAGGTTGATACCGTGGAACGCCGATTCTGGGCCCGGGAAACAAGCACAGACTGGTGGGACCGCATCTTGCTGCAGGTATGGGACGATTCCCAGTGGCTGCGAAACTTTCGCATGCGTAAGGGCACTTTCATGGAACTTTGTGACTTGCTTTCCCCTGCCCTGAAACGCCAGGATACCAAGATGAGAGCAGCCCTCACAGTTGAGAAGCGAGTGGCGATAGCCCTGTGGAAGCTTGCAACGCCAGACAGCTACCGGTCAGTCGGGAATCAATTTGGAGTGGGCAAATCTACTGTGGGGGCTGCTGTGATCCAATTTGCCAGGGCAATGAAAGACCTGGTGATAGCAAGGGTAGTGACTCTGGGCAACGTGCAGTCAATAGTGGATGGTTTTGCTGAAATGGGATTCCCAAACTGTGGCGGGGCCATAGACGGAACCCATATCCCTATCTTGTCACCGGAGCACCAAGCCACCGACTACGTAAACCGCAAGGGGTACTTTTCAATGCTGCTGCAAGCCCTGGTGGATCACAAGGGATGTTTCACCAACATCAACGTGGGATGGCCGGGAAAGGTACATGATGCTCGCGTCTTCAGGAACTCTGGTCTGTTTCGAAAGCTGGAGGAAGGGACTTTCTTCCCGGACCAGAAAGTGACCATTGGGGATGTTGAAATGCCTATCGTGATCCTTGGGGACCCAGCCTACCCCTTAATGCCATGGCTCATGAAGCCGTACACAGGCAGCCTGGACAGGAGTCAGGACCTGTTCAACTACAGGCTGAGCAAGTGCCGAATGGTGGTGGAATGTGCATTTGGACGTTTAAAAGCGCGCTGGCGCAGCTTACTGACTCGCTCAGACCTCAGCGAAAAGAATATCCCCATTGTTATTGCTGCTTGCTGTGCGCTCCACAATATCTGTGAGAGTAAGGGGGAGACCTTTATGGCGGGGTGGGAGGTTGAGGCAACTCGCCTGGCCGCTGATTACGCGCAGCCAGACACCAGGGCGGTTAGAGGAGCACAGCAGGGCGCGGTGCGCATCAGAGAAGCTTTGAAAACGAGTTTTGTGACTGGCCAGGCTACTGTGTGAAACTTCTGTTTGTTTCTCCTTGATGAACCCTCCAACCACCCCCCCCCTACCCGGTTCACTCTACTTCCCTGTAAACCAACCACCCCACCCCACCCTCCCCTCCCCTCCCGCTTGCAGAGGCAATAAAGTCATTGTTTTTTCACATTCATGCATTCTTTATTAGTTCCTTACAGAGGTAGGGGGATAATTGCCAAGGTAGCTGGGATGGGTGGGGGAGGAGGGATGGAAAAGGACACACTGCATTTTAAAACTTTAAGTCTTATTGAAGGCCAGCCTTCTGATGCTTGGGCGATCATCTGGGGTGGAGTGACTGGGTGGACGGAGGCCCCCCCACCGTGTTCTTGGGCGTCTGGGTGAGGAGGCTATGGAACTTGGAGAGGAGGGCTGTTGGTTACACAGGGGCTGTAGCGGCGGTCTCTGCTCCTGCTGCCTTTCCTGCAACTCAACCATACGCTCGAGCATATCACTTTGATGCTCCAGCAGACGGAGCATTGCCTCTTGCCGTCTGTCTGCAAGCTGACGCCACCTATCGTCTTCAGCCCGCCACCTCTCCTCTCGTTCATGTTGGGCTTTTCTCATCTCCGACATTGACTGCCTCCACGCATTCTGCTGTGCTCTATCAGCCTGGGCGGACATCTGCAGCTCCGTGAACATCTCGTCCCTCGTCTTACGTTTTCTCTTTCTAATGTTCACGAGCCTCTGCGAAGGAGAAACATTTGCAGCTGGTGGAGGAGAAGGGAGAGGTGGTTAAAAAAGACACATTTTAGGGAACAATGGGTACACTCTTTCATTACAAGGTCGCATATTTCGGCTTGCAGGCAGCCATCGTAGGCCACAGTGTTTTGGCTTTTTTAACCTTCTTAACATGCGGGAAAGGTTGCAAACAGCAGCGCATTTCCCATATCAAGGATGAATTGGGTTGTCCATTTAAAATGGGGTTTCAATGTAAAAGGAGGGGGCTGCGGTTTCCCGGTTAACATGCGGCACAAACACAAGTAAACCACCCCCCCACACACACACACACACGATTCTCTGGGATGATCACTTCACCCCTCCCCCCCACCACGTGGTTAACAGCGGGGAACATTTCTGGTCAGAATAGCAGGAACGGGCGCCTCTGAATGTCCCCCTTAATAAAATCACCCCATTTCAACCAGGAGAGCTTTCTGGAGATGTCCCTGGAGGATTTCCGCTCCATCCCCATACACGTTAACAGACTTGCTTGCTTTTTTTTTGTAATGTTTACAAATATTTACAAAGTTACACTCACCAGAGATCTCCTGTGTGCCCTGAGGGTCTTGGGTGAGTTCCGGGGTTACTGGTTCCAGGTCCAGTGTCACAAACATATCCTGGCTGTTGGGGAAACCGGTTTCTCCGCTTCCTTGCTGCTGTGAGCTACCTACAGTACCTCCATCATCATCTTCCTCGTTCCCTGAACCGTCTTCCCTGTGTGTTTCTCCAGTGAGAGAGTCATAGCACACGGTTGGGGTAGTGGTGGCTGCACCCCCTAGGATCGCATGCAGCTCCGCGTAGTAGCGGCAAGTTTGCGGCTCTGCCCCGGACCTTCCGTTTGCTTCTCTGGCTTTGTGGTAGGCTTGCCGTAGCTCCTTAATTTTCACGCGGCACTGCTGTGTGTCCCTGTTATGGCCTCGGTCCTTCATGGCCTTGGAGATCTTTTCTAATAATTTTCCATTTCTTTTACTGCTACGGAGTTCAGCTATCACTGCTTCATCTCCCCATATGGCGAGCAGATCTCGTACCTCCCGTTCGGTCCATGCTGGAGCTCTTTTGCGATCCTGGGAGGACTCCATGACGGTTACCTGTGCTGATGAGCTCTGCATGGTCACCTGTGCTCTCCACGCTGAGCAAACAGGAAATGAAATTCAAACCTTCGCGGGTCTTTTCCTGTCTACCTGGTCAGTGCATCTGAGTTGAGAGCGCTGTCCAGAGCGGTCACAATGAAGCACTGTGGGATAGCTCCCGGAGGCCAATAACATCGAATTCCGTCCACACTACCCCAATTCCGACCCGCAAAGGCCGGTTTTATCGCTAATCCCCTCGTCGGAGGTGGTGTAAAGAAACCGGTTTAAAGGGCCCTTTAAGTCGAAAGAAAGGGCCTCGTTGTGTGGACGTGTCCAGGCTTAATTCGGTTTAACGCTGCTAAAGTCGACCTAAACCCGTAGTGTAGACCAGGCCTTTGGGCTGAAATTTCACAAGATGATACTGGAACATAGATTAAAAAACCTGAAGGGATGAACTCTAAAGCAACTCTATAGACATAGGTACAATTCCATAGATTTAAATCCAAATATTCACACCCAAAATTCAAAGGAGCTGAACTTGAATTTCCAGTTGTGGCCTATCTCTACAGGTGAGAAATGACATTGCAGAGGCTACAGCAGCTATTCGTCTTTGATAATTATGAAACACAATTATTTTCTGGCTATCTCCACTTTATTTTTGAGAATGGTAGTATAACACAGAGACATAAACCACTGTGACTCATCCTGAAATGTCTTTACACTGCTGACCTGAACAGAATGATGTGAGAGGGTAATAACTGGTTTCCCAACCTGCTTTCTCCATCTCTTGTTGTTTTACATGGATATGACCTGGTAAAAGATATCCCTTCCTCTCATAGGTGCTATCAAAACTGAAAGATACATTTTGGCATGAAAAGAGAAGGAGCAAGAAAGCCATGTATTGTGAGGATAATCATACCTTTAAGAAGCAGAAGTGAAGAGGGCTTTTAGCTAAACTTGGGGTCTGTTTTTTCTATTTTTAAATTGAAGAGCTGTATCAGTGGATTTTAAAAGTCAACTTTTACTCATATTGACCACACTATCTCCTGTTCTTACTAAAAGGAAATATTGTGATAATTTACACACCATGGTGTGGTCATTGTTGCTGAATGTTGACTTTTTAAATGCTAATCTTTGTGTAATTCATGTAAGTTCTTTCTTTCTGATTCTTCATTAAGAGCGAGAATCGTGTTTTTAAAAGATACATTGGATTTTGGAATGGATTTCTTCTTCATTTTATCAAGTTTGCTTGGGAGACATCAGTGAATGCTAAATTTCTGGTCTATTTATTTTAATTGTTAGGGTCCCTTTTTAATATTCCTCTGGATATAGCCATACAAATGTACATTTCAGAAAATAGCATAATAATAATAATAATATATGGAGATATCCTATCTCTTAGAACTGGAAGGGACCTTGGAAGGTCATCAAGTCCAGCCCCCTGCCTTCACTAGCAGGACCAAGTACTGATTTTGCCCCAGATCCCTAAGTTGCCCCCTTAAGGATTGAACTCACAACCCTGGGTTTAAACAAGCCTATTCTCAAACCACTGAGCTATCCCTCAATAAAAAGGAAAAAAGTGAAAACAGTTTTGACAGGGCCAGATTCACCTTTTGTGGGCCCAGTGCCAAACATATTTGTGGCCCACATAGGGGCAATGGAGCATGGTGCAAGGAGGTTGGTCCCAAGAGCCAGGGCCGGCCTGGAGCATCGAGGCATGGCATGGTGGGGGCAGTCCTGCTTCCCGCCAGCTCAGTGCAAGGGCACTGAATACAAACCAGCAGTTGCCAGACGCACGCTGGCCCACGCAGTCCTGTGCTGCCAGAGTGCCCCTTCCCCTCTGGGGTGGGCCCAGGCCATGCCACACAGCCCTGACTCCCTATGCCCAGGGGACCCTGGAACTGCTATGCCCAGCAGCAGCCCCTCATAGACCCAGTACCAGAAATGCACAGCACCCTGCACACCACCACCCTTGCCCTGCACCCCCCCCACATCCCCACTGCCCAGTGCACTTCCCCACAGCCCCACCACCACAACTACACAGCACCCCTCTCAGATCCCCCACTGCCTAGCATCCAAAACACACAGACCTCCACCACTGCCCAGCAACCCCATCACCCCACAGACCCACTCCCTCACACCTTGCCCCCCGGCCACACTCACCAGCCCTGCTGGGAGGTGACTGTATCTGCCAGGCTGAGCTGGCAGTGTGGCTGCGGGTTGGTCCCGTGCCAGGGTGGGGAATCACTCCAGGAGTGGTGCAATCAGCCAGGCCAGGGTCTGCCCCTGCCCCCACCCCAGCTGGCCTCCCTCAGGACCCACTTGCCTGGAGGGAGGGTGACCATACATCCCCTTTTGGCCAGGATAGTTCCCTTTTTAAGCTCTGTCCCGGATGTCCCAACTTTTTTGACAAAAACAGGCATTTCTCCCATTTGCTCTCGCCAACTGATCAGTTGGCAAGAGCACAAGAACAAATGCCCAGTTTACCAAAAAAGTCAGGTGTGCCCCCTAGCAGGTCATGGAGGAATGTGTGTGGGGGTGGTGACACGAAGTGTCAGGCAGTGGGGCTTGGGGGTCAGCCCCAGCCCCTGGCAGAATGGCGCTTGGGGGACGGGGGTTAGAGGCCAGCACCTGGCAGCAGTGCGGAGAGCTTGGCAGGGTGTGTGGGTCAGCCCCAGCCCATGGCAGAAGTGCAGGGAGCTGAGGGAGAGGAGGAGGGGTCAGCCCCCAGCAGCGTGGAACTGGGGGTGGGATCAGCAGCCCCAGCCAGGTGGCACGGGAATATACAGCTCTCTCCGTCCCAGGCCCAGCTGCAGCCATAGGTTGGAGAGGAGCTGGTGGACAGGGCCAGGAGGCGGAGAGGAGCCCTCAGCCTCCTTGCAACCCAACAGAGGTGGGGGTCGGGGGTGAAGAAGAGCTCACTTGGCCTCGGAGTGTAGTCCAAACGGAGCGGGGTGGGCCGGGCTCCCTTTGGAGCCTGGGCCCGGCACAATGACGCCATTGTAAACCCGGTACTGAGCTTTGAGAATGGGACAGCTCAGCTTTCAGAGTGTACAACTGGGGCTTTACCCAACCTGTGGCAAGGCTAGCATGCGCAAGTGACATGGCAGTGATCATAGATGGATTTATATGAGGAGGTGACAATAACAGTATTGCCACGCCCAAATGCTCAAAAATCATGAGATTGGCTTTAAAGTCATGAGATTATGTAAAAATAGATTTGGGGCTCTTTGTATTTGCCTTCTGCTTTAGGGTGCACTGTGGTCCCATTTTGAAGCTTTCTCCACAGCCACAAGGACTAGAAACTTACGTTCTCATTAAGAATGAAGGCTGAAATCATCACATATCCACTTGACTCCAGGAGCTGGGGCTTTAAGGAAAACAATAATTAGCATGAGACTAGGGTGACCAGATAGCAAGTGTGAAAAATCAGGACAGGGGTGGAGGGTAATAGGTGCCTATATAAGAAAAAAACTCAAATTTGGATTGGCCCTATAAAATTGGGACATCTGGTCACCCTACATGAGACTAGTGACAAAATCATGAGAGTTGGCAACACTGCTGAGTGATCTGGCCAGAGATCCATTGGAGCAAAGGAATCCCTTCTTCAAATCCAATATAATGAGGGTGGAAGGGGTAGAAGTGAATTCCTAAACAACGAGTGCTAAGTACTAGAATTTATTTTCTACTATTTCAGAGGTCAGGAGTCAGCATTTGGGAGGAAAACACCAGGCAGTCCTCAGATGGACTGGGGAGCAAGAGGACAATTTGACATTATCTGCCATTGCCTCCTGTTGGAATTCTGAAGAGATAATAGTTGAGTTAGGCCATGTCTACACTAGCACATATGCTGGCAAAACTTATGTCACTCAGGGCATGAAAAAAATACTCCCCCTCCAAGTGACATAAGCTTCCTGGCACAAGTGGTGGTGTGCACAGCACTATGTTGGTGGGAGAGCTTCTCCCATCAGCATAGAGTAGCTACATGAGCGATCTTATGGCAGCACGGCAGTATTGATGTAGCTGCACCACTGTAAGATCGCTAGTGTAGACATGGCCTAAGTCACAACTATTACTTTAATTCCAAAAGAATGGGCAGCACCTTTATGAATGCCATTAAATAAGTCTTAACGGTAAACATCTTTTTGTTTTCATTTTTGGGAATTAGCTAGTCATTATAGATTGTCCCAAAGGAGTCTATGTTATGAACAATAAATAATAAATTAATGGAGATATCCTATCTCCTAGAACTGGGGCCTTGAAAAGTCATTGAGTCTAGCCCCCTGCCTTCACTAGCAGGACCAAGTACTGATTTTGCCTCAGATCCCTAAGTGGCCCCCTCAAGGGCTGAATTCACAAGCCTGGGTTTAGCAGGCCAATGCTCAAACCACTGAGCTATCCCTCCTCCAGAAGAACTTGGAAGGAAAACAGAGATGGGGTAAGCCAGGGCCACCAACAAAAGATCAAATGTTGGTTGAATTTAACATCTCCACTTGTTAAAATGACAGTAAAAGGAAAGGCTAAACAGAAGAAATAGTTAAATAAGTTATAGAGGAAGACATGCCTTCAGTGAAAGGAGGAGACTCTGGGGAAGGCTGTATGCTTTTCATGGTTTCAGGAAAAAAATGAAAATGACCATTTTCTATTAAATACATTAAGGCACAATTCTGTTAACCTTCTTCAAGCTGAGAAGCACCTTACTCCAAGGGTATGTCTACACAGCAACTAGACGCTTGGGGTGGCCTGTGCCAGCTTACTTGGGCTACTGGGGCTAGGCTCCAGGGCTATTTCATTGCCATGTAGACTTCTGGGCTTGTGTGGAGTCTGGGCTCTAGGATCCTGTGAGGTGGGAGGTCCCAGAGCTCAGGCTCCAGCCTGAGCCTGGAAGTCTACACAGCAATGAAACAGCCCCATACCGCGAGGTTCATGAGCCTGAGTCATCTGGCATGGGCCAGCTGTGGGTTTTTCCTTGCTGTGTAGACATACCCTAAGTAGACTCCTGATTTCAATGGGGTAAGGTACTATGTATTGTGAGCAAGGGTGGCAGAGTCCAGCCCTCCATGAGAAAAGATTTTTGTATATGAGCAGAAAAAAATCTGAAGGACGTGCATATGAGCCTTCTCATTGAGATAGGGAAGAGAATGTAGGAGACTGATGGTGGTGGGGCCTTGGCCAGCTGGCCTGGCTTTGGGCTCTTTTAGTATGATCCAGTGTCCCTGCAAAAGCATAGCTTAGAATCTAACTGCAGGCATTTCAAGAACTCATCTCACCTGGACTGAATTTAAAAACAAAACAAAACAAAACAAAAACCCCTCAGTTTTGGCTGGCTAATGCAGAGTGTTTACCAGAGTTGACAGAAAAATATTGCAGTTACTTGTCTTTGAGTGCCAGTCCAAAATGCAAATTCTGAAAAATTTTGTTCACAGTAGGCTGCACTGTCAAATCATAAGGGTGAGAGAATAAAAGTACTGAATTTGCATCAATAAAACATACTGCAGTAGAATGATCTCAACTTAAATAGACAAACTTTCCTGCACCCAAAATTCCAGAATGTTTAAAATGATGTTTTCTGAAATATCCTATAATTCGGAACATGTTATATACAAGTTATCTTTGCAGGGTCGGTGCAAGGATATTTTGTGCCCTAGGCGAAACTTCCACCTTGCGCCACCCCTCCCCCTGCACGTAACATCGGTTCATTGATGGACAAATCCCAACGAGCCTTTATAGACCCCAAGGGCCAGCCGTGCCCAGGGGCTACTCTCCAGACCAGGTCCCCCCCTCCCCGCCACCTGAACTCCCCTGGAGAGTGCACAGCCCCCCTGCGAGCCTTCCCCTCCCCACCCCACCCCGGTGGCCCCCACCCTGAGTCCACTCACTGGCTTTGCCGGGCTTGGGCCGCTGCTGCAGCAGCTCGGCAGGGAGGAGCTGCCTTCTGGGGGTCCTGCAGCAGATGCATGTGGGCAGAGGCCCCTGTGCGCCCCCTGGCTTCTCCCTCACTGCGCTTGGGTTCTGCAGCTCCCGGGAGTGTGAGCCGCCGCTGCCCCTCCCCCTGCCGGAGCAGGCTCAGGGCCCCACACTCTGGCGGTGGCTCACATGCCTGGGAGCCGCAGAGCACGGTGAGGGGGGAGTTGGGGGGCACATGAGGGCCTCTGCCCATATGCATCTGCTGCAGTCTGCAGAGGCTCCCCGGGGGGAGGGTGCCAGGCCGCAGCCTGTGCAGGAGGGGCGGGGGACGCGGCTGTTTCCCGCTAGCGGCACCACCGCCTTTGCAGGGCTCCTGCTCACCTGCACCGCGCCAGCTCCTCCATGACTGGGGCTCACCGCACCCGCAAGCCCTATGCAGTATTATTAAACTGGTGCCCCTATGCCCAACGGCAGCCTGAGCTTGCAGCGGGGCAGGGGCAGAGGGACAAGGCAGAAAGAATAACAAGATGCCTGGCATGCCTCACGGTGGCGGAGAGTCACAGTTCCCCGCAGAGACCCCTGTACCCTCTCCCTCATGCAGAATGGACATGCAGAAGGTACCTAATTAAAAGCACTAAACTTGGGAATAAAAAATGTCAGTCACAGGTTTTTTGATATGCCCTGAAGTTTGTCAGACATTTATTAGCAAAAATTTTGTAGTAAGGTTGAATCAGCTGTCTTGCTGAATACAACATTAAATATTATGGAATTCATGATGCAGCTCTTCTGTTTTACATTTTCTAATCAGTATTTCTAAGCTGATTTTATATTTTAAATGTACTCTTAAGCCTTCATAAAGTAATCATTTCAGATTACTACATATTTAACTCACTGAAACAGACATTATTTTAAATTAATCAGTCACAGAGGTTTAGTGTGTTCATAACAATGTTCATTGCTTTTAGAAAAAGGGAACACTAATTTACTGTGTGTGATCTCCATAACAATACACATGTTTATGAAATTTCACCAACTTTAAAAAGTATGTTTCCAAAGATTTTAGGCATAAAAAGGATTTTATATGTTAAGGTACTGATTTTGCTTAAAACTAGTTCATCAGATAGTTAGAAATAAAAAAGGGGAAACTCTTTGTTCAGCTATCTGGAAGCAAAGGGCTGTTGCTTCCTTCAATGGGGGTGGGGGGAGGGAGAGGGGGTGCAGGGAGAAATGGATGGACAGAAAGGACAGGAAGACTTTGGAAGTTTTTTTACTATAGTAATTAAAATGTGTATTTTAGATAAGGGTGGTTTTTTGAAGAATTTATTTTAAAAACCGTATGTCTGAAGATCCAAGCATTTAAGGCTAAAGATGATTGTGCATCTAAAAATCTATGCAAGGATTTTTTAGAGATGTGATTTTATAATCTTCACCAACTCACTAATGAAATATTTTTAAAGCAAATTTTAAACTAAGGTCCTGTAGACTGACATGTTCTGAGTAAATATTACAGTAATGCACAACTGTTTTTGTCAGTACATTCCAGAAACTGGCAGTAGATACCTGGGGGTTGGCAAATGCCTGTTAAATGTCTTCATTACCCCTTGAATGGCTCTTTAACCGTTTCAGTGTTGTGCTAATAGGTCTGGCAGGCTGGAGACTGTTTCTCTTTTAACTACTAGATCCCCTTCCCAGAAAGACTCAGAGCCTGCAGGAAGGGTCAGAACAGGGATAGGAAATTCAGTGGGGTGGACACTAAGACCCAGCAGTGCCCCAAATTTTCAGGTGCCCTACCCAGCTGCCTATGCCTGAGGACTGCCCCGGGTGCCCCCACCCACTTGCCGCCCTAGGCCACTGCCTAGTTTGCCTAGTGGTTGCACCAGCCCTGTATGTTTGGCTTCTTGTAATTTTTCAAAATGAAGTTCCAAAAGGGAGTAAAATTTCTTTGTTCAGATACATACTGTAACATCTCTAGCATCTTGTCAAGCATTGTTTTGGTTGATACTGGCCACTGAAATAGGTGTTTAAAAAGGACATGCTTCTCTCTGACATTTATCGTTCTGCTCCATGAAAAAGGTATATTTTCTTGTGAATAAAATACAGCCTTAACTAGGAGTGAGGCAGCACCAGAATCGAGGTGTGAAATGAACCTGATCATTTCAGAAATTGCAGACTTACTAGCAGAAAAGTGGCACTGTGAATTTCCAATAGGAAAAATAACTTCAGTCTTAAATATCAGAGCGGTAGCCGTGTTAGTCTGGATCTGTAAAAGCAGCAAAGAATCCTGTGGCACCTTATAGACTAACAGACGTAGTGGAGCATGAGCTTTCGTGGGTGAATACCCACTTTGTCGGATGCATGTAGTGGAAATTTCCAGAGGCAGGTATAAATATGCAAGCAAGGGTGAGTCAGGCTAGAGATAACGAGGTTAGTTCAATCAGGGAGGATGAGGCCCACTTCTAGCTGTTGAGGTGTGAACACCAAGGGAGGAGAAACTGCTTTTGTAGTTGGCTAGCCATTCACAGTCTTTGTTTAATCTTGAGCTGATGGTGTCAAATTTGCAGATAAACTGAAGCTCAGCAGTGTCTTTGAAGTCTTGTACTGACTTTTTTTGCTGCAGGATGGCTACCTTTAAATCTGCTATTGTGTGTCCAGGGAGATTGAAGTGTTCTCCTACAGGTTTTTGTATATTGCCATTCCTAACATCTGATTTGTGTCCATTTATCCTTTTACGTAGGGACTGTCCAGTTTGGCCGATGTACATAGCACAGGGGCATTGCTGGCATATGATGGCATATATTACATTGGTGGACATGCAGGTGAATGAACCGGTGATGGTGTGGCTGATCTGGTTAGGTCCTGTGATGGTGTCGCTGGTGTAGATATGTGGGCAGAGTTGGCTTCGAGGTTTGTTGCATGGATTGGTTCCTGAGTTAGAGTTACTATGGTGCGGTGTGTAGTTACTGGTGAGAATATGCTTCAGGTTGGAGGGTTGTCTGTGGGCGAGGACTGGCCTGCCACCCAAGGCCTGTGAAAGTGAGGGATCGTTGTCCAGGATGGGTTGTAGATCACTGATGATGCGTTGGAGAGGTTTTAGCTGGGGACTGTATGTGATGGCCAGTGGAGTTCTGTTGGTTTCTTTCTTGGGCTTGTCTTGCAGTAGGAGGCTTCTGGGTACACGTCTGGCTCTGTTGATCTGTTTCCTTATTTCCTGCTATGATGGCAGAAGCCCAGGCAACATTGCAGAGCAGCTGGGGATTGATGGCCATGCAGAACTAGTTTGGACCATTGGTGCAATGACCAACCTCAAGGCAACATACAAAGGGGTTTAATTCAGGAAATAGCTCTTATGATCTGTATAAATTGGAGACTTGGTCTGAAACCAGTAAGATGTAGTTCAATAAAGATAAGTGCAAAGTACTACACCTTGGAAGGAAAAATCGAAAGCACAAATATAAAATGGGAAATAACTGGGTACACAGAAACGTAGCAGAAAAGGATCTGGGAGTTATACTGTATCACAGACTGAATATGAGTCAACAGTGTGATGGTACTACCAAAAAAAAAAAAGGGGTAAATGTCACTCTGGGATGTATTAACAGGAGTGTTGTATGTCAGACAGGGAAGTAATTGTTCCTCTCTCCTCAGCACTGGTGAGGCCTCAGCTGGAGTATTGTGTCTAGAGGAAACCAACAAAAATGAAAAGAGGTTTCGCTATGTGGTAAGGATGAAAGATCTGGGCATGTTTAGTGTAGAGAAGATAAAGCTGAGAGGGGCATGATAATAGTCTTCAAATATGTAAAAGATTGTTGAAAGAAAGATGATGATGTCCACCAAAGGTAGGACAAGACGTAATTAGCTTAGTTTGCAGCAAGAAAAACTTTCTAACTATATGGATAGTGAAGCACTGGAACAGGTTACCTAGGGAAGTTGTCGAAACCCTGTTACTGGAGATTTTTAAGAATAGGTTAGATAAACACCTGTCGGGGTGGTCTGCATATACTTAATCCTGCCTCAGCCTGGGGGGCTGGAGTAGATGACCTCTTGAGGTCCCTTTCAGCACTGCATTGCTATGATTCTATGAAATCAGACAATTAAAGGAAAGTGAATAATTAAAAATCAAACAGAGCAGTACTAAATGTACATTTTCAAAAGTATGAAGTGTAGCTGTAGCTGTGTTGGTCCCAGGATATTAGAGAGACAGGTGGGTGAGGCCATATCATTTATTAGACCAACTTCTCTCTCAGCTACAGAAGTTGGTATAATAAAGGATATTAGCTCACCCACCTTATCTTTCCATTTTTAAAAGTGTAAGTTATGTGAAGAACAAGATTTGAGAGCTGATTCTTAGTTAAAGTGTCACTGTGGGAACTTGGTCTCAGTAATTGCAGTGGTAACTGAAATAAAAGTGAAGTTCAGAACTAAGGCCACAAATTGTTGGACACATAATAAAGACTCTGACTGTTGTGATGATCATTGGGAATGCTGTGGCATTACTCAGAAGAATATTAAACTTCATGCCATGATCAGATTCAGGTGTAAATAGTTACACTTTTAGCACTAGCTACCTGGACCTATCAGAGTAGTGAGGATTTGAGCAGGGCACTGAGGGTATGTCTACACTACGAAATTAGGTCGATTTAATAGAATGAACAGAGATGAATGCTGGGCTAAGCTTAACCTTAATATGTAAATGCTAGTGTATTTATGGGCTTAGTCACATCCCTCATCGGTTCATATGCTTCACAAACAACTCACGCAGCTTTATTGAAAAACTTTGGGGCAGAACCTCAAGTCTGTCTGAGCTACACTCAGCATAGGCTCTGGGAAGGGGTGAGAAAAAGGGCCTTAAAACACCCCAGAGGATAGTTCAATCCCCAGCGTAAATTAGAGGAGCTTCAGGGCTCTTTTTCTAGCCCAGGACTGTCTAAGTGCAAGGTGCTCTGGCCACACCTCCTCCTGCCACTAACATGCCAATTTCAGCATAGCCTTCTCTGCACAAGCCAGAAATTCCTCTATGCAAGAGGAATCCCTAGCTGCCCTGCTAGTGAGAGGAGGTTGAGAAGCTGTCCCCTTCTCATTAAATTGGGAACTAGGGCTTTTTACAGATCAGGAAAAGCCAGAGCTCAGCTTCAGCAGGTGCAAGCCAGTATGTAATACAGGCACCACTGTCAGTCTGTATTCTTATTCTTCAGAATCTAGGCTTTCAGTTGACAGAAAATGTAAGTCTCTAGCAGTTACAGTTGCTGAGATACATGAAATTCGCATTTCTGGGCCTAACTGGTGTAGCTACAGTTGCCTGCATTTGTTGAATCATACAAAATATCACTGAGAGCACTAACTCTGCCTCATTCACCTCTAAAAAGAATAGGAGTACTTGTGGCACCTTAGAGACTAACAAATTTATTAGAGCATAAGCTTTCGTGGACTACTTCAGATGAAGTGGGCTGTAGTCCACGAAAGCTTATGCTCTAATAAATTTGTTAGTCTCTAAGGTGCCACAAGTACTCCTATTCTTTTTGCGGATACAGACTAACACGGCTGCTACTCTGAAACCTGTCATTCATCTCTGTGGGTGCTAACTGAAATACCCAGTGCTAAATGTTGACAGTAGAGACTCCAGGTGTATTGAGAGACCAGTGAGGGGGTGCCAAGCCCAATGAGCAGGAAACCACATGTGAACACATTTTGAATATCTGCACAGTCTATTGCAAGTGGCACCTCGGTGGGTGAAGTTTGTGGGCAGAGCTTAGAAAAGTACCACTGTGACGTTCCCCTAGTGTTATCTGGACCGGTGATCTGCTAGGTCGCTCCAATCCTTGACTCTGGGAGCCAGACTTTCCCTGCTCTGCTGTGAGAACCCCACTCCTGGGCTGTTCATGCACAGCCTCTGGCATTAAGCTGCTTGGATTGTGCAACCGAATGACACTAGCCAACATCTTCGGTCCCAGACACAACCCTAGGAACCTCCATCTTGCAGTGTCCAGTTATGCCCGCTGGATGCTGCAAGCTTATATGAGTTTGTCAATTTAACAAAGAAATTGATATGTACCAGACTTGTTATCCCAAGGAGAGTCTCCGATATGCTTCAAACCAAACACACTGCTTTAGGTAAAATAAACAAACAGATTTATTAACTACAAAAATAGATTTTAAGTGACTATAATTCAAAGCACAACAACTCAGATTTGGTCAAATGAAATAAAAGCAAAACACATTCTAATCTGATCTTCTCGCTTTCAATGCCCTTACAAATTTACGTGCTTCTCACCACAGGCTGGCTGGTTGCCCTTCAGCCAGGCTATCCCCTTTGATCAGCACTTCAGTTGCTTGGTGGTGATGTCTGTAGATGGAGGTGGAAGAGAGAGAGAGGAAAGCATGGCAAACATCTCTCCCTTTTATCATGTTCTTTCTTCCCTCTTGGCTTTGCCTGACCCCCCTTCAGCGTCAGGTGAGCCATTACCTCATTGTAATCCCTAACTGACCAAGGGAAGGGGGTGACTCACTTGAGAGTCCAACAGATCCTTTGTTTCTGTCTAGGCCAGTGTCCTTTGTTCCTGTGAGAGTGGGCTGGGTTTGTCCCATACATGCCTTGATGAAGTGTGAACTGCCCCTCTGCTCTTGGAGAGTTTTTGCCTGGGCTTGTTTTAAGCCATGAGGACACATTTTCAGCCTCATAACTGTATACATGAAATTACAACCTATAACTTTACTATAACAACAATCACTATAACTTTACTGTAACAACAATGCTCAGTGCATCATGAGCCTTCTGAAGACACCCAACATGACAAACTTTGCATTGGATACCACACAATCATATTATAAGGATGAACATGGCGGTGTAGGGTGTTCCCTTGAGGTACAGAGCGTCACAACCACCACCTTCTATTTTCCCAATCTCACCCTTGGTAATGGCAGCTGAGATGTAGTGTGGAATAATAAGGGGATGTAAGAGTGTAACTGGTGATAATTGTCTCCACAGAGAAGAATGACTTCTGGAATTTTATCATCAAAATTAGAAAAAATGATTTTCCATTGCTATGCTTCAATGTGTTCTTTCTTACGAGTGCCATAACATCAATGCTGTCCAAATTAGGATCACAACACTCAAGTTACCTAAATAACAAACAACAGCTTTTCTATGCATGACACACCCTCACCCCTATTTAAACAAATAGATGCTGCCAGAAATAGCATCTCCTCTCAATGGAATACAATCTCAGTTTTTCTACAGCAAGCTTAACACTTCATGAACCCAATCCTGCCAATGGAAACATTTCTCATGATTTTTTCAAATGGAGCATGATTGGGCCCTGTATCTCAAAAACACTTTACAGACAGAGCCCATGGTACACTAAACAGAAGAATTGTGTGTGGGCACCCCAAAACACTGAAAGTCTAGTATATTTGTGTGGAGCATTATGGAGTGGTAATGAAGTTATTAATTATATTATTATTATTAATAATAACAATGCTGCAGAGCCTAGGAGCCCTGATCATGGACCAGGACCCCATTGTGCGATGGGCTGTACAAACACAGATCAGACAGTCCCTGCCCCACAGAGATGTTGAATTAGTTTAGATGGACTATATGGGCCAAAAGTATTAACATAACCTAGTCACTGTCCAACAGTACACAGTGTTAAACAAGGTTCAGGGATTGTATACAGAGACCTCAGCCTGATTTGTACCATGGCAAACACACCATTAAAAATCCTTTTAATGTGTTATTAAAAATATAGAAAAGAAGGAAAAACAGTTAAAACTTTTGAAATGTAAAGTACTAAATAAGTCTTTCCTTTTAACAACATCCCTTATTCCCTCTCCTTTAAGATGGAGAGAGTTTTTAGAAGGAAAAAAAACACTTTGTGATGGTCTGTTAGATGACGTTAAAGATGGTAGTAACTGTCCTTTTTAGAAAAGAGAAGTTAGTTGAAATGGGCTGGAAGTGTTCATTGTTGCTGGTGGTGGTGTTGAAGTCCAATCTCATTTCCTAAGAAGACAAAACAAGACGAACACATACAAGAGGGGAGAGAAAAGAACAGAAAAGATAGAAAATGTTGCTTTTATCTCTGGTGTTGATGTTCACTTGCAATCTCACTGCTGGAGAAACTCAGGCACAACACATGGTCTTATCAGCTACTACAAGGCCTGGGAAAACTCTTACCAACACTGGACTGTTTAAGGCATCACTTTTAGTTTCCTCTTTCTGGTCACAGGCTTACAGCAGTGTTGCAAAATATGCAGTGCTGGCCAGCTAAGCCAGACTCTTATTAAACAGAAGAAAAAGGGAGAGAGCTAGGAAAGAGAAGAAATAAGGGTGGGGAGGAGAGAAATAGACACATGAGGGAAGGGGGAGGAGAGAGAGACTTTGACTTTTAAAACACTTTTAATAATATCAGTACAGGAACACAGTAAATACAAGGAAATAAATTACAAATTTATTGCTCATCCTGAAGAGTAAAATGTGCATTTTCAATAGCTCACCATTGAAAAAAAGTGATCCAAATTGCTTATAAGAATATAATATCTAAACTCTAAATGAAGGCGTAAAATCACTAAAAATCTAAAAAACGGAAGAACATCGACAACCCTAGTACCAAATAACTTATATCATCTGCTTTTTGAAGTGTCCATCTTTGCTTGACCCAAAATAAAGTTTGCAAGACATACCACAGATCTATTTGTGAACCTGTACTTAACAGGAAAAATCAATACATTAGGAGAAAAAATAAGGGACAATCACTGAAAAATACACTGAACTAAAACAAATAATGGCTGTAACCTGGGACAAGTAAGAAACATGAAAAACAGTCTCCTCTGTGACACAGAAAGGACACAACACAGACACCTGCAGAGTCAAATGATGCACAAACAGATTCATGGCAACAGACCAGTGCAGAATTCTTCACTGGAGCTCACCCATCCTCTTTCAATCAGAGGCTTGTATAAAGTTCACCAGGCTAAATGGATGGAGTCCACCATCAGAATCTGTCTTCTCCATACTGTACTGTGATAATCAACAGGTGTTTGAAAATGATGAATCTTTACCCATAAGCACAGACAGTGACTTATTGCCTAAGCTATTAAAAACAAATTCAGAAGACCCACTGAAGGCAACCAAGGTGCTAGGTTTGTCAACATCCCAGTCCACATCAGGTGCACCAGGTAAGAAAATAGAAACGTGAGTATAATCAGGAATGGCTCACTCAAGGAGGCAACTGTCTAGACTGGCAATACTGACTCGAGGGAGCGCTGATTCCACCTCTGATAAAAACCAAGAAGCCCAGCAAATGGAATAAAAATAAAACTTGCCAGCCCTAGGTATCAGCTGAGACTCATGTAAAATTGGTAAAAATCAATTAAACGAACCAGTGTTGTTACATCGGCTGCAATAAGGGAAGAGACAAGACTCCTAGAAACAAGAATCTTCAAGGCAGGGTTATAAACAAGGGATTTGGCAAGAAGCCCTGACAGCTCCAGCCGCCTATCCTGTGGCCTCAGCTTAAAAAATATCCAAGCCTTAAAAATACTTTGATATAAACTAGATACCACCTCAAAATTGAGGCAGCCACAGTCCAACAAAAAAGTTCCTGATTAAAAACTCAAGACCCCGACCCATCAAAGAAAACCAAAGACCAGTGGCTTCCAAGGAACAACTCATCCCAAACAATAACTGCTGCAGAGACTGTAACTGAAAATAGTGACTCTGCTCAAAAGATCAAGGAAACCTTGACCCTTGTGTGCAATGGGCGGATACAAAATACTCTGCCTGCCAGTGATGGGAGAGAAAGGCCAGGAAGGGGCTTTTGCAACATGCATAACAGAGGTTTGATGAAAAGAGCTTACGATAGATAACCCACACAGGGAACAACCCTGTCTGATTCCCGTATGGAATGGAAAGGGGGTGCTCAAAACACCTTAAGTATACAATATATCATTAAACGGTAACTGAAAGCAGGAGACAAGCCTGGGCCCAAGACCAAAAGCACAGAGTGTGAAACAAATATCCATGATCTACGCGATCATAAACCTTCTCTTGATCAAGGGAAATAAATCCAATGTACAAATCAAATATTTTTGAGCTCAAAATTGCATCCTGCAATAGGAGAAGGTTATCAAAAATGGACCTGTTGGGAATGCAATAGGTTTGATTAGGGTGCATGACCGAACCAATCAGTTTTCAGTCTATTTGCCAAGGCCTTTGAAAAAAGTTTATAGTTGTAGCAAAGCAAGGACACAGGTTTCCAATTCTTCACCTCCCCGAGCCTCCCTTTCTTAGGCAACAGGGTAAGAACTGCTTGAAGACAACTGGGTGGCAATATCTTCTCTCTGATGCTTTCCTGAAAAAGCTGGAGGAAGTCAGGGTCAAAAAGGTCTTATAAAACTCAATAGGCAAACCATCAATACCAAGTGCCTAACCCTAACCCTGGAGCAAAGCCATTTAGGGCAGAAGTCCATTCTGAGGCATCAGGTCCTGTTCAGGTCTGTCCACATCCAATATTGAGATCCTAGGAAGATCCTCAAGGAGCCAGCAAATCTCAGATGGATACACAAGCTCTGTGGCAGGTCTGAGAAAACACTCACAGCAAACTTCCTAACTTTACCCATCCTGTGAGGCAACCCAGGCTGCCCGAAAATAATTGAAAGAGTCTCAAAAGTGGATATCTTGTCAAAAGTGAATGTTAAAATGCCAGTATGGAAGAGAGTGTTGGATAGAAACACAAATAAGCCCAAACTATGGTCTGAAATCCCAGTAGGGAAAATGCAACTAGACAGCAAATGAGGTAAATGATAATTAAAAACACAAAAATGTTCCAAACAAGCCACAGAGAAAGAGCTCACCCTAGCACTCAATGAAGTGTGAAATAAAGGTGAACACTAATAAGGGTGAAAATGTCACCACACATCAGTCAAAGAAGCCTGTAAAAAAGTTGCAAATTGCTGAGCAGACAGTGTGTGTGGTTCCAAATTATTGCTATCCAATCTCTCCAAGATATATGCCCACTCAGGGAATTCAGGACCCAAAACATTTGTGAATTCATCATCCCCCACTCTCTGACTGTGCATCACTACCAACCTCATTGGGGGGAACCTCAGAGAGACTAGTGTGTGTGTGTGGGGGGGGGGGCGAAGGGGGCTGCTGGGACTGAGGAAGCAAAACTACACCCTGAGAATTCTCCATGCCCTCAACTAAGGAACCACCATCAGCAGCACCCTCAATAGCATGCTTCTCAACTGCACTGACCAAACTAGCCCACTTCGCTGCACCCTCCAAAACTAGAGCCCCCTTTGCCTTCAACAGCTGCTTTTTGCTTTGGGACTTTGCCAGCAAACCAGAATCCTCAGCCAGGGCCACCGATTCCATAGCAACAGGCTCAGTCTCCATTTGCAATCAGGCTCAGGCCGAGAGGCCACTGAGTCAGGAGCCACAGAATCAGTAATACCATCTCCCACAGGTTGTTAAGGGGCACTAGCTCCCCCAGAGCCAACATCCCCAGAGACATCTGGAGCCTCCTGGTACCCAGACTCTGCCACAGCCATGCCACCCTGTGCTTTACTCTCAGAAACCCCCACACTCCCGGGACGGTCACCATTCCCAGGGGCCAGCCTGCCTCTTCTCAGGACACTGATTAACCAGATGTGTCAGACTCCCACAACAAAAGAAGGCCATGTCCTCAGTGGCAACAAACATAATGTAGTCACAGTTCCCAGTCCTATACTTCAGGGAAACTTTTAGAACTTTGGAAGCATTGTTTAATATCAGATAAACCTGCCTATGAAAGGACAAGGCATGCCAAACCTGTGGGGCTTTACATGTGGGCTGGTGATCTTACCAGAAGTCACCATGTCTCTAGCCAGCTGCTCATTTCCTATGCAAGGAGGAACATTAGAGATGATAACATTAACAGCAGGTGTTGAGTGGGACACAACTGAGATAGAAACACCCTGCACGACAATCTCCTCCACAACCACCTGCTCACAAGGCTAAGTGTGGCAACAAACACTACACCAGCCTTGCTCATGTGGGAGGCAGACCTCATATTTTTTAACCTAATCACCTTCCCCACAGCTAGAACACACACTACAGTGTCTGGAGGCAAAATCTGCAACCCATGTCCCTGGTTTAAACCCTCAGAATCCATAACAAAGTGAGGTCTCTGTCCCCCTGGGCTGGCCATGCCACCCAGAGGTCAAGCCAAAGCTTTCTAAAACAAGTGAAGTCCTGAAATTAAACCCACAATAACCACCAAACTAAAACATATACACACACACACACAAAACCCAAATCCCATTTCCCCAACAGAAAGAAAAACAGAATGGCAAAGCACACTAGGGTTGATTGGACCTATTCCTGGAGGTTTCATCACATGACATAAGCTTTAATTAAAGAATAATCTTTAATTCCTGGAGACTCCAAGACAGTCAGAATCACAGAGTTAGAAGGGACCTCAAGAGGTCATCTAGTCCAACTCCCTGCTCAAAATAGGACCAATCCCCAGACCGATTTTTTGCCCTGAATGGCCCCCTCAAGTATTGATCTCATAGCGCTGGGTTTAGCAGGCCAATGCTCAAACCACTGAGCTATCCCTCCCCCATAAAGCAACCTTAAAGCACACCCACTCTTTGACTCATTCCCAAACATTCCCACAATCCTTTGGGGGACATATAAAGAGAGACAGAAAGTCTGACATTTGAGGTAGTGTTCGGGATTCAGCCAGTGGAGTTGGCAGTATAATCTGGGTCCCTCTCTCTGGTCTGGTCAGGACATTTCTCAGGATTAGGATGAAGGTTCAGGATCCCAGGAGACAATTGTGTGTGGCAGCCATTATGGCACAGCTTGCTCCACTACCCAAGTTTTCCCTCCAAAGTCTCTTTATTTAAGGACTGCAAATGGAATGAGGGGAAGAATAATCCATCTCCTCATTAGTTTGTCCAACTATTAGGCCTAGTTCCTGACACACCAATTTTGGTTCACTGATTTCTGGTGCCACATTTTTCTTGTTTACCAGGCACAATCTTAACACAGTCCTTGAGTTATATCAGTACGTCTTTTTGTTTAGACTAATTCAATGTTTCTGTCTCCCTTCCATACTTTTTCCCATCAGTATTTGTCATCACATGTTATTGTGGTATCTTATGAACTTTCACATACTTTTACAATTGAGCTCACAATTAGGATAAATTACAACAGAGCTTACCATCTAAGCTTAAAACAAGAGAACATATTAATACCAAGAGACAGATGGGGAAGCATAAGGAAACAATGAGACAATATTTGTCACCATCTCTTCCCAACGCACACAAACACACACTCTCTCTCCTTACCTTACATTACTTTCCAATATGCATTTCTCTCAATACCTCTTGCTTCTCTCTTTGCATCCCATGAACAGAAAAAGCCATTCTATTTTCTTTTCTTAAAAGCCGTTTCCATTTTCTGGCTTCCCTTGCAAAAGTGCCAGAATACCCCTTTCCCTTCACAAGATGGTTCTCTGCTGCTGCCTTCCTGGCTCCTTACAGCTGGAAATACTCCTTTCTTTCTTGTGTAGCATCCCCTAGTGGCTCCTCTAGACTCTAGGAAGCTAGATCACACCTGGGAACTACCTACCTGGAAATTAGGCAATTACTCAAGAGTTAAGGCTAGCTTGTAAAGAAGGAAGTAACTCCACATCTTGGACAGACAGTTGTTTATTACTTTGGTGACTTTATTGTTGAATATGAGATTGATGGATGATACAATAGTGTGTCTGTCTTGTTTGCTGAGAGAGAGTTTATAAAGCAGAATAGCAGGTGGGCTTGTGTCCCAAAATTAATCTTCCTTACATTATTTTTACCATGCATTTTGTCACACAGAACAAGACAGTTAAAACAATAGCACAGGTCAATATATATACAAAAGACAATTGAAACAAATGTATACAATGTAATTCAGCGCTAATTGAGAGATGTTCTATATTATAAAATCCTTATGAGCAGTTACATTACTGCATATGTGTTTTGTACAAGTACATCTTTTTCTATTCACAATTCTATGTGCTTGCCTTTTTTCATTTTGAATTACTTTGTGCTAACACTTAAATTGTTCCATTGAGAACAGGAGAACAGGATTTATTTGCTGAAGTATGACAAGGAGAAATAGGGCTAAGAGAAATACAGTTCAGGCGGCTCCAATTGCTAGCACAGCTGTATTTTTTGTAATTTGTTTTAGTTCTTTTGTTCCATTCCTTTAGTAATTTAAGAACTGAAAAACAAAACTCATGAAAGCTAGGAATGCGTTGGGAGGTCAGAGAGGGAAATTTGTGCAGTGTAACTTGGAGCAAGAATGGGGTTAAGATAATATCAGAAGCATAATCAACAGCACTATTCACAGGGCCTAACTAGTGTGTACCTATAGTGTGTACTGCATAAGGTATGGCGTTTTGAAAATAGCATATTATCTATATCTATATATATTACAACTTGCCCCCTTTAACATAATATACATTACACAGGGCACTTGGGGGTTATTAATCCAGTTCAGCTAAGCAAAATGAAATCTATTTCAGCCAAGCATAGCAGCTCACCTGTCAATTAGAAATTAATAGAACTATTTGTATTTAGTTTCTCAGGTCACAAGGGAAATTTGACACTAATCACCAACTTGCTGCTCCAGCTATTTCACTAATAATAATAATAAACCAGTATTACTTTTTATGCCATGAAACCCTGCTGTAAATAAACTGTCTCCCTCTGTATAATTAAAATACAATTGAGGATGTAATACAGTTTTGGGTACTGTTTATGGTTGAGTAGCATTTTCCTCTCGTTTAGCGTGTCACATTTACTCATTGACAAGGAGGAGTGTTTGAGACCAGGATACTGAGTTAGTGAGAGAGCACTGTGCATTTTAAATGCCAGTTATTGTTTCAACCATCTAGGGGGGAGAACCATTTTAGCCTTTGATATCTCCCTGATTGAGATCTGGAAGGTAGGCAGGCTTATGCCTAGTTCTGAAGGTCCCTCCCCCATCCTAAGAGGAGGCGTGCCAGGGGATCCCCTTAGTACCTCCAGTCATAGTCCAGGAGGTCTCAGATTCTGATGGTTCCTGTCAGGACCAACCACTGGTGCACTGAGATGGGCTCTGCCAGCTGCATACCAAGCTAGGAGATATGCCCCCTTGGTAGCCACCCTGGACCTGGTTGTCGAAACCAGCTGTAAGGTCAGGCCTAAACTCGCACCAGTTTGCTCAGGTCCTGGACCACGAGGAGCACTTCATCTGCATACACTGACAGGACCACCCATAACTCTGGCTCATGGAACACCAACCCCATCAACCTCATATGGAGGAATGGCTCAACGGCCAGAGTACACATCTGGCCTGACAGCGGACAGCCTTGGCACACTTCTCGCCCAAAACTGACAGGTTCAGTCAGGGTCCAGTTGAGCTTGACCAAACACTCCACAGAAGTGGACAGCACCTGGAGAAAGGCCACAAATTGGAGCCTGAAGCTGAAAGCCCACAGTGTACCCAGGAGATACCCTCCATGTCAAACACCTTTTCCTGTTCCAGGGGCAGAAGGTTGAATGACAGACCATCCCTATACCTGAGCTTGAGGAGGTCTGGGACCAAATAAAGGTTGTCAAAGATGTTATGGAATGGAATGGTGTAGGTCTGGTTGGGGTGGATCACATCCACCAGCACGGACCCCAGCTGCAGCGGGAGGGCCTTCGCTACCACCTTATAATCCGTGCTGAGGAATGAGACTGGACAGCAATTCCTAAGGTCGTGGAGGTCCCCCTTCTTTGGTAGCAAGGTGAGCACAGCTCACCTGCATGACAGAGGGAGGAACCCGCTCCCTAAGGACTCAGCCCAGATGGTGACAAGGTCCAGGCTGAGGACATCTAAGAACATGCAGTAGAACTCCATTGTCAGCCCGTCCATGCCCAGAGATTTATTTGTGGGCATGAGACGGAGGGCTTCTGAGAACTCTGCCAGAGTGAGAGGTGGCTCCGGCTGGTCCTGGTCTGACCCTTGGGAGTCCGTCCCAGAGCACTCCGCAAGCTTCAGGATCAGGGAGAAAAGGCTGGTATAGAAGACCCTAGCCCTCCCATACATCTCCACTGGATCCGTGAGGGGGGTGCTGTCCTCTGCCAAAAGACAGGTGATGTGGTTCTTAGCCCCCCTCTTTTTCTCAAGGGTGTAGAAGAAGTGGAAGCCATGATCCATCTCCCAAAAGAGATGGGAATATCAATTTTAAAGGTGATCTGTAAAGGGGCAACAACTCCCTTAGATGTCAGTGATGATGGACTGGATCCATATAGCACTTTTCATCTATGACTTTAAAAAAGTGGGTGATAACAAATCTGAATTTTAAATCTGACCTTTAGAGGTACTGAGCAATCAACTGGACTATTGATGAAAATCCATATGGATTAGCCTCTGAAAACCAGGCTACTTACTGCCTAAACAGTTATTTAGGTGCCTGACTTTAGACGCTCACATTTAAAAGTTAAGTATCAGAGGGGTAGCCGTGTTAGTCTGAATCTGTAAAAAGCAACAGAGGGTCCTGTGGCACCTTTGAGACTAACAGAAGTATTGGGAGCATAAGCTTTCATGGGTAAGAACTTCACTTCTTCAGATGCAAGAAGGGTGTGCATCTGAAGAAGTGAGGTTCTTACCCACGAAAGCTTATGCTCCCAATACTTCTGTTAATCTCAAAGGTGCCACAGGACCCTCTGTTGCTTTTTACATTTGAAAGTTTTGGCCCAAGTGACTTGCCCAGGGACAGAGTCCATGCTAGAACTTCGAATAGGACCCAAGTCTCCTGACTTCCTGCTCTCGTCACCAGACAGTAAAGTCACTATTGTGCAGAAAATTCAATTCACTGTAGCTGTAGTCAACACATCCCCCCAGCATCATCTTTAACAGTCTCCAAGGCTGCAGAGATTGTTTAACAAGCATTTATTTTAGACGTTGGAGGCTTAGCAAATGGAAAGTATCTCTTTTCACTGATGATCTCAGGAGGACTCAATTGATCATATTCATAGAACACACATAAGCCCAAAACCTCATGATGGGGATGGAGCTCTCACAAGTTCACTGTCAGCTGTAACCTTAGAAAAAAGACTCCAGGTTCTGGGTTGTGTGAGCATGGGATTTGCATCCTCTTGTCTACACACCATGACTGTGAAGTATAGGCTGCCTGACACACCCTAAAATAAGAAGAATCTAACCAATTTATGAATGGGCAAGATGCCCTTCAAACAGATGGGTATAAATATCAACAGCATGGATAGCAGGTTTGTACATAAAATATTTTTATTGAAGGCAGTAGTCTCATCTGGGATCACTGCTCCATCTGTTTCTGAGCCAGATAATCCAACTCTGAGATGGATTATTTTGTTTTAATTTAAAAAAAAAAAGATTTCCAGAGCCATATAAAGACATTTCTTCTGGCCCACAGGAATCAGGAAAACATTGCTTTGGGGCAGAGAGACTCATTCTAACTATATCAGTATCATGTTTTGCTCTTTTTGAAAAGGAATTGAAGAAAAATCGTCTTGTTAAACAATTCACAGTTATAGTCTAAGCACCAAATTCAGAGGTCAGTTTAAGGGCTGACCCACAGGTGTGCAGAAGCTGTGTTTAGTGCTCTTGGGGGTGAGTGGTAGAAAAACTTCAGAGAGACCTAACAAAGTTAGGTTAATGGGCAACACCATGACAGATGAAATTCAGTGGTGACAAATGCAAGGTAAAACACACTGGAATGAATAATTTGAACTATCCATATACATCAATTATGTGAATTAGTAGTATGCCCTCACCTGGAATACTGTATTCGGTTCTGATCATGCTATCCAAAAATACATATTGCAGAAATAGATGGGGGACAAGAGAGGGGCAACAAGAATGATTAGGAAAAAAAGAAAAAAACTTCTATTGAAGGAGCTCAAAAAGATGTGGACTGTTTGGTTTATAAAGGATATGAATAAGAGGGATGTGATTAGAGGTAAGTAAAATAATGATTGACATTGAGAATGTAGATCAAGCACTAGTATTCATAAAAAGTTATTGCCTCACCAACCTTGTCACTGGCCATTATCTGAAAAGGGATAAAGACTAGATAGACCAATGATCAGATCCAATATATCATCACCTATAGACTACTGAAGCCTATGGCAGAAAAATCTGTGGCACTGAGTAATTTAAGAAATTGGTTTTTGTGTGGAATTGGGTAACTATTGTCTTTGATTTGTGTGGTTCCTCTTACCAGTGGTAGGTTTTCCATCAGAACAACAAGGGACCCAAAGAGTGCATCAGTGTGCATCCTTTAGCAGTGTGTTGGGAGGAAAATGAATTTGTAAGGACAATGATCTTCACCAGTGTTCCCTCTAATTTTTTCCATCCATGTGTGAATGAATTTTGTTATGTGCAGCACCAATATTGAGGTGATGTGCGCAACCACTACAAACAAAAAACCCAAATTGCTGGTCATACTTAAGCAGCTTTATGTATCCTTCTAGTAAAGCTGCATCTGAAGTTGACCTTGCTATGTATTCATTCTCACTAATCTTTATATTATGTATTACTTTTTGCTAAAAAGTAATACAGGGCTTGTATCATTTTCTGTTACAAGAGCTATGCAGATAACTGCCATTTAGCATGTGAGTTGTAATAGCCAGAGTTTTCTAATTTGCCAGATTATATTATAACACTTTCTGCTAGGGAATCAGATCATGGCTTTGCCAGTGATTGAATGGACAACATTGAATCTTTTCCTAATCATCTAGATATATTTCCTAATCATCTAGATATATTGAACATGTCAAGGCACCAAATCCTGTTACTCTTCTGTATAACTCAGCCGAACCGGTGTGGTTCTATTGCAGAAAGACTGGGCAGACAACAGAGGGAAGAGGCTTCTCTTCATGCTGCAGCCCTGCATGCCCTAAGCTCCCCACAGCACCCCACTGCCCACACCCACTCCCTATTCCTTACACATCCTCTCCAGGGTCCAGGCCCACCTATGGCTACACGCCTGTGCGGCGCCTCTAATTTGGTGCCCTTGATGCCCTCTTGTGTGGCTGCGCAGGTGCTCACCTTAGAGGGAACATAGGTCTTCACCACAGTTTTTCCTACTTTGGGTTTATGTTTTGATGTATAATCCTTTGCGGAACTTGCTGAGCAGATAGTAGCCATGTTCTCAGTGACACAAACACAGGCCATTATTTGTACGCATGCTTTACTGATCTCCATTAGAAAATATGATCCAAAGCCCTAAAATCTGTGATCTGAAGTGACAACACTAGATCCATTCCACCCACTACAGAGGCTTGCTCCTGCGGCTGCTCTGTGTATCTAAATTCCATTTTACCAAGTAGTATTTTCTACTGCAGGACTAGGTGAGAGTTCCAGATCAAAATGTGCGAATGGTAAGGTAAATTTATGCTGCTATACATAGCACGAATGTCAAGACACCCAAGCAGAAATAATTCATCTAGAGGGTAGGTTTTCTGCTGTATCGCGACTCAGAAAATGTTGAAAGTGCCACGATAAAGCAACTCCGCCCACTCTGAGGGTATGTCAACACTACAAACCTAAGTTGACCTATGTCCCCCACTCTTCTCCCCATTCTCGCAGGGAGTGGGGGAAGCCGCCTGGGGCTTCTCGCCTCCCCTTCCCCATTCCCCATCATGAGTGGGGGGAAGCTGCCCCAACTTCTCTCCTGTTCCCCCCCCCCAACCAGGTAGCTGTAGCAGGCACAAAGTAACTGAACTTCTTATGTAAGACAGCAGCAGTGAATTCTTGGAGATAGTTTGTGTTATTGTGCCATTCCAATTTAAAAAGATCCAGAGTTAATAGCCTAGGACACTATTCTGCAACTTGTTCCAATATGTCTTCAGCTCCAAATCAATAGGTCCAGCTGAGTTCCATTAATAATGGTGACTATTTCTATTAACATTCAAGTGAAAATTTGCCCAGTACTTGAAAAGAGAGAAGAAAAAAAAATCAGATAATGTGATATATTGCAAATTGATTATCATCATCACAGGCACATCCCAAAGAGGTATAGCCTCCTTGCAGATTTAGTGCCACCTGGATGGATTTTTAGCTAGATCATTAAGATGGTCAGGCTGGATGTTCAGTCTGTGTCCATCACTGACAATCCTATTGTACCACTGAAGCATCTGGTGACCACATAGTCACTGGCCAAATAGCAGCATTCTTTGGTAAACAAGCTTCATAATATGTTGGTCTTTCATCCTTATACGTCTGTACCAAGAAGTCCACTGAAACTGAACCAATGCTAATGAAAGCAGTTGCTGGGTTCAGCTATGAGTATCCTAATTTCTGATCTTGTCCTGACATTTAATGTGGAGCAGATGATGAAGGTGATGAGACTCAGCAACATCAATCCACCATTCTTCAGTCTTCCTCAGCACCCATGTTTCATTGCCATGCAACAGAGTTGGTATAGCCATGGTTCTATAGATCTGCAGCTTTGTAACATGCTTGATGCCAAGACTTCTCCACAGTCTGCTGCAGGGTTCAGAACATAGTGGCACATCATACAAGCATCCTCCAGCATTGTCTATAATGGTTTCTGAGTATTTAACTGTTGTCACTGCTCAGTATCCTATCTAGACAGGTTAATACTGATCTGGTTGTAATCTGGAGCTGAAGGATGCTTGATGGTAATGTCCAGGGGCTTAGTTTTATCTGGATTAATATCCAGACCAATGTGTGCTGCTTCTCCAGGGTTGGCATAGTCTCATCATGAGCATGTTTGTACTGAAGCTGATCACCTGAGATAATCTGGCCAGTTGTCCTTCTAGCTCAAACAGCCAAGAGTTTCTCTGCACTGAGGAGAAAATGATTAATAGAACCTGGAAAAGTGGCCATTCCAGTAATCTGCATGTTGGCGGCAAATGTAACATTGGTGCTTGGAATGTTCAAACATTGTGCGAAACGGCTAAAGCTATTCTCTTTGTCAAGCAGTTGAAGAGCCTAAACATTGATATCTACACTTTATCTGAAGTACACCAGACAGGAAGCAGTGAAAAGAAAATTGCAGATCGTACATTTTTGTTCTCAGGCTGCTCCAATGGTTTGCTCCAGTCAGAGCAGGCTGTTGTACTTTCACCCAATACCCAACAGGCATTGCAGAGCTGGTAGATGATTAATGAGCAATTTATCAGGATTTGATTCTGTACCCAACTGTGGGTATCTTATCATCAGTGTTTACAGTCCCACCAAAACCAAGGGCAACGATACAGCTACCAATATTTTTTACCAGCAACTGCACACAATCCTTAATGAAACAGAATTTATGTCAATACAACACAAGTATCATCAATAATAGGTCACCTGAATTAAACTAGATAGTGTCAGTTAATAGGTGATCAGTTTCTCTCATGTCATTTATGGCAACAATGTTAAGTTAGAGGTAGCAGGTTCCCTCAATGATCAATGCTATGCTAGTGCTCACTGGCTAGCCTGCAGATGCCTCACTACTGGTCAGGCACTCTTCCTCTTCCTAAGGAAAGAATAATGAGGCAATCAAGATTCCTGACTTAAGCTAGAACCTCTCTCCCCTGGCCTCTTTGTGGGGGAGGAGGATAGTAGAAAAACATCCCTTGACTCCCTGACTCCTGAGAAAGCCATAGGCAAGAAGACAACAGCTGGTGCAGGCCCCCACAATCAGTGGAGGAGCCAGGGATGTGGGGCAATCAGGACCCTAAATGCATCCACATTGTTTGTTTTTTTTAAAATCAGCCTACTGTTGGATCTCTGTACCCTAAGACTAGTCTTTTAGTTGAGTGAAGAGAAGGGAAGGGGGAAGATGGAGATGAAATAGTTCCTGTAATAGCTGCTCCAGCTGCTGCCTGGGGGTCCATGCCGGCTGTTGCTATTGTTGCCTTTGCTATCACTGCAGCTGAACAATGACTGCTGCTGACCCTGTCTTGACTTTTTCCTATCTCCTTGAAAATAAACACAGCCATTTGGGAGTTTGACAGCAGGTGGAGTGTGAGTGTATGTGACGGGCACTGGGTCAGGGTTATTATTTGTCTGCCCTACACTCTTGCTATTCAGTTTTTCTCCTAGTTGGTAGTTTCTGCTACAGGAAAATGAATATAAATTCCCTAATCTTCTTACCTTAGATGCTCCCTGCAAACTACGAGAGAAATATATGCTCGTTATTTTTTAAAAGTCAAAGTTCAAAACTAAGGAGGAAAAAAATGACAAAAATACATAACATTACAACACTACATGCTAATTTTGACACACACATTTCCCCCCTCTCCCCTTTTACAGCCTCTCACCTTTTTTCCACTTTCTACTCGGAGTCCCAAGATGCCTCTGAGGGCAGAGCCAGCAGTTCAGGTACAATAAGTGCCTTCAATTTTTACCCAGACCTCAACAAAACTACACATTTGTCAAGGTTTGAAAGAGTCCAGAAAACATCTGTGACATTGTCATTTTGATGTACTGCCTCTGGGTTGCATCCCAAAATGGAAGCAGAAGTTAGTGTTGTGCTTATAGTTATTTATTTAATAAATGTCAACAATGTGCTCAGTGCTGTACAAAACACAAGGATAAATATAGTCCATACCCCAATTCTCTTATGAAATATAAAGGAATCATCTTCTTGGGATATTTTTACAGGCTGACTGGAACCACAAAAAGTACAAGATCTCACGAGGGAACTTTTGTTTACAATAGTTGTAGCCCACACCTGCATTCTGCCATGATTATTTCCCCCCTCCCCGAAAAATATACCTGCCTGCCTACACCTGTATTCTCACATGGAAAAACTCACTGTAATGGGGTTGGCACCTGCCTCTTGAAAGCACCTCCTCTGGTTGGGTGTTTATGTGGGCTTTAAACCAGTCCAGCCCTTGTATGGGGTCGTATCCCCAGCGTTTCCTCCCTGGAAACACTCTTTTCCTGCAGCCCTCCCCAGGCTCAGTCCCTACTTAGTCCCCACAGCCAGCTAGGAACTGCCTCAATGCTTCCCTGGTCCCTGCTAGCAAACTGTCTTAGGCTTAGTCATTGGCCAGGAGCCTCTTGCTCCATAGGTCCCTGCCCCCACTTAGCTGTCTGTGATCCGGCTGCTTTCCTAGCCAAGCACATAGTCCTACGTTCTCCAGCTCCAAGTAGCTACTAACTGCTGCTCTGCTCTGCAGCTCCTTCCCCACTTTCACTTCCAAGTTCCTTGAGCAGGTTGTTTAAAATTGCTGCATTAATTTCCTCTACTCTCCTCTCACTCAGTTCCCAGTCACATACGATCTGAATTATGTTCTCTCCACTCCATCAAAACTGCCCTCATCGAGCTTTTCAATGACCTTTTCCTGGCTAAGACTCATGACCTCTTCTCAGTCCTCATCCTTTCCACATATTTTGATACTGTTGCTCATGCTTTCCTCCTTGACATGCTGTCCTCCTTTATGTTCGAGGTCATTGTCTTTTCTTGGCTCTTCTCCTACCTCTTTGGCTGTTCTTTCAGTGGTTCCTTCTCCCCAGCCACTTTTTTTCAAGGAGCCCCATATCTCAGGTACTGTTTGCCGCCCCACCTTACACTCATTAACTCTTCTCCCTCTATGCCTTATTCCTGACTGATCTCATTCACTCTGTTTCCACTCTCACTTCCATGCAAATGATTTACAAATCAGCGTATTGTGACGGACTTCCCCAGGGGCCGACCTGGAACTGGTATAACCACTGAGCCCTCTGGCATACCAGTCTGGGCTCCATCTCACCCTGTGGGGCTGTGACAAGCTGCAATTCTCTCCCAGGCCTTACACTGTCATACACAAGCAGGGACATCCCCCCCCAGCTGCAGTTATATGAATGTTCTCTTAGCCACTCATGAACCAACAATAGAGAGGCTCAAGCTATCCCCCTGATCCCCCTGCTTCCCACTCCACAGCCTAGGACCCCAGAACTGTACCATCTTGCCCTGGTCAAAAGCCTGACCAGTGTAAGTTTATTTCCCAGTCCACCCCGCCCTCAGTGTGGAGAGGACAATGCACCAGCCCCTGTTCCTGAGCAAATTTCCATTTGCACTTCAAACAACACACTGTTTTAGGTAAAAAAAGTATATATATAAAGCAAATGTATTAACTACAGAAAAATAGATTTTAAGTGATTATAAGTAATAGCGTACAGTTCAAAGTTGGTTACCTAAGAAATAAACAAAATCACAATCTAAGTCCTATACAGTAGGCATGATTTGAATTAAGCAGTGTCTCATCCTGATGGTACAAACAGTCCACCAATTTCCCATATACAGGCAGGGCTTCCTTCTTTCCTGCCTGAGACCCCTCCTTCCCCACTTCAGTCTTTGTTTCTAAGGTGTTTTCAGTTGTTGTCGTGTAGGTAGAGTGAGGCCAAGTGATGATGTCGTTCCCCCCTTTTATAGCTTCTTCCAGTTTGTTGGAAAGATCTTTTGTTGTGACGTGTCAAACAGTCCCCATTGTATAGTGCTATCTTTGAGAGGTTTCTATTGTACACAGTTCCTGTGGTAATCCTTGTGAGTGTTTGTATTCTCCTCAGTGGGCCATCAACATTGTTTGGTCTTTTCATTGTTGTATTTGAAAGGTCGCTTGTGGGTGTTCCCATCCTCACAACATGTTTCAGTGGCACATACATAGCAAAACTTCATAACTTCATATACAATGATAGCACATACAATTTAACAGGATATTAATATTCAATGGATTAAGACTTTTAAAATGATATCTCACAAGGCATACTTAGTACAAAACATATCACGATGGTGAATATGGAGTGCAGAGTGCCACTTTGGGGCACATAGTGTCACACTTATACCTGTGTTTTTCCCCCCTGCCCAGTCCTGACCTATGTCTGTCATAACTATAAAGGGAAGGGTAACAGCTGTCCTGTGTACAGTACTATAAAATCGCTCCTGGCCAGAGATTCCAAAATCCTTTTACCTGTAAAGGGTTAAGAACTCAGGTAACCTGGCTGGCATCTGACCCAAAGGACCAATAAGGGGACAAGATACTTTCAAATCTTGTGGTGGGGGGGGAAGGCTTTTGTTTGTGCTCTTTGTTTGGGAGTTCGTTCGCTCTTGGGACTGAGAGGGACCAGACATCAATCCAGGTTCTCCCCATCTTTCTAAACAAGTCTCTCCTATTTCAAACTTGTAAGTAAATAGCCAGGCAAGACGTCTTAATTTTACTTTGTTTTCTCAACTTGTAAATGTACCTTTTACTAGTGTGGTTATCTTTGTTTGCTGTACTTTGAACCTGAGACTAGAGGGGGGGTCCTCTGAGCTCTTTAAGTTTGATTACCCTGTAAAGTTATTTTCCATCCTGATTTTACAGAGATGATTTTTACCTTTTTCTTTAATTAAAAGCCTTCTTTTTAAGAACCTGATTGATTTTTCCTTGTTTTAGATCCAAGGGGGTTGGATCTGTATTCACCAGGGAATTGGTGAAGGTTTCTCAAGGCTTCCCAGGGAAGGGAATTAGTTTTTGAGAATGGTGGCAGCGGACCAGAATCTAAGCTGGTAGTTAAGCTTAGAAGTTTTCATGCAGGCCTCCACATTTATACCTTAAAGTTCAAAGTGGGGATTCAGCCTTGACAATGTCTCTCAGACATATCATCCTGATCCTCACCATCAGCCCTGACTTAACATGACTAAAACTAAGACTTTTCCTCATAAGCCGCCTCCCTCCTTTTCCAATGCTGCTTTCATCATCACCATTCACTCTACCCTTTCTTAGGCAATCTCAGTCATCTTTGATGCCTCCCTTTCCTCTCCAGGCTATCATCAACTCTTACCACTTCTTTCTCCATTATTTTTCAGAGATCCAACCATTTCTTCACTTCTCAATGGTAAAAAATACTTATCCATTTCCTTGTCATAGCTTGCTCATTGTATTGAACCTCTTCTCTGGCTACCTAAATCCCAAACGGTTCCCTTTCAATCTGTCTAACATCCAACAGCCAAACTTATCTTTTTCTCCTGTCGATCAGACCATGTCTCTTCCCTCTTTGAGTTGTTCCATTGGCTTTCCCTTGACCAGCATGTCAAGTTTAAACTTCTCCTCCTCACCTTCAAGGCTCTATACAACTGTATCAGTCCACAGCTCACCACATATCACATTCTTCCTGGTTCCTACCGCTCTGCCAACAATTATTATTATTTTTTGTATGATGGTATTGCCTACAGATCTATTGTGCTCGGCCCTGCACAGAGTAAGAGTCAGATTTCTAACCTGAAGAATTTACAATCTAATGCCATCCTGGACATTATTTCAGTTTAATTAGCCCCATCTCATCTTTGAATTTTTTCCCCTCAGCACCCTGTATGCATAAAACTTCCATCAAGTTTCCACGCCTCAGGCTTTCACTCTTTCTTCATTCAATTTCTTTTCACCACTTCTTCAAGAAGGCACACAAACAAGTGGAAAAGTAGCAAATTAAAACAACATTCTGCCAGCTTTATTTACATTGCATAGTAAATGACTCCAGGAACTGTCCCATTACAGTCAATGGAATTACTCACAATGTAAAATGGGGAGGGGGGGGTTAATCTTTTTTAAAAATGACCCCGCCTCTCAATCTTCCAGTGTGTCCTGCCTCTCTCCATCTGTCCTCTAGACTGAAGCTCGCCAGGGCAGGGACTGTCTTTATATATGTGTTAGTGACATCAGGAAACATCTCTATGGTGCTGTCAAATAATCATCAGTAATCATTAGAGCTGTGTACAGGGCAGAAATTCCCTTTTCTCAATTCTGAGATTTCAAAATTTGGTTTCATTCTGGACTCAAACAACCCCCCAAAATGTTTAAATTCTTTCAAGGAAAATTCTGGAAAAAAATATTTTGGTCAATCACAATGTTTTGTTTTGACAAAATTGTTTTGGTTTGATTTTGTCCTTTTTATTTAGTAATATTATTATATAATAGAAACATATAAAAATTGAAACAAAAACTCATTCCAAAACAAGCAAAAAATTGAAATGTCTCAATTGGACATTTCAGCATTGTCAGAACTTTTTGCTCGGTTTTCTTCCAAAACAAAATTCCTGCAGAATCAACCCAATTTTGCAGAACATTTTTATTTCAAAGAACTGCATATTCTGATGACATATGGCTCAGCTGACTTTTCTCCAACCAGCTGTAGTAGTAAAAATAATTAATAATAATGACAGGACTTAATTTTTCATCCTATATTTAAAAAGTTTCCTTAATGGTCTGTTGTGAAGAACTTTATCATAAGTTTTTTGCTAATCTAAATAAATTATATCCACTACTTTTCCTTGGGTTACATCGCCAAAGGAATAATTAACATTTTGAAAAATCTTTGTCAGTTATTGGAATATGGCCAGATTCTGCCACCCTTGCACTCACTGACTAGTAACTTACTCCACGAACTGACATTAATTTAAATGGGACTACTCGAGCAGTGAGATCTACCCAGAATGAGTAAGGGTATCAAAATCCAGTTCATATTAAATCATGACAAATTCTATAAAAGGGCTAAGGATTAATTCCATTCAAAGTGTTTTACGCACATTAAACTAACTGACCCAATCCCCAGAAAGGTAGGTATGGGACTTTGTATGATGCATGAAGCTCTCTTGGGCCATCTTTCTTGTCTGAATTTAGGAATTTTTTTGATCACCATCAAACTGATGAAAGATTCACTGTAATGTAAAAAGACAGTCTGCACAAAGCCAGAGAGGTTTAGCCAAAGCCTATACTGGGCAATACAAAGGAGGTTTGTACTGCAATTATTCTTGTTATGTTTGAAAGAGTGATGGTTTGCTCTGCAGGCAGAGAAAGACATCAGCAGGGCTGCCATATTATGACATGAAAGCAGCTTCTTAAATTTTTTAGCAGCTGGCATGGAAATGAGCTCATTACAATTTGCTGGCTCCCATTGATTCCTGAAACACAATTGGAAAGATGCTTCATGAATTACTTCAAAAATAACTTCCCTCCCCCAGAATATCAGGCATCTCTATCTTCCTTTGATGAATCTGGCATGTTGTGACCACACACACAGAAAGCACTGTACTAATTTTGGGAAATTGGATATAAATGTAATTTTCTTCTCACTTGTATCCAGACACTTAGTTCTGCTCACTCCATCATTTAACTAATCATATACAAATTGCACTGTTGAAAGGGGAGGCATTTTCAGGGGGGGGGGTTATTTCTATTTTCAAACAAATCCAGAGATTTTTTTCTTTAAATTAACATTCACAAGTATGTTTGCAGCATTCGCTCAGCTCCACTGCTAATCATGGTTGAGGAAAAGGAAAACACTGCATTTGGCATCATGGCTCAGGTACCAAGAAGAATGTCTCCCAGACCAATTCTGTCATGGCAGTATCATCATCAGGCTTAGACAGTCCATACTCTATATTGAAATAAATGGTTGGGAAACATGCTGTCTCCAGAGCTCTTTAATCTGGCCCATCCCTTTCCACCCTTTATCTACCTGTTGATTGCAATGACATACCACTGCCTTGGGCATAGACCAGTTAATATTTGTCACCTGACTATTGTTTGCTAGGGTATTATTTTAATTCGGTGCTCTATGTCCTACCTTGCACGTGGACAAGCTTTTCATAAACAAAGATTAGGTTCATATTAAATAGGTTTATAAAGGCCCAGACTATGGCAGCAAGTTGTGGGAGTGCTTTTGTAAGCCTGGGGCTTTCCAAAACTTCTCTACAAATATAATCCATACTGTATACAGAGTCCATACCACCCCCTTGTAGAAGTTTAGCTTTGTTTACAAATAAATCAGCCACAAAATAGCATAAAAACCTGCTTAAACTTACTCCCTTTCCTTGGGTTCCTCCCTCAGTATCAGGGGCAGGCTGTTGGCAGCCAGTGTGCATTGGTCAGCTGCTAAATTGCAGTCAAGAGATGAGTAGCAGGGTCAGGAGCGCACCAGGTCAGAATGCCAAGAAGTCAGGCTCAGAACACCAAGTTGCAGATAGCAGGGTTGGGGTCAAGCTGGATCAAGATACCACGAAGTCAGGATCAAACACCATGTTGCAGGTGGCAGGAAAATAGGATGGGGGTCATGCCAGGTCAGGATGTCAGGGTCATTGCCAGATTATAGATAGCAATCAAATAGCAAAGTTGAGGACAAACCAGGATCAGAGGCCAGCGTCTAGGGTCAACAGCAAGCAAGGTCTAGAGCACAAGAAAGCAGTCTGCATTGCTGCTCAGACAGCTCCCCATGATGGCCTCCTGGTTTAAATATTAGCACCAGCCATTAGTGGGCTGTGAGCGGTCCCCACCAGGCCATGCTGGGTGGTGCTTCCTGCTGAGCTTAGCTTCAGAGGGTCCTCCAGCAGAAACCCAACCTAAGCTTCCAGTGATGATGTGGAAGCATCAGCTGCCCTGCAGTCCTAGATGCTAGTCCTGCAGGTTCTTACACTCAGCACTGCTCAGCTTATATCCTAGCCTCTCTCTACATCGAGAGCCACTCCCTTTTATTCAGCTGGAGTAATGGATCATCTGTCTCAAGAAGGGTGAACCCAAATAATTGTTTAACAATAGGATCAACACCTGCTAACAGGAAGGGGTGTTTTCCAAACACTTTGGCCCCGATCCACAAAAGTGTTTTTTAGGTGCCTCTGTGATCCACAAAACCCCCATGTGACTACTGCCTAACCCTGTAGGTGCCTAAACTTACTTGGCACCCAAGTTTTTTCCAGTAAATGTTCCCTAAGTGCCTCTGGGCTGGTGCACAGCTATCTAGGCAATCAGACATGCATCTCATGTCTAAGCCCCAGAGTGATCCTCAAACTGGAATCAGAGGAAGACAGGTATTTCCCCACCTATGTTGCTTGCAGGGCCCAAACCAGTCCGCATGCTCAGAGGCTGCCTAAGTCCACCCAAAACTGCTAAGTGGGGAAGGAATGGAGAATGAGTTCCTGTAGCCCAGGGATAGGCAGACTTTTTAGCCCGAGGGCCACATCTGGGAATAGAAATTGGGGTTGGGGTGTGGAAGGGGGTGAGGGCTCTGGTTGGGGGTGAGGGCTCGGGGTGGGGCCAGAAATGAGAAGTTCAGGGTGTGGGAGGGGGCTCTGGCCTGGTGTGGGGGAGTGAGGTGCAGGGGGGTGAGAGCTCTGGCTAGGGGTGCAGGCTCTGGGGTGGGGCTGTGGGTGAGAGGTTTGGGTGCAGGAGGGTGCTCTGGGCTGGGACCGAGGGGTTCAGAGGCTGGGAGGGGGATCAGGGCTGGGGCAGGGGGGTTGGGCACAGGGAGAGGCTCAGGAGTGCAGGCTCCGGGCGGCACTTACCTCAAGCAGATCCCGGAAACAGTGGCATGTCCCTTCCCTAACTGCTACATGGAGGCATGGCCAGGTGGCTGTGCATGCTGCCCTGTCCGCAGGTACCATCCCAGCAGCTCCCATTGGCTGCAGTTCCCGGGGGAGCTCCAGGAGCGGCACTTAGGGCGGGGGCAATGTGCAGAGTGGAGCCCCCTGGTGACCCCTAGATGTAGAAGCCAGACGGGGGACATGCCACCACATCTGGGAGCCATGTGGAGTGGCCCCTGACCCTGCTCCCCGGCTGGAGCAGGGCAAGCCACAGACCCTGCTCCCCAGTGGGAGCTCAAGGGCCAGAATAAAACAGCTGGCAGGCCAGATCCGGCCTGCGGGCCATAGTTTGCCCGCCCCTGCTGTAGCCTCATGTTTGGGGTACTCAGAATATAGAGTCCCCCCTTTCAAATCCTACTCTCCCTCTGCCTCATGAGGAGAAGGGATTTGAATAACAATCTGTTACCTCTCAGGTGAGTACCCTAACCACTGTTTTATCAGCTAAGGGAGATGCTGAATGCAGGTTAAGTGGAGCTTTATTAAACCTGTTGATATGGCTGAGTCAATTCCAGCCTAACTCCATCAGTCCCTGGTATCCCCTCAATGGCAGCCTCTCCAGGGAACCTGGGGCCCTGTGGGTATGGAAGCTTGACCACCTGCTCTCCTTTGCTGTTGTCTCACTGCATGTACTTCCAGGGGGATTCAGACAGAGTTTCATGGCTCACACTGCCAGCTGCTGCACTGCAGAGAACTCACAGCTCAAGACACTGTGACCATGTTTATTTAGCAAGGAGTGAAAATGAATGCAGGGTAAATTGAACAAGTAGAACTTTATTAAGCCCTCTGGACTGCTCAGTCCATGTGGCTCCCCCATCAATGCACCGGCTACAAAAGCTGATAAGGTGTGGGGTGGAAAGTAATCTGTACTTGGTGAAGGACTTGTGAAAATTACATCTCCCAAAGCATGTGGGAGTGCAGGAAATAACTGCGAGTTCCTTTCCAGTGTGCCTCCTGGGACAACACAGCTATGGACATTGAGCAAAGGCTTTATATTCAGTGCCTGAAATCAGCTGTTGGCTGGAACTGTTTGTACTTGGGAGGATAGAAAAGGAAAGTATAGTTAGGGTGAAGCTAGCTGTACAAGCAACAGGATACTTAGTCTGGTGAGTTTTATATACTAGGCAGGACCCTGTCTCCAGTGCATTCTATAATTGTCTGGTCACAGAAGCCACACCTTGTTGCAGATGAGAATTGTAATCCAGAAGCCATATTTTCATTGGAAAATAATTATGTTTCCAGCCCAGTGGCTAGAGCAAAACTTTCCAAATGTCAACCCAGTTTAAACCAAGACAGTGTCATCCACCTGCATTTTGCAGACAACCTGAAACAATAGGTCCAAGACAAATAGGCACTGCCCCCATTCACGGCAATGGGCTGTTAACAATATTGCCATAATTTGGTTTCAGTTAACTCCTTTACTGCTGAGCATTTTAGCAGTAACATTCTACTCATGTGCTTAGAGCACAATCCTAGCCTAACTGCCTCCCACATTTTTCCAGGTGATAAGTCCTAAGTGAATCTTGAGCAGCTCCCAAGACCATCATCTTCCTTCCTGACAATTTCCACAGGGCAGTTATATGTTTTAACGGTAATCAGCAGCACATTGAAAATGGTAAAATAAAGGGACTGTCACACCAAACGCACATGTACAGTGGGAATATTGTACTGCTTATTGTGATATTTAAATCAATCAAAATGAGTGTACATTTTGCTGCACTAGGGGGCCAAAAAGCCCAGGCACCTTGCTGTAGACCAGGGGTAGGCAACCAATGGCATGCATGCCGAAGATGGCACGCAAGCGGATTTTCAGTGGTACTCACACTGCCCGGGTCCTGGCCACCGGTCCAGGGGGGACAGGGGGGCTCTGCATTTTAATTTCACTTTAAATGAAGCTTCTTAAACATTTTAAAAACCTTATTTACTTTACATACAACAATAGTTTAATTATATAATATATAGACTTATAGACAGAGACTTTCTAAAAACGTTAAAATGTATTACTGGCACTCGAAACCTTAAATTAGAGTGAATAAATGAAGACTCGGCACACCACTTCTGAAAGGTTGCCGACTCCTGCTGTAGACTTTTTGCTTTGCTTGCCATGCAGTACTCAGGGCCTTTACAATGAAGAGGAATTAACCAGAATTCCAAACAGCATTGTGGCTAGTATGGTTCATAAACCCCGAATCATAACCGATGCATAGCAAGACATTGTGAAGCAATGAGGCGATACAAGAAAACATTTGCACTTGGATTTTATAGACATAGTTTGTCTTCCCCCCCCTCCACCCACTAAAACAACAAGAAGACACTACTGTACCTACCAAAAGCTTCAAATTAGGTTTTGTTAGTTAGTAAAATATTGTATCAATTTGCAATAAAGGAAGCAAAGTATTTTTAATTCTGCTCAGGGCGACCTTGCTGCTAATGAACCACAGAGTTTTATGTCTCTTATATTCTCAGATAGCCAATGTTATGTTTTTTGGGGGGAAAAGTACTAAATGTGTGTCTTTACCAATCAAAACAGTATTTAAAGTCATGACTATGCAACCTTTATTCATGTTGGTGAATGCTTATTCACACCAATAATCATAGAATCATAGAAGATTAGGGTTGGAAGAGACCTTAGGAGGTCATCTAGTCCAACCCCCTGCTCAAAGCAGGACTAACCCCAACTGAGTCATCCCAGCCAGGGCTTTGTCAAGCCAGTCCTTAAAAACCTCTAAGGATGGCGATTCCACCACCTCCCTAGGTAACCCATTCCAGTGCTTCACCATCCTCCTAGTGAAATAGCTTTTCCTAATATCCAACCTAACCCTCCCCCACTGCAACTTGAGACCATTGTTCCTTGTTCTGTCATCCGCCACTACTGAGAACAGCTGAGCTCCATCCTCTTTGGAACCCCCTTTCAGATAGTTGAAGGCTGCTATCAAATAGCCCCCTCACTTTTCTCTTCTGCAGACTAAATAAGCCCAGTTCCCTTAGCTTCTCCTCGTAAGTCATGTGCCCCAGCCCCCTATTCATCTTCGTTGCCCTCTGCTGGTCTCTCCAATTTGTCCACATCCTTTCTGGACGCAATACTCCAGATGTGGCCTCCTCAGTGCCGAATAGAGGGGAATAATCACTTCCCTCAATCTGCTGGCAATGCTTCTACTAATGCCTTCTTGGCAACAAGGACACAGTGTTGACTCATATCCAGCTTCTTGTCCACTGTAATCCCCAGGTCCTTTTCTGCAGAACTGCCACTTAGCCAGTCAGTCCCCAGCCTGTAGCAGTGCATGGGATTCTTCCATCCCAAGTGCAGAATTCTGCAGTTGTTCTTGTTGAACCTCATCAGATTTCTTTTGGCCCAATCCTCCAATTTGTCTAGGTAACTCTGAACCCTATCCCTACCCTTTAGAAAAGAAAAGAAAATTAATGGAGATATCTTATTGCCTAGAACTGGAAGGGACCTTGAAAGGTCATTGAGTCCAGCCTCCTGCCTCCACTAGCAGGACCAAGTACAGATTTTGCCCCAGACCCCTAAGTGGCCCCCTCAAGGATTGAACTTACAATCCTGGGTTTAGGAGGCCAATGCTCAAACCACTGAGCTATTCAACCCTCCTGATGTATCTACCACTCCTTCAATGTATCTACCACTCCTCCCAGCTTAGTGTCATCCGCGAACTTGCTGAGGGTGCAAACTATCCCATCATCCAGATCATTAATGAAGATGTTGAACAAAACCGGCCCCAGGACTGACCCCTGGGGCACTCCGCTTGATGCCAGCTGCCAACTAGACATCGAGCCGTTGATCACTACCCATTGAGCCTGACGATCTAGCCAGATTTCTATCCACCTTATAGTCCATTCATCCAATCCATACTTTTTTAACTTGCCGGCAAGAATACTGTGGGAGACCGTATCAAAAGCTTTGCTAAAGTCAAGATACATCACATCCACTGCTTTCCACATATCTACAGAGCCAGTTATCTCATCATAGAAGGCAATCAGGTTTGTCAGGCATGACTTGCCCTTCGTGAATCCCAGTGAAGTCAATAAGACTGCGCATGAGAGCTTCTTTCAGATTTGCTGACTGGTCACCCTAGAGCTCACCAACATGAGAAAGGGTTGTCCAATGGGCACCAAGGGCTCATATCACTGGTGACAATGTAAAATGGCTGCAAAGCTGTCATTAGATCCATCCTCGGGAAATAGTCCTGGTATTGGGATCCTCCCTGGCAGCCGCAGAGACAGCTCCACCAGTTCTATCATCCACAAGAAAGATCCCACAACGCAGGGGGCTTACCAGGGACATGTTGAGGGTGGGACAGGTACAGGAAGAAGCGTAGCAAAGGCATTCCTATGCCCCAGCTATGTAACAGCTGCCACAATGCCCACAGGGGACTTGGCAGCCTGGATGCAAATTAGTTTGACCCCCAGCAATTGTAGGATAGGAAGAACTCAGGGATCAGACCAGGGAAGAATTTGGCCCTATATGTATTACTGTTGGCATAATTATATTAACTGTATCTCTGTTCCAAGAGCTTAATATAATATGAGCAAATTACAGAAATATAAATTAGCATGAATCATACAGCACAGAACTGCATATAAATGAGTATTTGTGCCCTATCTACCATCACAAACTACGAATGATGGGGGTATGGCAGTTGTTTCCAACTAGAAAAATTAATGGAATCTTTCCCTTACATATTTAATCTTTCCCTTAATCTACCCCTGGGAAGACTCTTGTGAGGGAGGGAATTTGGATTTTTTTAAAGTAATAAAATATTTGTGATGTTTGTGATATTTATGCATGTTTTGTATGATACAACCCCTCAAAAGCTCTCCGCATTTCAGCCCAGTTTGCATTTGACTTTTCATCTCCTAATAGATAAGTTGAAATAGGCTTTTTTCTGTGATGAAAGTTCTTTTTAAAAAAAGATAATACTGAAATGCCAAGTGCAGGAGGAAAAACAACTAAAAAGCTTTTACAGAAAGAACAAAATTGCTAAAACATAGTGGCAGCCTGATAAGAAAACATCTGAGATCATAAAACTACACTCATTATCCAGTTACATCAAACAGCAATAAATGAGCTGCAGTAGTTTTAAGAGTTACAGTAGCAGCTTTACCAACTTTAGAAAACTTTCCATAAAGAATACTACCAATTGCTGCATTTTACTATCCATCGTAGACTGAACGGCACTGCAAATTTAAAACATTACTGTGCTCTGCCATTGCACCTGTGAACTTTCAGATAATCCTTTCAAAGTAGGTGTGACCCCTGGGAATGCTAACTGGCAGAGAGCCCACCATACTGAAACTCACATTGATTACCTCCAACACACTGTTGTCATAATATGTATTTAAAAGGTATCACGTGAGGTATCGTATGTAAACTGAGGATACAATGGTCCCAAAAATCATTGTGTAATGTATACACGGGTTGTGTACAAAGAGTTATATATGTGTGCGGAAAATGTGTTCTTAAAACGTGTTTGGGAGGCAGTGCATAACCCAGCCTGCCCTGGACAAAGGAATGTGTCTGACCAGCTTGATTACTGGCAGAATACAATGGAAGCACATCTGCATATACAGTAAACAAAGCAAACAACCATAGCTTAGACTTGGTTCTTACCCACGAAAGCTTATGCTCCCAATACTTCTGTTAGTCTTAAAGGTGCCACAGGACCCTCTGTTACTTTTAACCATAGCTTAGTAAACACACCAGGGAGACAAAGTCTGCAGCCCAGGAATCCTTCCTGGCTCTTGAGGCAAAGACAAGGGATCTTGGGGTAATGTTAGGGGAGCAAAAAGACATTGTAGTTATGTATCACTTACAGAATAAAGGGAACAGCACACTTTGATTCTGCCAACGCTGGGTCCCTCAGCTAGAGATGCTGGTAACTTGATTGTGAGTAAGAAAACTGCTTATGCAAAGATTGTAACTTGTTGAGATTAAGTTTTAGTCTCTAGAAAGTGTGGTTTATTTTGTTTTGTTTGTAATTATACCTGTCTCTTTCTTAGTATAACTTAAATCTCTGTTCTTTGTTAATAAACTGATTGTTTTTTAACAAACGCATTCTCAGTGCTGTGTATTAAAGTAAAGTCTGAGTCTTCACCTAACCTAACAGTCTGGAGTGTGCTCTGTCTCTGGAGGCAGTGAATGTAATAATTTCTGTGAGTGCCAAACGAGAGGGACTTGACACTGCAGGGAGATGTCTCTGGGGAATCTGGGCATTGGGAGTCATTGATTGTTACCTGCAAGGCATGGTTTAGACTGGTAGAGTCTTTAAGAGCGTGCTGGCAAGACAGGCAGGCCGGTGTCTCAGGGAGCTGACAGACAGATTAGCAGCAGCAAAGCTCTCCCCCTTGTAAGGCAGAGGGGTGTCCTGAGCAGGATGTGAGTAGGATTCTAGCAAAATCACTCTCCAAGTGTTGTTTTTCCCTAGTAGTCAACAAGGCAACTATTTTGCTACTCTTTAGCCTTTTAGATTTGCTTATTAGTTTTGATACAACAACCCAGTGCCTCTATTTTAACTTCCAACTTAAATGAAGCTCCTCTGCAAAAAAGATCGATATTTTCTGAATCAAAAGTTGCTTATCTGCATAGATTCTCAATTAGTAATCCAATTAGCTCTCCCAAAGATTGAGGACACCATGATGCAGCTATACTGAACTTAGAACTAGAATAGCTGACAGCTACATACTGGCTTTCACTGCAAAGTGCAGAACTGCTTTCCTTGCCAGTCCCTCATGTCCTGCAGAGATCCGCACACTGTACTGTAATGGAGAGATCCAAAAGCAATGTGTAGATTCTGCACAATGAGAGAGGCTTATTGGAAGTAATTCTGCACTTTTCAATACTAGGCAGACATTGGTGGGGAAGATCAGGTACTTATAGAAAACCAGATAGGCTTATTGAGAAAGAGGGGCGAGAGCTGTCCTCTCGCAGCTGTGAATAAAATTGGGTCTGTCTCCTAGCCTATGTTGACACTGCACACTTCTTTCAGTGGTGTGTAGAGTATGTACCAGCAGGGGTTTAAGTAGTGGTGTAGACAGTGAAGCACGGCTTAGGTAAATAGGGATAGTCAATGATTTTTTGTCAAGGTCCAAATTTCTTGGTCAATGTATAGGAAAGGTCCAGACTCCAGAGAAAATAATAAAAAACCCAATAATGATAGTAAGTAAATAAAAATATTTCAGGGTCCGTTCAACAGTGTGTGGAGGTCCAGAGTTGGCCCACGGTCTGCCTATTGACTACTCCTGCCCTACACAGCTCTCTATTCACCCAAGCCATGCCTGCCCATCTACACTGCTATTCTTAGCCATGTAGTGTCCTGCGGCCACCCAGCTGCTAGAGCCTTTCCCCGTGGTAGGAAAAGACTCTGATAGCGAGGAGAGGTCAGCGAGTGCCACACGGTAATGAAAGGCTCTGGCAACAAGAAGCTGCTGAAGCATCTCCCAGCTGCCTCCCCACTGTTAGTTCCATTCACTGACATGCATAGCTACACACCTCAGCATGGACACAGCCTGCTTTTACCTGTGTGCATAGCTAAACATACACCACACACCACGAAAAGTCGGCTCTAGCCGGGCCAATGGGGTCATGCACGGGGGACAAATTTCACACCTCCCTGAGGCTTGCAGTTTGGGGGGCAATGCCCCCCCCAGATCCCCTCAAACTATCCCTAGAAAGAAAGGGATTCAGGGGATTGAAGGTGGAAGAATGGTCCCAAGAGATTTTACCAGAGAAAGAGGACGCAGTGTCTTACAAACAGCTATGTTGCATGGAACCAACCAATCCCTTTGGTAGCTCATAGCAAGGCTGTGCAGTGTCTCTGCCTGGACTGGAGCAGTTTTAACATGGATTAGCCCTAGTATTGCTGGCCAGTCACATCATATTAGAGTAAGTTTCAGCAACCACTGAGTTTAATTTAAACCACGTGTAAGCACAGAAACTAAGCTCAGCCATAAAGCCAGAACTTTGTGAACTCCAAACTAGAATCCTGCAACACATTCTACCTAGGAGCACTCATGAAGACCCTTGGGAGCTTCATCTAATGCAGAATCTGGCTGCCAGCCTTTTAAACAGACAAATCCATGTGAGCACATAACTGCGCTCCATGCTGTACATTTTCTCCCACTATCTGATCACTGTCTCACACAGTACTGTTTCTGTTCCCTGAATGAAGTGGGGAAGGCATGATCAAGTCCCACGGCTTCAGTGAAATCTGGGAGCAGTTTGTGAAGGAAGGAGGAGTTAAATTAGCAGAATTAGGCATTTTTAGGACATCTTAAGCCTTTTGTTTTATTGTCTCAGGCAAGGCCTGACTCACCACTCCTAGAGTTTTAATATTAGCAACTGATATCAGATTATCTGTAATTCTTACAGGCCCATATAAGGCAGCGAATAATGAATGGCACTTGACTTGGAAGATGAAGAAGCAAAACACCTCTAAACCCTGGCAGAAGCAGCAATAGAAAATGCAGGTTGGTAAGTGATGGCATTGCAACTTGTAACTCTAGTCATGGAAGAGATGAAAGTGTGGCATTTGGAGCTATGTGTAAGCCAGACTCCGAGTGATCGTTGCTCTGCCATAATATTGATGAACTGGGGGAAAAGACCTCTGGGGCAGACTACATTTGCATAGACATGCCTACTTTGCCTAGGTGATCAGCAGACAAACCCACTTAGCTGTTTTAGGTTAAAATTCATTTTCGTCTTGAATGAAGTAGTAATGAAATGTAGTTATGCCAAATCCTACTGAAAGTCAGAGAGTGCGAGGCAGGTGTTCCTAACCAGGACTGGCTCTAGGCACCAGCAAAGCAAGCACGTGCTTTGGGAGGCACAATTCCAGGGGTGGCATTCTGGCCACCCGCTTTTTTTTTTTTGCTTGGGGTGGCAAAAAACCTAGAGCAGACCCTGTTCCTAACTGATGGTGTGGACTTCGTTTAAAGAGTCCTGGCTATGATTTGACCCTCATCCTCTAGTGTTTAAAGACAGAGGTGATCAGACTCAATTTAGAGTCCTTGATTTTGGCCAGTGATCACTACAGCTGAAATCACTAATAAGCTGGTCTAGGGAGCTAAACCTTAGACCTGGTGTGAGGACCATGTTGTAGTGAAAGACAATGCAGTGGATGCAGCAGCAGCGAGGTTCCCCACTACCCAGCGAATTCACTAAGAGCTGGACTAAGTGATGGAACCTCGGAAAGTGACATCACAGCTAGAGGCAGAGGTGACAGTGAGCGGCAAGCAACAGTAATGAGTGGCAGCAAAGGCAGCAGCCACAGTGACAAGCAACAACAGAGATGACTGAGAGCGGCAGCGGTGAGCAGCATCAGCAGTGTTACTTGCCTGCCCCACCTTTCAGGGGTGGGAACAGTGACGTATTATCGCCTAGACCGACAAGGCCTAGCCCTAGGGCAGCAAATTTGCAGGGGCGGCAAATTTATAATAGCTGCATTTTTGTAATCGTGGCATCAGTGACGCCACGATTCTACTAATCATAGCACATATTGAAACCACCAAGGATGGCGTGACGCCATTTAGTAAACATACTCGCAAGAATCCTAAACATTAATAATATGACTGGAAGGAAGAAATTAAGCGGTTCTCAGTTTTAAAAAAATGATATTTAGATTCATTTTAATTCAAACGAATTTGTAAAGAAACTAAAACAAGTTCATATGGGGGCGGGGGCGGCAATTATTTCAGGGCCTAGGGGCAGCAAAATCATTAATTCGCCACTGGGTGGGAAGTGAACCCATGCGGATTCATCTCTGAATTCAGGGACTTCACTGACTTTGGACAACCAGCTGTGAGTGTGGTGCAGCAGAGGGAAAAGGGGAGTGGCAAGTTTAAGGAGACATTTGTCTGTTGGATTTTCACACTGCAGGGTGGGAAAATGAGGCAGAATACACTGCCCAAGGTTCTGTGGGGCAGTGGTTACTTATTGTTTGCACACTTCTGAATCATTGGTGCCACATTTTTCCCAAATTAACATGGTGTTTCCATTCCCCTTTAATAAAAGTTTTCCTTTCTTATACACAGACTCAGTGCTTGTGAGTGGGGAAGTACTGCCTCTTAGAGGCACGCAGTGGTGGTATTTAGTTTTCCCAGATTTCTGGGTGGGGCTCAATCTCATTCTATTTTGTAATGTTAAGGGGAACCCCCAGATCCCAACCCTTGTTGCTGCTGACACCACCTGGCAAAAGGGTTACATATGTAAATGTTATATTGTTTTCTGGAGGCTAAACCAATACATTCCTAGGAATCTGTGATTTGCTGGAGGCAGGGCCATTTTGTCTTACTTCAGATGCAGAGACAAGAGGCTTTTGTGCACTCATTCTGTTGTGTTCCCTTAACCCAAGATAAAAGTAATTCAGTTTTAAGAATATGGCTGCTCACAAAGGAAATCATCAACAGAAACACCATTTGCTCTCACATCATGTTTCAACATCTCAGCGGGGCCAGTCTTTGCACTTGGACACAAAAGTCCTGATGACAAACTGAAGGTTCTCTTTCAGCACCATGACATGGTCTTCAGCCATAAAAGGCAGACCTTCCCAGGACAGTAAGACCTTCATTTTTATTGTGGCTCATGGAGAACAGCCTTCAGAACTGTTTGATTGCAAGAATATTGTTAATATTAATCTCATATACTGTTAAAATGCATCCTTAATATTCTCGGATCCTTAATCAGAATGCAGAGTGACTACCCACAGTGCAAAATCATACTATAAACTAGGTTACAAAATTATCTTTAAAAGTTCTTGATTACGATTGGTTAAACCAGTCACAATGATTGAGCAGGTTATTCAGCTCCCCATTCTCATAATGAAATAAGCTACAAATGCATAGCGAACAACATCTGAAAAGAGCAACTGCCTAAAAATCACAAGCCTATTTTAAACTATGTCCTTTATTTCTCCTTCCCATTTTCTATGCCTTGTTGCCCTGTCTATGGGCAGGTCTTCACTACGGGGGGGGGGGGGGGGGTCGATTTAAGATACGCAAATAGCGTAGCTGAATTCGACGTATCGCAGCCGACTTACCCCGCTGTAGGGACGGCAGCAAAATTGACCTCTGTGGCTTCCCATCAACGGCGCTTACTCCCACCTCTGCTGGTGGAGTAAGAGCATCGATTCGGGGATTGATTGTTGCGTCCCGATGGGACGCGATAAATCGATCCCCGGGAGGTCGATTTCTACCCGCCGATTCAGGCGGGTAATGTAGACCTAGCCTATGTCTCCTCTCCCTGCTCACGGCACAGGTTTCTCTTCTCCTCTGCAGTCCTCCTCAGGAGTTCACTTTTATTTTCTAATGGAAAAACCCAGTCAGCAGCATTAAGCAACTCCTGCTTGTGTTCAATAGAACATGAAAGCAAACAGCTGTGCAAGTCACTTTGGGAACAGAGGCAAGGGTCTTCCCCATGACCACAGATCCTCCTGCTTCTCTCTCAGCTCGACTGACTGGCTTGCATTTCTCATGAAACACCCAAGCTGCGACTGCTGCTTAGCTCCAAATTAGGTTTTTCAATAGAAATTTAAAACAAACCAACAGCTGATCCAGCTGCATGTAAAGCAAGGGGGATGGGAACCTATGACCATGGAACTGGCATGCTTTGAAATTCAAAAGCCTTTTAACTCCTTCTCTGAAGTATTGCCACAACTACAGTTTCTTCCCATCACTCCTTGTATGGGTACATCAACTGTTCTGTTTACATTCCATTGGAAAACCCACCTGAGAACTACTTAAGGCTCTTGATTGTATTTTTTAGTGGAAAATGAATATGAACTGCTGGAGGGAGTCATGAGAAGAGGTGAAAACCCTGGTTATTTCTTAGGTGAAGAAGGGTCCTGAGGAGTACACAGTGAGAGAAGGGGAGATGAATATCAAATGGCAGCTGGAAAAGATTTAAAAAAATAACAGCGAATTATGAATGGTGTTTACTGTAACAGGCCAACATTTTAAAAATATATGCTTGCATCTACCAACTACTTACACTTTCCAGCACTAATTGATTTGTATTGGTGAAACGGGTAATCACATGTGCAAGTGGTATGGTGCTTGCATGCACAAGTATGTGTTTGCACACATCTAGATATTGCACAAGCAAATGTGTTTGCAATTATCAGTTTGCTCTCATGGGCACATATTTATAGATGCATCTTAGGCACCTGTGATTGAAGATTTGGTTGAATATATTTTAAATAATTGTACCTTTAAAAATATATGTCAAGGAATGATTTTACACTGTACTTTACATATTATGAGACAGATTTTCTCAGGCCCAACTTATACAAATTATGATTCACATGTGCACATTCCTATGTGTATGCACAGATCCCAGCTTGCAGAGATGGAATGGGATTTGGACACATGCAAAAGGGTATATGTCCTTTTGTACTTGTGGTTTAGAAAAACTAGCCCTAAGATATTTTATAAAAATAAAATACACCAATTTTAAAGACACAGTAAGGTCTAGTTCTCTTCTCAGGGTGGCAGCGCTGCTGTATGTGGCTGTGTAGTTGCTGTAAAAAACCACCCCCGTGAGGGGCATAGATCCCAGCTCTGAGAGCATGGCTCCCAGCGCTGGTGCACTGTCTACACTGCCACTTTACAGCGCTGAAACTTGCAGCGCTCAGGGTGTGTGTTTTTTTCACACCTCTGAGCGAGAAAGTTGCAGTGCTGTAAAGTGGCAGTGTAGACAAGGCCTGAGACTACAATACTGTAACTCTATCACTCTCAGTTTACAAAGGCGTGAGAAGTAAATAAGTCCTTCGGTGATTAATGCACTGCCCAGCTGAGTTTGACACGTTCGGATAGGTTGTCCAATTGCTTAATTAACCATACTTTCTGTTAATCCCTTTATTCTAAATGGCTAATCTGATTAAATGTCTCCTATACAGAATATTAAACACTAGACAGGAAATAGCCCAACAGCTTCATTATCTCATTAAGAACACACAAAACTGAGTGTTAAAATAGAAAATCAACAAAACTGATTCAGAATCAATTTTTTCAGAAAGAAACCTGAACTGGAACAGGCTGTTCTCATTTTAGACCACCTCATCCGGTCTCCTGCCTGTGCAGAATTATCCGCTACGGTATAATCTTAAATAATCTGTCCCATCAAATTTTAAATAATTCTAGAGAATGGATTTATACCTCTTCCCTAAGAAGATTATTTCAGTCTAACACAGCTCACTTTTAGTAAAGGTTTCCTGATTCTCAGCAAATAGCACTTCTAAAGCTTGTAATGGCAATCACTGTAAACTAGAGCTGGTTGAAATTTTACAACTATAAAGTTTTCTTGCCCAAAGTGAAATTATGTCAAAATCAGTTTTTGTCGTGAGAAAATATTGAATTTTACAACAGGAAATGTAGATAAAAAAAATATCCTGTCAGTGGCAAAGCTTCTTTCCAGCCTCCCTCCCATCCCTGTTTGGAACCTGAAAATTTAAAAAATTTATTAAAGCTAATGTTAAAAAAAAGTATATAGTACACAGGTTAAGAAAAGAGTGTTTGTACATTTGGGCATAGTGCTTAGATCATCCACAAATACAAAGTTTGTTCTAAAAGTCATAAGATACATATAGTGCATAATCAGCAATAACCCAAATTTAGGTGAATAAATTTAAGAATACAGTTTAGATATTAGCATCCAAGTATTCGACTACATCACTCATGAAAAATTATACAGAGAGTTGGTTGCAAAAAGCAAATATAGCAATGAGTGAAGATTGTCTCAGTAATTGAGCATCCACTTTCAGGCCAAAAACTGTTTCTGGTTAAACTTTAAATTTAAACAAAGGCTACCGTCAGGAAAGGAGAAATAACTAGGGGCGTTCCAAAATTTCCACTTTCCTTCCATCACCAAGATTATAAGAAAATAATTGTTTCCCTGAAGTTCATGTGAACTCCCCACACTGACCTTCAGGGATACAGCTGGGAATGAGTTACTTGCTAGTGGCTGAGAGAAGTAAACACACTGTGCCCTGTGATGAATGAAAGTGTAGTTAATGCTTAAGATTGAGAATAGAAAATAAAGAACAGGGCTCAAAGCTATTCTCCGTGTGTGTGTGTGTGTGTGTTTGTGTGTGTACTATAGGATATTATGTTACATAGCACTGGTCATCCCTTCTTCTTCCATAAGCAGAGGGGCCTGAGATCTAGCAGATCTCACTTAGGGAAGTGGGGAAAGGTCTGCTCCCCTACAGTATCTCCCATTTCCTTCCATCCCATGGAAGTTTCCTAACTGGAGCTCTGCAGGATCAGGAGACTGTGTGGGTGCAGACACGGTGGGAAGGGGTGGAGCAGGAGACCAACTGCTTTCTGCAGCACTGACTCCTGCTCACTGTGATTTTTCAGTTGTAAATCTGATCAGGAGTTACTGCTACTGCAAGAAAAGTTCTATCAAGGGAAAGGGAAAGGGAAGGCAAGCAGAACAGTGCAGGAGAGACAACCCCACACGTGGGCACCCTGGCATCTCTGGGATTGGGGCATGCTTCGCTCACGAATCACAAGGTTCCATATGCCAAGCCTCTCCCACCTGAAAATTGATTACTTGAAAACTCTTGAGATTAAACTTCCTTTTTCCTGGCCAGTCTGTTCCCCTCCTGCAGGTCTGTCCACAGGAAAGGACACTCTAGCCCATGGTTACTGTTCCGACTGGGTTTATTTTACTCTTAGAGTGTAGCTCTACTTGTGTGTGTCATTTAATTTCAGGGTTGTCGTGGTAATTGCTACTTTTCTATGGAAGTAGCTCAGTAATCACTGTAATAAATCCTTGCATAGACGTCCAGAACACAACTTAGAGCTGGCTCCAGACAACCTCCATTTACATATCTGAATTTATTTTTGTAGAGCTAAAATAAACTGTTTACCAGACAAGTCAGCCTCTCAAAGCTACCATGTTCTTTGTCCTTGGTCTATAAGTCTTGCTCCTCATAAAGAGGGTGAAATCTACTGCTAAACTTAGTCAATCTAAGGTATAATTCTTTTTCTTTGGGGTTAAATGTACTATCTCCATAACCCCTCCTGCCCCAACCCTCTTCTCAGTCTATAGAGCAAGAGGCCATTATAAGACTGAGCTGAGATCAATTTGGACACTCATGTAAAGGAAGAGGCATGGACTCCCGGTCCAAGAACAGGACTAGATGCTAAGAACTTCTGGATCTCAACTCTGCTACTGACTTACTCTCTGGCTTTAGGTAAATCATGTACCTTCAATCTCATTTAACTTGTCTGAAAAAAAGCTTATGCTCTAATAAATTTGTTAGTCTCTAAGGTGCCACAAGTACTCCTGTTCTTTTTGAGGATACAGACTAACACGGCTGCTACCCTGAAATAATTATACTTACAGTAGGGGTATGCACAAGGAGGGGCAAGCAGGAGCACGCCCCCCCCCCATAAGTGGGGGAACAGAACTCCTGCAGGACCAGTCGAGGAGACCGAGCTCCTCCAGCCCCGGGCCAGGGCAGGAGACGACAGCTCCACCATCCCTGTGGCCACCTGGGGAGAACCAGATCCTCTGGCCATGGGGGAGAAGGGGGACAGCCAGCTCCTCTGTCCGTGGGAGGGGTGGCGGGGGGAGCCAGCTTCTTTGGCTATGGGGGGCACAGAACATGCCCCTCCAAAAGCAGCCAAAATTTTATTCCTGTGCACACCCCTGACTTACAGTATCTAGCTATAAGGGTGTAGGGAGAATTAAATAGTTCACGTTTGTAAAGTTCTGTATAAGGGCTAGGCATTATTACTGTTAGACATTTTATCCTTATTTGTAGTATAATTTTATTACCTTTTCCCATAGATAAAAAAACCCTATGCTGAATAGTACCCTACAGCATGAGTAGTCCTGTTGAAATCACTGTCATTACTTCTTGAGTGAGATACTACACATTACGGCCAGATTCTGCCACCCATACTAAGAGAAAAGTGACAAAGAATAATACATCAATTGTCAACTTGGCAAAAGATTGACAAGGTGGTGCCCCAAGGTCCCATCCTACCAGTGTGCTGTCTAATATATCTAGATCAGTGATCTGAAAAATGGTGATGAGCAGTGAGGCAGGAAAACTTGTTGAGGTGACAGGATTATATACATTAGTTAAGACTAGGGTGACCAGATGTCCCATTTTTAAAGGGACAGTCCCATATTTAAGCCCTCCTGGAGGTCTTCCAATTTTTTCTTATGTAAGCAGAGTCAGGCTGAGCTCTACCCTGACATCTGGTGGTGAATTATGTGTGGAAAAGAACTCCAGGGGCTGATTTTGTTTACAGAGGCACACCCACTCACCTGGCATGAGACAACAGCAACTGATAGTGGTTACTTTGGCTGCTGTGGGATCCCCAGTTTCTCTGTTATTGGGGCAGGAGGAATAAAGTGTTACCCTGATTATGTGAATCAAGGACAATGAAACTGTTTTATGACAGAGGGTCTCACCATCACCTAAGTAGCTCTTGCTAGACAAGGGACATGGGTTCCACAACCCAGTGAATTGAAAGAGGATGGGACAGGTATGTATACCTGGTGGTATGGGCCCCCTTTGAGGGCCTGAAACACCAATTGCACCATCTCCTCTCTCCACTGCTGAATGTCAGAACTAATTTTGATTCTATTAAGAGTCTAGTTACAGGCTGCTGAGCTGAATTCACATTGGGCCAATGGTGCACCAGCACTGGGGCTCCCCTACTACAAGCTGAAATCACAGAAAAGCTAAAATCACAGAAAAGCTAAAGTTACTAAGAGCTGAGATCACTGAGTGCTGTGTTAACTATTGGGGAAGCCTGAAGCTATATTGCTAAGTAGCTGGTGGAGCAGCGAGCGGCGCAGAGCCTTGTGGGGACAGCTGGAGCGGCTCACAGGTCGGGGAGCAGAGCGGAGCAGCTCGTAGAGCAGAGCAGTTCGTGGGACGGCAGGAAGTGGACTGGCTCGTGGTGAAGGCTGTGGCGGATCCCCACGGAGAGACGGCCGGTCGGCCTCTGATCACATAAGGTGCCCCATAACACCCTGAGTGCCCCCCTTTTACTCTGGTGCTGCACTGACCAGGGACAGAGACTTTGGGGGTTGTTGGACTTTTGGGACTTTGGGTGGTTGCTGGACCCAAGAGACTTTGGGGGTATTGGACTTTGAGGACTCTGGGTGATTTTTGGGTTGCTGGATTCAAGAACCAAAGGGAAAGGACACGGCCCAATTTGCTGGGGTGGGTCTTTTGCTCATGGTGTTAGAAACCCTGTTTGTGGTGTTTTTTCCAATTTAATGCTGATGTCGTTTACTTCATGTTATTAAACATTTTCTGCTACACTCAGACTCTGTGCTTGCGAGAGGGGAAGTATTGCCTCTTAGAGGCACCCAGAGGATGGTATGTAATTGTTCCAGGTCACTGGGTGGGGGCTCGAGCCGGTTTTGCATTGCGTTATTGAAACGGAACCCCTAGATACAGAACCTGGCCCTTGTTGCTGCCTACTTAGATGGGCAGAAGGGTTACACTTAAAAACAGGCAAATTGTCCCATATTTTCTGTCTCCCCCTGCCATCAGTACTGGTGGGTCCTGCTGCTGGCCACATCCCCACTCACCAGCCGCCTGCCCGCCCATCAGTGGTGAGTGGGGAGGAGGGTTCAGTGGCCGATGATGGGGGAGGGGGTGCAAGGCTGGTGGCAGGGCAAAGCTGTAGCTCACGGGACCGGACACTCCCCTTGCTTGTCCATCAGCATAGCCCCCACTGTGTGCCAGCTCTCAGCCAGAAGGGCCTGCCCCCGTCCTGTTTCCGGCCAGCACTTGCTGCGCGCTGTGAGCTGCAGTGGCTGGTGAGTGTGAGCAGGCACCAGGCAGCAGCCGGTTACATGTCGCCTGTGCTGCCCACCCATCAGCCCTTTACTTGCTCCCCCTCTCTTTGTCCTCTCCCTGCATTTCCTCTTCACCCCCCTAGCTCCACTGCTCCTCCACGTCCCCCCTGGCAGGGTGCATCCTGCTCCCAGCGCTGTGCGGAGAACCAGCCCCTGGTTGGAGCGCTCAGCTCACCAATAGCCTGGCCAGCAGGCTCCTTCCTTCCCCCACTGCCTATCTGGGTCAGCATCCCAGGAAAGCCCAAGACCCTCCAGCCCAGGGCGCAGGCCAGGAGGAGCCGAGCCCTGCATGTGCCAAAGCCCTGCACAGCACTGGCAGAGGGAAGCCTCCCTGCCCCTCAGGTAATCTCTGGAGAGGCGAGGGGCGGGGAGAAGTGATTTCCAGCCTGTTCCCACCCCGACCCTGCAGGCTCCACAGTAGTGCTCCAGGCAGGAGCTTAGCACTGTCTTCACCCGCTCCATCCCCATGGCACCCTCCCCTGCTGAGCCATCTCTCTGGGTTCGTTGAAGCCTCTGCAGTCCCTGGGCCCTGGTGCACAATGCGTCTTTAGGGCTTAACCTCTTCCTGCCCGCACTGTAGTCAAGGGACAGGCAGTGGAGGTGTCCGCTGCCTTTCAACACTGTGTGGGCAGGAAGGGACAAGCTGCTTCTAGCCACAGGGGAGCAAGGGGGTGGGAAGAGATGAGTTCTGCAAAGACATGGGCCAGGTCATCCCTCCTCACCTCGCGTCTGGAAGCAGCTCCTGTCCCTTCCTTCCCGCACAGTGCTGAAAGGCTGCTGCTGGCCACATTCTGGTGTGAAACCTGGCAGACATCTGTGGAGGGGGGGCATGTGACCCCCACACGTGTTGCCTTGGGAAGATGCAGCACCAGGTACCAGAAGAAGTGGGTCTGTCCCAGGGGACCAGCCAGGTACAGATGGCAGAGAGCGCCAGGCAGGGAGCGTCGGGTTAGTCGGTCCCACCCTTCCCATGCGAGAGAGTTGTATGGGAGGGTGTGTCACCTCTCCCCATGTGAGCCTTAAAGATAAGATGGTAAATAAAAAGAATCAAATTAAGCAGTATTTCTTTTTAACAGGGACTCAGTCAACCTGATGTTAATTTAAATGTTTGTACTGAATAGTTCTGATTGATTGCCATTGAGCTTGCTTGAATAAGAGTAATTTTACCAGCGTCCCGTGTCCAACATAGGGAAATATGGTCACCCTAGTTAAGAATAGAGAAGACTGAAGAACTCCAGACAGACCTAACAAAGTTAAGGGTCATATTCTGTCACCCTTACTCTTAAGGAGTAAAATGTTACTTCCTAATAGCAAGGGGAGTATCAGAATAGGACTCATCAAGAGTTGACAAACGCATGGTAATGCCCATTGGACTGAATAATATAGGGTTACCATTCATCCGGATTCCCCTGGACATGTCCAGCTTTTAGAGTTAAAAATAGTGTCCAGGGGGAATTTGTAAATGTCTGGACTTCCCCCCCCCCCGCCCATGCAGAGCGCGCGTGGCTAACGGCAGCCGGCCAGATGGTGCCACTTACATGGGGCTCCGACAGCCAGAGAGAGCCCCTCCTCCACTTCCCCCTCCTCTCCCCTACAGCTGAGAGCACTCCCTCCCTCCCTCCCTGCATTCACAGATCACGAGCCGGCCGTTTGCACCGGCAGTCTGGAGCTCCTCCCCCTGCTCCTCCTCCCTGGCACGCTGGTCTGAGCAGCAGGGTAAGGGGGCCAGGGGGTCGGAGAAGGGGCAGGGAGGTTCTGGAGGGGGCAATCAAGAGACAGGGAGTGGGGGGGTTCGGGAGTTCGGGGGGGGCTTTCTGGGGGGGGTGGATAAGGTTTTGGGCAGTCAGGGTACAGGTAGGGGGTAGGGTCCGGGGGGGCAGTTAGGGTGGGGGGGTCTCAGGAGGGGGCAGTTAGGGGACAAGGAACAGGGAGGCTTTGGTAGGAGGTGGGGTTCTGGAGGGCAGTTAGGAGCATGGGTCCCAGGAGGGGGCAGTCAGGGGACAAGGAGCGAGGGGGGGGGTTGGGAGTTGTGGGGGGGCTGTCAGGGGGCAGGAGTGGGGAGAGGGATCGGAGCAGTCAATGGGACAGGGAGCAGAGGGGTTTAGATGGGTCGGGAGTTCTGGGGGGGGCCTGTCAGGGGGTGGGGAGTGGTTGGATGGGGCGTGGGAGTCCCAGGGGTCTGTCTGGGGGTGTGGATAAGGGTTGGGGCAGTCAAGGGACAGGTAGGGGGTAGGGTCCTAGGGGGCCAGTTAGGATGGGGGGAGGGTCTCAGGAGGGGGCAGTCAGGGGACAAGAGGCAGGGAGGCTTAGGTAGGGGGTGGAGTCCTGGGAGGCAGTTAGGGGCAGGGGTCCCAGGAGGGGTCAGTCAGGGGACAAGGAGCAGGGGGAGGGTTGGGGGTTCTGAGGGGGGTGGGAAGTGGGAGGGGCAGGGGCGGTGCTAGGGCAGGACGGGGGTGGGGCTAGGGCAGGGCTCCTCCCATCCTCTTTTTTGCTTGCTGAAATATGGTAACCCTAAATAATATGAACAACTCATATACATTGCTGGGTTTTAAATCAAGTGTAACAACTCAAAAAACAAACAAACAACCCCCCAAAACCAAAACAAAAAAAGGCCTAGACATCACTGTGGACAACTCAGTGTACAGCAGCAGTGATCAAAAAAGAAAAGAAAAAGATAAGTCAATACAATAGAAAATAGACAAAACATTATAAAGTCATCACATAAATCGGGTGCATCACCTGAAAACTGTGTTTTGTTCTGGTTACCTTACTGCTAAAAAATGGAGAAATAAAAGGTGGTTCAGGGAGGGTAATAAAGATGATAAGAAGCACAGTTTCATATGAGGAGACCTGGTAAAGACTGTTTACTTTAGAGAAGAGACCAATAAGAAGGGACATATTAGAGATATACAAAGTAATGAATGGTACAGAGAAAGTAAGCCAGACAATCTTATTTTCCCTTTCACTATACAAGAACAAGGAGATAATCAATGGACTTGAAATTCAACAAATGCAAAATTAATAAAAAGAAGCTGCACAGAGTACACATGACCTGTGCAGCTCATTGCCCCAAGATATCCTGGAGGCCAAGAGCTCAGCAGAACTCAAGAAGTATTAGGCATTTATATGGATCACAAGAAGAATCATAGTTACATAAAGAAAGCTAAATAAAATAAATTGGTGCTATATACTTCATAGCATAAACTGTTATCTGATGGACTAGGAAGAAATTTCCCCTAGGGGGAAATGATTCTATGACTGTCCAGTCTGGGATTTCCTTCCTTTGAATCATGTGGTACTAGCCTCTGTCAGAGACAGGAAACTGGGCTAGATAAGCCCCTTAGCCAATCCAGGAGAGAAATTCCTACACACAGTACTACTCTTACATTGAAGCCTTACAGTAGTTAATAGGAATGAACCGTCTAGGACTCTGTAGAAATAACTCTCAAAAGTGATAGGGTGAGATCCTCACACCTGCTCCAGCCCTTTTACCTGGTTTAACAAAAACATTGGTCAAAATATCAATAAAAACAGGACATAGACAATCATGTAGGGAAATTATGAAGGTAGCACAAGAGAGGAATCTAAGCAAGCAGGTTTCTAATGGAAACAAAAGCAAAATAATAGAAATTAATATAATGGAACAATTTTACTAAACAAAACAAAAGTGTACTGTAAAGATACAAAGAGGGAAAGAAAAGGACAAAACTGAGATACAGGACTGAGGACATAGGGGAAGCAAAAGAAACCTAAAATAAACTAGACACTATGAAAATAGGAAAATGAGATGAAATTGAGATGAAAGGGGACAATGTAAAGATGATCTGTAGTTTATTATTGTTTTAATGTAGTGCAGCCAAGAGGAATATTTCCTTAAATAGTTGTGTAATGTATCCTGTGCAAAAACCAGAAGGAGAAAATTATAAAACTATTCATAGAACACTAAGGAAGAATTGTATAAAAAGGGACTAAATATTAACATGATAGAGTTGAAAAGTTAAAAGCTCATAATTAGGTTATTGCCAGGGGTATGTTTAAAATCTTAAGCAGTCTTTTATAAACATTAAAAGCAATGCAGTGGCACCAATACATTAACATTTCTTTCTCATGTTTTTTCATTGAAGTAAAAAGTATTCAGCCCATACAGACAATATTTACAAAATAATACAAATCAACAGGGGTTGCAGATGCTGTTCTCCAGGAGAGGAAGGGTGGTTCACAACTGATAAGTGCCTCAGTCATTCAGCAGTGCAAGTTACATTGCATACCGCCTAACTACACTTAATGATGTTTTCCATTGCTAAGCTCTTGATGGTGCAGTCCATTATTTGCATTTCATTGTACTTTAAGAAATGGTGAAGGGAACTGGATGCACAGGTTACAAAATGAAACACAGTGATAAAAGCCCAACTCATGCCCGGAATGAAGGCAAAACAAAAGTCAGTAACATCTCCTGTTGCTCTTCCTATGAATCTCAAATAGAGAACTGTACCCAGTGTAGAGCATTTATCCAAATTCTGCAAAGTTTAAGGGGTCAGAAAAACGTGATTCAGATCTGAACCAGTCCTGGTTTTGGTTTGCAAAATAAAATTCCAATAGAAAAATGGGTTTGTTCACCTCTGTTATGAAGGAGGAGCAGCAGTATTTCCAGTAGCAAATACAGGCCACTTGTCAAGCAACAACCATTCTGAGAACAGCTGCTCCATAGCCATATTAATCCAGTTGCCCCACAAAAGCCACCAGGAAATCCCATCACTTTTCTGTCCAAGCTGGGACCAGAAGAGGACCCAAAAGCTAACCATTGCAAACTGGAGGAAGAAGTTATCCCAGGCTTTCCTTCCAGACCTCTTTTTGAGGTAGAGACATAAGCTACATAACCCACTGTGAATGAAGATGTTGTAGCAGATGATGAGGCCATGAAGGACTTTGGGGGGGGAGGGACCCCTGGAAAGAAGTACTAGCAAAGGCTTCAGAATAAGCTGTAGGCTTTGTAAGTGCACGATGCACTTCTGTCTGATACCCAATAGACCAAGTGACAGAATGGCTTAGGCCTGAGACCTGAGCAGTAAGTGACATAATGGACATTTTGGCTTGGAGCAGCATTTGGGTTGTTGTCCCAGGAGGGTGAAAACATGGATGCACTGGAACTAGCAGTACTCACTGATAGAGACTGCACACCAAATGAGGGTTACCTGGAGGCTGATCCATCCAGAGAATCCACCATGACCACAGCCAAGAATAGAAGGACAGTCAGTGGGATGAAGAGAAAAATCCAAAGAGGTCACTAGCTCCTCTGGTCATCTGTCTCCAGCAAGGCAGACTGGGACAGAAAGAAGTCCTGTCCCTTTATAGAGTGACTAGACTAGTGTGTGACTGGGTGGTCGGGGGGAACACATCATACAGTCTAAGGCCACAAGGGTGAGGGCCCCCAGAAATCAGGCTGTATGAGGTTAGCTAGGAAAGCATGGTAACTGATCTAGTGGTGTTGGGTGTGCCCAAATGTTAGTGTTTGAGAGTTTAGTCAATATGGAGGTACTGTAGGTAACCACCCCGTTCAGATCACCTGTGTCCTTGGGGATTCTCAGGTATAGCCCTTGGTTGTCATTCCTTCACTGGTTCAGTGACACCCAACCAATTGGCACTGGGAGGAAATGAGCCACTCATTACCACTGTCTGTTTTCCTGGGGAGAGACAGAGCATTTTCCTGCTTTTCTGGACCACAGGGACACTCAGCAAGTCATGGGACATGCTCCGGACCTGAAAGTGTGGTATCTTTTCCATTATTGTGTTGCAATGAATTTCACATGACAGGCCCTCAAGGAGGAGCTTTTATTGCCAGGCTGATGTCAACATTATTCTTTTTTTTTTTTTATAGTGCTATAGCTAGAGTGCTGAGTCACTCGACTGCCCTTTTGAGAGTACATGGAATTGAGAGAGAAGCGCTGCGTAGTATTTTGTGTCATTCAGAAGTGAAGCACCTGCTCCGCTCATTCCTTTTGCTATTAATGGAACAGCCTTCTTTTGAAGAGCAGAAGTGCCTCTGCCATGCCAAGTGTCATTCATAAAACATCTTAACAAAAAAGAAAGATGACTTAGAAATGTAGTAGATTCAAGTCTCGAAACTGGGATTTTTCTAGCATTCACAAATTCTGGGATTGAAACCTGAGATTAGATCTACAATAAACTGCAAGTGTATATATTGGGTGATGGATTGAGGTGGGTGGATCTCTCAGAAGTCAGTGAAGCCTAACAAGATGAATGAGAGCCCCCATGTGCTTTCTTCTAAGGGGAGAATGTAACATATTGCTTGATATGACAGATCTGACCACTTGGCCATTGTCCTACATACAGAAATAATCATAGATGTTTCAGAGGAACATGAAAAATGCATCTAAGGTAAAAGAAAAAGGTGTATCTCCTTTTGTATTATATTATTTGCCATCTGTTACCGTGTCATGTTGCCCATTGTTGTATAATCATATAATGTCAGACCCTATTGGAATGCAGATGTGCACTAGGGCAGGATTAAGTTTACTGTTAAAATTTTGATTTTTTGCATGAGTATAATCATAGTCCTAATACTGTATTAATGTATTTTTTAAAAAAATATTAATAACCCTTCTATCTGCCACAGAACTACAATATAAAAATGATCACCTGGTAATCTCATTATATTTGAAACACTTTACAGTGAACCATAATTGCTAGACAATTTTATGAACAATCTAATGTCATGTTTGATGCCTGGCTACAGAAATCCCCTGCAAGCCCAGCTGTATAACCGATGAATGATCACATTTATATATTGGACTCAAATAAATACAAAACATCATGTGACAAGACTGATCGATAATTGATAATTTTTCATAGCTCACGGCTTCAAGCTATTAATTTCTTGGAAAGGCCCATGAAGATGATGCCAAGGACATCAAAAATAGATTGTCAAACAGACGCACGTGCCCCCTAAATGGATAAATCCAAGACTGGTCTCTTTCTGCCCAACTCTATTCAGTGCTAGTTGAGAGTTTAGTTTAGCCACTTAGGCAGATCTATTTATGGAAAGAGTACAGAAGAGACAAAGACAGGTAATTGGCTGTCTAAAAAACTCTGATGATCAGTAAAATACAAGTTGTAAAGATGCTTTATCATTTCTTAAAAGACAATGGATGATATTAATAGACACCTATGGACACATTAAAAACCCTGAAAATACACATATCTCAATACAGTCACAAAGTAGCAGCTTCAAAAAGCTTTGCAGATGCATACCTAGCTTTAAACAATGGAAGCTATCTTTTAATAGCTGTAGGTTTGACCTCTGCCATTCTAATTCAAAACAACTAGAGGGCTTTCATTTATGCCATGAATCAGCATGTTAAATGGAGAACAAAAGTTACCGAGGCTTATGAATAAAATCTATATCAACATGAGTAAAAAAGTCCTAGATACAATAATCTCCCTGCTTTGGATCTGAACTCTTCATCTAGTCTCACATTATTGGGAAAGAAAGACATTGATGAAAAGAAAAGATCTTTTCAGAAAACAAGATATGATCCTTATCTAGACATTGATGAGAGGGCATTAGTAAAGGGGCCATCCCTCTGCTATGCTGGTGTCTGCACTGGAGCAGAGAAATTAACATAAGAAAAAGGGAAGGTTGACACTTGAGAGTTGGAGGTTGAAGATGAAGGGATTAAAACATACCCTTTAAACCAAGAGATGTAATTTATTTTAATCCCCAAATTACTGACGTTCCCCATGAATTTTGCATCCCCCCTCACTTTTATTCTACAAAACCATTTACATTAGAAATAGTAAATCATGAACCCAAAGCTATAGAATAGTTTTTATACTAAAGGAATGAATCCCACAGCATATGATGTTTCCTGACTGAATAATGATTTAGGTCTCTCATTTTGGGTCTTTGTCACACATTTGGCCCCACATTTGGGCCACAACAAGTTGAGAGGTATGGATGAAAATATCAAAGATCTTGAACCAGTGGCTTTTGGGTGTGATCATGATGGTTATTCAGCATCTCATAAACCTCAGATATGAAATTACATACTTCCCAAAAGCAGCTCCTGTCTTGTTTCTTACTTGGTTGTAGTGGAGTGACCATATTGCTTCCACGCTCTTTTCCCCTCAGCTTGTGGACACACCATTGACTTTCAAACCTCCCATTGAAATGCTTACACGGTATCCATTCTGTTACTTAAGAAAGCAGAAAGAGACAAGGTCTAAGACTTAGGGCACGTCTACACAGGCCAAGTTACAGCGCTGGTAGTTACAGCGCTAGTCACAGAGCGCAGAAGGAAAACTGCTGTTGTGTGTTCACACTGACAGCTGCCTGCACAATAGTATGTTCACACTTGCGGCACTATTCAGAATGGTGCACTCTGAGCAGCTATCCCACAGAGCACATCTTTCTATTTTGCCACTAAGACTTGTGGGAAGGCAGAGGGGGTCGTGGGGCATCCTGGGTCCAGTCCCAATGTCCCATGATGCATTGCTTTGCATCCCAGCAATCCCTGTGCTTCCATCCGCATTTGGCGCCATCTTTCAATGGTTTGTGTACTGCGCGCCCTACCTCTTTTGGGCTGCAAGAATGCATCCCGAACTGCTGGCCAGTATGCTGCTTGCTCAGACCAACATGTCACGAATGGTAGTGGAGTTATTCCTTAAACTACAAAGACAAGAGGAGTGTTACATTGATCTCGCCACGCATAGTAGCTATGACACGAGATTGCTTGTGGCATTCACGGAGGTGCTGACCACAGTGGAACGCTGCTTTTGGGCTCGGGAAACAAGCACTGAGTGGTGGGATCACATCGTGATGCACGTCTGCGATGACGAGCAGTGGCTGCAGAACTTTTGCATGAGGAAAGCCACATTCATGGGACTGTGTGATGAGCTTGTCCCAGTCCTGCGATGCAAGGACATGAGAATGAGAGCTACCTTGTCACTGGAGAAGCACGTGGCGATTGCACTGTGGAAGCCGGCTACTCCAGACTGCTACCGATCAGTCACTAACCAACCATTGGAGTCATGTTGATGGAAGTGTGCAGGGCCATTAATCGCATCCTGCTCCGAAAGACTGTGACTCTGGGCAACATGTGGATGGCTTTGCACAAATGGGCTTCTCTAACTGCGGAGGGGCGATAGATGGCACACACATTTCAATTCTGGCACCAGACCACCTAGCCACAGAGTACATGTGGCACTTGTGGATCACTGGGGCATTTCACAGACATTAACGCAGGCTGGTCCAGAAAGGTGCATGGTGCATGCATCTTTTGGAACACTGGCCTGTTCAGGAAGCTGCAAGCAGTGACTTTTTTCCTGGACCAGAAGATCACCGTAGGGGAAGTCAAAAATGCCCACTGTGATCCTGGGAGACCCCACCTACCCCTTAATGCCGTGGCTTATGAAGCCGTACACGGGGCAACTTGACAGCAGCAAGGAGCAGTTCAACAATAGGCTGAGCAAATGCAGAATGATTGTTGAGTGTGAATTTGGCAGTTTAAAAGCCCGCTGGTGCTGCCTTTATGGGAAGCTGGACATGGCCAATGACAATATTCTTATGCTTATAGCCACGTGCTGTACGCTCCATAATATTTGTGAAGGGAAGGGTGAAAGCTTCACTCAGGGCTGGACCACAGAGGCTTAGCGCCTGGAAGCTGAGTTTGAACAGCCAGAAACCAGGGCTATTAGAGGGGCACAGCGTGGGACCATAAGGATCAGGGATGCCTTGAGGCAGCAATTTGAAGCAGAAAGCCACTAATATTTGTTGCTATGCTCGGGAATGCAGTGCTTGTAATGTTAGGAGGTGATTGGTGCACATAATGCAAGAAGGGGCCTTAACATAACTGTATGTTGCTTTGCAGGGCTCTTTTTGCTTTCACTTAATAGAATAAAGATTGCTTCCAAACCAACACAATTCTTTTATTGAAAGACAACAACCAGAGGAGAGAGTCAAACAAAAAAAAATCATCAGCAGGGAGGGAGATGAGGGATGGGGGAAGGGAAGGTCTCAAGAGGAGGAAGGGTCCCAAGATGGCTACAGATTTGTGTATGTCCAGGGATCACACCCAACCTTCTCCTTTGGAGTACGATGCAGCGGGTGCTGTACTTAGCAGGGCCAAACTGCAGAGGGATGAGTGTTGAGTGCAGTGGGTAGTGGGAGTCCACAGTGCTGGACTGTGAGTGGGGAGGAATGGAATGCTGCGGGTAGAGAGTGGAGCCAGGAGGTTGATAAGAGTGTGTTAGCAGTGTCTTGGGGGGCGCAGGGGAAAGAGTTTTGTGACAGCGGCTGCAGGGGAGGGCGGGCACGGAACTGCTCAGTTTGAAGAGCTAATATTGCCTGGAGCGTGTCCACTTGGTGCTCCATAACATTTAAGAGCCGCTCTGTGGCTTCTTTCTGGTGTGCCGCATTCTCCTTTTGGTCCCTCTTCTTGCTGTCCCGCCACTCCTTCAATTCCTGTTTCTCGGTGGCAGAGTGCATCATAACCTCAAAGAGAAAGTCCTCCTTAGTTCTTCTTGGATGCTTTCTAATTCTGCGCAGCCGTTCAGCTGCCAATAACAAAGAGGGAGGCTGGGCTCCCAAGGTCACCTCTGTGAAGTTTAAATGCAACATTTTACAGAAGCAGTATTGTTTGCAACACAGACAACACTGATTCAGTGCTTTAAAACACAGCCAGTACTCACACACCTGTCATTAACTAGCTGACCCCAGGCAAGCACACATGAGCCACAAGACCCCCAAAATGGTGAGTAGCCACAGGTGCAGGGTAAATCACTCTTCCCAGACCCTGCTGTACACTGGGCAAGTGGCTCTTGGGTAGAGCCAGCACTGTAGGGGTGGCCTGGTAATCATTCCTGTCTGCACACTTTCCACAGGAGGTGATCATTATGGAAGATATCTCGCTACTGAGGGTGAGCAGGGATTCAAGGGAGGGTCTTCTCTAAGCCTACGGCTTCCGCCCTGGTCCCTATGCAGCTCATCTGTGTGCAGCAATGGTCCCCCTACCCCCATGATGACAAAGTGGCGCCAGAAATTTACATTAATGGGCAAGAAACAAAGCAGCTCTGCCAAGGAACCTGCGGCAGCAGATTGCCCAGTATTTCCACAAAACTTTCCTGGAGATCTTTGAGGGAGATTCCCATAAAGTGAGGGAGTCAATCAACATCCTGTTCCGATGCTCTGACTAGGCATGTGGTGGGAGACAAGCTTGCTTTCTGCAACCCTCCTGCCCCCAACAACTTCCTTCAGCAATTCCCAAAATCAAATCCACTTACCAGGGGCCTCCTCTCCTGTTTGCGCTTCACCAACATCCGACAGCTGTGATTGGCTAGCCTCCTCAGGGGTAGAAAAGAGCTCCTGACTGCATACATCTCAGACCTCCGAGTCATCCTCTGCCTCTGGGTCCCCTTCCCCCTCTTCGTCCAAGATTTCCTCCTCCTGGCTCGGCCCACTCTCAACTGGCATGCAAGCCAACGAAGTATCCACAGGGGCCTTCGCACTGGAGGTGGGGTCACCACTAAGTATTGCATTCAGCTCTTTGTAGAACCAGCAGCTCGTGGGCGCAGCACCGGAGCAGCAGTTTGCCTCCCGCGCCTTGTGGTAGGTGTTCTGCAGCTCCTTCACTTTTACCTACACTGCAACGTGTCCTGGTGATGTCCCCTTTCTGTCATGCATCATGAAATCTGTCCATAGGTATCATAATTCCTGTGACTGGAGTGCAGCTGGGACTGGACAGCCTCCTCTCCCCAGATGCTGATGTAGTCCAGCAGCTCGGCCTTGCTCCAAGTGAGTGGTGGATCGCCTGGTGTGTGGAGCAGGCATGTCCACCTGGAAAGATGTCCTGAGACCACTGCAGCATCACTGAGCAAACAGGAAGGAGAGTTTCAAATTTGCAAAGGAATGTATGGGGTGGGGATGATGGTTGGTCACCTCAGGCCAGGGCAGTAGAGTTCAAACCGATGACCAGATAGGTGAGAACAGGCATTGTGGGACACCTCCCGGAGGCCAATTGCAGCGCTGTAATCGCCACGGTGTCTACACTGGCACTGCAGTGCTGTAGCCCCGGTGCAGAAAGCTCTACGCCTCTCATTGGAGTGGTATTTTTAGAGTGCTACAATTGTGCAGTTTCTGCGCACTAAGTGGCTTGGCAGTGTGCACACCTCTGGAGTTACAGCACAGAAAGCTGCTTTACTGCACAGAAACTTGCCAGTGTAGGCAGGGCCCAAGTCTTGGGCAAGTCCATGGAGAATTTTAAAAACACTCACAAATGTGAACCGCTTTCTAAAACGAATGACACATAAGCGGAGTTTGAGGATGGGAGCTGCTTTTTTTTGTACATGCTTTAAATTGCAAACTATTCAACTGTGTGTTGATTTGTATATTTTTACTACTGTAAAACTCAATATATATCTACAGATATAAAATAACATGCTTGAAACTGTAGACTGCTTGCATATAATCAAAGTGGGGGACACAGAGGCAGAGTGCTGCAGAATGAGCTCTGGCCATAAGGGGCGCTTGGGTAGGGGCTGAGTCCGTTACATGGCCATAGAAGAACTTTCTTCACAGCAAAGAATTTGTTTGATGCTTTTGCTTTTTGTGAAACATTTCAAAGAACAGAGTTTCCATTGGCCCTTTATCTCAGAAACATGGCTGAGATCTCAAATGTCTTGTAAGCTGATGTAAGTGGTGACAGGAAAGCTAGCACAGAATAGTCTGTTCTCTCATCAGTATCCATTACTGTAGCTTTGGGGAATATACAGTCGGATCAGGTTTAAGGGCACAGAGAGTAAATAGTGCCTATCTATTGGTACTATAGTGATTGGCACTTTAATAATTATTTATTTCATGTGTTTCTATACTGAATAATACATTAATAGAGAAATGCTGAACTCAGCTTTGCTTCTTCTGCCCCACACCAGACAAGCAAAGCTATTTGTATAAGGTGTTTGTATGATGCTCATTACAATCATATCTGAGTGCCTCCAATTCTAAATCTATGACCTAAAAATATGCCCTTCCTTCTAACATAGGGATTGAAATTAAATTAGGAACTACATTCTGCAATCTTTACTCACACTGGTGAATATTTGTGTGCGTAATCCCATTGATTTCAACAGGGCTGCTTGTCTGAAGAAGGGCTCAGAAATGCGAATAAAGGTCATGCCATCTAACCCTCAAACAGTTGAAGGTTTCCACAGAAACAGCAATTCCGTGTTTCATCATCAGCAAAAAGAATGTGCTAGGTTCTTACCTTCTATGTTTTTACTTTTTTTTTGTCTCTTCTGCTATTTGAAATAGATAAACATCAAAGAAGAAATCCTTGCTAGTAATAAAATGGGTTGTTTGATTTTATAGAGCATGAGAATAATCCTTTTTTCCCCTTTACCTCGGATTACAGTCTTTGAAAAAAAGAATGCTGAAACAAAGACACATCCTTTCACAAAAGTGTGCCAGTCTTCAAAACACAAGAGACATTTAGAGCAAGAAACCCCCAAGTTGCTTCTTATTACTATCCTTTATTATTTGCATGATCGTAGGTCCTAGGAGCCCTGTCATGGGCCAAGACCCCATTGTGCTAGGCACTGTACAACCACAGAACAAAAAGACAGTCTCTGCCGCAAAGAGCTTACATGCTAAGTAGATTTGGCCAAATTTTGTTCATTTGATTTTCAAGACTATTTAAACTAGCCTGCGAGTGATGGTATGGGCCAGATAGTGCCATTAAGGCACAGGCCCATGTTATGGGTGATGTCGAGGTGTAGCTCCTTGGCATGCATATAGAGGGGAACACCCGTTTAGGAGGGCATACCATGTGTTCCCTTCCATAGCTGCCTGGCTGTGTTGGCTGGAGCTTAGAGGAGCAAGGCAGCCTTCTTTTCCCATTTCTGGAGGCTAGCTCCACAGTGAATGCAGGCCGCTCAGAAGAGTGCAAGCACTGCAATTATGCCTGGCTCCTACAAAAAAAATAAAAGGAGGGGGAAGCTCTTTGACCACTCTCCTCCCTTGCAAACTAGCCAAAGGGCCAGTCACAAACAGTCCTGACATAAATTTGCACTATTGTGTCTCAGAGCAGAACTAAATCATTGAGATTCTTGTTGACACACACAATATTGAAGCAGGTTGCTTGCACAGGCTAATCCATGGGAATAACCTCAGGAGTAAGAGTGTGCTAATACTAAAAGTATTGTAGAAATACATGCAAGTGCCTTAAGAAATTGCTAGATAAAATACCACTGATATCCAGACCACAGAAGGAGAAGGGTAAAGTGGGACTGACGTGATCCTTCTCCCACCATCACCACCTTTAGGTGTGGCTCTGCTCTGAAAGGTGACTGCAAATATGGCATAGCAGGGTCTCATGTAAACAATCTGCTATCCAGAGCAAATCTGCTCAGTTTACAGATATAAAAAGATAGCCTGGGGTAGCCTCACACATTTTTCCTCTCTTCCCAGCAGCCTCCCTCCCCCTTCTCAGCTCCTGCCCCTTCCACTAGTCCCTTTCTTACATTTCTCCCAGCTTCACCCCTTTTCTCAGGCTCCAACCTGCTGGTTGCTGGAGCTATGGGCACAGCCACTGTGGACTGTTCTGGGGCTCAAAAGTTCAGCCGAATGCACGCTTGAGATGTGAGCTGGTGTGACAGGGCTGAACGTCAGGTGAGATGCTTGGCAGCCTTGCTCCCATGTCTCTTCTCCCTTCTGTGGTCTCTCTGTTTAGCTAATCCCCCCCTAGAAAAACCCCATTCAAATACAAAGAAAAGAAATTGTGGAACTAAGATGAGGTTTACACACCATCACATTAGTCACTCTGCATATGGGTTCTATCTCTTCCGCCCCACCCTGTGCCTGTCCTGTCTATCTAGATTGTAAGCAATCCGGGCAGGGGCTGACCCTTATTCTTGCTCTATGTAGTGCCTCACACAATGGTGTCTTGAACTCATTTGGGGACCCTAAGAGCTACCTTAATACAAATAATAAATTATAATATACAGTGTCCTAGAATTTAGCTGAGCCCAATATGCACTGCACTCAGGTGAGGGGGAAGACCTGCAAAGGAGCCATTTGTGGCTGCCCTATCTTGAGGTTAATTCTATGGAGACCTGGTCTCTGGCATAGTCTAGAAAAGCCTAAAGAAAGCTCTGAACTACAACGGCCGGCTATGGCTCTATAGGACAGCGACTCCACCTGGGGATTACTCCAGTGCAGGAGCACTCCAGTCACATCCCCTCCACCCCCCATCCCAATATATCTCCTACCCTGGAGGCCAGGAGAGGATAATGTAAAAGCCAGCTTGATTGGCTCTGTGCAACTCAAGGATTCATCCACCACATAGGAATCACTAGGTAGCCATTGCCATACAACTGGCTTGATAGCTATTTTGTCTTGCCAGAGCAGTGTGAAACAGTTAAAGCAGGGGCAAAGATATGGCCCATTATTCACAGTTTCAACCCAGTAGCCTACAAACTGACTTTTGAGCAGAAAAGTTACATTCTCATCACTTGAAGTAGTACAAATAATCATTCATACAGAGTCAAGCATCAGAGGGGTAGCCGTGTTAGTCTGGATCTGTAAAAAGCGACAAAGAGTCCTGTGGCACCTTATAGAGTCCTGTGGCTCCAATACGTCTGTTAGTCTATAAGATGCCATAGGACTCTTTGTCATTCATACAGTGTGATTCCTGGAATTCCTCTTCTGACCATGCAGCATGGTTGTAGCCATGTCGTTCCCAGGATATTAGAGGAACATTCCCAGGAATATTAGAGGAACAAGGTGGGTGAGGTAATATCTTTTATTGGACAACTCCACCTTGTGTTTAGCTGTGAGGCTTGCAGTATCTTTTCCAGACCTGAAGAAGAGCTCTGTGTGACTTGAAAGCTTGTCCCTCTCACCAACAGAAATTGATCAAATAAAAAATATTACCTCAGCCACCTTATCTCTTCTCAGCATAGCATTTCCCCTCATTCTTTTATTTATATAGGTAACAAAAGTGTCTTGCGTTATTACAGCAGTATATAAACTGAAGTTGATAAATTAAAATAGCCATGTTAATCTCAGTTTTGTTGAAATCACAGGGAAAAATAATTGTATAACAAACCCAGCTATGTACGCTGAGTTGCTGTTGGCTCTACGGCCAGTGTGGAATAGTGTTCACTGCTAACAGCTGCTATGCTTTGCTGCTTTTCAGATTTTGTTCAATTGCCAAAATAAAGAGGAAGCAGAACTCCAGGGTCACAATCAGCAATGTGTTTCATCCAGCCTCTCAGTATCATACAATCTGAAACATAACTGCTAGGTAGACTCAAGGACTGTAAGACTCCCACAAGAGGGGCTGGGACATGTAATCTGTCCAAAGACAAGCGTAACAGAGGAGAAAAGTTTGCCAAAGCTTAAGAATGTTTCATGTTTCTCATTTTAAAAACAAGAGCCTTATTCAATTTATAATCACCTTCGTTCTTTTGTAATTGAAGAAATGGAAAATATACAGTGTAAAATCTCTGTATTCTCTGTTTTAAGACTTTTGTGTATTTTCCCTTTTCTTCAGTTGAAAAGTATATATAAAATATAGGGATGATGGTCATATACTGGTAAGGTGTTATATGTTCTCCAGAATGTGATACAGTACTAATCTTTATCGAATCCTGCAAATGTTTAAGAACATGAGTAGCTGAATGTTACCGCCTGTGAGTAGTCTCACTGAAGTTAGTGGAACTTGAGTAATGTTATTCACACGCCTAAGTGCGAGATCAGGCCCTTATCTGAGCATTAAATTAGGAGAGATTCTGTCCTCTGCCCCCAATGTTTGAATCATTTATAGTCCAAGCAAATATTTATATGTATTGTAAACTACTTCACCTTAAAATGAAGTCATCCTGATGCTAATATAGAGAAAGCAGGAATTGGACATGTAGTCAGACAAGGACTCCATCCTCTGAATGTTGCCTCTAGCCTTCATTTGGAATAGAAACATGTTGTTTATCTACACAGGAAAGTAACTCCATGGCAGTCAGCAAAACCTTGAATTTTTCCTTTACTGCCAATGCCCAGATGTGTCTCTTTAGTACTATGTTACTACACAGATCCTCTAAAAAGGCAATTTTTTGCTGCAGCATTTGCTACTTAATTAGAGGATATAAATAGAGTGTAAATCCCCCTCCCACAAAGTTAAACATTTCAGTAAATGTATCTTGGGGCAGTTCTTTCTCAACTGAAAACTTGTTCCTTTCAAACAGTAAGTGCTAAACCCTAAGTGCAATCACAGCTTCAAACCAGCTAACAGATGTTTATTCTCAAGCATGTTTTAATCTAAACTGCATATAAACTTCCTGACAAAGTACTTCAGCCAAAAAAGTGAGCAGAATATCTCATTACTACATCCAAATATTATATACAAAGTTTTGGGGATGAAATTTGGTACCAGTTAAGCAAGGGACTAAGAGCTCAATCCACAAAGCGACTTGGGCATTGGAACATTTAGCATTGCAGAATCTAACTTTTAGACACCTTACTACCCACTCGAATCTATAACCCCAAGTTAGGTGCCTGTGCTCCTTATACAATGCATGGGGAGAGATACTCACTTAAGAATGGGATCCTCAAAAGCCAGCATACTGCATGGGGAGCTTCCTAAATTAACCTGTAGGAAATACCATGGAGAGGGGTGTGGCCTAAGCCTCACCCTCCAAAGGGACTTAGATGCTTAAGTCAAGGCTGGAAGGAAGTGCCTATCTCTGCTTGGGCTTCCCAGCCAAGAACCATCTCCTGGAGTCAGGGATTTAAGCTGTTTTTTTGTTTTGTTTTGTTTTATTTTGTTTGTTCGGTTGGTTTTTTTTTGCATAAACAAGGTCTGAATGAGCTCTCCCCTGACATCTAGTGATGAACAGGGGGAAAAGATCTCAGGAACAGACTGTATTTGCATAGCCAAACCTACTCTGCCTAGGTGATCTGCAGACAGACCTGCTTTGCCAAAGTGATCCATTTTGGCTGTTTTGGGTTAAAATTCACTTTAGTCTTGAATGAAATGATGTTATCTTCATTGTATGAGTAAAGGGCAGCAGAACTATTCTTAGCATGCCCTGATTGAAGGGGTTCCCCTATATATGACCTCACTCGCTAACCAGGAGGCAGGGATGCCAAAGCCAAGTAAAAATGAGAAGGGGGAGCCATCTGTTTAATGAGTTCTGGAGACCATTTAATCCTCCTTCTCCAGTGTTTAAAGACAGCTGATCTGGCTCAAATTAGAGTCCGTGTTTCTGCTTAACAATTAATAGAGCTGAAATCACTGATTAGCTGATATAAGGAGGGCTGAACCTTAGACCTTGGGGTGGAGGAGATGGACAGCATTGCAATGAAGGAGAATTCTACAGCAGCAGTGAGGTTCCCCACTACCCAGTGAAATCACTAAGAATGGGGCAAAGTGGTGGAACCTCAGAACATGGCGTTGCAGAGATGGCAGCAAGCAGCAGCAGTGATAACAGTGGCAGCACTGAGCAGCAACAGAGAAAACAGCCGCAGTGCTGAAAGTGACAAAGGTGTCAGCGAGCGGCAGAGATAAAAGCAGGAGCAGAGGTGGCAGCAGGCGACAAGCAGTGGCAGAGACAGTAAAAAACAGTGGAGGCTCACTTGTAACTTTTAGCCCAGTGGTTAGGGAACTCACCTGGGATGTAGGAAAATTAGGTTCAATTCCCCCCACAGCCTGATGTGCAGCAGATGTTTGAACTCAGTTCTCCCAGCAGGGTGCCCTAGCCAGTGGCTTATGGGGCATTCTAGGACAGGGGTTTCTCCTGTTGATGCTGTTCCACTGTGTATAAATAATTAAATAATCTCTGAAACTCTGGGTCTCCCACTTGATTGCCCTAACCACTGGACTATAGAGTCATTGTTACTCTCTTTGACACTCAGTGAATACCTCCTCTCCAGCTGTTCTGTGTGGGCTTAGTCATGCTCTGAGAATGCCTATTGCCCTGGGCCCCACAGGTAGGGAATGCATAGTTTGAGGGTTCCTCTAGGGTTTAGATAAGTGCCCAAGCATGTGAGACAAGTGCCCAAGCATGTAGACCGAGGCAGCTGTACTCATGCTCACTGGCAGAAATGTAGGGTTGGTCTACACTGAAAAGTTAGGTTGACCCAGGAAAGTGAGAAAAAATCCACACCCCTGAGCAGCATAGTTCAGCTGACCTAAACCTCAGGGTACACAGTGCTAGGCTGATGGAAGAATCCGTCTGTTGACCTAGCTACCATCTCTCAGGGAGGTGGAGTAGCTACAGTGATGGGAGATCCCTTCCTGTCATTGTAGCATGTGTAGACATTGTAGACATAGCCGCAGGCACTGTGGGGACCTTAATGGCTGAAATGTAGGCACCTACAGAATTAGGCAGCAGCTGAGCAGTAGTTTTGAGAATCTCAGTGGCACTTACATGTTGTGCCTGTACTTAGGTGCCTAAAGTGGCAGTTGGGTGCATAGGTCTTTTTGTGAATCTAGCCCAAAGAGCGTTGTTTAGGATCTATATCCAGTGCAGGTATATGTCATGTAAACATTCACACCCAGCTCCTGCTAGTTCACTTGAGACTTAGCCTAAAGCCCCAGTTCTGGATCCCTCCTGAGCCTAGGGGACCAATCAGTCTCTACATTATAAATACAGATTATCAAAACTTGTGCCTCATGCACTAATGGGTAGGGTTTAGCTGGCTGATTTAAATGTGATTTCTGATAAAGGCATTAAAAAGTAGAGGTTGCAATTATTTTGACCATGTCAGAGAAGCAATACCTTTCTAACCCTGACTCTTACAGTTTGCAGTGTTCATTACAGGGAGAGAATCTCTGTCAAAGTATTCTGCACAGGAAATCATATTTAAGAGTGTGTGCCTGAATGCATACACATCATGTCAACAATCTGCAACTTCTCTTGATACTAGAAATTCCATTGCCTTGAAAGCTTCTACCTCTGTATCTCCTGCTGCTGTGCTGATGCTTTGGTGTGTTCCCTCATGTTGATGAAACAAACACACTCGAGAACTGTATGCCAAGAAGAAGACAATTTGTTTTTAAGTGCTGAAAGAATAAAGCTACCAACAAACTCTGCCTATTGTTCTACTCCACTGGAGTCTTGCAGTGAGGAAGAGGGGAGGGATCTAAAACACAGATCAAGTTTTGGAATACATTTTTGCATTGATGTCCTAGGATGCTGGATGCTGCATATACAGCCAGAGAACCCAAACCTTAAACTGGGTTTATCTTTGAGTCCTCCTTTTCAGTTTGCACCAAACCATGCCACTTCACCCTCCAATATATTTCTAAAAGTCTCTCCCGCCTTCTCTGTTCCTGCTAAAACCCTTGGTCATAGACAACAGAGTCACTGAGAATTAGGCAGAACTATGTCGGTGAGAATCTCTTGGTTTTACCATTAATCCCAGCCCATTTTTTCTGATCTTGTGCTTGAATTTATTCTTAAATAACGGTAACAAAAATGGAATTAACACAAACCATAGAACCAAACCAAACCAATTACATGATCTTATTTGTTATAACCCTTATTTTTTCCTCACTCTTCCCCTGGTTTTCAGAAGTTTGAGTTTTGCTTGACTCAGCAACCCGCAAGGGGACAAGTTACCACCAAGCAACCTTAACTCTCCTTTAATGTAGTTTTTGCCATTGAATTTCCTAGTTTTTGGAACAGGAAAAGATATATTGTTGGGAGGAATTAGCAGTCATGTAGGCAGTTGTACATATCGTGCCCTGCAATTTTCACACTAAGCCAGCCATGTCCCTGGCCCATTCACTGCCTTCCCCCGCCCCCCAAACTGGCCTCCTCCCCACTACTGTATCCATTCCTCACCCAGCTATCCACCACAAGCAGGGAACTCATCTCCCTGAAGTCTTCACTCTCTGGCACACAAACATTTCTATTGTTGTTAATTCCACCCCACCTCCCACAGCCTGGCTCACATGCAGTATATGACAGTGAAATGGTGTTTCTGGTCACGTTGCTGAATGGTTGGAGGGTGGGGTTTGTGGCAGGGCCAGGGAGAGAAATCACAGACAGGGTTTCTGCTCCACAATACTGACAGTTTATGTTTGAGAGAAAGTTCCTCTGATTCCCTATTCAATAGATGCACCCTATTGCTGTGCAATGGTGAGGTGTCAGAGTCTGTAATGTTTCTATGCCATACAGCACACTTTTCCCGTCACCCATGAACCCTTCACTTTCCCAATTAGTGTTCTTCTATCACTTATTAATAGCTGTCAAATAGTAACTGTAGCAATTATTCAGACGCTTGGGCAAATCACAGCTCCTGGGCACAGATCTCTGATGTGGGCTAAATCTGCTCTCACACATTGTATGAGGAGTACAGCAGGAATAAGGCCCAGATCATTTCCACCCAACTGAATCACCACAATGTTCAGTTGAACACAACTTCTTAAATCACCGGTTAGACACTGCCGAGTGGGCAAAACATGTTGCCAGTGTAGGCCATCTCTCTCCACCCAGATCAATGGGCCCCATGTCATGGTGTATTCTTTGCTCTCTCACAAACTTCTACAATCTTGTGATTCAGGAATTACTAAGAATCCACAGGTTGGCAACCATGGCAGTGCACATATTTCTTTTCCCTTAGTGGTCAAGGTACCCGCATGATCAGTTCCAAATATCCGCACTAAGTGTCTTTGAAAACACCATATTAACCTATTTTGAGATCAGAAAGTAGCCAGTTGCCCCAGGGGCAAGTAAAAAACACAGATTTTCTCAGACAACCAATCCAAGGCTTGCCTACCACCTGTCTTCATCACCCACTCTTCTACAGCTGCAATCCTTCTCCCTGAAGCTATCCCCCACTCCACATATACAAAGTCCTCTGTACCTGGCTTCTCCAATATAACAGAAATGTTGGTTAGACCAATTGCTGACTATCCTGGTGTGTTCACAGTACACCTCCCCATCAGATAAAAACATGATATATCATAGAAAGCAACATGAGCTATTAAATCTTTATTGCCCTTTAAGTCGATGTAACTTACGTCGCTCAGGGGTGTGAGAAAACCACCACCCTCAAGTGACCTAAGTTACATTGACTTAAAGCGATGTCAGCGGGCGATGCTCTCCCACCTGGCTTCCGCCTCTCATTGAGGAGGAGTAAGTACGTCGATGAGAGAGCGCTCTCCCATTGACACAGTGCATACCAGACCTGCTACATCACTGATGTAGCGCAGTAGTGAAGACAAGCCCCGAGTCAATTGACCCAGGCTCTGAGACTCAGTGTCGTGGGTTTTTCTTTGTAGTGCAGACAAAACCTAAGTGAATTGGTAGATGTGTGCAGAGTGTGTGCTTGGGTTGGGGGTGCACAAGTAGAGCTGGTGGTTGCAAGGAAGTTGGGGGGGCACTGGCAGAGATGTGGGTGCAGGAAGGATGTGGTGCAGCAGGGTTATGGAGCACTGGCAGAACTGAGGTGCAGGGGGACTGGAGTGCACTGACAGAACTGGGGGGAAGGGCGGTTGGAGTGCTATAGAAGAGCTGGGAGTTCAGGGTAGTTGGTAGTTCGGATGCACTGGCAGACAGGTGAAGGGTTATTGGGGTGCATTGGCAGAGCTGAGGTTCTAGGGGGTTGGGGTGCAGGGGGTTGGTTCACACTGCAGGGGCTCAGGGTGTACTGCGAGAGTCAGGGAGTTCAGGGGGTTGGAGTGCAGGAAGTTTGTTATGTACTGGCCGAGCTAGAGTGCAGGAGGATTGAGAGAACTTGGGGGAAGGAGGCTGGGGTGCAGTGGCAGAGCATGCGGGGGGTTCCACACCTTCCTCACCTGAGACCACAACCTCTCACGTATGACCCATCCCCATTTATTCTCCTCCCCATAACTCCCCCTCACTGCAGTCCCAAACATCTCTCCTTACTCATCAACTCTTTTGCCCACTAATACTCCTCACATCCCTTCCAAGGAAGCATTCACATGTCTAATTTATTTCTTCCAAAGTCTTTGATTACATCCCCCCAAATGAAAATTACCCCCCACATAAGACACAAATTATAGCAACCTCCAGGTACTCAGACTAAAACTTCTTTTGGCTTAGGTGCAGGCTTGTGATTAATTTATACTTAGTCATGATAATGGAAGGGTGAGTTCACAGAGTTCAATCTCAATGATGTCTGTGATTCATCAAACCATTAGTGCCTCTCTGGTTAACAGTACAAGGCAGCAGGAGGAACCCACTTCTTTTGAGGGGGCCTGTAACTCAGGACCTCCTTGGTCAAATGACCCCAAATTTGGATCACCAATGCTACACCACATTTCAAAGCAATCTGATTACCTCTTCAGATTGTCGGGCATTTAAACCATATAAAGGAACAGAAATGGTGCTGCGTCACTATAACACCACAACGACACAGATGTCTTGTTTTTGTAAGCAGTGAAAATGGCTTTTTATGCATTTGGAAGTCAGACACAATGTATCAGTTGACAGTTTGAAAGACATTTTTTTATTTTCACAACAGACGCTAGCACTAGCAAGGAACGCAGCACACCAATCCCTGCACTCTACGCTAGAACAGTACAGTTGTGAGGCTTTAGGACCTGAAAACAGCTTTCTCTGCAAAGGAACATCTTTCTTTTCCCTGGAGGCTTTCCTGTAGAAAAATTAAGGTGCCATAATTTTCAATCCCCCAGCCATGATGCTGCTGGGATTTGAACTGCACACCTCTGCAGCAAAAGCCATGCTACATGGCCATCAAGCTGCTTAAGAGTTGGTTGGCTAATTGAGAAGAAAGCCTTTGCCAGTAAGCTATGAAACATCAGTTCAGAATTGTTGAGCATCAAAAGTTACACCATCTCTCCACTTTTCTCACAAGCTTTCGCACCCCTAGACTGGCCTGACCTAGACCCAAATAGCATTGAGCATGCCCAGTTGTCTTCTGTAAGGAAATGTGTTAATGACATATTGCACAGAGATGGAAGTCAGCTGAGTGCTCCCACCCCACCAGAGAGCTTGTTGATGTGCAGTAGCACAGACAAGCCCTGAACGGTCACCCAAGGATTTCAAAGCACCTTAGGAGTTGGGTGTGGGACATAACAGGGTCGCTTTACCCACCGTTAGCTCAGGACACAGCAGCTGTTCTATAGGGCAGGAAATGGTAAAGTCTCTTGTCTCACACTGAGAATGCAGAGGGTGTGGAATGGCATCACAGAGCTGCTGGACTTTGGCCAAGACACCAGGGTCAACCCCCAACTCCTGCAACAGAATGACTGTGTTACTTCAAGTGGCTGAGACGAACAGACCAAAAAGTGTAAATGCTTGAAATTGGGGTTCAGGTTAGAGATGATGGTGACATACTTCAACTGTTGAGAGGACACCACAGTGATACGGTGTCAGTAAGCATCTCTGATGTGCCTCATCAGAGGAGATAAGGAAACAATGCTATGGCATCAGCAGCTTATGCCCTTTGGGTATTTTGCAAACCCCCAGCATTGAGGCCTCAGATTACAGCAGGGCCTGGGGAGCCAGTTCAGCTTCATTGAGGAATGGGATAGGAATCTGCAGGGGCAGGGATGGGCAGAGAAAAGGGAGGAACAGTGGAGAGGGAGAGAAGTGATGAGGGACAAGAATGAGGGAGCAATCTGTTGGAGAGTAGGTGAGAAAGAAAGGCACTTGCCAAACAAGGCATTTTATTGTTTAGAAAAAGAAAGGAGAGGGGATTTAATTGGGAAGAGGACATAACACTCATTACCAAACACCACTGCACCTATCTGGGAGGGAGGGAAGTATTATCCCCAATATACAGATGAGGAAACTAAGGCTATGTCTTTACTGCCAAAAAGGGATGTTCTTACACTGAGGTAGCTAACGGTAGCTGCCACAATGTAAAATCCTAGTGGAGACACTACACTACAATTTTCACCTCAGTGTAGCTAGTTGAGATCAATCCCAGGTGTGGGTTGACCTACACTGAGATAAAAACTGCCTGTGCTTTGCTTTCAGTACGATTTAACAGTGTTGAATTAGCTATGTTTTGTTAGCTCTCACTGTGAAAGCACACTTTTGTTGGCAGTGAAGACATGTCAGGGAAAGTCATTCCTGACCAACATGATTGACTTCTGTGATGAGATAACTGGCTCTGCAGATATGGGGAAAGCAGTGAATGTGATACATCTTGACTTTAGCAAAGCTTTTGATATGGTCTCCCACAGTATTCTTGCCAGCAAGTTAAAAAAGTATGGATTGGATGAATGGACTATAAGGTGGATAGAAAGCTGGCTAGATTGTCAGGTTCAATGGGCAGTGATCAATGGCTCGATGTCTAGTTGGCAGCCGGTATCAAGCAGAATGTGCCAGGGGTCAGTTCTGGGGTGAGTTTTGTTCAACATCTTTATTAATGATCTGGATGATGGGATGGATTGCACCCTCAGCAAGTTCGCAGATGACACTAAGCTGTGGGGGGGAGGTAGATATGCTGGAGGGTAGGGATAGGGTCCAGAGTGACCTAGACAAATTGGAGGATTGGGCCAAAAGAAATCTGATGAGGTTCAACAAGGACAAGTGCAGAGTCCTGCACTTAGGACAGAAGAATCCCATGCTAACGGCATATTGGGCTGCATTAGTAGGAGCACTGCCAGAAGATCGAGGGAAGTGATTATTCCACTCTATTCGCATTGGTGAAGCCACACCTGGGGTACTGTGTCCATTTTCGGTCCCCCAACAACGGAAGGAATGTGGACAAATTGGAGAGAGTCCAGCAGAGGGCAACGAAAATGATTAGGGGGCTGGAGCACATGACCTACAAGGAGAGGCTGAGGGAACTGGGGTTATTTAGTCTGCAGAAGAGAAGAGTGAGTGGGGATTTGATAGCAGCCTTCAACTACCTGAAGGGGGGTTCCAAAGAGGATGGAGCTAGGCTGTTCTCAATAGTGGCAGATGACAGAACAAGAAGCAATGGTCTCAAGTTTCAGTGGGGGAGGTTTAGGTTGGATATTAGGAAACACTATTTCACTAGGAGGGTGGTGAAGCACTGGAATGGGTTACCTAGGGAGGTGGTGGAATCTCCATCCTTAGAGGTTTTTAAGGCCCAGGTTGAGGAAGCCCTAGCTGGGATGATTTAGTTGGTGTTGGTCCTGCTTTGAGCAGGGGGTTGGACTAGCTGACCTCCTGAGGTCTCTTTTGACCCTAATCTTCTATGATTCTATGACCTAAGCCTGGTCTACTTACAAACTTCCACTTATTTAATTACACTGGTTAATTCAACCTGTGCAAACCCAGTGTGGAAGCTTATTTTGGTTTGAGTGTTTTATTGCAGTTTAAACTTGTTCCTACCTGACTTAAGATACTTCAAATTAAGAGTGGCATATTTTGCTGAAAGAGTGACCACCACACAGTGGTTTGAACCTGTGACTAAATCTGTATAAAAATCACACCTTAAATTAAACCTGTGCAACTCTGCATGTAGAGAGGCCGTAGGGCCTTGTCTATACCCAAACGTTGTAATGATTTAACTACCCTAGTTTAATAGCTATTGTAGTTATATTGGTGCAAATCCCTTGTGTGGACACTTTAATCGTTTTAAGAACCTATATCAATTTAGCTACAGTCAATTTCTTACCAGTGTCAATTGAGTTACTCCTGAGTTACTGTAGTGTAAATGAGATCTGAATGGATTCCTAATAGTTGTCAAGTATAAATTTAAATAAGTGCAATAAATGTAAAACACAATTCAGCCCTTGACACACAGCTAAACTTATAATGAGCAAAGCTGTCACGTTCTTTATGGTTTTTTCAAAACGATGTGGCATTCCCATTTAGTGGGGACACTTTTAATTGGAGAGAGCGAGGTAAAATAGCACAATTTTTGGCAACACATTTCATTTACTTCTTCAGTTTGGAGAAAGTAGTACTTCTGAGGTATCTTGAACACTGCGGCATTATTTTTTCTACTACTAAAAAGGCTTTATTAAAAAACACAAGTGTGAAAGCTCAATAAAAAGTATTCAAAAATCGAATGTATTAAACTAGTTATTATAACCATTAATGATCTAAATTTTTGAATTAAGATTTTCCAAAATGTAACACACCACATTACAAAACTGAAAATAAATTTCACAAAGCCTGTTTTAAATATTTTATATGCACTGGCTCATGAATTATTCAATATTTTCATCAATGCACACTGGAAATGTAAAATTTAATTTGATTAATTTCTTTGGGTCCTTTAATGTTTAAGGCCCTGATTCTACAAGTTGTTCTGCACAAGTACACCCTCTGCCCATTCACAACAGCTTGCAAGATCAGGACCACAAGTGATTCAGCATGCTATTAAGAACAGGAGTACTTGTGGCACCTTAGAGACTAACAAATTTGTTAGTCTCTAAGGTGCCACAAGTACTCCTGTTCTTTTTGCGGATACAGATTAACATGGCTGCTACTCTGAAACCAGCCATGCTATTGTAAACTAATGTCTAGTGCAAACTTAATTTGAACCAGGTCACGTATATTCTGCTTGCTTCCTCAGAACTTTGTGTGACCCTCAAAAAGTTCCAAGCAGTCTGGATGCTCATCTGAAGCATAGCAAAATTATCCAAACCTCTTAGGTTTGCAAAATGAGGACAGAAATTTTTCAAGGACAGGTTTTCCCATGAGAATTCCTATACCTAGTCAGGCTGGAAATAATACAAGAGCAGCATTGCTGCAGGAAGAACAGAAACCAATAAATAAAATAAAATCACCCAAAGTGTTCAAATCTCAATATAGATTGGCCTTGAGTTGGGCATAAAGATTTAACTAGCTCTTATTTTATCTGATCTGTCTAGCCCATTTCTAATATACAAAGAGAGAAAGACAGACAAGCAATGATATATTGTTAATGGTAGCTAAGGCTGCTTAACTGAATTGCATGTGCTGAAGTGCAGGCAGCAGAACAACAGCATTGTAATGGAGAGTTCGTTCCTCTTCTACACCTCAACAACTCATCTGGGCCCCAATTCAGCAAGATACTTTAGCACACACCTAACTTTAAGCACCCAAGGAGACTCACTGTAGTCAGTGGGACAGATTTTCAAAGGTGTTTAATCTAAAGATACAGATGGGCACCTATTGGGATTTTCAAAAGCACCTAAGCAGGTTGGTTAATTTCAATGTATACACCTTTGAAAATTTGGCTTAGTTCTCAATGTTATGCAAGTGTCTTCTTGTTGAATCAAGGCTTTAAGCAGTTATAACCATATCCTCATTAAACTTACCAAGCAAAGATGGGTTCGACACAAAAATCCTTGTCTAGCCACTCCCAAACTTTGGGAAAGTTTGGATACAGATGTGAATTTCAGACCCTCTCTCTATTGTGGGTTGAATCAAAACTTTGGTGAATATCAAATCTGGATCTAGATCCAAAATGTATGTCTTGAGTCCATTTCTAATATCAAGGGGTTGTATTAACATCAGAACTCAGAACATATATACTGTCATAACAATAAAACTAATGAAACCAAAATCTTCAAACATGGCTTGTTTTTTAAGGCAGATAAGTAAAAAAATGCATACAGTGGCTTCAAAATTATGCAAGTTTAAAAGTGGCAAGTTTTCACCAATGGTGTAACAACTTATAAACAGGGACAGTAGTTTTACACCTTCTATATGCAGTAGTACTTTCCACAAACATCCATGACTTGACAACAGACAAGAAATGTGCCCAGTTCTGCTACAGAATTACAGTGATTTGACAAGGCTTTCTGAGATGCACCTACTACATCCACATGAAGTACTTCCTGACTCCCAATTTTCAAGTCGAAAATTTCAGAAGTTTTATACTCTGTTCACTCACACTTAGAAGAAAAATGTTGAAACTTATTTTAAGAATGGGCAAACTGCATTTTTGATCTTCTTATAACTCAGAGATGGTTGGTTTTCCCTCAAACTTCCCCCCAAAAGTTCACAAAATGTAAGCCAGAAAAGTGAAAGTTTTGGAAAGCTGACATCCTATGTACAACCTTAAATATTGTAGTTGCTATCTGCACCTGCAATGATGCTGTTAAGAGTTTCCTCTAACTGACAGAGTTAATAATTGCTAGACACACAGGCTAAGATCATTTCTGCCGCAGCAGCATTTCTGTGTATAAACTAAGGGCCTGAACTTACTCCAATTGAAGTTGATGCAAAATTTCCTCTGACTTTAATAAGAGCCCAAAACAATAAATCTTTTCTACTTACAAAGAATGGTTAGAAAGAATTATTTTCCAAAGGCAAAATAATTAAATACAGCTCTTCCTCTTTCCTTCCCAACCCACATAACCAGGAATTCCTTTGTGAATAACACATTACCAAAGGAATAAAATGTTTTCATTTGTGGTTTTTTTTGTACTATGATCAGAGAACTCTGCCGAACTCTCCCTTCCCCCACTCTCTCTACTCTTTCTTGTAACTGAGTGAAAGTAACTTCTGCTAGCCCTCCTCATCACAGGAGGTAAGCTCAGCCAATCAGGGATGTTGAAGATATCATATGACTTCCCCTACTGCTCAAGCAATCATCAAACTATTCACTGATATCCAGTTACTAAATGCAGAAATATTGCTATCCAGCTTCTATGTAAAATATGCAGCTGCCTCCTCTTCTCCCCCTCTGCCCTAGCCCCCCCACCAATGAAATGTAACCTTGGTGGTTCACAAATATGGGTCAAACTCAGACTCAGGATGACATCATATGTGGCTGAGATTTGAATCAAATGTTTCGCACAGCTCTGTCTGAAATTGTCCATGGCCAATGCATAGCTACAGACGGGGAAAAAGTCCACCTTTATTGTGGTAGCACATCCATGAATTCCAATCACAAATGAAGCTGAGTGTTTTGTATGGATTTCCCAAAGGATGTATCAAGTACCATTTTCTGTGTGGAAAGATGATATCAAGACTTAATTTGAGGTATTAATAGCTGTCTAGACAGTTTCATCTCTGTAAATGTTATTACTATTTCAAACGAAAACTATACCCATTTTGCTTAGCCCATTAGCTTGAAAGTTCACATGGTGAGAGGTACTTCTTACTATGGATATACATTCACTTGCACAGCGTGTGCTTTCTATAAGAGACAGTACATTGCTTTTCAACCTTCTTTAGTGAGTCATAAAAAGAAGTTCAGATTTTTAAAACCCTGCCTTTGATTTGGCACTCATAATTTTTGGGCACAAATAACTGCAGGTACCCACAGTTATGTGGAGGCACAAGTGATAATGTCACTGAGGTTATGTCTACACTGCAATTAGATGCCTACGGCTGGCCCATTCCAGCTGATGCGCGCTAGAGGGCTCAGGCTAAGGGGCTCTTAAATTGCAGTGTAGAAGTTCAGGCTCTGGCTGCAGCCCAAGCTCTGGGAGCCTCCCACTTCTCAGGGTCCCAGCGCCTGGGCCCCAGCCCAAGCCTGAATGTCCACACTGCAATTAAACAGCCCCTTAGCCCAAGCCCAAGTCAGCTGGTATGGGGCAGCCACGGATTTTTAATTGCAGCGTAGACATACCCTTAGATGTCTAACAATAGGTGCCAAGTTTCGCCGGCGGGTGCTCGTGCCCCCCCGCCCCTGGCCCCGCCTGACTCCAACCTTTCTCCGCCCCGTCCCACCCCTATTCCAACCCCTTCTCCAAAGTACCCACACCAACTCCGCCCCCTCCCTGCCCCTATTGGACCCCTTCCCCAAATCCCCGCCCTGCCCCACCTCTTCCCCAAGCGTGCTGCGTTCCCTCTCCTCCCCCCAGTGCTTGCCGCGTGAATCAGCTGTTTCGCAGTGCAAGTGCTGGGAGGAAGTGGGGAGAAGCAGGATGCGGTGGTGTGCCCAGGGGAGGAGGCGGAGGCAGAGCGGGGGCGGAGATGGGCTGGGACGGGGAGGCGAGGCAGCCACAGAGTAGGCGCTTATGTGTCTAACTACCTTATACATGAGCCCAGTCAGGATATTAGATGCCTAAAATGAAAGAAACTGTGCTTGCCCATACCTGTAGTGCAAAGTTTCTCCTGCAATTGTCTTGCCCACAAAACTGTGGTTACAAAAATGGAGGTTGGGCTGGTGACCATAGGTTCCAAAACCCAGGACATTAGTGACAACATTTTAAGGCTCATGAAATTTTTATCTATTACTATATTATGGTTCTATAGCTATCATGTCCTTAGGAAAAATCATTTTCTCATTCCATAAGGGATATGATTTCATATTGATATTGTTTATTATGGATTCACATCTATATGAAATCATATGAAATTACAATATGAAATCATATACTTTCCACATGAAATCCCTCTATTCTGATGGATCATATTCTTACTAGAGGTGGATGGATTTTTCATTATTTACTGAAAAATGTAATTTTGGGTCGACAAACTATTCCTGAATTAGGGTCAAATATTTTTTGAAAAAGTTGAAACATTTTGTTTCAACATTTTAAAAATGAATTGTTTTGACTTTTTGTTTGGAAATAATGCTTCATTTTGAAATGTAGACAGAGTTATTTAAAAAAAACAAGAAAAAGGGTAAAACACACCCAAAAATGAAATGAAAAAAAAATCAGTTCAGGTAGAGTAGAGATTTCATTTTACCTGAAACAATTTCCCCCTCAACCCCCTGATTTTTTGGTTCAGCTGCCGAAGAAATTGTTTCTGACCCTGAGCAGTAACTGTGGTTCTTCGAGATGTGTGTCCCTGTGGGCGCTCTACTCTAGGTGCAATTGTATCCCCTGTGCCTTTGATTGGAGATTTTTCCATGCAGTATCTGTTTGGCCCACACATGCAAGTTACCCAGTATCATGCTCATGTGAGCGGCCCTCTGTTCTCTACCGTGAAGCTCCACAGCAGAGCTCTCCGAAGGAGAAGGGAAGAACGGCGGGTAGTGGAGCACCCATTGTGATATACATCTCAAAGAACCTAAGTTACTGCCCACGGTGACTAACCATTTGTTCTTCTTCATATCATGTTCCTACGGGTACTCTACTCTAGGTGACAACCAAGCAGTTCCCCTTAAGAAGTGGGGGGCTTTAAAGTTTAATCTAATTGAATCTGAAATGCTTAGTTCTGCCAAGATAGAAGGCCAGGGCTCTCCTGACATCAAGTGTATATATCAGCACCTTGGTGAGATTTAGGGTGGAAGATTGGGAGGTGAATGGGTTGGTTAATATGGAACTCTAAAGATATTACTGGTAACAACTTGGGCTCCTATTTCCCCAACTTGCCTAGCTGACATGATGGCTGCCAGAAATGAGGTTTTCAGTGATAAATGGAGGTGTGAGCAGGTAGCTATTTGATCAAATGGTGATCTTGTAAGGCATTTAAGAACCAGACTGAGGTCCCAAACCAGAGTAGGACATTTGATGGGTGGAAAGAGTTTTCCGAGCCCCTTGAGCCCAAGCCCATTGTTTGTTGGGTGGGTGAAGATGGAATAACCTTCTATTGGAGAATGGAAAGCCATGATGAATGCCTGGTGGACTCTAATGGAGCTCAGCAACAGCCTTGAGCTTTTTTAGTTTTAGGATGTTTTCCAGTATATCTTATAGCAATGAGGTTATAAAAGAATCATAGAAGATTAGGGTTGGAAGAAAGCTCAGGAGGTCATCTAGTCCAGGCCCCTGCTCAAAGCAGGACCAACACCAATTAATCATCTCAGCCAGGGCTTTGTCAAGCCAGGCCTTAAAAACCTCTAAGGATGGAGATTCCACCACCTCCCTAGGTAACCCATTCCAGTGCTTCACCACCCTCCTAGTGAAATAGTGTTTCCTAGTATCCAACCTAGACCTCCCACACTGCAACTTGAGACCATTGCTCCTTGTTCTGTCATCTGCCACCACTGAGAACAGCCTAGCTCCATCCTCTTTGGAACCCTCCTTCAGGTAGTTGAAGGCTGCTATCAAATGCCCCCTCACCATCCCGTCATCCAGATCATTAATAAAGATGTTGAACAAAACTCGCCCCAGGACCAACCCCTGTGATGCTCCGCTTGATACTGGCTGCCAAATAGACATTGATCCATTGATCACTACCTGTTGAGCCTGACAATCTAGACAGCTTTCTATCCACCTTATAGTCCATTCATCCAATCCATACTTTTTTAACTTGCTGGCAAGAATACTGTGGGAGATTGTATCAAAAGCTTTGCTAAAGTCAGGATATATCACGTCCACTGCTTTCCTCATATCCACAGAGCCAGTTATCTCATCATAGAAGGCAATCAGGTTCATCAGGAATGACTTGCTCTTGACGAATCCATGTTGATTGTTCGTGATCACCTTCTTATCCACCAAGTGCTTCAAAATGGTTTCCTTGAGGACCTGCTCCATGATTTTTCCAGGGACTGAGATAAGGCTGACTGTTCTGTAGTTCCCTGGGTGGTTCTTCTTCCCTTTTTTAAAGATGGGCACTATATTTGCCTTTTTTCAATCGTCCAGGACCTCCCCCCATCACCACGAGTTTTCAAAGATAGTGGCCAATGGCTCTGCAATCACATCAGCCAATTCCCTATTGGTGGAATGTGTTTGAGGTAACACCAGCAGGCAAATCTTGTCCACTTTTGTACATAAGTGTAGCACGTAGACTGATTTCTGCTGCGTATTGCACTCTTTTTACTTCCTCTGACCAGATCATTGCTAATCCCATGAACCATCAACCAGCCATGCTTTGAGATGAAGAACTCCGAGATTGGGGTGAAGGATCTTCCCACCTTCCGGGAAGAGGAGATGAAGATTGGTCTGGAGAATGATCGTGAGTAAACAGCCACCTGTATTAGGTAAGGAAACCATGTTTGTCTGGCCAGATCAGAACTATTAGAATAACTTTGGCATTGTCCTTTTTTATTTTGAAATAATTTTGAAAATTAGAGGAGTTGGGGGGGGGGGTGAATGCATTGGCCACTGAAGGTGATAGACATCCCCCAAGGATCAGTGACCCAGTCTACCTCTGTAGCAGAACTGGGCACATTTCTTGTCTGTTGTCATGGCAAACAGGTCTATTCCGGGGGTGTTCTATTGGCAGAATATGTGGTGAAGTATGATGGAAAGTTTCTGTGATGATGATCTGTTTGCATATACTCCAATTCCAAAGCTTTACAGCCTCAGCGAAGAGGGAAAGGAATTTTACCCCTCTTTGCCAGCTGATATAGAGCAGACTTGATATGTTTTGATGTGTTTGCCCTGGATTAGTGGTAGAAACTGGAAACAGGGATATCTGACCCTCCTGAGTTCTAGCAGATTGATGTGAAGATTGGTTTCTTGAGGCATCCACGTGCCATATGGTTGTCTAGATTCATTCCCTATCCCAACAGGAATGCATCCACCACTAGGGGACAGCGGGCAAAAGGGACTCCTGCACAAATGTTGTAAGGGTATTTCCACCGACGGAGAGAATCCTTTATGAAGGTGAGTACAGAAAGTAGTGCATTTAGACAGTGTCTGCTCAGTGAATAAACGGGCCTGAGCCACCCTAGAAGGCAACACATTGGTTTATAACAGAAGTACCAGCTGCCATATGCCCCAACAACTGAAGACAGTTCTTGATCAGGGTTTGAGGGCTGATCTGGATTGTGCTGACTATGAGGGATAGGGCCACAAATCTGTGCATTGGGTGGTAGGCTTTTGCTGCTATTGAATTGAGGTGAGTGCCTATGAATTCTAACTTTTGTATGGGGGTCAACATAGATTTTTGAATGTTCAATTGTCAGCTCAATCAGAGGAAGAGATCAATAGCTTTGCAAGTTGCCGGTGAAGTTACATCTAGGGACTTTTCAGAAGCCAATCATGTAGGTAAGGGAACACCAGAATTCCTTTTCTGAGGCAGTGTGCTGCTACTACTGATGTAACCTTTGAGGCTGATGATAGACCAAAAGGGAGCACCCTGTACTGAAAATGGTCCTAACTGACAGTAAAATGTAGGACTCTTTTGTGAGATGGGTGGATCGCTATGTGGAAATTTCCATTACTTGCATCTGAAGAAGTGAGGTTCTTACCCACGAAAGCTTATGCTCCTAATACTTCTGTTAGTCTTAAAGGTGCCACAGGACCCTCTGTTGCTCTTATGTGGAAATGTGCGTCTTTCAGGTTGAGGGCTGAGGACCAATTCCCCTGGTCCAGTGATGGAATTATTGCTGCAAATGTCACCATTTTGATTTTTTGTGTCTTCACAAAGGTGCTGAGTAGCCTCTAATCTAGAATTGGTCTCCAAATGCTGTTCTTTTATGAAAGTAGAAAATACCTTGAATAAAACTGCTTCCTTCTGTGCTGCATGGGAACCAATTCTATAGCACCCAAGAGGAGGAGAGAGCCTATTTCCTGTTGTAGCAGGTTCTTGTGAGAGGGGTCCCTGAAGAGGACTGGGAAGGGGCAGGCAGAAGAGAAGTAAAGCGGATAGAGTACTGAGTGGAGATGAGCTCCAAAACCCACTTGTCCGTAATGATTGACTCCCAAGCCACTAGAAGTGGTAAAGTCGCTGAAAGGAGAAAGACAGGTGAATTGTTGCAGCAGGTAAGAAAGGAGATGGTAACTCAAGGCTTCAATCACCCTCATTAAAATTGGTGATTGGAGGTGGAAGGCTGCAAGGTCGAAGGTTGAGAAGTGGATGTTTTTCTTCTCTGGAACCTTGTCTCTTGTGTTGACATTCATATGATCTCTGGGAGCTTGAGAACTGGCCAGGATGGGATCTCTGTGCTGTCTGGGACTTACTAAGCTTTCTCTTGTGGTCAGGTGTATAGATCCTGAGAGAACACAAAGTAGCCCCAGAGTTCTTTAACTTGTGCAGAGGTTTGTCCGTGTTGTCAGCGAACAGTTTAGTACCATCAAAAGAGAGTTCTTTGACCATGTTTTGAACTGCAGTTGGAAACCCTGAGAACTGGAGGCAGGAGGCCCTCCACATAACTACCGCTGTAGAAACTGAACAGGCGGCAATATCAGCAGTGTCGAGGGAAGCCTACAGAGCTGTTCTGGTGAGCAGCTGGCCTTCCACAATAATTGCCTGGAATTGCTCTCTGTGTTCTGCTGGTAAATGCTCAATAAATTAATTCAGCTTACTATAATTTGCATGATTGTACTTTGCCATTAAAGCCTCATAGTTGGTAATTCTGAATTGTAAAGTAGCTGATGAATTCAATTTTCTACCATATAGGTCAAGTTGTTTATGATCCTCATCGGTGGGTGTGGATTTTACATGATGCTGCCTCCCATGTTCATTAACCACATCAACCAACAAAAAGTTAGGAGACAGATGAGCGAATAAAAATTCTGAGTCCTTATGTTCCATTTAATATTTCTTATCCACTCTCTTGCTTTTAAGTGGAATTGTGGCCCGGATGTGCTAGGTAATCTTTGTAGGGTCCATTAGGGCCTTGTTAACAGATGAGGCAATATGGGCTGATGAAGTATGTAAAGCAGCTTATGATGTGATTCTTTAACCTCTTCAAGAGGGATCTGCAATTCTCTTGACAAGGTCCTGAAATTGCTTGAACTCATCCACCAGAGATGGAGAAGAGGGCACAACTGCTTCATCCAGGGATGAAGAACAGATTTTGTCTGGTGAGGAGACCTCTTCATCACCCTTCTTCCTGAGGTGCCGGTCTTCTAGAGAGAGAGGGTGATGAAGGAGGTCTATCTCTGTGACTGGTGATGCTCGAGGCCCTAGAGAATTCTGGCAATAGGCCACTCAATAGTTCCAGGGTGTCCAAGGAGGTGACACATATGGCTTGGGTGGAGGCATCCATGGGTATTCATACCAGCAAGATGATGGTTATGGCCATCTCTCATGAGTGATACCAATCTCCTGGGAGACTTCTGGAAAAGATCCTATATAGGAATGGAGAGGAGAGGCTTGTATAGATATTTGGGAGACTGAGACAAGATTTTCATCAGAATCCTCCTCTTCCAAATCACTCTGTAGTGGTGGAGCACCAGAAAAAACATGAGGAGAAACCATCAGTACCAGGCAAATGTCCAGAGATCTGGAAGTCCTGGGTACTAGGAGCATATTGTAGCCAAACAAAGGTGAGCTGAGCATCTTGAACATAGCAAGATCTTGGGGAAAGCAAAATTCCTATGGTAACATGAGTGTTGTCAGTACTGTGTCCATGGCCTGTGCTAAAATGATAGTGGCTGAGGGAGTTGACGGTGAATTTCCACTATTCCAAGGGAGTCCAGATGGTGCCTGAGCCGGTTTCTTTGGTAGCAGGTGAGAAGAGATAGTGCTCTTCTTGCCATCTAGCTCTGTTGATGGTACCAATGATCTCTCAGAGCCTGGGACTATACAGACTTTAGATTTGACAGAACCATCGGTACCTGAGGAACCAGCAGTTTCATGGGTACTGGATCAGAGAGCAGTGGCTGGAGTCATCAGAGACCATGACTTCTTTAAGGTAGATTTCCTACCTAGAGAACTTGAGGAACGGTCTTTGGTAGACATATAGGAGGAATCTTGGGTCTTCTTCTTAGATGCCCCTGAGAAGTGCGGCTTGGAGACACTAGAGGAAGTGAACTTACTCAGAGACTGGTGTATAAGGGGGCGGTCTTGTGGCTAGGGTCAGAGGCCGGGTGCAGTGAGCTCTCCATCATGAGGAGTCAAAGTCTGATCTCCCTGTTTTATTCTGGCTCTAGATTTTAATGCCAGACAGAAATTGAATTTTTGGAAAATATGAGATTTCCCAAGGCAACAGATGGACTGGGAGTCTCCATCACTCAATGGGATTGCCTCTTGGCAAAACAGGCAATGCTTAAAACCTCCCAGTAAAGTAAAACTCCTAGGGGGGAGAAACAATCTAAAAATTACTAGAAGAAGGCCATATATAGATATATAAATATTTTTTAAAGTTTTATTTTATTTTTTTTACTACTTCAGCTATAAATACTACTAAGTGAAAACTACTACTAAGAACAACTATAATAAGCTAATTACTTGAGCTAAGGGGACACAGTTGAGGTAAAATACACCATGGACAACTACTAAGGCTCCATCTCTGGCCAAGGCAGCTGAGACGGTATTGAGGGCAGTTTGCCCACCAAGTGCTATAAGCAGCAGCATGGTGCATGAGACTGAGTAACACGCAGGCGCAGGCCAAATGGACACTGCTATGAGAAATTTCTGACCTCAGGCACAGGGAGTGCAAACACAACTAGAGTGGAACACCTGTAGGGAAACTACTTTAAAAAGAACCAAAAAAAAAAAAATCAATTATTCACTCAACTCTAATGCTTGCTGTATCATGAGAATGAAATAGGGGTATACTGAATGTTCCATGTCAGTATAAAAATATGGACTGAAGAAATATTTTGTAGATATATGTGATAGGGTCCTATTGGGCTCCAGGGAGGTGCATGGGTGCAAGCCCGCTCACAGTTAAAGGATCCTCCCCCAGCCTGTGGGGAGCATCCGCTGAGCCCGGGAACTCAAATGATGACGGGGGACAGCAGAAAATACAACAAGGGTAGGTGTGATGGTCAACGGGTCAAAAGAAGGGAGCCTGAAGGGGACACCGAGCAAAGAGCCCCTGACAGCGTCCACTGCTCCTCGAAGGTATCAAGGAAGCCAGCGGACACCACTTAGAGGAACTCTGCCCGGATGTGTGAACAGTGGAAGGGTTGGAAATAGGCTCCACAGTTGCAGGAAACCCCCTCAGCCAACATCTTCTCCCTGGTGTTATAGATGGCCACTTTGGCCATTGCTAGGAGGAGGTTGACGAGGAGGTCCCATGACTTTGTGAGGCCACGGAGAGGGTGTGAATAAATGAGAAGGTGGGTGGAGAAGTGCAGCCAAAAACATAAAAGGAGATCTAGGAGGAACCGGAAAAGGGGCTGCAACCTGGTGCACTCAAGGTAGACATGTGCCAGGGTCTCCCTCATGCAGCAAAAGGGGCATACAATGGGAATGGGGGTGAACCTCGCCAAGTACACACCCATGCTCATGGCTCCATGAAAGAACCGCCAACCAATAACCCCGGTGGGCTGTTGAACCAAGTTGGAATATAGGCTGGCCCACCAGGGTTCCTAATCCTCAATAGGTGGCAATAGGTCCTGCCACTTAGCATCGGGACGGGACACGAGGATGAGGAAATTGAGAGTATGGAGTATGAGCATGTACAGATGCGCTCTTGGTACAGTTCAAAAATGAACCAGCTTCAGGTCATGCAGCCAGCTTGGGGGGTGTGCGGTGGGGCGGCTGGGGAGGACTCACGGGGGCAGGGGTCCTATGAAAAGATCTGGAGGGCCTGGGGTGTAGAGTGGGCGGGGAGCACCCTCCCGCAGGACCCGATCGACGTAAACCCGAGCAGCAGGCGATATGGCTGCCCACATCTCCTGAAGTATGCGCTGGGGAGTACAAAGGGTGGAGAGCCCCATGCACTGAATGAGCGTCAGGGGATCCATCCAGTCTCCCCGGTCGTAGTCCAGGAGGTCTCTGATTCTGGTGACTTCTGACAGGACCATTCTCTGTCACAATGAGGGGGACTTCTCTACCTGCACACAGTGTTGGGGATTGTGTAGCAGGGGTTCTGTGAGGAGATTCACCCCATCAGTGGCTGCCACACACCTGGTGGCCGAAACCAGCTTCCAGGTCTGGATGAGGTCCTGGTAGAAGACCAGGAGAGGTCTCACATAAGACCTCTCGGATGGAGATAAAAGAGCTGCCGGTCATACCAAGCCCTCGGAAGCAGCGCAGGAAGGCGTGCACCAACATGCTCCAAGCCGGACTACCTGCACCATAAAGGAGTCTCTGCAGGGCCTGGAGGTGGAAGACATGGACCTAACGGCAGAGGCAGAACAGGCCCTGTCCTCCCCCCTCCAGGAGAAGACTCAGAACCCTTGCTGGGACTCAAGTGCAGTCCTGGCCAGAAGAACTCCAGAGCCAACCTCTGGAGCTGGGCCAGGACCCCCGGGGCCAGGCTCAGCGTGTTGAGCCGGTGCCAGAGCATGGACAGGACTAATTGGTAAAGCACCAGCACCTAACCCCCACTGGAAAGGTGCCGGAGCAGTCCCATCCATCTCTGCAGCCGCTCACCCACCCTGGCCTCCAAATCCCACCAGTTTTCGGGCAGAGAAGTATGTGTGATGAAAAGGTAAACACCGAGATAGAGCAGTGGACCCATGCTCCACCGAATGGCTTGAAGTGCAGGTGGGAGGGAGCTCATCTGCTACCCGTCCCCAACCATCAGGCCAAAGCTCTTGACCCAGTTGACCCAGGCAGAGGAGGCTGCTGAGTAGATAGCCAGGCAGGACTCCACCTGCACCAGGTCACCTGGGTCCCAGATCATGAGAAGCACATCGTTGATGTACGCTGACAGGACCAGCCGCATCTCTGGCTCTCGAAGCACCAATCCTGTCAACCTCCAATAGAGGAGACAGAGGAAGGGCTTGATCACCAGAGCATAGAGCTGGCCTGACAGTGGGCATCCCTGATATACCCCTCACCCAAAGCTGATTGGCTTGGTCAGGGTCCAGTTGAGCCTAACCAAGCACTCCAAAGAGGTGTACAGCACCCAGAGAAAGCCCACAAACTGGGATCCAAAGCCGAATGCCCACAGAGTGCCCAGGAGGTACCCGTAGTCCATCCAGTTGAGGGACAGGAGGGCGAATGACAGACCAGCCCTACACCTGAGTGCCAAGAGATCCCGGACCAAATACAGATTGTTGAAGATGGAGTGGCTCAGGACAGTGTAGGTGTGGTTGGGGTGGACCATGTCCACCAGCATGGACCCCAGCTGCAGTGAAATGGCCTTTGCTATGACTGTGTAGTCCATGCTGAGGAGTGAGATGGGATGCAAATTCCAAAGGTCACAGAGGTCCCCCTTCTTGGGTAGCAAGGTGAGCACAGCTCACCTGCACGACAGAGGGAGGACCCTGCTCCCCAAAGACTCGGCCCAGATGGTGACAAGGATTGGACCAAGGACATCCCAGAACATGTGGTAGAACTCCATGGTCAGCCCGTCCATGCCCGGAGATTTATTAGTGGGCATGAGAGGGAGGGCTTCCAAGAACCTGGCCAGAGTGAGAGGTAGCTCCAATTGGTCCCAGTTGCCTGTGCTGACCATCAGGAGTTCATTCCAGAGCATCCTGCAAATATCAGCGTCAGTCGGATCCGGGGAGAAGAGCTTGGCGTAGAAGGCCCTGGCCCGCTGGATTTGTGACAGGGGTGCCATCTTCTGCCAAGATGCAGGTGACATGCTTCTTGTCCCCCCTCTTTTTCTCCAGGGCATAGAGAGGTGGGAGCTGTGATCCATCTCCCGAAGGAGACGGATGCGGAATCGAACAAATGCGCCCCAGGCCTGATGGTCCTCAAGGAGCCGGAACTCCTCCCGTTTCTCCTGGCATGCTCCACAGAGGGATGGATCCCCAGGGCTGGCAGCCAGACACCTCTCCAGCTCCAAGACCTCCCGCTCTAACTGCTGTATCGCCGCATCCCTCTGCCGGCTGGCGCCCCGGTGTAGTCGCGGCAGAAGAGCTGGTGCGCACCTTCCCCACATCCCACCATCACTGTGCTTAGGGAAAGGCACACCTCTGCCCTTGCCAGGCCAGCCAAAACTCCTGGAAGGATGCCATAAAACCCACATCCTCCAGCAGGCTATTGTTAAAATGCCAATAGGCCTGCCCTGGCCTCTCCAACGTGAGAGAGGCCGTCACGACCACCAGGTGGTGGTCCCAGAACAGGGCCGGACGAATGCTGAAGGAGTGGGAAAGCAAGAGATGGTGATGTGATAAATAGATGCAATCCCACTGGGAGTGGTGCGACCATCTACCTCCACCCGGACATAGGTGAAAGTGGACACATCGTCCGAGTGGTGGTCGTGCCAGAGGTCCACAAGGGAGTGATGATCCACAATCTCTTGGAGAACATCTGTGGTGTATCTGAGCAGTCCCGCTTTTCAAGGGTGTTGTTAAAGCCCCCGCCCAGTACCAGGCACTCGCGAGGATCCAAAGAGCTGAGGAAGGCGGACGCCTGCTGGAAAAAATGCACCTGCCCTGGGCCCGATGTCGGGGTGTAGGCGTTGACAAGATTTAATTTCAGCCCTTCCATGCGGGCCCAGAGGTGCAGCACGCGCCTCGGCACAACCTCGGCAACCCCCAGCACCTCAGGCCATAGGTTGGGGGAGAACAGGGTGGCCACTCCAGCCATATTAACTGTGAGATGGCTAAAATATACCCTGTCCCCCCACTACAGTCACCAGCTAGCTTCAAGGGCTGGATCTTTATGGGTCTCCTGCAGGAAAATCACAGAGTATCCCCCGTTCCGAAGGAAGGAGAGCACCTGGCACCTGCAGAGACCCATCCTACAGCCCCAGATGTTTAATGTGGCAAAGATGATTGGTGCCATAATGAGGGCTATGGAGGATCCTCGTGGGCAGGGACACTAGCAGCTCCCATTGGACCCCGCAGCAATCCATGATAGACCTTGAAAGCTACCAGGGAGTCACAGAAGCTGTGAGCCTGCTGGTAGTCCACAGCACCCTGCTTCCCAGTCCCTTTACCCTCCCTCAAAATGGCCCTCAGGGCCCAGAGGACACGCTGGAAATCTCCCCGGCGCTGTAGTGCGAGCTGCACCTTATTCCTGGAACCACGAGTGTCCAGGAGAAAGAGACACAGCTCGTCTCAGAGCACATCGGGGGCTGTGGTCACAGGTGTCTTCCAGTCAGTTCCCCACAACAGCCCCATGGCCTACTGAGATGGACAAGTAGGGGAAGACCTGGGCGTGGTGCCCGTTCTGCCAGTGCCGCACAGCCTGTCTCAGACCCAGGCATGGGAGAGGGTGGCAGAGGGAAAACAGCAGCCCCTAAGGGCTCAGGACTGGGCTACATGAAAGCTGCCTCCTAAGGATCATCTGGCAAGAAGGAAAATGAGAAGACCCCGGGGGCGGCAAGGACATGGGAGGTGGCGGGGGCGGTTTCAGGGACAGGAATGGGACAAGGATCAGGTGCAGAACTGGGGTCGGAGATTGGGGCAGAGTCAGGATCGGGATCGGGAGTCCCAGCAGCCAAGCCACTGGGGTGCAGCACCTCTCGACTGGGCACAGGAGTCGAGGGAACAGGAACAGGAAGGGGGCCCTCGGTGATGCCAGGCTTGGGCACCATAGCAGACGGAGCACCTAGATACATAGCCTCAGGGATCAGGATGTGAATGGTAGGACCCCCAACCGCACAGGGATACAGCTGCCCTGCATCAATCCCTGTGTAGGAGGGACGACGGACCTGTCTGGTTTTAAGATTAAGCTAGATAAGTTTATGGAGGGAATGGTTTAATGGGATAACGTGAGTTTCGTCAAAGGAACAGCGTGCCATCGCTGGTAAATAGTATAATGGCCAATGAGGGTCTGGCTGGAGAATCTTGCCTACATGCTCGGGGTTCTACTGATCGCCATATTTGGGGTCAGGAAGGAATTTTCCTCCAGGGTAGATTGGCAAAGGCCCTGGAGGTTTTTCGCCTTCCTCCGCAGCATGGGGCAGGGATCGCTAGCTGGAGGACTCTCTGCTAATTGAAGTCTCTAAACCACAGGATTTGGGGACTTCAACAGCAGTGTCAAGGGAAAGGGTTGGGACGGCTTTGTGGCCTGCATCATGTGGGAGGTCAGACTAGATGATCATAATGGTCCCTTCTGACCTTAAAGTCTATGAGTCTATGAGTCTAGTCCCAGCGGCTCAAGGCCTGGCCATTCGGCACTGGCCATTGCCACAGTAGACTCGGCAACTGCGAGTGAGGTGTCGACCATGGCCAGGCAGGTGGATGAGCCCGGGGGTACCCTGAAAGTAAGAGTGGAGGCAATGGTCAAAGGACGGTGAGAGAAGGGACCGCCGCCCAGATCGAGGCCCACTGGTAGGGGGTTGTCCTCTCCCTGGGTAACTGGGCTCAGACCCAGGGCCTCAATTTCCTCAAAGATGGAGCAAAAATCCCCACCCACTACTTGCCTTGGTACCGACAGGGGGTGCAGATGACAAGGGGGTGGGAGGGGCTCCATCCGAGGCCCCCACAAGGAGGGACTCCAAAGGGAGGGTGGCACTGCTCCCAGTAGCTGCCACAACTTCCCCAGCTGGCTTTGGTGGCTGGGTCTCACCAGGGAGCACAGCGGAAGGCTTGGCAACAGTGGCCCTGCTCCTGGTCTTGCAGGGGGCCTCCTCCCCCTCTGCATCGAGGGGGAGATGCTGAGCCTATGCCTTCTGCTTACCCCGGACAAAAATCCAGCCCTCTAAGGTGTCAGCAGAGGGCTGGCCAGCAGGGGTGGGGCCAGGGGGCAAGGGTGATGGCATCAAGGGTGGAGGAGGTAATGGGGGGCAGCAAAGGAATGGAAATCTCCCCTTGGGGCAGACCCTCTCCCACCCTGGCAGTGGTTCTGCTGCCCTCTCCTCCACAGGCCCCATTGAACTGCACACGATGGAGGTGGGGCCCACCTGCTCATCTGGTCACACCGGGGGGGGGGGGGTGGATACCCCCCAGGACCTGAGAAGAGGTGGAGATAGTCTGGAGAGGAGGAGGGGAGACTATGGGAGCCGGGCAACCAGGGTCAGTGCCCTCCCAGGACTCGGGACTCCCAGGCAGTCCTCCATGCCGGGCCAGAGGGCAGTTCCTCTGGATGTAGCACCAGGTCTCCCCCGAGGAATTGGCCCCCTGGTAGGGCACCAAAAAGGACCCCTTGAGCACCTCTCCATCACATGCCACCAGCAGCAGTTGAATCTGCACCTGCCGGCGGAATGAGAGGACGTGATGGTAGTTGGGGTCCTTGCAGCCTAGTGGGAGCGGGCTGATGATGGATAGTGACTTCCCCAGGTTGGAGATGGAAGGCAATAGGGCAGCATTAGGGAGGAAGGGTGGGACAGAGGTGAGAACCACCCATACGCCTAGGTCCTCCAGTGGCTCGAGGGGGACGTATACACCCCCCACCCCACTGCCAGGCCCTTCTCCACTGCCTCCTGGGTGGCGGCCTCCAATGCCAGGAAGAAGACTACCATGCCATACATCTTTGAGGCTGTCACCATGGCCGTGGGCCCCACCATCCTCGCCAACGCCCGCACATAGGTCTCTACTTTGGGCGAGGCAGACACTAGGAGGCAGTGGATGCTGTGCTTCCTGGTTAGGGTGGGGAATGGGCTCCGGCCACTCCAGGGATGGATCCGGGGGCAGTGACCTGAATTGATGCCAAGGTGTTGTGTGGAGGGGCCGTGGCCACCCGGGTATATGCTCTGGGGGTTGAGGAAGGGATGCCAAAGCTGTGGGCTATATAAGAGACTGGGAAGAAGGAAGGAGGGGTGTGGGATGGAGGAGAGTGAGGGAGTATAGGTAGGGAGAAAGCCCTTCCCTCCTGGGTTTGAACACAAGGCGCCCAGAACTGTGTACACTGTATGGTGAGATGGTGGTGGAAGTACAAACGTGTAAATAAACCCCAGGGTTTCTGAGTGACTTTATCTGAGCCTAGCAGAGGCAGGAGCCAGGAGGGCCAGCTGCGCACTGCTACAATATAGAAAAACATATTTTGACTGATGACATTTATAAATCGGACATTCCAGATGTCTTGAAAGTAGTTTTTTAGGACCCCATATGAAAAACCTGGATTGCCCCAGTAAAACCAAGGTAACTGGTCTCCTTCAGGGTTGATTATTATAGTGCCATTCAAAAACAGGCCTTTAATATTTAAATATATAAAACTTTAGTGCTTAAATACAATTTTTTTTATGATAGGCTAGGAGCTATTTCGCTATCCCTCATACATACTTCCCTACTGTCAGTGTCACAAATTACCACATTTTTTAAAAAGCTACATGTCTGCCATTGGTAATCAGCTCAGAAATAGCAATTTAATTAAAATATGTATTTTCATATAAAACTCAAAATAGCCCTATTGATAGCAGTAGCAGTAAGACTACCCTGTGAAGCAAAAGGGAACTTCCCTCTGGCCAAGATAGCAGTAGCATTTTGGAGGTGGCAGTCACTCTTTACAATTACATACAGAACATTTGTTCTATTAAGACATTATAGAATCTCAAACCAAATTGTCTTTCTAGTCAATCATGTATTTCATTCCACTAGACATAAGCAGGATGACAAATCTGTTGTCATTTGGTAGCTACAAAAATTTGCCTTTGGTACCACTGCGTACAGCTAGCAACTGCTAGAGAAAGGAGAAAAAAATATATCAACCGTTCAATTTACAACAGAGCAAGTTTTGAAGAGAAGAAGAAATTAATTTTCTCTTATTCCAGGATATCAGCATTGTACTGACACCATTTAACCAGTTCAGCATTTGGGTCAGCAGAGTGAAATTGTAATGAGATAACAAGAACATTAGTAAGTGCTCTGCAGCATTCTTGTGGCATTTCTCTTTCTGGAGAGTTTCATCAGAGACAGGACACTGCTGCAGGATTATGAGTGACTTTTCTGCAGAAAAATTAGTCTCAGTAAGATGATAGGGTTAAGTAAATCCCCAAAGTCATTGAATTGCTTCAAAGGATTGTGAACAGCCAAAGCATCTGGAATTTTGCATGTTACTTCTTGAAGCATGTGGGTAGAACTGAATTCCTACTATCACAAGTTTGGGAGCCTGACAAATTTACAGAATTATTTAGTTTACATTTGCTTACCCCAAACTTCACCAGAGTTGCTTGCCAAACACATTTTAATAACCTACCTACAGCACAGATTTATAACTCTTTGTACTCACCCTGTACATACACCACACAATGATTTTGGGACCAGTGTGTTACTAATTTGTTTATGATACCTTACATGACACCTTTTAGATATAGATTATGACAGTAGTGTGTTAGGTGTAATGAATATGTCAGGCTGATGAGTTGCTGATGTAATAGTGAACTACCCATGGGTCTCTGTGTAACAGTGTGATCCTGGAAGCCTCTCAGTGCCAACAGGCAGAGGGTTTCCCACGTGGTAACTCATATCAGACTTGCCCCAACACACTGTTGTCATAATATGTATTTAAAAGGTGTAATGGAAGATATCATATGTTAACTGGTAACATGCTGGTCCCAAAAATCATTGTGTGATGTAGGTACAGATGGTGTACAAACTGTTATATATGTGTGCTGGAAATGTGTTCTTAAAATGTGCTTGGGAGGCAGTGCATAAATCCAGCCTTCCCTAGACAAAGGAATGTGTATTTACCTGTCTGACCGGCTTGGTTACAGGCAGAGGACAGCGAAGGTACATTTACATATAAGGTAAATGAAGCCATCGAGCTAAACAAGTAGGGGAGAAGACCATTTAACAATCATGCCAGGGGACAGAATCTGACCCCAGAAAGCCTTCTTGGCTCTTGAAGCAGGACTTTGGATAATATAAGGGGAGAAAAGAGAACTTTTAGGTATCCATCACTGAGGGGACATGTACCCTCTGAGCCTGTGACAGTTGGGATCTCCCAAATCTGGAGGGCTAAAGATGCTGTTAACTTGATGTAAGTGAAAAAATTGCTTAGGTAAAGATAGTAGTAGCATGTGTATTTTGTTTTGTTTTTAACCATATTTGTCTCTTTTGCTCTTGCTTAGTATAACTTAAATCTCTGTTCTTTGTTAATAAATTTATGCTTGTTTTATTACAAAAGTATCTCAATGCTGTGTATTAAAGTAAAGTGTGAGTCTTCAGCAAACCTAATAGGCTGATGTATGCTCTATCTCTTTACAGGCACTGAACTTAATAATTTCTGTGAGTATCTACTAAGATGGACTGGACACTACAGGGAGACATCTCAGGGGAACTCGGGTTCACTGATTGTTACCTGCAAGGTATGGTTTGGATTGGCAGAGCCCTGTAGAATTTGTTGGCAAGACAGACAGGCTGGTGTGTCAGAGAGCTGACACAGCTTAGCAGCAGCATGTGGTGTCCCAGGTCTTGACCCCAGGCCAGGGAGACAGCTAACACATCCTGGCCTCCACCCAATGGCTACTGAAACCTGGTAGGCTGAGATGCTATTAGGGCTATAGACTCAGCCAAAGCACCACCCACGGGAGCTCTGATTGGAGGATTGCCTGGCTCCACTGATATTTAAGCCTTGAGGAGGCATAGGAAGTTTGTCTGAGAAACAAGGTGGTTTCCTGTTCTGACTGCATTGGACTCTGCTTGTGCCTGTCTCCTGCACCCAACCCAGTTCCTGCTCTGCTCTTGTCTCCTGTCTTACTCCTGCCTTTTCTCCTGTTCCCACCATGGTCCTTCTCCATGCTTGATCCTTGCCTCTCCTCCTGCCCTTATGTCTCACCACCAGTTCTGGCTCCAACCATAGCCTCCAACTTCTGACCCTGACTCTGGCTTCATCCTTGGCTCTGGCATTTGGCATCTGCTCTGACCCTCAGTTTGGATTCCTGGTTCCGACTCTGACCCCTGTCTCTGGTAACTGGCAGCTGACTCTGGTTCTGATTCTTGGCTTCATTCCTCAACCTGGACACCCTCTCTGCCCACTAGACCTGACTCCTGTTCTCACTACTAGGCTAGACTGCTTACATCTCGGTCCCTAACACAGCAAAGCGACTCACAGCACTGGGTGTCCTGAGCACAATGTCACAAGGGGACCCCTGGAATGAAAATGGCCTCATCTGACAGTGTTTATTTTTACCGGAATCTGAGATCTTAATTTTACTTTCAATTTGGATTTCAGAATTTCGCAAGGTACAGTCCTGGGAGCCAAACTTGCCCGTGATAGTGATATGAATATTTCATATCTTGTTTTAGCATCATTTCATTGGTTTTAATTGTGTGTGTGGTGCATGCATATATATATAATTATTTGGATATTTAATAAAAATTCTGGTTCCCTGGCACCCTATGTCGAAGATTCTCTGGTAGTCTTTACAATATTAAATACAATGATATCTTTTTTTTCTCTTGCCACATAAAGTTCAATGGATCTAGCATCTTCCTCAGAGTGAAAGGAGAGAAAGCAACATACTGGGGAATTCAGTGCTAGGGCTAGCAGAGTGTCAGAAGGTAGGCTGCGTGTATCTCCCATAATTGGATGTTGCTGGAGACTGCAGTGCAGTGCAGGATAAAGTATCCTTCGTGGGCTGCACCCCCTTTCCCAAAGCCTCTGCAACACAGGAGGGCTCCGGGTGGTCCCTGGCCACACTTCCTCTTCCCCAATCTGCCTCCTCCTTCCTGCAGCTGGCCCCCAATATGCCCTTGGCCCACACTGGAACTCCCCCTGTGCAGGAGGTTTCAGTGTAAGTGCTGCAGAGTCCCAGGATGCACAGACCATAGTCCTTAGCACATTAGGAAAGCCCCAAAAACTCTCCATCTCTGGTGGTTATTGGAGCCATGAATAGACTATGACTAGAGCACGAGAGCTGAGTCAAAAATCTGAGACTCACACTGCAAACTAGGAGCCTGTGCTGTTTGCCCAGATCTTTTTAAAAGGTGCACTGGGAGCAGACAACATTATCCTCCTTTTGTCCAGTTGCTAATTCCTCAGCAGGGTGCAGAGGTGGCACATTGGCTCAGACAATATTTGAAGAGATGATATTGTCTGTATAACTCTTCAACAGTATTTCTGGGAAAATAAATCTAGCTGCTGACATGTTGCCTCCTGCATCTTTCCCAGTTCCACTCCCACGGACTACCTGTGTTTATCTTAAAGAAGGATGCTATATTGTGAGCCTATTGTTCCTCAGGGTTTAACTTCCAAGGGGAAGGGAGGCAGAAGGGGACATTGAATCTTGTGATTGCTCAGGGTTAACAAGGTGAAAACACTGTGGGTGCAATCTCAGCTCCATTGAAGTCAATAGCAAAACTCCTAGTAGCGTTAGTGAGTATGTCTACACTACAGTTCAACACCCGCAGCTGGCCCGTATCAGCTGACTCAGGCTCATGAGGCTTGGACTGTGCAGCTGCAAACAGCAGTGTAGATGTTCCAGCTTGGGCTGGAGCCAGAGCTCTGGGCTCCTGCGAAGGGGAGGGTCCCACAGCCCAGGCTCCAGCCCAAGCCCGAATGTCTGCACAGAAGTTTACCCTGCAGCCTATACCCCCACCAGGCCAGTCGCAGGTGTTGAATTGCAGTATAGCCCCATACTCAGTGAGGCCAGGCTTTCACCCTCTATCTTGGTCTCACTATGAACTCAATTCCAAGCCCTGAGATAAGACTGAAAAAAGAGCACAGCAGAAAGACATTGAGTGTATTATCTATAGAAGCAGCCCATCTGCAGATGTGATCCATTGCAATGAAGCACATGGCCCTAGGCTGGCATTGTTCTCACACAGAAGGTTCTTCTGGCAGGAGAGATGGCACTGGCTGTGTTCTACAAACGGTTTCTCTGAACACATCTTTGTTGAAAAATGTACCTTGTGGAAACTGGCATAACACCTTCTCAGTGGGCATCATGCCAGCCAAGCAGATGGGCATAAGTATAGGGATGCTAGACAGCCAGTATATACGTAAGGTTTGAGTATTCTAGGCAGGATATTCATCCAGAAATGATACAACAGCAGTGCACAGTCTCCATAACGATGACAAATGGGCAGTACCAGACCTGAGGAAACTTTGAAGGGCTTTATTAGAGGATTGTGAAATGAGCCTTGAAGCTCATTTTTGAGGTACTGACAGCAAACCAACCCTTGCAAGTACACTTGGAGGTCCACGTTCAATTAATTCAAGCCTCCCAGATAATGTCTCTCCTCTGTCTCACACCCAACAAGCTCTGGGCTCACCCTACTTCATACCTGTCAAATTTCTACAGGAGAGTTCAAAATTAGGAATGTATCCTCACTCCGCACAAGTCTCACCTTTTCTCTTGCCAGATCCTGCTATCTCATCACCTATCGTATAGCCTACCTTTTCTAGGGTGACTGACAGGTTGGGAAGATACTGGTCCTGAGCAATTTGTGAATTTCCTGCTGTGCTGTCTTCCTTCCCTGGTTCACAAGCCATATTGAAATTTCCACCCAGGCTTAGGTCAAGCAGATTAAACATTCAGTGAAAGCTTTTAACACAGAGTTAATACTAATTGTGACATTAACTTCTTTGGCAGGAGCTTTTAAATATGCTGATTAAAGCAAACCTGCAGTATATAATGTTACAGATTTTTATTTTTTTCAGATGATTACAAAGAAGAGTGACTAAACATTTTTTCAAATTCCTGATGTACAATTTTTTAAACAATGATAAGCCAGGAAGTTATCATCACATTGCCACGAGGCTGCCTAGGACAGCGAATTCAGGGCCCCATTAAAAACCATGGGAAACCAGAAAGCTTCAAGGTTGCTGTAAGGTAAATTCAATCTTTTTTTAAATAAAGTTGCCTGATGTAACAACTGAATTATTAACTTTTTAAGGAAAAGTTAGTAATTCAATTGTTATGTCAGGCAATTTTATTGAAAAAAAAAAAAAGATTGAATTTAACTTACAACAACCTTGAAGATTCCTGGTTTCCACTGCTTTCTAATGGGACCTTCATTTTCCAAATCTGTGTTTGCCTCATTAGGCTTGGATTCTTTCTGGGGAGAACAAAGCTGTATTGTTCAAACTGCAGACCCCCTTGTCCCCTGAGAAACAGCAGTCCCCATTCTCCAAGGAGGGATACTGAAAAAACAGGGACAAGTGATTGTGAAAATGCTTTGGTAAATGCCTATACATACGTAACTCAAATAAAGCTTCTAGAACCTGAGCCCTGTCAGGCAGGGCCAGAGGTGTATCTCCCTCCTTCTCCCACCCTCAACTCCCTATGCCAACAGTGGTGGTTGGAGGCATTATGCATTAGTAGGGCAGGAACAGGCATAATGCCTCCAGAAACCAGTCTCCAGGGGGCTAAGACCATCCTCCCAAGACACAGCTGCATTGGAGTGCTTATGTTCATTGTTAGTGGCCCCTTCTCTTTGCACTTAGGGAATGCTGGCTGCTGTTATTGATGCTACTTGTGCAGCAGTGCAAGGGGAGAGAGGAGACCCCTGAGCCCTCTTTACCCTAGTCCCTGTATGTCCCTTATAGCAGAGAAGAATAAAGAGCTGGTTGTAATAAGTATAAAGAGGATTGTTTGCTGAGGCTACAGGAACTTAGTTTTCCCTGGCTTTCTGTCACCCAGACTATCAAACACAGCTTGTGGTGTCCTGTGTCACCACACATGCTGTTCCCAATCCCTGCCCTGCTATCAGAAGTAATGGAAGAGACTGCACTACAAATCCCAGCACACATTCCATATTGCAGCATCCATTCCTTAGCCCCTATTTAAGTATTAATTTAGTTGTCTAATGTATTAAAACAAATCACAGCAGTTCTCCTTTAAATATCATTTCTCTATCTTAGGAGGAAAGAAATATTGGAACCCTCTGTGGCTATGTCTACACAAGGATAAAAAACTCATGGCTGGCCCAGGTCAGCAGACATTGGGCTCATGGGGCCTGGGCTGCAAGGCTGAAAAATCACTATGTAGATGCTCGGGCTCAGGCTGGAGCACAAGCTCTGGGACCCTGCAAAAATGGAGGATCCCAGAGCTCTGGCCCCAGACCAAGACCGAACATCTACACAGCGATTTTTAACCCTGCAGCACAACCCCCACATGCCCAAGTCAGCTGACCTGGGCCAGCCACAGCTGTTCCATGAGTCTTTTATCCCTGTGTAGACATACCTTGTGATAATCAGATTGTGCTCTTTCTACTACATGAGGGTATTAATGCTGAATACCTGGGCCTAATCTCTCATGGCTGCTGCTGAAAAGAGTCTGCAGATTAAAAAATGACGATTTCTCACCGAGTAATGGCACAGCTAAAACAGAGCTCACCCATCTGCAAGAACAGAGGAAATATTAGTGTTCTGGAGCGCACAGCTATAAAGTGTGTTATATCAGTATAAGCCTTGAGATGGGAATAAATGCCCTGGCAGGCCCCTCCATCTGACTCAGCATATTGAGAATCTAGTCGGCAAGATGTTGACCAAAGGCTGATAACTTATTGACTCAGATGCTGTCTTAGTCTTCTGATGGGAATGTCAGGGCTGGGTGTTTTAGTCAACAAATTCAGTAACTGTGAAATGGCCTTTTGTATACAGAACATTAAGACAGCCTTCAATTGACACAGGGAATAATAAAGCCCAAGTCCTTCTGCCTCTTCAATTCTTACCTTGTTTTGGATGGCTCAATGGAGATAAATGGAAGCTTTATTGATCTCCTTCCTTGTGTTGATCCAGCATGTAATTTCTTTTATTCTGAAATATTATAAAAATCAGTAACTTGCATGCCTCATTTAGAAATCTGGAATTAAAGGCTGGTTTCCCCTGCTGGCCCTCAGTATCATTCTCAAACAACTCCAAGACAGCAGGTTGGATGCACAGCATAACAATGATCATAAATGATTGTCTAACTGGCAAGAGACCAAATGCTGCATTGGAGAGTGCCCAGCTACAGTAATGGGTTGGAGAGGCGCAGGCTCTCCATGTTTAGAAGCTGGGTGCTTTATAGATTTTAGTCTTTTTGGCAAGGCAGGAGTATCTGCTGTATCTCTGCAGAAAAAATCCTGCCAGTCATTCTAATGACAATCTGCTTTTTAAAGAATCACTCCTTTTCCTCTCCAGATAGTAGGAAGGGGATGGGTGGCGGCCAAGGGCCAAATTCTGGTCAGATTTATTTGCCTATTTCTCTGGAGTTGCTCTGTGCATTTCATGCTCCACGTTTACACTACTCTGACTCTGATCAGAATGTGGCTGCCAGGGAGGAAAGTGTGTGCACGTGGGGAAAGGAGACAAAAAAAGAGGAAAAGACACAAAGGGAAGCACTTTCTTCTTAAAGTAAATTTTAATACTTCTGAAAGAAAGGGACAGGCTTGACAGCCCTGGAGACAGAAGTTTTCTGTATCCACAGAACAGGGAGAGCACAGATAGAACAGTAAAAGCATGGGCCATCTCAGACAACTCCACCAATGAACTTCAACCCTAACTTGCACTCAGGGACCTATTTTACAGACCTGTCTACCCAAAGGAAAATTTTCAATAACTTGCCATCGCTGCTAACATCAGTTCATCTCTATGGAGTTTAGCAACAATGGGCGCCCAAGTGTTGACAGGTCTCTGGCTGCTTCTTCCACTGGTCAGGGCAGGTCTAATCGACATGCCATCAGCTGGTGGTGCATCTACACTAGTGCTCTCAATGGTGCTAACATTAGTTGAACTAAGGCAGAATTAGCAAGAGTGATACATTTTTAAAAGAGTGTAGCTGAGTCTTGGGGTCCGAAGGCAGTTTAGTCTATTTAATCCTTGGCTGCTAATACAAACCCAGCAGTCATGGGCCCAGCCAACAGCAGAGCTTACATCATGAATCACTGCTCAGCTATGAGCCTGAAAAGGTTTTATTCCACCTGGAGGGACTAACTCACAACAAATTCTAAAAACCTTGTGAGTCCAGTCTTAGAATTCAGGATCCTTTACCCTGTTACAGTTGCCAATCAGTGCAACTTGTGATTCATTGTGATTTAGGAACTGGATTGAGACCATTAACTGCCATCAGATGGTAGTAACTTACAGTCACTGCCAACCTGGCATCTGTATCATAATACCTGTCCCCTGAATCGAACAATCTTCTAGGAAAGGCTTTTTCATTTTAAAAAGAAGGCTAAATAAATAAGTCAGGACAATCCAGTAATCTTTAGAAAAACAGCCTTTCAGAAAAGAAAAACCATGGACTATCATTAAACATGTTATTTGCTTCTTTCTAAGAGTATGTCTACACTACGAAATTAGGTTGATTTTATACAAATCGATTTTTAGAAATCGATTTTATACAGTCGATTGCCTATGTCCACACTAAGCGCATTAAGTCGGCGGAGTGCGTCCTCACTACCGTGGCTAGCATGACTTACGGAGCAGTGCACTGTGGGTAGCTATCCCACAGTTCCCGCAGTCTCCGCTGCCCATTGGAATTCTGGGTTAAGCTCCCAATGCCCGATGGGGCAAAAACATTGTTGTGGGTGGTTTTGGGTACATGTCATCAGTCTCCCCTCCCTCCATGAAAGCAACGTCAGACAATCGTTTCACACCTTTTTTCTGCACAGACGCCATACCATGGCAAGCGTGCAGCCCACTCAGCTCAGCTGACCGACACCACTGCTGGTGTGTCCTGGGTGCTGCTGGCAGCAGACGGTGCAGTAGGTCTGCAAACCATCAGCATACACCACTTCCACTGCAATTCTGCTCTCCTGCTCTTGCCTCGATAGCGAATTTCTCCATCTTGTCTGTCATGGGCTCCCGGGTACGTGTGTTCTTCCTTGGGAAATGTGCACGCTGCTGCTGTGAGCATTGTAAACACCTCACACATTATCCTGTAGTATGTGAAGAACCTGCAAAAGCATGCGAGGAGGTGACGACAGCGCGATCACGATAGTGATGAGGACATGGACACAGATTTCTCTCAAAGCACAGGCCCTGACAATTTGGACATCATGGTGGTAATGGGGCAGGTTCGTGCCATGGAATGCCGATTCTGGGCCCTGGAAACAAGCACAGGCTGGTGGGACCATATAGTGTTGCAGGTCTGGGATGATTCCCAGTGGCTGCGAAACTTTCGCATGCGTAAGGGCACTTTCATGGAACTTTGTGATTTGCTTTCCCTTGCCCTGAAGCACAAGAATACCAAGATGAGAACAGCCCTCACAGTTGAGAAGCGAGTGGTGATAGCCTTGTGGAAGCTTGCAATGCCAGACAGCTACCGGTTAGTCAAGAATCAATTTGGAGTGGATAAATCTACCGTGGGGGCTGCTGTCATCCAAGTAGTCAACGCAATCACTGAGCTGCTGCTATCAAGAGTAGTGACTCTGGGAAATATGCAGGTCATAGTGGATGGCTTTGCTGCAATGGGGTTCCCTAACTGTGGTGGGGTGATAGACGGAACGCATATCCCTATCTTGGGACTGGACCACCTTTGCAGCCAGAACATAAACCGCAAAGGGTACTTTTCAATGATGCTGCAAGCACTGATGGATCACAAGGGACGTTTCACCGACATCAATGTGGGATGGCTGGGAAAGGTGCATGACGCTCGCATCTTCAGGAACTCTGGTCTGTTTGAACAGCTGCAGGAAGGAACTTACTTCCCAGACCAGAAAATTACTGTTGGGGATGTTGAAATGCCTATAGTTATCCTTGGGGACCCAGCCTATTCCTTAATGCCATGGCTCATGAAGCCATACACAGGCAGCCTGGACAGTAGTAAGGAGCAGTTCAACTATAGGCTGAGCAAGTACAGAATGGTGGTAGAATGTGCATTTGGATGTTTAAAAGCTCGCTGGCGCAGTTTACTGACTAGGTTCAACCTCAGCGAAACCAATATTCCCATTGTTATTGCTGCTTGCCGTGTGCTCCACAATATCTGTGAGAGTAAGGGGGAGACATTTATGGCAGGGTGGGAGATTGAAGCAAATCGCCTGGCGGCCGATTATGCACAGCCAGAAACCAGGGCGATTAGAAGAGCACAGCTGGGCACCCTGCGCATCAGAGAAGCTTTGAAAACCAGTTTCATGACTAGCCAGGCTACAGTGTGACAGTTCTCTTTGTTTCTCCTTGATGAAAACCCGCTCCCTTGGTTGACTCTACTTCCCTGTAAGCCAACAGACCTCCCTCCTGCGATCACCGCTTTCAAAGGCGATAAAGTCATTATTGTTTCAAAATCATGCATTCTTTATTAATTCATCACACAAATAGGGGAAAAACTCGCAAGGTAGCCCGGGAGGGGTGGGTGAGGAGGGAAGAACCGGGTGGGGTGGTGGATGAGGGAAGGACAAGGCCACACTACAGTTCAAAACTTATTGAATGCCAGCCTTCTGTTGCTTGGGCAATCCTCTGGGGTGAAGTGGCTGGGTGCCCATAGCCTCCCCCCTATTTTCTTGGGCAGCTGGGTGAGGAGGATATGGAACTTGGTGGGGAGGACAGGCAGTTTTACAGGGGCTGCAGCGGCGGTCTGTGCTCCTGCTGCCTTTCCTGCAGCTCCACCAGACACCCAAGCATGTCAGTTTGCTCCCCCATTAGCCTCAGCAGTGCATCCTGCCTCCTCTCAGCATGCTCCTCCCTCCTCTCATTGCGTTCATTTAACACTTTCCTGGACTCTGCCATTGTTTGCCTCCATGCATTCTGCTGAGCTCTTTCAGTGCGGGAGGACTGCATGAGCTCTGAGAACATCTTGTCGCGAGTGCACTTTTTTCACCTTCTAATCTGCGCTAGCCTCTGGGATGGAGATGATAGGGGGAGCGTAGAAACATTTGCAGCTGTGGGAGGAAAAAGAGGGAAAGTAGTATTTAAAAAGATACATTTTAGAGAACAAAGGGGAGACTATTTCACACTGAATCAAGTGATTCACATTACATAGAACATGTGCTTTTGCTACAAGGTTGCATTTTGCCTCTTATATTGAGTTCTTGCCGGTTTGGTATGAAACATCACAAACGCTCAGCTGGGCAACAGAATTTGGCTTGCAGGCAGCCATGGTAAGGCAAAGGGTTTCGGCTTCTTCATCCTTCATAATATGTGGGAACGGTTTCAAACAGCAGCACCCTCCTTTCCCATACCAAGCAAAGCCCGTTGGGTTGGCCATTTAAAAGGAGGGGCTGCAGTTTTAGGGTGAATGTGCAGCACAATCCAATTCTCTGGGATGACCACTTCACCACCCCACACCCCCACCACATGGCTAGTATCAGGGAAGCTCCCAGTCAGCCATGAATGGGCCTCCCCCCACCGTGTGGCTAACAGCGGGCCCATTTGCTGCAAGGTTTTGATCTGCAATGATTCCAGACTACTTGCTACTGGCTTGGCATGATAAATTAATAATTAAACACACTTGCTTTTAAACCCTGAATTATATTTACAAAGGTACACTCACCAGAGGTGCCTTCTCTGGCTTCATGGTCCGGGAGCCCGCCTTGGGAGGGTTGGGAGGGTATTGGCTCCAGGGTGATGACCAGTTCCTGGCTGCCGGGGAGAAGGGATTGTCCGCTTGCCTGCTGTGTGCTACCCTCAACCTCCTCCTCATCAGCATCTTCCTCATCTTCAAACTCCTCATCCTTGTTGTGTGAGACTCCCCCCTTGCAGGTGTCCACAGACAGTGGTGGGGTAGTGGTAGGGGCCACCCCTAGAATTGCATGCAGTTCATCATAAAACTGGCATGTATGGGGGTCTGACCCGGAGTGACCGTTTGCATCCTTTGTTTTTTGGTAGGCTTGCCTCAGCTCCTTAACTTTCAGGCCACACTGCTGTGTGTCCCTGTTGTAGCCTCTGTCCATCATGCCCTTGGAGATTTTGGAAAATATATTGGCATTTCGCCTTTTGGAACAGATTTCTGCCTGCATGAATTCTTCTCCCCATACAGCGATCAGACCCAGTACCTCCCCTTCAGTCCATGCTGGAGCTCTTTTGCGATTCTGGGACTCCATGGTCACCTGTGCCGATGAGCTCTGCATGGTCACCTGTGCTGATCAGCTCGCCACACTGGCCAAACAGGAAATGAAATTCAAAAGTTCTCGGGGCTCTTCCTGTCTACCTGGCCAATGCATCTGAGTTGAGAGTGCTGTCCAGAGTGGTCACAATGGAGCACTCTGGGATAGCTCCCAGAGGCCAATACCATTGAATTGCATCCACACTACCCCAAATTCAACCCAGCAAGGTTGATTTTAGTGCTAAACCCCTCACCGGGGAGGAGTACAGAAATTGATTTTAAGAGCTCTTTAAGTTGACAAAACAGTCTTGGTCATGTGGACGGGTGCAGGGTTAAATCGACCTAACGCTGCTAAATTTGACCTAAACTCGTAGTGTAGACCAGGGCTAAGAAGCATTGTATAAGGAATTACTTCATAAAAGGATACTTAACCAGTGCATCTTCATTTACTCTCATGATGGGTCTGTTACTACTACCACAGTACTGAAAACATCAGCACTTGCTACATGTAAATATTTTTTTAAATGATCGTGCCCCAAATAGCTATATTTTCTTTTTTGCTAATGATTTTTCTTGTTTGTGCCATGTAAATTGATAGCCATTATAATCTGCCTGAATGCCAGACATGTATTGATCTGCTTTCAGAACAATAGAGACTTGACACACACAATTTAATGAGGCTAGGCAAAATATAAGTGACCCATTACAAATCACATTGGCATATTTTCTTCTTGTGCAGAAATAAATGGGTTGCCTCTAGTTACTGTCACGCAGTACCAATAAACAAAAACTGCACTATGGTTTGCATTACAGTCAGGGGCGGCTCCAGGCACCAGCGCAGCAAGCGCGTGCCTGGGGCGGCAAGCCGTGGGGGGCGGCCTACCGGTCGCCCTGAGGGCGGCAGTCAGGCTGCCTTCAGCAGCATGCCTGCGGGAGGTCCTCCGGCCCTGCGGTTTCAGTGGCAATTCGGCGGCGGGTACGCCTAAGGCGCGGGACTGGTGGACCTCCTGCAGGCATGCTGCCAAATCCGCATTACCATGGACCTCCCACAGGCATGCCGCTGAAGGAAAAATACATAGAGCCACCCCTGATTACAGTAGCATACCTTAAAATATGTCCTGCAAAGGTACATACAGATACTATTTACATATGTATAATTGGGGTCTCCCCCTGGAAGAAGTGTTGGTTGGTAGTTTGGTACCAGAAGGATTTCACCTCAAAAGGCCTGCCTGCTGGGTTTGGAATAAACGTTATGTCATTAGAATTCATAGCCAAGGCCAAAAGAATAAAAACACAAACATAGGTAATCTGTTTATCATTTAGAATAGACAACCAGGTTTAAACAAAATTAAAAAAAATCAACTCAAACCTTCATACAAAACCAGAAAAGAATTTTTGTTTTTCTTTTTCAGAAATGTTTGGTTAACTTTTTCATTGTCTATTATTTTATTTTATTTCCATTAACCTCTCCATTTACAATTTCCCTCTGGGACCACAAGTGGAAATGCCAAAATATCAAACACCAAACTAGCCAAATACCAAAATTTGGTGAGAGCACGTACTTGTGAGATTTCTAGTCCAATTTAAAAATTAAAGAAATTTGGATAAGCAGCAGAACTTCAGAAGGCTTATTCACACCGTAGCTAGGCTAATATTAAATTTGGAGTTGCTAAGGTTTTGTCTAATTTTTTAATTCAGCTACTGTAACATTACACATCAATAATTCAAATAATAAAACAGAAATATTTCAGCACAATAAGTATACTGATTTATATGAATCTATAGTACCCATCAAGGTAGTATTCTCTGAAATGCTTCCAGTTCCACACATAAGGCCAGAAAGACAGGAAGAACTGCAGTGTTTCAATGGAAGGTTTTTAGGAACTGGGGAACCTTTTGGGAAAGGAGGAGCTTATACAGGAAGGATGGGCTCCACCTAAACCAAAAGATAACCAGACTGCTGGCATGTAACATTAAAAAAGTTGTAGAGAACTTATTTAAACTAAGGGCTGAGGGAAAACGGACAGGTACAGAAGAGCTTACGGTTCAGACAGAGGGTAGCCATGTTAGTCTGTATCCACAAAAACAATGAGGAGTCTGGTGGCACCTTAAAGACTAACAGGTTTATTTGGGCATAAGCCTTCAGGGTAAAAAACCCACTTCTTCAGATGCAACTGAAGAAGTGGCTTTTTTACCCATGAAAGCTTATGCCCAAATAAATCTGTTAGTCTTTAAGGTGCCACCAGACTCCTTGTTGTTTTTGTGGTTCAGACAGAGCCATCCCTCATGGATGAATTTATTAAAGGGGGAACTTTCTATCCTAGTAAAGAGGATAGGAAAGAAGTTGGTAAACTACAAATACAACACTCAAATGTAAAAGAGATGCATTTAAATGTAACACATGAAGGCAAGCTACTGGCTACTGACAAAATATACAAGTGCTTATATACAAATGCTAGAAATCTAAAAACTGGGGCCATGCCTACACTGTCAACTTTGTGTGACAAAGTCAAATCAGCATAAAGCTGCCATTGTTAGCATATTGCTCAGTCACGCGCATACTGGGCTCCTTGCATCAGTGCTTCAAATACTCACCGGGAATTCTTGTCCTGATGCACAGTGTGGTGCACCATGCGTAGGTATCCCAGAGTGCAACTCACCATCACCCAGCATAATGTGTTTTTGGGAAGTTTTGCCAATGCATGGTCAGGCAGAAGAGTGACCAAGGGTGACTGGGAGCAAGGGGTAAACATCCCAACATGCAACTTACTCCATCTCATAATGTCAAGCATCTCATGCAATTTTCTCACCCTTTAAAAAAAATCCTACAAAGCCACGTGGCCCTCCTTGCTTTCTGCCAGTTCTGATAGAAGCATGGAACCTGCACAGCTCTGCATGATTGTCATGAGCATTTCAAGCACAGGATGCATGATCCTCTAATATGTTCAGAGCTGCAAGAAGAACTGAATCAGCAGAAAACATGATGATTTCATGGAGGACGGATTGCCAAGAAACAATTCAAGGTTGTTGGTGGAGCTGCAGATGGTGGAGCACCATTTCTGGGCCTGAGAAATGAGTACTGACTGGTGGGATCGCATTATAATTCAGGGATGGCAAGTGGTGGCTGAAGAACTTTTGGATGTGAAAGGCAACATTCCTGAATCTGTGTGCCAACTTCGCCCCAGCCCTCCAGCACAGGGACACCAGAATGAGAGCTATGCTGACAGTGGTGAAGCGAGTGGGGATTGCACTGTAGAAATATGCAGAGCCAGATTGCTACCAGTCAGTAGAAAATCATTTTGGAGCTTGAAAATCCTCACTGAAGGCTATTGCCATGCAAGTGTGAAGGGCCATTAATCGTTTTCTTCTATGCAAGACTGTGACTCTCAACTATGTGAAGAACATAGTGAATTAATCTGCGGTAATGGGGTTCCAAAACCAAGGTGGGGAGATAGACAGCATGCATCCCTATTTTGGTGCCCACCTACCTTGCCTCAGAGTACATCAACAGATGTACTATGGTTATGCAAGTGTTGGTGGATCACCAGTGATGTTTCATTGACATCAGTGTGAACTGGCCAGGGAACTTGCATGATGTTTGCATCTAAGAACACAGCACTGTTCAGAGAGCTGCAAACAGGGACTTTCTTTCCTGACTGGTAGTTCACCACTGGCAAAGTTAAAACGCCAGCGAAGATCTCTGGGGTCCCAGCCTACCCCTTGCTTATGAAATCGTACACTGGCCACCTCAACAGAATCAAGGAAAAATTTAACTACCGCCTCAGCAGATGCAGAATGGCAGTCGAATGTGCTTTGGTAGATTGAAAGGACACTGTTATTGTTTAGTCACAAAACTGGATTGTTGTGAAAAAAAGGATTCCAATGGTCATAGCTGCCTGCTGTGTCCTGCATAACATCTGTGGGGGGGGAGGAGGAAAATTGCTGCCATGGTAGAGGTGGAGCTGCTGTCTGCTGCATTTGAACAGCCAGACACAAGAGCTATTAGAAGAGCTATGCAGCTCTGGAAGGCCTTGAAAGAGCACTTTAACAACGAGCCAGAGTAAGGTGGTGTGATGGATTGTGCTTTACCTGGCCTGGAAGTTTTGGCACCTGCTAGGAATTGTGTTAGGCTTCATGTACATCTATGAATATAACACTATCAATGCACCTATTGTTTTTGCAGTGCTTGCTTTACATTTATGATTATTACACTGTGTTTGTCATTGATCCTATGATTTGTGTCACACTGTACAATAACAAGTAAATGGGTGCCTTCAGTTCCAATAGGCACTCCGTAGCATATGTTAGGAACTAATAAAGATTAATTATTTTTCAAAAAATAGAATTTTATTGAGTAACAAAACCAGTGCAAAACAAAATCTCTTCAATTTAAAAGCAAATATATTAAAACACTTAAGGGGAAAGAACATCCATCTCCATTTTGGCTACCCATGCAGCAATTGTGGCTTTCACAAGTCAGTGTATGTGATGCTGTGGTTGTCCTTCCTGTGTCCTGGTGTGGAGTGGCAGGGCTAGGAATGCGGCCCCTGATGCCCCATGGGATGTTGAGGCAGAGTCAAGGGAGATGCTAAAATGAAGCTGACCATGGACTGCAAAGGGAGGCAAGCCTGGGACTGTAGGTCCAGAAGAGTCTGCAGCACCCGTGTTTGCTGCTGGAGAAACCACCTTATGTCCTGATGCATCTCCCTCTCCTTTTCTGCTGGGACTCCTAGGGCTTTCTCCTGTCCACTCTTTCCTTCTCCACACAGTCAGCAATATTCACCCTCCAGGCTCTCTGCTCATAGTCTGAAGCAGCACTGGCTTGCAGGATTTTACTAAACATGTCATCCTGAGTCCTCTTCTTTCTCCTCCTTATTTGGCTGAGGTGTTCCATGGGTGTGGAGGGGAGACTCCTCAAGGCCTCAACAGCAGCAGCTATAGATAAAACACATAGAGGTATCACTGTCCATATAGTCACAATGGAAAGTGAAAGTTAAACTTCAGAACTCCCTTCCCTTGTTCCCCAAAATTTTAAAACAAGACATGCTCATTGACACTTCTGCTTCAGAGTGCTTGTGCACAGCCCCACTCAGAGCACCAGCCATGGTGAGTATGGCCCAACAGGGGTGAGGGAAATGAGGATGGAATTGCTCGATTGCAAGAAACTATGAGCATAGGGCAATGGCATTGAACAATGACACTATTTTCTGCAGGCAGTGATGATTTTAGCTGATATTTCACTCCAGGGTAACAAAGGCAGAAAGAATACAGCTGCTACTGGAGTGCTGAAGCCACCCAGGCCCATATGCTGCTAGCCTGTGTGCTGCAATGGTGTCTGCCAAAGTTATCACCGACTAGCATGGCAAAGTGTCCTACTACAAACAAAGAAATAAGGCAGCCATCCCTAGAAACCTTTGGGAGAGGATTGCAGAGTACCTCCATGGAAGTTTCATCAAGATCTCTCCAGAGGATTCAACTGTTTCACATGGCTCCCTTGCTTAATTTTACAAGGGAATGAAAAGCACATAGCAATTCTACTTCTCTTTGTTATACTGCTACCCCTTCTAATATGAGTAAATTAATGAAATGTCAAAAAAGGTGGCCTGTTTAGTTGGGGGCATCATTTACATCATTGTAATAGCAAATACATTTAAAGACTTATCCAAGGTTCCTTCTCCTGTATCAGGCTCTCCGGTGATCGACTGCTGGGGCTGACTACACTGCGGTGGAGTCTCAAATAGGTCCTGGCTTGTAGTACAGCTTGACCCCTCTAGTTGCATGTTTCCCATTCTTCTCTCCCTGTTCACACCAAGACCTGTGTCTTGGGCTCCTTGGAGATATCCACAGTAGTCTGTGAGGAGGTGGGGTCTCCACCAAGTATGGCATACAGCTCTTTGTAAAAGCAGCAGGTCCGCAGCTTGGCTCCAGAGTGACTGTTGGCCTCCCTGGCCTTCTGGTATGCATGCCACAGTTCCTTCGCTTTCATGCAGCACTGCTGCTGATCCCCATCATACCCCTTCTCCTGCATCCCCCATGAAATCTCAGAGTTGTCCACATTTCTACAGCTGCTCTTTAGCTGTGTCTGCACAACCTTTTCTCCCCACAGTCCCAGGAAATCCAATATTTCATGTCTATTTCAGGCGAGACCACATCTGGAGTGTGTAGCCAGCATGGTTGACTGGGCAGTTGCACACAACAATGGAGAGTTGCTAGGTGTGCTCACCAACCTGAGCAATCAGGAAAAGGCATTGCAACAAAGGAGTTTTAAGGGGTGTGGGTGAGCTTTTGATCTCTGTGGCTGCTGAGCAGCAGAGCTCACAACTGTTTCCAGAGCAGTCAGTGTCAGGCATTGTGGGATAGTTGCTGGAGGACTGTAAGCAGCAACATAGACATTACCTACACTAGTACTGCGTCAACCTTAGTACATCAACCAAGGCTTAAGGGCGCTCAGGGAGGTAGTGTTACTGCTTCACTGTAACAGGGTTCTTACATCAGTGGGAGACAAATTTAAGCATAGATACATGCACAACTAACTCTGTAGTGTAGACCAGGCCTAAGATGGGTGATCTAGAGTGCCTGGCATTAAATGAGGATATTGATATAATAGGCATCACAGAAACTTGGTGGAATGAGGATAATCAATGGGCTATGGTAATATCAGGGTACAAAATATGTAGGAATAATAAAGGTGAGGAGAGGGACTGGCACTATATGTGAAAGAAAGCATAGAGTCAAATACAATAAAAATCTTTAATTAAATAAACTATACCATAGAATCTCTATGGACAGAAATTCCATGCTTGAACAATAAGACTATAGCAATAGGAATATACTTCCAGGGACCTGACCAGGATGGGGACAGTGACTGTGAAATGCTCAGGAACATTAGATAGGCTACAAAAACATAATATTCAATCATATCCTCAAACTATCCTCAAATTGAGGAGGCACGTGTCACTTCAGGAAGGGACATAGAGAAAATGTCTAGACAATGACTGCTTCTTGGAGCAGCTTGCCCTGGAAACCACAAGGGGAGAGACAATTCTTGATTTAGTTCTAAACGGAGCACAGGATCTGGTCCAAGAGGTGAATATAGCTTAACCATTCAGTAATAACAATGATAATGTCATTAAATTTAACATCCTAGTAAGAGGGAAAATGTCAAAGAAACCACCCACAGTCACATTTAATTTCAAAAAGGGGAACTACACAAAAAATGAGGAGGCTAGTTAAATGGAAATTAAAAGGAACAGTCACAAGGGATAAATGCCTGCAAACTGCAAGGAGACTATTTAAAAAGACCATAGGTGTCTCAAACTAAATGTATACACCTAATAAATAATAATAAAAAGTGGTAAAAGGACCAAAAATGCCACCATGGCTAAACAGCAGAGTAAAAGAGGCATGTAATGGGGCACTCACCTCCTGTGTACCTCCTAGCCACTGAGTGTGGTACTGAAATCTTTTCCCCATTCCTGGCACCCCCTGCAGGCAGTCAGTCAGTGGCTCAGGCTTGAACCAAGTCAAATGGTCAAAAGATGAACACCTTGTGAAGTAGCAAAGAGTTCAACAAACTGTCTCTCAGCCATCACCAGGGTCTTCAAACCTATCTTTGAGCCCTTTAAATTCCACCCTTCATTTGGGCTAAAAAGGAACCTTGTCCCCTTCTTGGGACTTAAACCACTTCACCATTGGCCTGACCCTAACCACTACTCCGGGTTCCAATCCAGGGGCACTATAAACAGCAGCCATGTACTGCTTCTTCTAATTAGTTACTGCTACATTCCCTGGCTTCTTCCCACCTGGTCTCTTTACCTTTGCCCATTATCTTAGGGTTACAGCTCTTGGGCGCTCTCTCCCAGGTGCCATTAATGCAGCCAGTTGAGTGCCTTTGACCAGAGAAGACCCCTCTGGTCCCAGCCAGGAACCAACCTGTAGCTCCTTTTATCTGAGCCTGCTGAGCTCTGATTGGCAATTTCTGGGCAGCCTTTCTAGGCAGGCCTGGAGGATCTACCTTTGCTGCTCCTTCCTAGGGCGGGGTGTAGTAGGACTGCACGGCCTCCAGCAGGGGGCCAGGAAGGGCCAGGTACACCCCATTACAAGGCAGTGAGAGGGGAAAAAAGTATTCTTTAAAATTGGAAGTCAAATCCTACTGAGGAAAATAGAAAGGAACATAAACTCAGGCAAGTCAAGTGTAAAACTATAATAAGGCAGACCAAGAAAGAATTTGAAGAGTAACTAGCTCAAGGCACAAAAACTAACAAGAAAAAAATGTTTAAGCACATCAGAAGACGGAAGCCTGCCAAACAATCGGTGGGGCCACTGGATGATCAAGGTGTTAAAGGAGCACTCAAGGAAGACAGGGCCACTGCGGAGAAGCTAAATGAATTATTTGCATCAGTCTTCACTGCAGAGGATATGGGAAGATTCCCAAATCTGAGTCATTCTTTTTAGGTGACAAATCTGAGCAACTGTCCCAGATTGAGGTGTTATTAGAGGAGGTTTTGGAACAAATTGATAAACTAAACAGTAATAAGACACCAGGACCAGATGGTGTTCACCCAAGAGTTATGAAGGAACTCAGATATGAAATTGCAGGACTACTAACTGTCATCTGTAACCTATCATTTAAATTAGCCTCTGTGCAGATGACTGGAGGATAGCTAATGCAACACTCAGTTTCGAAGAGAAACTGCTGAGCTTCAGTTCATTTGCAAATTTGACACCATCAGATCAGGATTAAACAAAGACTGCGAATGGCTAGCCAACTACAAAAGCAGTTTCTCCTCCCTTGGTGTTCACACCTCAACTGCTAGAAGAGGGCCTCACCCTCCGTGATTGAACTGACCTCATTATCTCCAGACTGATTCTTGCCTGCATATTTATACCTGCCTCTGGAAATTTCCATTACATGCATCTGACGAAGTGGGCATTCACCCACGAAAGCTTATGCTCCAATACATCTGTTAGTCTTTAAGGTGCCACAGGACTCTTTGTTGCTTAATGCAACACTGACTGCTCCAGATATGATCCTGGCAATTACAGGATCAATTTCAGACAAATTGGTTGAAACTATAGTAAAGAACAAAATTATCAGAGACATAGATAAACACGATATTTTGGGGAAGAGTCAACACAGTTTTTGTAAAGGGAAATCATGCCTCACCAATCTATTAGAATTCTTTTAGGGGGTCAACAAACATGTGGACAAGGGTGATCCAGTGGATATAGTGTACTTGGACTTTCAGAAAGCTTTTGACAAGGTCCCTCACTAAAGCCTCCTAAGCAAAGTAAGCATGGGATAAGAAGGAAGGTCCTATCACGGATCAGTAACTTGTTAAAAAGATGGGAAACAAACGGTAGGAATAAATGGTCATTTTCCAGATGGAGAGAGGTAAATAACAACATTCTCCAGGGATCTGAACAGGAACCAGTGCTGTTCAACATGTTCATAAATGATCTGGAAAAAGGGGTGAACAATGAGGTGGGAAAGTTTGCAGATGGTACAAAATTACTTCAGATAGTTAAATCCAAAGTAGACTGTGAAGAGTTACAAAGGGATCTCACAGAACTGGGTGATTGGGCAACTAAATGGTAGATAAAATTCAGTGTTGTTACTGCAAAATAATGCACATTGAAAAACATAATCCCAACTATATACACAAAAGTGATCAGGTCTAAGTTAGCTGTTACTACTCAAGAAAGATCTTGGTATCATTGTGGATAGTTTGCTGAAAACATCTGCCGAGTGAGCAGCAGCAGTCAAATACACTAACAGAATGTTAGGAGCCATTAGGAAAAGAATAGATAATAAAACAGAAAATGTAATGCCACTACATAAATCCATCGTATGCTCACATCTTGAATACTGTGTGTAGTTCTGGTTGCCCCCTCTTAGAAAAGATAGATTAGGAATGGAAAAAGTAAACAAAAGGTCAACAAAATTATGCAGATTATGGAACAATTTCCATATGAGGAGAGATTAAACTTGGACTGTTCATCTTAGAAAAGAGACGACTAAGAGGGGATATGATTGAGGTCTATATGTATGGTCTGAAGAAAGTGAATAGGGAAGTGTTATTTACCTCTTAACATAACACAAAAACCATGGGTAACCCAAAAAATTAACAGGCAGCAGGTTTAAAACAAAACATAAGAAAGTACTTCTTCACCCAATGCCCAGTCAACCTCTAGAACTTGTTAGTAGGGGATGTTGTGAAGACCAAAAGCATCACTGGGTTCAAAATAAAATTAGATAAATCATGGAGAATAGGTCCATTAACAGCAGTTAGCTGAAGTGGTCAGGGACTGAACCCCATGCTTCGTGTGTCCCTAAACTTCTGACTGCTAGAAGATGGGATTGGACAACACAGGATGGATCACTTAAAATTGCCATGTTCTGTTCATTCCCCCTCAAGCATCTGGCAATGTCCAGTGTCAGAAAGAGGATATTGGGCTACATGGACCATTGGTCTGACCCAGTACGGCCGTTTTTATGTTCTTACCCGTAATGAATTGTAGAAACCTGCAAATATAGATAGGTAGGTGATAGTTTGCAATTATGGAGCAAACTAAGTGAAAGAAGTTTAGTTTATTATTATTGTTTGGACTGGAACTTCTGGTCCCTATTCTTTTCTTCTTTGGAAAGCGACTGTAGCAACAACTTCAGAAAAAATCCCTTATGTGACAATGACTAGGGACACCAGAAAGAAAAGTGGAAACAGATTCTGAGAGCTGGAAGACTATACAGCCTTTCTTATTAAATAGCTGGAGTGTCCATTTCAGTAACAAGTAGAAGACGTATGGGGGAGGGACGGGAGGGAGAGGGAGAAAAGAAACTACCACAGGACTGCAAACATAATTCAGAACCTGGGAAGTGATGACTCCTTGATTCATACTCAGAAATCCAGAAATTATCTGAATTTGTCAGTCCATGAACAGATATTAAATAGCCATGCAATCCCTTCTTTGTGCAGTGCACTGTGGCATGTAGTATTTGTCACTTGAATACATTTTTAAAACAGATTATATGGTATACTTTTTTTTAATTTGTAACATTTATTTCTGATCACACTCTCTTTAAGAGCTCTGATACGGACTAGAGGCCATAAGTGTCAGATACTGTCATCTCAGGCCTGGATAACTGATCACCATTTTACCCTTTGTATTGCAGAAGTTTCTAATCAGAAGCTTTGTTTTCCCTTGCTTCCTATGTCTCCTTGCTGCAATGAACAATGGGTGAGGGGTGTTCTCTACTTTCAGTATGATTATTCAGCAAGTTGGGAAGCCACCATTATCCATATGGCCATGTCATCCAAAGCTTAATGCTTTAACCTTTTCCCTTTCCTCTATACTAGTAAGAAAATTCAAGAATGTTTTTGATCTTATTGCAAACCTTAGTGTCATTCTTGTGCATGGTATTCAAAATATCAGTGGTCTCCAAACTTTTTTGATCGCGCACCTCTATCAGTAAAAATTTTTTGAGCACGCACCCCCTGCGCACCGGCTCTACCATTTTTGCCAAAGCAAAAAAAAAAAAGCTGCTCGGACTACTGCCTGACAAAGGGAAAAAAAAAACGCTCCTCCTGCTGCACACCCCCAAGGATCCTCTTGGAGACCACTGCAATATATATGCAAAACATTCTTCTTTTCCTCCCATTTAGTGTCAGCTCCTAGAATACCTGCTCACACCAGCATAAAAAAACCCCTTCAGATTGATACATTTAGAAGTGCTTTCAAGAACTAATACTGTCAGCAGAGATATCAGCTGCATCTGACATGTTGCTGCAGGGCTATCTGGTCTATGTTAGAGAATTAACTGTTGTGCTGTAGAGGGGCGCTTGGGGTTCTGCTGGGTGAGGAGGGGGGAAAGGGGAGCAGGAGGAGGCCTTGGGCGGAAGAGGCGGGGCCGGGGGCTAGCCTCCCTGAATGGGTGAAACTGATGCGGCTTTTGAGTGGGCCTCTTCTTGGTGAAGCTTATTGAAATTAAACAGCTGGAGGAACTTTTGAATTGCTCTTTGGGGACAGCCTAATGTAGCAGAACTCAGCTCGGACTTCCCACTGAGATTTTCAGAGAAGTGGTACAAGGAAATTTAAAATAAAATAAACCATTTTACATGACAAAGACAAAAAGCAGCAAGAGCAGATCTGACATTTTAAAGTGATATCATAGAAATCAGAGATGAAAAAGGCCTGTTAGATCATCTTACACATACATACACCTGGTTACAGCAAAGATGGTGCAGTTTAGGTGATAGCTAAAACCTAGCTAAAGTGCAAGTGTCAGGAAAAGGAATGCCCAAAAGTCACTGTGAGAATTATTAAGCAAAAGTAGAAACCAGATTTAGCCAGTGATGTTGGTATGCAATTGTAGGTTAATGCATATACAACTATAGAGTTACAACTCAGACATTGTGCTACTGCTCCTGGGACTTGAAACAATGAACTTCACATCCACAAGCATCCATTCTACAGGCAACTGAGTTTATATCTTGTTTGTTAGACTTCAGCCAGTACGTGTCTAGATCTTTTACTAGACCTTTTTGGCCTCAGCCATTAGCCAGTATTCGTGGCCTTGAGGGCTGGTTCCATTAGATGGGGAAATTAATTAATGTACACAATGTTCTGTTTCCAAGAATATAGTAGGAATCAAACAGCAAGACAGTGTATTTGCTCATAGTTCCAAGACCCTTTCCAGGCAGCACTCTGCCCAAAAGCTATGTCTCCTATCTTTTTTTCAATATCAAGCTACAAGTGTTTCTCTGTTTTTGGTGCTTCCTTGCTTCCTTCCTTCTCTGTATCCTTCCATGGTATTTTTGCTTCTTCTCTCACACATGTACACAGCTTATCCAACATTATCCAGTCCCCATCATGGGTGGTGGGTGTTATAAGCCTGGGAAAGCTAAGCATCCCCTAACCTAAGCCATGGCCCCGCCCACTCTCTGCCCCATGGACGGGGCTCCGCCTCTCCCCAAAACCAGCGTGGGCTCAGCTTGGGCCGGTGGGTCAGTACAGTTCAGCTGAGACTCTTCCAGCTGCGGTTGTGGGGGAGCTCGGGGTTCCGCTGGATGAGGAGGGGGGAAACGGGAGCAGGAGGAGGCCTTGGGCAGAAGGGGTGGGGCTGGGGGCTAGCCTCCCTGAAGGGGGTGTTCACCCACCGCCCACAGTCCCCATTGAAACTCTGCCCACATAACTCAGAATCCTGTATGTGGCCTGCACTTTGGATGATGCTTCCTATTGTTTCAGCTATCTCTTTATAAAGGGCATTAATTGCTTTTTACATTTATCCTGAATTAAGGGTGGTAGTTATGCCCCCCAATTTCAATGAGTTTTTCACTCAGCTACCAGCATAACATTACAATGTATTCTACATGTTGTATAGTTATGAAGTGCCAGGAGACCACATTATCTTTCAAGGGTTAAAGGGGAAAGACTTGACAGCCAATCACACATTGCCTGTTTTGTCATGACATTATGAATATTGTGGTGAATCTGAACAACTTTGCTTAGGTGTTCATTTAAGGCTTCACCCCTTCCTGCTGATTGAATTTTCTCTGAGCATTAGCTGTTTGAACTGGAATGTAGAAAGCAGCTGATAACAGTTTAGGAACATAGTGTTAACACTGTCTTTCCTGCTCTGAAGCCTCATGATTATTCTGTAAAGCCCTGGGTTGTATGCTTATGTTTCTTGTATGATTAGAAACTGTGCCAATTAAACTATTGTTATAACTTATTATTTGTATTACAGTACTGTCCAAAGGCCCCAGTTAGGAGTGCAGCCCCATTGTAGTAGGCACTGTATACGTATAATGAAAAGATAGGCTCTGCTCTCAAAAGCCCCACAATTTAAGTAAACTAAATTTTCTTGTTGGTATAATAGCCTCATCTCAGTCTCTCCTCATTACCTAACTTGGGGTGCATGGACCTGTGAACATAACAGTATGTAGGGGATATTGCTGCTTGATAAAACTTGACTATGTATCTCAAATATCTACAGGTATGTACCTAGGAAAATTCCCAAATTAGCAGCACAATAATTCAGTCAGGGATTTAGCTTGGACCTTTACAGGGAAAACCGTTTTAAATTGGAGATTATTTTTGCACCAAATAAAGTAATCTGGCCAGAGGATGATCAGATCACAATTATTTACCTCTCCTCCTATTTACCTCTATAGTCTACATGGAATGGAATTATGACATTTCTTTTAAAGGCACCAGAATGTGTACATTTTAATGCTAGTCATTTGATTGAACACAAAAAGTATAACAACAAACAGGTTTATTAATCACTTATCTTTTTAGTCTTGATGGATGAACTTGGGCATCTTATCTCTGCATTCTCATTATCCGATTGTGACTGAAGCACTAAGAACCTTTCATGTGTAAGATATTAATTTAAATGATGACTAAAGATTTCTGTAAAGCTAACCAAAATGACTATGTCCAACACCTCTTAAACAAAGTCAGGCTGCTAAATTTATTCCTTTCAGGGGAAGCAGAAGATGAGAGTGAGAGTGAGAATCAGAGCTGGGGGGAGGGGATTAAAGGGTTTTATTGACAGTTCTTCACCAATATCCAATTAAAATGTAGATTCATCCTTTATTTTGAGAAGAGTGAGTGGGACTGCTGAAAATTAATGCAGCATAGATCAATTGGATTAAGAATTTGGGGAAATATTTGTGTAAAAGTGCATTAGATTTGGGAGGAAACTGGATTTAAGAGTCAAGTATCAGGGGGTAGCCGTGTTAGTCTGTATCTACAAAAACAACAAGGAGTCTGGTGGCACCTTAAAGACTAACAGATTTATTTGGGCATAAGCTTTCATGGGTAAAAACCTTACTTCTTCGGATGCATAGAGAGAAAGTTACAGATGCAGGCATTATATACTGACACATGGAGAGCAGGGAGTTACTTCGCAAGTGGAGAACCAGTGTTGACAGGGCCAATTCAATCAGGGTGGATGTAGTCCACTCCCAATAATAGAGGAGGAGGTGTCAATTCCAGGAGAGGAAAAGCTGCTTCTGTAATGACCCAGCCACTCCCAGTCCCTATTCAAGCCCCGGGGCTGACAAAGGAGGTGCTGTAGTCATAATGAACAGGTCGGATTATGAACAGGAGGCTGCCAGGCAACTCTCCAAGACCACATTGTACAGGCCACTATCCTCTGATCCCACTGAGGAATACCAAAAGAAACTACACCATCTGCTCAAGAAATTCCCAGCTACAGTATGGGAACAAATCTACATGGACACACCCCCAGAACCCCGACCAGGGGTATTCTATCTGCTTCCCAAGATCCATAAACCCGGAAACCCTGGATGCCCCATCATCTCAGGCATTGGCACTCTTACAGCAGGATTATCTGGCTATTTGGACTCTCTCCTCAGACCCTACGCTACAGCACTCCCAGCTATCTTCGAGACACCACCGACTTCCTGAGGAAACTACAATGCATTGGTGTTCTTCCTGAAAACACAATCCTGGCCACCATGGATGTAGAAGCACTGTATACGAATATACCACATGAGGATGGACTACAAGCTGTCAGGAACAGTATCCCTGATGAGGCCACAGCAAGCCTGGTGGCTGAGCTTTGTGACTTTGTCCTCACCCACAACCACTTCAGATTTGCGGACAACTTATATCTTCAAGTCAGTGGCACTGCTATGGGTACCCGCATGACACCACAGTATGCCAACATTTTTATGGCTGACTTAGAACAACACTTCCTCAGCTCTCATCTCTTAGTGCCCCTCCTCTACTTGCGTTACATTGATGACATCTTCATCATATGGACCCACGGAAAGGAGGCCCTTGAAGAATTCCACCTGGACTTCAACAATTTCCACCCCACCATCAACCTCAGCCTGGACCAGTCCACACAAGAGATCCACTTCCTGGAAACTACAGTGCAAATAAGTGATGGTCACATAAACACCACCCTATACCGGAAACCTACTGACCGCTATACGTATCTACATGCCTCCAGCTTCCATCCAAGACACATCACACGATCCATTGTCTACAGCCAAGCCCTAAGATACAACCGAATTTGCTCCACCCCTCAGACAGAGACAAACACCTACAAGATCTTTATCAAGCATTCGTAAAACTACAATACCCACCTGGGGAAGTGAGGAAACAGATTGACAGAGCAAGATGGGTACCCAAAAATCACCTACTACAGGACAGGCCCAACAAGGACAATAACAGAACACCACCGGTCATCACATACAGCCCCCCGCTAAAACCTCTCCAGCGCATTATCCACGATCTACAACCTATCCTGGAAAATGATCCCCCATTCTTACAGACCTTGGGAGGCAGGCCAGTCTTCGCTTACAGACAACCCCCAACCTGAAGCAAATACTCACCAGCAACTACACACCACAGAAACACCAACCCAGGAACCAATCCCTGTAGCAAACCTCGTTGCCTACTCTGTCCCCATATCTACTCTGGCAACACCATCAGAGGACCCAACCACATCAGCCACACCATCAAGGGCTCATTCACCTGCACATCCACTAATGTTATATATGCCATCATGTGCCAGCTATGCCCCTCTGCCATGTACATTGGCCAAACCGGACAGTCCCTCCGCAAAAGAATAAATGGACACAAATCGGACATCAGGAATGGTAACATACATAAGCCAGTAAGTGAACACTTCAATCTCCCTGGTCATTCTATTACAGATTTAAAAGTCTCTATCATTGAACAAAAAAACTTCAGAAACAGACTTCAAAGAGAAACAGCAGAACTAAAATTCATTTGCAAATTCAACACCATTAATCTGGGCTTGAATAGGGACTGGGAGTGGCTGGGTCATTACAGAAGCAGCTTTTCCTCTCCTGGAATTGACACCTCCTCATCTATTATTGGGAGTGGACTACATCCACCCTGATTGAATTGGCCCTGTCAACACTGGTTCTCCACTTGCGAAGTAACTCCCTGCTCTGCATGTGTCAGTATATAATGCCTGCATCTGTAACTTTCACTCTATGCATCCGAAGAAGTGAGGTTTTTACCCACGAAAGCTTATGGCCAAATAAATCTGTTAGTCTTTAAGGTGCCACCAGACTCCCTGTTGTTTTTGGATTTAAGAGTGTAAAGCATAAGAAAGCTTCCAACATGGTACTAGAGATTGCTGGAGGTTGGGGGGCAGTGGTGTAGACATTCTGCCAGAAGGTAAATGGCTAATGTGAAGAGGAACTGTTCATAAGCAAATATGTGAAATCACTTTTGGTAAACACAAGAGTAATGTTTGTAAAAAGTCAATAGTGCTATTAAACTTTAATCTCTCGTATAATGATGATGACGTACCCCTTTGCTAACTTAATTGAAACTAATAGGATTCATTTTTTAAAATAAAAGTGCGAAGAGAAGAAAGCAGAGGGGAAAGCCAGTCATCAAAAAGGGATTGGTTTTTTTGAGCATTTACAGTCATACCCTGGCTGTTATGTGGGAAACCAAAATTACCATTGGGGAAAATGCACATATGCAGAAGGATCCAATAAGAAAAGGGAAATGTTGTGTTCATTTTGGATGTGCAATGGGAGGGTTTTCAACACAAGCAAGAATGAGTTTCCATGTTCACATGTTTAGTATTTGTATGGTTTGAACTTGATGTAAACTGTGCATTAAGTTTCCATTACAGAAAAGCATAAACAAGGAAGGAAATAGGGGGCCAAATTCAACCCAGATATAAATGGATGCAAATGCACCAAAATCAAATGTTTGTTTCTGTTCAGCTGATTGAGTGGGGTTGCATCTGCTTACACCAACTCTAGCACGGCCTGCAATGGTTTTGTGGCCAGCTGAGAAGCATTGAAGAAAGAAAAACATGAAAGAGGAGATGGAGTTGTAGGAAGCTAGACCAAGCAAATGTTATATTTGTACCATATGTTTATATGGGAAGATATTTTGTTAACGCAGAAAGAGAATATTTATATATAGGCTGCCAAGACTATATTTTCCCCCATCTGTGCTTAGTAACAAGGTTTCAATCTTTTCTTTCAGCTGTGGACTTTGCTACCATTATACATGTTTTGGTCACTTTGAGATTAGACTATTGCAGTGAATTCTACATGGAGCTGCACTTTAAGACCATTCAGAAACAGGCAGCCCACTTATTAAGTGGTACTTCACCCACAAAGCCCATTATGCTGTGCTCCAAGACCCGTAGTGCTGCCAACTGCTTTCCAATTTAAGGAGTTGTTTTTTACATACAAAGCCCAAAATGATTTGGACCCTGGGTACCTCAGAGACAGCCTATTTGCCCATTTGATATAACAGCAGTTGTGATATTTGGAGATGCATGAGCTGATCAGTGATTTGTTGTTAATATTTTGGTAAGGGGCTCCTAGAAAAAGCTTCTCCCTCAGCCTTTGATAAACCCCAGTTCCCAGCAGAGGGGCATGTACTTGCAGAAAGTTGGGCAGAGAGCCTGGGGAATCTGTTAAATTTTTGTTCCCATTTAAAAATGGCCTGTAAAAGGCAAAAAAATGGTTTTGTGCCCTTTTATTTTTTTTTCTGATATATAAAGGAAAAACAGTGACAGTATTTTTATGTTGGTGTGGTTGTGGGCATGGCAGCTGGGAGGTATTTGTTTTCTGCTTGTTTTCCACATCAGAAATATCAGGAATGTCAAATTTGGTCTTCCCTGGTTTTACTGGAGGACTATAAAGGATGGGCACTCTCTCAGCCCTTTACTGAATGGGTGGGAATTTGCAATCTCTTAACAGAGGTCTTCTTCTAAATATATCAGTATAATAGGTGGTATCAAGACTAAGCAAGAAGCAAAGACTCTTCAAGTGTCTGAATAAAGGTCCCTTCATTAAACCAGGTCTCACTTCCCCGGTGTCTGTGCTGTTATGTTAGATTGAAGGGGGGAGAGATAAGGAAATTACAGTAGGGTCATAAGAGCAACAAGAGTGTAAACAGTGGGGAAATCTGCTCAACATCTGAGATGTCAATACACATATACAAGGAGTATGGGGTATAAACAGGAAGAACTGGAATTCTTAGTACACAAGCTAAATTATGATTTAATTGGCATAGCTTGTTCAGGAAGGACAGGCAGGGTAAAAAGGAAGGAGTTGCTTCATTATATATCAAGCATATATACACTTGTTCTGAGGTCCATATTGAGTTGAGAGGCAGACCAACTGAAAGTCTGGGTGAACATAAAAGTGGAAAAAACAGGAGTGACATCATAGCAGGGGTTTGTGGCAGATATGGCAATTTCTTACCATATCCTTGGAGACCTTACTGACTTAAGTTTAAGTATCTTTGTAGTAAGTGGATGGTTTATATATTATGGTGAGCTGGGATTGTGTGTAATCTCCAAATGGGGAGATGTGAGATTTGGTGTTCAAAGGACTATATTGAACAATGTGCCAGAGAAGAATGGACTTTTGGAACAAAAAGTGCTAAGTGTTTTTTTGTGAGGAATATCAAGGGGGATTGAATGCAAATTCCCCACATCCAGTTATGCAAAAACCCAGCATGTTTTGAAGCTACATCCATTGTCTGCTGATCACCTGGTAGATGAGGCCAGGATCAAGGGCCCACACCGTATAAAGGAAAGACTGAATTATTCATGGCTGTTCTGGCCCTGAGTCTCAGACAGTTCTGAACTTGTAAACACGAGGAAAACCCAGTTGTGTGGTTTGAAGGACTGGCACCTACCAGAGCCCGAGGCTGGAGTTGGGATCTCTGGTAAGTTTTTTATCATGCATGTAGGTTCTTTTACTGTATTCAATATGTTTCTCTGTAACATTTTCACCTAATAATAAATGTGCCTCCTTATAAAGAGCTGTGTTATAACTTATAACTGTGGGCCACTATGTTGTTCATAGCCTCTGGAGAGAAAGCAAAACACAGATGCTGGCTTGTTTACACAGTCTGACTTTCTGCGAATATCATAGTGTAGGCAGGGAGCCATACAGACCAGTCAGGAGAGACAGAGATGTGTGTCTCTAGCCAAGAGAGGTGACAGCTGAGGAGCCAGGAGCCTAAAGTTGATGCTTGCTGCACATTGAGCAGATGTTTTCAGAGAACTATCCACAATGACTACAAAGTCTCTTTCCTGAGTAGTAACAGCTAACATCATTTTATATGTATAGTTGGGATTATATTTTCCAATGTGCATTACTTTACGTTTATCAACATTGAATTTCATCTGCCATTTTTTTACCCAGTTGGGAACCATTAGCAATTATCTTCAAGAACTCATGGAGGAAGGATGCGGTCTCTGAGGATTGGAGAAGGGCACACATAGCACCTATCTTTAAAAGGGGAAACAAAGAGGACCCAAGGAATTGTAGGTCAGTCAGCCTAACATCAATACATGGAAAGATACTGGAACAAATGATTAAACAATCAATCTGTAAGCACCTAGAAATAATAGGGTAATAGTGTGACACTCTGTACCTCAAAATGACACCCTGGACCCACATATTGACCATTGTTATATGATTATTACATGTTTTATACAAAGTATGCCTTGTGGGCTATCATTTGAAAAGTCATGATCTGTTGAACATCACTACCCCATTGAATTATATGTATTACGATTGTATGTGAAGTTATGAAGTTTTGCTATATGTTTATTACCAAAATATGTTGTGACATCCACAGCTAGCCTTTCAGTGGCAACAAAGGAGCAACTAATACCTCCAAGATAGATTTACACCAGGATTACCCAAGTGCTGATGGCCCATTAAGAAGAATCTACTGTCCCAATAGGGTACCTTCCTATGGTACTTAGTGGTACAGCGGGCCCCTACTGAAGACTCCTGAGAGAGTACGTACTCGATGGGCGCTGTCTAACTCTCATGACACAGTTAGGAGCTTTCCAGCCCCTGGGAGCGAGTATAAAATGAAGGACAATGACATCACCACTTTGCCTCACTCCTCCCCCATCTCAACACCTAGAAACAAGATCATTTGGAAGAAAAAGGGAAACCTCCTTGAGCTGGGGGGAGGGATTGTCCTAGCTAGAATGCTTTCTAGCTAGTATGAACTGTGAACTGAATTCTACCTGCAACATCCAGGAGGGTGAGAAACACTGTTTGATTCAAATCTTACTTCGTCTGATAAAGTTTAGGATTTAAACTGTGATTTTACCTTTTATTTTTTATGTAACCAACTTTGACCTCTATGCCTAACACTTACAATCACTTAAAAGCTATCTTTCTCTAGTTAACAAACTTATTTTAATGTTTAATCTTAACCACTGAGTTTGTCCTAAATGCTTGGGCAATCTGCTCAAATTACAAAATCTGGGGCATGTCCACCATCCTTTGATGAAGTGGCGAACTAATTAATGAGTGTGCATTGTTCAAAAGAGGTCTTGAGTAGTGTAAGATGGTACATTTCTGGGGTGCAAACAAAAAAATCTCCCAGAGCACACCAATATTGGGGTGAGGAGGATTTGCTGATGTCTACCTGAGTACAATTAATGAATGGCTGGTAAGAGCCTTCAGGCACTCTGCTGGGTGTGTCTCTGCATGTTGATGGCTATGTGAGAGCAAAGCACCTGGAGGGGTTTGTTAGCTGTCACTAGCATAGCATTGTGAGAGACAGCCCGGGCTGGAGAGTAAAGGGGGAACAGCGGTTCCACAGTTCTGGGTTGTACTCTGGGGGTCTGACACAAATAAGTCAAGAACAAGTCATGCCAAATCAACTTAATTTCCTTCTCTGCCAGGATTACTGGCCTAATGTATAGTGGGGAAATAGTAGGCATGATGTATTTGATATTAGTAGGGCGTGTGACACAGTCCCACATGACAATCTCATAAGCGAACTAGGAACATGTGGTCTCTATGAAATTACTATAAAGGTGAGTGCAAAACTGGTTGAAAAGCCAGTTCAAAGAATAGTTGTCACTGGTTCACTGTCCAACTGGAAGGGCGTATCTAATGGGGTGTCACAGGGATCTGTCATGGGTCCGGTATTATTCAACATTTTCATTAATGACTTGTATATGGAGTGGAGAATATGGTTACAAAATTTGCAGATGATACCAAGCTGGGAGGGGTTGCAAGCACTTTGGAGGACACAATTAAAATTCAAAATGATCTTGACTAATTGGAGAACTAGTCTGAAATCAACAAGATGAAATGCAATAAAGATAAGTGCAAAGCATTACACTTAGGAAGGAAAAAATCAAATGCACACATGTAAAATGGGCAATAACCAGCAAGACAGTAGGACTGCGGACAAGGATCTAGGGGTTATAGTGAATCACAAATTAAATGGGAGTCAAAAATGTAATGCAATAGGCTAATATCATTCTAGGATGTATTAACAGGAGTGTCATATCGAAAACATGGGAGATAATTGTCCCATTCATGTCTATTCAGCACTGGTGAAGCCCCAGTAAGAGTATTGCGTCCAGTTTGGGGCACTACATTTTGAGAAAGATGTGGACAAACTGAAGAAAGTCCTGAAGAGAGCAACAAAAATTAAACAAATCTAGAAAACCTGGAAAGTTTTTTTAAAAATGGAAATGTTTACTGTTGAGAAAAGAAGACGGAGGGGGGATCTGATAGCCTTCAAATATGTTATGCATTGTTATAAAGAGGACAGTGATTAATTGTTCTCCGTGTCCACAGAAGGTAAGACAAAAATAATGGGCTTAATCTGCAGTATGGGAGATTTAGGTTAGATATTAGAAAGAACATGCTAACTATAAGGGTAATTAAGAACTGGAAGAGGCTTCTAAGGGATGTTGAGGAATCACCATCATTGGTGATTTTCAAGAACAGATTAGACAACACCTGTCGGGGATAGGCTAGGTATAGTCAGCACAGGAGGCTGGTCTACATGACCTCTCAAGGTCTCTTCCAGTCCTATATTTCTATGATAATCCTATTAGTTCTTTAGCAAGTGAGTTTTTCAAAACTGACAAGACCTGAATAAAATACAAGCAGACAAAATGTTTTAAACTTTCAGGCTTTTTTTTTAAAAAAACATGTAATTAAAAAAGAACCAAAAGGACAAAAACAGACTTTTCCCCTTTGTAGGTCATCTTTAACCTAAAATGTTTCTCCTAAGCATAACTAAAGGAAGAGGCTGCTCTACTTAGTAACCAAAGTCATAATAAGCTGCATTTTGCTGTAAATGTTTATACCATGTTCCTAAAATATATACAGATTAGTCTGATCCTAGCAGAGTGTTCATTTGTGTATTTGGAAGTTTGTATGTATAAATATCTATCTAATCAGAGTTGGGTTAGATGGCACAATGGTAAAAATACCCATACCTGGACTACCCTGCAACTTTTGCCATTGCTGCCACTAGTGAAGCTGCACTGAAGGGTGTTGAGTTATAACTAAGAAACTTGCTAGTAGGGGTGCTTGAACAGTTTTTATAGTGGGGGTGCGGAGAGCCATTGAACCAAACTGTAAACCCTGTATATAATGGAAACCACTTCAAGCCAGGGGTGCAGCAGCACCCCCAGGACCTATAGTTCCAGCATATATGTTTGCAGGTGTAGGCAAGGACTGTATGTGTGGAAGTCTGACCTGAGTGCATAAAGACTTTCACAAATGTATTGTCCTGTGTCCATCTTCAGAGGGCTGACCTTCCTTTTTCAGGTGCAACTGGAACCTGTGAAAACAATGGCTGTGCTTTTGCTCCTGAAATCCAGTTGAGCTGGAAAGTGTGGATATTATTTTTCTGTAGTCTTATTTAATGATGGCTCATTTCTGATCAGGAACACATTATAAACTCGTAATAATAATATATCACAAACAAAAAAATCTCCCAGAGCACACCAGTACTGGTAAAGATAATTTATTCACAATGATTATAATTGCATTTTTAACCTTTGCTCCAAAAGAGGAAATGGAAGACAAATGATAATGTTTTTATTCCAGCACTCTGAAAAATCAGATTATTTTTCCTGAACGATAATACCAGGCTTTCAGACCTACTGCAAACTTATTTTCTAAGCTATGGAAAGGGCATGGTATTCTAAAATGAATGGATTTGTTTGATAAAGAAATGTTAATGTTGTTTACAATGTAAAGAGAAAAATATCCCATTACTGCAAATCATTTGTGCAAAAACATCTCTTCTGATATAACAGGAAGCCACCATGCATTGTTCCCGTCTCTCTACAAGCACACCAGTTCTAGGCCCATTATTTATTCACTCACCGACTATTCATAGATTCATAGATTCTAGGACTGGAAGGGACCTCGAGAGGTCATCGAGTCCAGTCCCCTGCCCGCATGGCAGGACCAAATACCATCTAGACCATCCCTGATAGACATTTATCTAACCTACTCTTAAATATCTCCAGAGATGGAGATTCCACAACCTCCCTAGGCAATTTATTCCAGTGTTTAACCACCCTGACAGTTAGGAACTTTTTCCTAATGTCCAACCTAGACCTCCCTTCCTGCAGTTTAAACCCATTGCTTCTGGTTCTATCCTTAGAGGCTAAGGTGAACAAATTTTCTCCCTCTTCCTTATGACACCCTTTTAAATACCTGAAAACTGCTATCATGTCCCCTCTCAGTCTTCTCTTTTCCAAACTAAACAAACCCAATTCTTTCAGCCTTCCTTCATAGGTCATGTTCTCAAGACCTTTAATCATTCTTGTTGCTCTTCTCTGGACCCTTTCCAATTTCTCCACATCTTTTTTAAAATGCGGTGCCCAGAACTGGACACAATACTCCAGTTGAGGCCTAACCAGAGCAGAGTAGAGCGGAAGAATGACTTCTCGTGTCTTGCTCACAACACACCTGTTAATACATCCCAGAATCATGTTTGCTTTTTTTGCAACAGCATCACACTGTTGACTCATATTTAGCTTGTGGTCCACTATAACCCCTAGATCCCTTTCTGCCGTACTCCTTCCTAGACAGTCTCTTCCCATTCTGTATGTGTGAAACTGATTTTTCCTTCCTAAGTGGAGCACTTTGCATTTGTCTTTGTTAAACTTCATCCTGTTTACCTCAGCCCATTTCTTCAATCTGTCCAGATCATTTTGAATTATGACCCTGTCCTCCAAAGCAGTTGCAATCCCTCCCAGTTTGGTATCATCCGCAAACTTAATAAGCATACTTTCTATGCCAATATCTAAGTCGTTGATGAAGATATTGAACAGCGCCGGTCCCAAAACAGACCCCTGCGGTACCCCACTCGTTATGCCTTTCCAGCAGGATTGGGAACCATTAATAACAACTCTCTGAGTACGGTTATCCAGCCAGTTATGCACCCACCTTATAGTAGCCCCATCTAAATTGTATTTGCCTAGTTTATCGATAAGAATATCATGTGAGACTGTATCAAATGCCTTACTAAAGTCTAGGTATACCACATCCACAGCTTCACCCTTATCCACAAGGCTCGTTATCCTATCAAAGAAAGCTATCAGATTGGTTTGACATGATTTGTTCTTCACAAATCCATGCTGGCTGTTCTCTATCACCTTACCACCTTCCAAGTGTTTGCAGATGATTTCCTTAATTACTTGCTCCATTATCTTCCCTGGCACAGAAGTTAAACTAACTGGTCTGTAGTTTCCTGGGTTGTTTTTATTTCCCTTTTTATAGATGGGCACTATATTTGCCCTTTTCCAGTCTTCTGGAATCTCTCCTGTCTCCCATGATTTTCCAAAGATAATAGCTAGAGGCTCAGATACCTCCTCTATTAGCTCCTTGAGTATTCTAGGATGCATTTCATCAGGCCCTGGTGACTTGCAGGCATCTAACTTTTCTAAGTGATTTTTAACTTATTCTTTTTTTATTTTATCTGCTAAACCTACCCCCTTCCCATTAGCATTCACCATGTTAGGCATTTCTTCAGACTTCTCGGTGAAGACCGAAACAAAGAAGTCATTAAGCATCTCCGCCATTTCCAAGTTTCCTGTTACTGTTTCTCCCTCTTCACTAAGCAGTGGGCCTACCCTGTCTTTGGTCTTCCTCTTGCTTCTAATGTATTGATAAAAAGTCTTCTTGTTTCCCTTTATTCCCGTAGCTAGTTTGAGCTCATTTTGTGCCTTTGCCTTTCTAATCTTGCCCCTGCATTCCTGTGTTGTTTGCCTATATTCATCCTTTGTAATCTGTCCCAGTTTCCATTTTTTATATGACTCCTTTTTATTTTTTAGATCATGCAAGATCTCATGGTTAAGCCAAGGTGGTCTTTTGTCACATTTTCTATCTTTCCTAACCAGCGGAATAGCTTGCTATTGGGCTCTTAATAGTGTCCCTTTGAAAAACTGCCAACTCTCCTCAGTTGTTTTTCCCCTCAGTCTTGATTCCCATGGGACCTTACCTATCAGCTCTCTGAGCTTACCAAAATCTGCCTTCCTGAAATCCATTGTCTCTATTTTGCTGTTCTCCCTTCTACCCTTCCTTAGAATTGCAAACTCTATGATTTCATGATCACTTTCACCCAGGCTGCCTTCTACTTTCAAATTCTCAACGAGTTCCTCCCTATTTGTTAAAATCAAGTCTAGAACAGCTTCCCCCCAGTAGCTTTTTCAAACTTCTGAAATAAAAAGTTGTCTCCAATGCAGTCCAAGAATTTGTTGGATAGTCTGTGCCCCGCTGTGTTATTTTCCCAACATATATCCGGATAGTTGAAGTCCCCCATCACCACCAAATCTTGGGCTTTGGATGATTTTGTTAGTTGCTTAAAAAAAGCCTCATCCACCTCTTCCACCTGGTTAGGTGGCCTGTAGTAGACTCCTAGCATGACATCTCCCTTGTTTTTTACCCCTTTTAGCCTAACCCAGAGACTCTCAACACTTCCATCTCCTATGTCCATCTCTACCTCAGTCCAAGTGTGTACATTTTTAATATATAAGGCAACACCTCCTCCCTTTTTCCCCTGTCTATCCTTCCTGAGCAAGCTGTACCCATCCACACCAACATTCCAATCATGTGTATTATCCCACCAAGTTTCAGTGATGCCAACAATGTCATAGTTGTATTTATTTATTAGCACTTCCAGTTCTTCCTGCTTATTGCCCATACTTCTCGCATTTGTATATAGGCATCTAAGATATTGGTTTAATTTTTCCTCCCAGTTTTGTCCTGACCCTCCTTTCTCTCTGACAATATAGCCCACACTCCCTCTCGTTTCCGACCCATCTCCCTGGTCTCCATGTTCCCCACTTACCTGTGGGCTTTGCTCACCTGTCCCCGTCGAACCTAGTTTAAAGCCCTCCTCACTAGGTTAGCCAGTCTGTGTCCAAATAGGGTCTTTCCTCTCCTCGAAAGATGAACGCCATCTCTGCCTAGCAGTCCTTCCTCGAATAGCATTCCGTGGTCTAGGAAGCCAAAGCCCTCCTGGCGACACCATCTTCGCAGCCAGGCATTCACCTCCATGATGCATTTACACCAGGATTACCCAAGTGCTGATGGCCCATTAAGAAGAATCTACTGTCCCAATAGGGTACTTTCCTATGGTACTTAGTGGTACAGCGGTCCCAATTTAATTATTTCACAGGGAGCTCAACCTTAGATTCTGCCTTCATTTACTGTGGTATACATCCAGAGCAACTCCATTGATTCCTACAACTCTTGCCTCCTTTTCAATGATTACAAAGATCTCAAAGTATTTATTCCAGATTTACATCTGTGAAACAGAGCAAAATTTGTCCCCAAAGTAATTTGATATTTTTTTAAAATACACATTGATTTCAGAGGAGTTACACCAGCATAGACCTGGAGTAACATATTGGTTCCTTCTTTCAGGCCTTCAGAACTTGTTTTTTAAACTTTTTTTTAATGTAGACAGCTGAGTAAAAACAAAATTCTCAGTATTCATGTGGTACAAATTTTAGCTACGAAATTCCAATGAATAGTACAGTAAAATAATAAGGAACAGAATTATTAGTTCCAAATATGCATATGTTATTTTAAAATATTTGGAATTCAAAAAGTATTTATTTTATAGATTTTAACTATGGTTTATAACTTATTGTTTATATTATAGGCATGATTTCTAAACAAATTAGTTGGGGATTTATATGTGCATTTGAATGCCTAATTTGTGGTGCAGCTCCAGTTGTACACACTAATGGGTATTTGCATGTGCAATGGTTAATTATTACTTTTTATATGCACAATTTCCTGATTTGTACACACAGCTGAACTATTTTTTAAAAAACCTCAGACTCTTTAATCTTGAAAACAATTATTCTATCCGTATGTTGCCAATATTCTGTATACACTTTATATTCTGGCATATAGAAGCATTGTATCTGTTTATGTTACTAGTATCTTAATATAATATAATATAAATAGCCTATTATAGCCAAAAGAATAAATATACAGAAAAGAGATACCACGGTATGAATGAGCTGCTCTACTGGAGACTTTCACTCTGCTGGTTTCAGACAGCAGTATCACAAGTGTCCACTCAATGGTTAAATTTTGTACAGACAATGTGCATCCACAGTTTTCAATGTGGTCATCATTTGCCATTCACTGTTCAAGAAACTCCACAAAATCAAATTAAGAGGGTGGCCAGGACAGCAGATGTGTGAGAACCCAGATTCCCCTATTTCTCCTCTGATATTTCTGCCAGCTTTAGTGATGAAAAGGTGACCCAAACATTAAGCTGACATTCCAGCTGCTTTTGAGTGGTTCACAGCACTGTGCTTTGGAGGAAAATGTGGAAATTGAAGCAGAACCATATTCGGTAGTGTATGCTGTTGCCAGTGTCTCTGCTCAGTGGTATAGGTGGCACAAGTACTGATGCTTGGCCTAGACGCTACCCTGGAAACAAGAACCAAAATATACAATGTGTAATTTGAGAAAGCCTGCCTATCCAAGTACCTGATGTAACATGTATGACATGTTACATCTGTTTGTCCTGCATTTCTTACTTTGATCAACAAGTTGTCATAAATATGAAGCCCAGCAATTGAGAGAAGAATTTTCAGCTTGAGAGGGAATAGGAAAAGCATGTTTCAATTTGCTGTAACTGCCTTGAGAAGCCAATGACCTCTACAGTGGACTATGGCTGAATAACTAACACTTCTTCTACTGTACTGTCCCATTTTCCTTCCACAGGTAAACATAGTGGAATGGTGATTGGAATATTTAGCCTTTGAGGAGTAAAATATATTGAGATTTCTATGTCCTAATGTCAACATCTTTCTTGTTGCAGTGCTTTTTATTGGTGACAGAATCATACTAGCGTTTGTAATGATGCCGCATGACCGCGGTGGTACAATTAGATGCTGTAGAACTGTGATAAGCTCCCCATTTGATTCAGGAAGAATTCCTGTTCCTCTACCCTATTATTTGTCATTTAAGTTTAAGCTTTTCTGTGCTGCCATTCAGCAGTATGTGCAGGCCCCAAGTACAGAAGGGAAAATGGGTATACTTTACCAGGGCCTGGCTAGTCCAAGAGGCCTAACCAGAAGGCACAAGACCATCACCATGAGAAAAAAAAATCAGGCTAAATTGTGAAGGTTTGAATTTGACTAAATGTTATTTATATACTCTTGGTGATTATGTTTGTACCTATGTCTCTACGTGGCACTCAGATCTCATGAGATTTTGCAAGATTTACCTGAAGCACTGTTAGAATGGAAGCAACATTCTGAACAGTGACCTGGTCCTCCAGGGTGCCTAGAAGGGCAGAGAGTCACACCCTAAGGCCCCCGCCCTCAGGGAGTCCCTTGGGAAGGCAGATCAGCATTGTATATTGCTAACGCTATTGCTAGCATCACAAAGCATTTTGGGGAGGGTCAAAGGTGTGTGAGTGGGGAGTGGAAGTTTCCTTTGCAGGTACGAGAGGCTGAGGGGGGGAGAGAAAGAAGAAAGCAGAGAATGGGTTAATTTAACACTGCAGCTAGCCAGCTCAGTCCGAAGATAAGAAGCTAACTCCAGCTCAAGGCCAGCTGCTACCTGCCAAGACAGAAGGGGGGAAGCCCAACCCCCCCTCCCACAACCAGCCGTGAGAAGAGAAAAATTAAGTTGAGACACAGAGCTGCAGAGATAACAGGGAGAAAAGTGAGAGCAAATGAAACGGCAACAGCAAAGGCCAACAGAAGGGAAAACACTCTCTGGAGCCAGGATGTTTTGGGAAACCGGGGAGGCCACAGCAAGCCTGTTTGGTCTGGTACAAAGAGCACCAGGAACAGAGGGCCCTGAATGAAACCCTTCTCTCCCCCCCCCTCCCGCCCGCCGCAAGAAGCCCAGGACTTAAAACCCTCCTGAGAGCTGAAGCAACTCAGAGAGTACAACAGACCCTTGGACGGCCTGGGCCCAGGACAGCACTCCTGTCCACCTCTCCCCCACTTCTTCTGACATTACACCCAGACTTGGCCAGTCTGGATTGTGCATGTGTGAGTATGAAAATGGGTTGGGGGGAGCTTGGGGGGGGGCTTGGGGCATTAACGCTTTCTTTCTCCCCCTGAGTGACATAGGAGCATTCCCAGCACTCTGTGCTGTTATTTTATTATTTTATCAATAAAGCTTTAAAATTTAGATACTTGGTGTGCCTCGTCATCTCCTCCCCAAAAAGATCCTGTGGCCCCAGCCTTATCAACTGTGGCCCAGGCAGATTGGTAACGAAAATCTGTCACAATAGCCCTATAAAAGTTTTGCTTATTGCCAGTGACTGTGGCAAAAGCCAAAAGAAGTTTCAGCAAGCTGGGCCTCATCAAAAACTGCACACAATCTACTATGGCACAAGAATACTTAAGTTATCTTGTTATTTTGTCCGCTGAAAAGAAAAATGGACTTTAGTGAGATCGTTTGTAATTTTGCAGTGAAAAAGGACAGAAAAGTAAAACTGTAAAATGCTACGGCCTATCTATGCCATTTCAGAAACAAAATACAAATTTCTCTTTCATTAATTAATGTGTCTTTGTGGAATGGGATGGGGCCCCATGTTATGAATTTGCCCTGGATCCAGTAAAATGTTGCTTGAGACTTAAGTTTTCTGAAGATGTGCAGCCTCCTTATGGAAAGACAGTAATCTCTGCACAGCTAAGATTTGTGAGAAATTCTCATGTGTGAAATTCTGCTCTTGGGCCAAATTCATACTTTATCGCACATTATATTGAGATAGCTGGGAGAAGGAACATCAGCATGAAAGACACACCTCAAACTGATGTGGCTGATACAGTACAGTCTTTTTGAAACTTGTATATACATACAGTACTATTGCAAGTTTGACCTAACTGACTAAACTTGGTCTCTGTGTCTTCTTCTGGCAACGCTCAGATTCTGTACTACCCTTCGCAAGTAGGTTGTGTATGCTATTGGATAGAATCAAATGGGTGCAAATGTAGAACAGCAAGTGCCTCTAAGTGTAATAACTGTAAATCCTTCATTTCTAGAGTAGGTCTTTTAGCATTTCGTTGGAAGGGACAGTAAGTACTTGTCTTTCTCCCATGGAAAATGTACTTATTATAGTGGTTACGCCAACTGCACTGGACACAGAAACCTTGGACATGATAGCAGCGTTCACTTCTCACTTGGGTTTAGTTAATGAACCTGAAGACGCTCCACAGCCTAGGAGAACGGTGACCTGCACAGATGCCTGGTGCCAACTTTCTCTGTTAGGATTTTCCCTTGGTCATTAAAGGTAAGTGCACATCTGCTGCATCTTCCCTTAGACCAGGGCTGGTCTGCTCTCAGACAGTAGCACTGTGGCCACATTCAAGAAAGTCCCCTAAACAGGGATGTAAAAGGCAGGAAGGCTCCTTATGCCCTCATCTCTGTACACCAATAGAAGGGCGACACACAGTCTGGCTCTACGTATGTTCATGTAGCAAATCTTTGTTTCTTCCAACATGTGAATCACTACAATTTATTGACAACTCTGACAGCATTTTTCTGTCACCACTTTGAAAGAAAAGGAGGCCCCACATGTGATCTTCTAATCTGACCTCCACAACACAAGCAAATATATGCTGTAGCTCAGCCAGAAGCTCTTTTTGGAAGACACCCAATCTTAACGGAAAGGCTTCATATGATGACGAACCCACCATATCCCATAGTTAATTGTTCCAATAATTAATCACCCTCACTGTTAAAAACTTGCACTTTATTTCTAGTCTGAATTAGTCTAGCTTCTACTTCCTACCATTGGCTCTTGTCTGCTAGGTTAAAAAGCCCACTAGTATCAGAAATCTTCTCCCCATGTAGATAGAGCCTGTGATCAATTCACCACTTAACCTTCTGTTTGACAAACTAGATAGACATAATCAGCTCAATCTCTCATGTGGTTTTCCAGACCCTGAATCACTCTTGTGGCTCCTTGCTGAGCCCTCTCCAATTTTTCAAAATCCTTTTCAAATGAAGAGGGAGCAAAGACCACTGAGACACCAAGATCCATAGTCAGATATCCTTTATTTAAAATCAGAGGGGTAGCCATGTTAGTCTGACGAAGTGGGCATTCACCCACAAAAGCTTATGCTCCAATATATCTGTTAGTCTATAAGGTGCCACAGGACTCTCTGTTGCTTTTTATTTAAAATGTTAATACAAAAGCACAGCAATAAGGCATAAAACTTATACAAGTGCTAGAGAAGAGTGCACTACATTGCATTCCCTAAACACTTAGCTCTAATTAATTTGCTAATTTCACAACAATTTGCTCTCTAATTACACAAGGAAGTGCTAAAGACTTCTGATCATGACTGGATACAACAACGTCCCTTTCTATGAGATACATTATTCAAGTCGACTCGGTCACAATAGCTACCTAATTTATGTAAGTACAGCCCTCATCCAAGCAGACAGGCTATTTGAAAAATTTAACAATTACTCATTCTACGTGTAGTTGGACTCCAAATTAGTCACGCATGTCAAATAAAAACCCAAATGAACATAAGAGAGATCACAAATATCTAAAACAAAAATATCAATAGGAGTTAGAAAACAATACAGATGTGGGTGCAAGATATAAATTAAAATATTTAAAATGTAAAGCTGAAAAATACTCCCATTGTCAATGCTGAAAATGAGGAGGGAAATGGAGGAACTCCTGGAGTCCTACAGCGCAGGTAAGGGCCGAGAGTATATGGTCAAGTATAAATAATACTAGCTTCCATTTATATAGAGCCTTTCATCCCAAGGCGCTTTGCAGACTTAAAAATCTTACGTAAAAACTCATAAATATAGAGCTCATTTCATCTAACACTGAAATGCAGCTACCCTTGGGGTGGAGTGTGGTAACTGTTTACTGCACAGAAGCACAACAAAATAGATTATGCAGGAAATTGGAAAGGAGTTGTGGCACTGGTGAATAGGTCTGGTTATCTCATCTTCCAATTGCCTTCCAGCAGTTTTCAAACTGCGATCTGAAAAGACCATCCTGGGGGTTATTAAATGCAGAATAAAAAACATTTTTTTAGAGCCAAGAAGTAGAGCGGTTGTTTTCAGTCTCTTCCATACGAGGACCTCCCACCTGTCTAGCTGGGATCCTCCGCACAACTATACCATCCCATTTAGCAATCTTGGAAGGACAGGGTGATCATGAGCCTCTGATCCTATTCACAACCCCTGAGTTAAGGGCACCTGAGGTAGTTGATTGCTGTTTTGGGAAAGAAGATGGTGAGGAAGCAATCTGTCCTTTATAGTCATGTCTGCAGAATGAAAGTGTTTTTTTTTTAATTTATTAACTTTATATTGCTATTTCTCTTTCAGTCTTCACAGGAAGTTTTTTGGCCTATTCAAATTAAAATGAAAAACATATTTTTAAAATTCATTAGTGCTGGGTTTCAGCCCTTGCTAGTATAAAGCAGTGCTGGAGCTCCCAGATCCTCCATGCTCCTGATCACTTCAGGTACAAATTATTACTGATGGATTGACTAAATCTGACCCTATTCTCTCCACTCTTTAAAGTGCTACATCATAGCTCATGAACTTGGCAAAGCTCATCAAACTCAGATGAAACTCATTCTTGAACTAGACTTGATGTTCCAGTGAGAGGCATTAGTTAACAGCACAATTTAAACCAAACCATACAAAAATAAATGTTACACCTTACAGTTCACATGTGTTTACAACATGATGACTAAAATGTATGGCCATGAAGCCAGGGCAGTGTGTTTGGGGGTGAAGATAATGGTGAGTTCTGTGGATCATTTATCAGGAATCAAGAATGTATCTAATAGGGAAATTATGAGAGGCATGATGACAATACCACAGAGTTTGTCAATCAGAAAAAATGGAACCCTTCAGCATCTTATCAATCTTCCCTGACATGAGCTAGTTTACTCATGCTCAAAACATACCAGGAACTGAGATACACTGGGCCTGATCCTCCAATGCCTTCACTCCATGTAGTCAGTTAAAGTTATACCAGGGGTGCAAAATGCAACCAGACCAGAATAGTAGTTTTATACCCACTGTGCACACTTGTAAATGGCTGCATAAAGTGAATTCTGTCTTTACCTAAACTGGTTTAGTTATGCATACTCTTACATACAGGTGTTCAGCTCATGTGATGGGGTAAAACTTAACAGGTTTATATAATGCAATACAACATGTACAACCACACAAAACAATCCCTACCTCTGACAGCCAGGGTGGTGTGCTCTTTGGGGGTCACATCTTTCTTTGCATTGGACATTAGTATCTCACTGCCCAGTTAGCAAACATGAAGCAGTGAAGAGTCAGCCAATCCTGCCCACATCATCAGTGGTGGTTGCCAGCCCAGCACACATCACACTTGAGTCTGTGAACACTTCTTGCAAATTTCACTAGCACACAGTCACTTTATTTCAATAGACAAACAAATGGAACATTATTTTCTCTGAAAACATAATGAGTTGTTTCAGAGGGGTAGCTGTGTTAGTCTGTATCAGCAAAAACAATGAGGAGTCCTTGTGGCACCTTAGAGACTAACAAATTTATTTGGACATATTAAGGTCAAATACTTGCAGTTAACCCATTCACATAGAAAGAAGTCATACTAATCACTGGTCTTCTTACAGTGCTTCTTAGAAGAGTGCTACTGCTGGGTCTGTACTATCTTTTTTTCGCCATATGAAGAGTTCGTTCCTTGATTTCAGAGGTGTGGTTCTAGTAATACCGTCTTGTACTGTAATTTTCTTTCTCCTCTATTTTTCTATTCCATTATCTGTTTGGAGTGTTGCAGAGCAATATTGCTTCCAAGATATATGGGAATCAAACAACATTTTCATTTATTTATTGTTACATCAGTCTTCCATGCAGAGTGTAATAGAAATTGCCCTTTTCCCTCTTCAGTATTTGATAAAGTAAAATTATTTCAATTTAATAAATTTATTAGCAAGAGGGCTTTTTTTGGAGCAGTAATTATTTTTGAAATGATGCAGGTTTGAAGGGTAATTTAAGGTCAGTTTGATTTACAGATGACTCCAGTGTAGCATGTCAGTATATTACCTGAAAACATCATTTCATTTACTGAGTGACTTCACTAAGTGTATGGCAGGAAACAAGATCCTTACATTTTTCATCTATAGTTAATACATGGTTTCCAGCTACAGAAAGGGAGTAGCTGTAATTGAGAGAGATCAGTTTGTTGAGTTGGGTCATGGTAGTAAAGCAGTAACACTTGAGCTGCTATCATACTAGCTTTTCCATTTTAAAACCATGTTTATGAGTTAATCATGAAGAAACAAGAAAACATTTTAAAAATTGATATGGGGTGAGCTCTGGTACACAAGGTCACAGACCAGGAGCATTTGCTATAAAACATAATAAATGGGAGACTAACCCATTTGGCCTGTTTTATCAGTGTCAAATCACTAAAGTTTTACAGTTTCTCATTTTCTTCTCCTATATTTTGCTATTTATTGTAAATGATTTATAAGTGACTTATCCAATCCAACTCGGTCTCCCATAACTGGGATGATGGTTCTGCAGGGCGAACAGGAGCACAGCAGTAAAGGGTATATATGTAGGTAAAGTAAGCAGATATAAATTCCAATTGAAGAACCTTTATTTGACTTTCAGACCCCAGAATAAGTTGCAGGACTGGTAGATAGTATATTTTTTCTTTCACTGGGCAAGTTTGCTTTGGAGTCTTAAGAGGCAGTAAACTTGGGACTAGAGTTGTGTAGAGGATGGAAATCCCATTTCATTAAGGATTTTGAGATTTAAAAATTTGGCTTCATTCCAAATCAGAATGAAACCTGAAATTTTCAAAATTCCGTGAAGGAAAATTCTGGAAAGAAAATCAGATGAATCAAATGGATTTGGACTTTTTAAAAGTCTTGTATACTATATGATAGTTCATAAAATAAAGACATAAAATGGAAATGAAAAGTCATTTAAAAATGAAAAATCAAAACAGTTCATTCAAAAAATGTTGAAACGGGACATTTCAATATTGCCAGTGCTTTTTTTCCTGTTTTTTCTCTGAAAGAAAATTTTGGTGAAATTGATGTGATTTTGTGAAGCATTTCAATGTCAACAGAACTGCATTCGCCAATGAAAGATGTCACCTGCATATTTTCCAACCATCTCTACTTGTGACCTTTGTAAAAATATTTTTACAGAGTCACTTTTCAGAGTACCACCACTCATTAAGCTTCCCACAGCTGTACCAGTATATAAAAGCTTATCAAAGAGTGGAAGATGACTGGTAACCTTATGAAGATTATGTGAGACATATGGAAAAGTGTAAACAAAGGGGCATGATTTGGTATGGTGCCACAAGGGCATCACAGTGAGCCAATGTACATAAGTGATGGATTCTTCTCACTCCATACCTCAGACCTGAAGCCAATAATTCTGATCTTAACTAGCATGTCCACTGCACTCACGTTGCCTCAATAAGCATGCACTTAAAATAAGCAGACTGGGGAAAGCGAGCAATAGGAACACATCCAGTTCTACACTGTGACCCATACAGCACAGCCAATACCCCTTTTTTAGATAGGAGCATGCTGTTGGCTCCCACGACTGCCTTCTGGCCAATAACTGCTCCCCACCTCAGTTCTTCCCTGTTTAAAATGGACAGAGTCCAGGTGGAAGACCCAGAATGTGAGCTACTTTCTTCGCAGAGCTGCTTAAAAAATATGTGATTATTCGTGTCTTATTTTTTCATAACAAATGCTTTCATGATTGTTACTTTTTTAAAAAATAAAACAAGGCTAAGAGCCAGCCCACATGGAATGTACGTTATGGTGCAGTAACGAATCAGTGCTGGTACACATGCATATTATCTTTTCAGTGAGAAAATGGATTTAACTTCCAAGCTTCCAAAACAATGAGAAAAAGTTATGAAATTTTTTTTTGTTACATAGAATATTAGGGTTGGAAGGGACCTCAGGAGATCATGTAGTCTAACCTCCTGCTCAAAGCAGGACCAATCCCCAATTAAATCATCCAACAGATTTTTGCCGCACATCCCTAAATGTCCCTCTCAAGGATTTAACTCACAACCATGGGGCTAGCGGGCCAATGCTCAAACCACTGAGCTATCCCTCCCCTCCATTTAACCCTTTACTGCTTTTTCAGCATTTGCAACCCAGCACTCTTATATAGTTGGCTATAGGTTGGAGCTACAAGGCCAGATCCTAAACCCAATCTAAGCCTCTTTGCAGATAAATTACTGAGTAGCAACTAGGACACAAAACTGGTAGAAGTCGAGTAGTTAGGATTCAAAAACCTCTTGCTGCAGTTTAGAATAAGGGTGTAAAAGGATGCAGCTGAACTGAGGGAAAGAGTGAAGGCCACCTTTCAAGGTGCGTTGCTTTTGTGGGTGTAGAAATCAGTTTGTTGGATTTGAGAGGGAACCACAGATACAAGCTACTCAGCAGCACAAAAGACAAAAACAGTTCATTCAAGGTTGCACAGGATGCATTTTTCTAGACACTGATGATGCATTGAACTCCAACAGAACTCCACTGGCCACCACCTACAGTCCTCAGCTTAAACCTCTCCAACGCATCATCAGTGATCTACAACCCATCCTGGACAATGATCCCTCGCTTTCACAGATCTTGGGAGGCAGGCCAGTCCTCGCCCACAGACAACCTGCCAACCTTAAGCATATTCTCACCAGCAACCACACACCGCACCATAACAACTCTAACTCAGTAACCAATCCATGCAACAAACCTCGATGCCAACTCTTCCCACATATCTACACTAACACCACCATCACAGGACCTAACCAGATCAGCTAAAACATCACCGGTTCATTCACCTGCACGTCCACCAATGTTATATATGCCATCATGTGCCAGCAATGCCCTTCTGCTATGTACATTGGCCAAACTGGACAGTCACTACGTAAAAGGATAAATGGACACAAGTCAGATATCAGGAATGGCAATATACAAAAACCTGTAGGAGAACACTTCAACCTCCCTGGCCACACAATAGCAGATGTAAAAATAGCCATCTTACAGCAAAAAAACTTCAGGACCAGACTCCAAAGAGAAACTGCTGAGCTTCAGTTCATTTGCAGATTTGACACCATCAGATCAGGATTAAACAAAGACTGTGAATGGCTAGCCAACTACAGAAACAGTTTCTCCTCCCTTGGTGTTCACACTTCAACTGCTAGCAGAGGACCTCACCCTCCCTGATTGAACTAACCTTGTTATCTCCAGACTGATTCTTGCCAGCATATTTATACCTGCCCCTGGAAATTTCCATTACATGCATCCGACGAAGTGGGCATTCACCCACGAAAGCTTATGCTCCAATACATCTGTTAGTCTTAAAGGTGCCACAGGACTCTCTGTTGCTTCTTTCAAAAGTGGTGTGCTGAGTCTTCATTTATTCACTCTAATTTAAGGTTTCGCGTACCAGTAATACATTTTAAGGTTTTTGGAAGGTCTCTTTCTCTAAGTCTATAATATATAACTAAACTATTGTTGTATGTAAAGTAAATAAGGTTTTTAAAATGTTTAAGAAGTTTCATTTAAAATTAAATTAAAATGCAGAGCCCCCCGGACCGGTGGCCAGGAGCCGGGCAGTGTGAGCACCACTGAAAATCAGCTCACATGCCGCTTTCAGCATGTGTGTCATAGGTTGTCTACCCCTGATCTAGGGTTTCACTGGAGCCCACATAAAGGGATATCCAGGTACTCTACCTAAGTCAAAATCAAATACCACCCAAGACTCCTTGCATTCAACCTATTTATGAGAGCCATAAACACTGCATTTCTCTTCAACTACTCTGTGTGTTCCTTTCTCTCTCTCACCACTGCATGTAGGGAAAGAAATCATATATTGATTTTTTTTTCTGTGTAATAGCATCATGAACAAAAAGGCAGTGATGTTGAGGATACTTCTAGGAAAGAGCAGAGAATCACCAACAATGCATTTTGTCTTGTGTGTCTGCCTTTTCTCTTAGTTGACAGACCTATCACTCAGCCAGGTGATAGTCTGCTTCCAGGAAATACATTCTGCTGACTCTTCCTCAGATCACCTAGGAACACCATTTGTATTTCTACAGAAGTGAAAAGGGAGAGTGAATTACTAATGCCATAACTGAATCAGCAGGCTCTTCTGCTTTCTTTCCTCTTGCCCTGGGTTGCTTCTCAGTACACTTTATGAGGGCATATTATTCTAGGTACTGGTGCTCTATGATGTTACTGTATCTGGTAGTATTAATAACCCCATAAAAACTGTTTCCTAAGCAGAACTGCCCCAAGTTGTGCATCTCTTTGACAATTTCTGCATGAGGTCAGCAGGCATTTTACTATAACTCACTGTACTAAGTGCCATTATAACTTCAATAGGCTGCTTCTTTCTTGAGTACTGCAGCTTTAAAAAAAGTGTTTGCCCTCTTCAGCTTTTCAAACATAACCTCTGGCCTTTCTTCTCTTCAAGCACATTTAGTGATGGTGAGTACAGATTCTTGCGATTTCCAGTACTAGCTTATTTAAGTGAGGATAGCATTCCTCAGGATATTTCGCTATTTCATATGCTTCTGCCTAGAGTCTTCAGCCAGGTCAGAGTCCCATTAAGATAGGTGCTGTACAAACATAACCAATTTATTTATTATTAACCTATCTATTTAGGTTTTTGCTACGGTATAACAAAAGAACACCCATCCAAAGCTCTGTGCACCCTTGGCAATCTTTTGAAAACACAGTAATAAATAAACAGGCCCATCATTTACCCCAAGATCTAAAAACAAGAGCTGGCCAGACATGGGCGGTGCGTGAACTGCTGGCTGGGGGAGGCTAGCCCCCAGCCCTGCCCCTTCCGCCCGAGGCCCTGCCCCTTCCACACACACCCCGGCCCGAGCCCAGAGGCCCCCTCCCCATGGCGGCCACCAGCCCCCACCCCAGGCTGGTGGCCCTAGCCCCAGAGCACCCCCTGCCCCTCCCAACCCAGGAACACCAGGAGGGTGGGCAGCCTTCCCCTAGCCCCCGCTTGCCCCTAGCCCCAGCCTCCCCTGCCCCACAGGCCTGGAGCACTGGGCAGGCGGGTGTTGCAGCCCAATGCCAGCTGCAGCTCCAGCCCAAGCTGGGGCCATGGCACAATGACAGGGGAAGAGCCAGAGAGCCAGAAGCAGGATGGGGACTGGGGACAGAGCATGGGTTTTCAGGTTTTCAATTCTTCTCTGTGTGTGTGTCTCCCTCTCTCTCGCTCTCTAGTGAGAAATGATCAGACATCCCTGGACTTCAAAAAACCATCTCAGTTAAAATATCCTCCATTTCTTGCGGTGTTGTAGCTGTGTTGGTTCCAGGATAGGAGAGACAAGGTGCGTGAGGTAATATCTTCTATTGGACCAACTACTGTTGGTAAAACAGCAGCACTTAATTTGTAATGAAAGAGGTGCCAGGACTAAAGCAATTTTTTTTACGTTCGTAACGGATGCAGCAAGCCAAGAGGGCCCAGCGCTATGAACTGCCAAGCCTAAAGGTTCTGGGGCTCCACCCTGGCAAACTCTGGCATGTCTGTGAAAGAGACATACTTTCAAGCTACACAGACCTGAAGACCATACAGGCTTGGAACCGACTTGCAAAGCAGCAGTTTTGCAGAAAAGGACCTAGGGGTTACAGTGGACGAGAAGCTGGATATGAGTCAGCAGTGTGCCCTTGTTGCCAAGACAGCTAACAGCATATTGGGCTGCATTAGTAGGAGCATTGCCAGCAGATCGAGGGAAGTGATTATTCCCCTTTAATCGGCACTGGTGAGGCCACATCTGGAGTATTGTGTACAGTTTTGGGGCCCCCCCTACAGAAAGGATGTGGACAAATTGGAGAGAGTCCAGCCGAGGACAATGAAAATGATTAGGAGCCTGGGGCACAAGACTTACGAGGAGAGACTGAGGGAACTGGGCTTATTTAGTCTGCAGAAGAGAAGAGTGAGGGGGGATTTGATAGCAGCCTTCAACTACCTGAAGGGGGGTTCCAAAGAGGACGGAGCTAGGCTGTTCTCAGTGGTGGCAGATGACAGAACAAGGAGCAATGGTGTCAAGTTGCAGTGGGGGAGGTCAAGGTTGGATATTAGGAAAAACTATTTCACTAGGACGGGTGTGAAACACTGGAATGGGTTACCTAGGGAGGTGGTGGAATCTCCATCCTTACAGGTTTTTAAGACCCAGCTTGACAAAGCCCTGGGTGGGATGATGTTGGTGTTGATCCTGCTTTGAGCAGGGGGTTGGACTAGATGACTTCCTGTGGTCTCTTCCAGCCCTAATCTTCTATGATTCTAAGTGCTCTGTGAAGCTCAAAAGCTTGTCTCTTTTACCAGAAGAAGTTGGTCCAATAAAAGATATTACCTCATCTACCTTGTCTATTTCAATTAAGACTTCATAAAAATGGATATAGCTCCATAAATTGTTTCAACATCGATGAAACAGCATATTTAGATTTCATCAAAAATGTTTCAACTAGCTCTATTAATAACCCAGCAACAAAACAGACAGAGCAAAATTCAGTCCATTCCCCAGTGGATTCCCTCACCACCACTACTGAGTCCTATCCATCATCTTACTTCCTCCTAATGACAGTGACTCCCTCACACAGCTCACCATCTATCAGAGAGCAGGATGTGGGCAGTCATCCCTAGTGGTTACAGTAGGCATTGCTGGCCAAGAACTGCAGCTCAGGATCAGAGGCCAGATGCCAGAACCAAGAGTCAGAACAGAAGTTAGGAATCAGAGCCAAGAGTTAGAACTGGGTTATCTGGAGTGAGGCAAGGCAGGGGCAGAGCTGGAAGAAGGCACAAGTGGGACTCGAGCAAGGCTGGAACAAGCAGGCACAGGAGCTCTCACAGCCATGGGCAAATGGTGTGTGTGTGTGTGTGTGTGAGAGAGAGAGAAGAAGGGAGGGAGGAAAGGAGGGAAGGAGGACACTATCTCCTTCAAATTCTTCCTAAAACCCACTTCTGGGATGGCTACATAAAATTAGCCAACTAAGAGTAGCGAGCATAAACAGCAGTTGGGGATAGTGGGTATTTATTTAAAAAATTAAGTCATTCAGAACTATCACATAACCTAGGAAACCTTATAATATTATTGTCGTTACCTTCATCCTCCCTTCTTCTCTTCCTCCTTGAATTTATTACACTGATATTTTGCACCTTCTTTCAAATTAGGTGGGAATCTTGTTGGGATCTTCTCTCCTTGTGTATTCACAAAGTCTAGAAGAACACGGCTGTGATTGGAGCCTCTGGGAATTACTGTAATATAAATAATAACTACCACCAAACTCCACAAGTTAATCTTATTCTGTTTCCATCAAGAAAAGACAGATTTAGAAAAATGGTTGCAGCTGGAACAGTAGGCAGGTTCCAAAACATTTATGGAGACTATTTTTCTGAAAGGGAGAAAGAACCCCTTTGTTAGTGAAAGTAGAGATGAGCCCCATTCTGAACTGTTCCAAAAATTGGCAGCAGTGTATTGGATACAGAGCTCTGGTTTGGGCCTGTCACTGTTTGAAAGAACTGACAGAATTCCCATTCAGAAGCCACCTCACTGATCTCTGCCCACACACACTCTACTTTTCTAAGTGCCTGAATTACCATGACAAATGGTTTTTATATATAACATATTAAAAAGTAGGTTTGAGTTTCACTTATATGAAATGTATGTGGGCATCTTTTATGTAATGAACTCTCTTTTTGATTAATAGCTGATATGACAGTTAATGTTTTAGCCATGAGGATTATTTTTCTGACTGTAGAAATAAAGAACAAGGCTAAATGGTTATGAATAGCGTAAACCTAGAAAAAAGGTATGGAGTAGCACCCAGATTGACAACTCCCTGAGCTGCTAGATGTGCTCTCAAGAATGCAGTAAAGCATTTGTTTGCTTATTGTCACTGTTTTTACAGATAAAAATGGAACTCCTGTTATCTTACCAGTACTGACAATTGAGCTAAAGTCTCCATAAGGCCAGCATTCAATTGATCCACTAAAAGTCAAGTTCTGCCACCCATACTCAGGCTGAGAAGTACATGGGACCCAGGGACCCCCTCAATGCCAATTGACAGTGGGCTCACTATACCATAATTCTCATCAGGCCTGACACACTCTTTGCCCCAACTCACTATAGTCATAATCTATATCTAAAAGGGCTGATGTAAGGTGTCATTTGGAAACTGGTAACACTCTGATAATTAATATTATTGCGTAATGTACATATGGGTGATGTATAGGTGTATTATAGGTGTGTGCCAGAAATATGTTCCTAAAATGTGCTTGGCAAGCAGTGCCTAAGCACAGCCTGTCCTAGACAAAGGAATGTTGTTTCAGCAATTTGCCTGTGTCTCAGTGTAAATTAAGCAAGGTGAGACCAAACCTAAGTTCCCTCTAAGCTGCGCAGCAGGCTATCAAGGGCCAGGGCCGTGGAGAGGTGCCTCTCCCCTGGCCCCGGGTTGCTGCAGCGAGAGAGGGCTGGTGGGAGTCCTTTCTCCCTGCCACAGCCCCGGGGCAACCTGCACCCGAAACCCCTCATCCCTGACCCACCCCAGAGCCTTCACCCCAGCTGGAGCCCTCACACCCAACCCCAACCCTGTGCCCCAGCCCTGAGCCCCCTCCCACACCCCAAACCCCTCATTCCCAGAATCCGCATCCCCAACCAGAGTCCTCACCCCCACACTCCCCCAACCCTGTGCCCCAGCCCTGAGTCCCCTCCCACACTCCAAACCCCTCAGCCCCACCTAGCCACACATCACCTCTCTATTGGTACACATAACAAAATTCATTCCGCACATAGACATAAAAAATTAGAGGGAACAATGGACCAAACACAATGAAAAGCACATTTATGTGTAAGATAAATAAAGCCATCAGGCAAGCAAGTGGGGGGAAATGTCCACTTAATCTCAAGAGGTGCTGGAGACTGCACTTCCAGGAAGCCTTCCAGACTCTTGGAACAGGGGAGATATAAGCCGAGGCAAAAAGCCAAAGGACAAAGCGGGGGGAACACCCTTTGAACTCATGCAAAATGGATCCTCTTGGCTCGTGAATCAAGAATAGCTGGAAACTGACTATAAGTGCGAAACCTGCTTAGACAAAGATTGTAACTTGCTGATGTTAAGTCACTAGGAAGCAAGTTTTGTTTTGTCTTACTTGTAACCATATCTGCCTCTTCTATTCTTACTTATCATTTACATATCTGCTCTTTGTTAATTGTTTTATTACAAAACCGTATCAGGGCTGTGTTTCAAACTGAAGGGTAAAACCATCAGCCAAACTACCAGGCTGGCGTATGCTCTGTCTCTTTGGAGGCAGCAAACTTGGTAACTTCTGCAAGGGTGCAGTGAGAGGGACTGGACACTGCAGGAGAGATGGTTTGGGGAGACTCGGGACTGGAGAGCTGATGGTATCATCCTGCAATTAATAACCAGGCCAGTGAAACCAGGATGAGGCCATTGTGCTGTGAGCAGGCTGCTAGTGTCATGGCTCTGCACAGCACAGAAGCACTCAGGGTTATTGGGCAGGCGGTGACACAATCCCTTACTGCTCTGGGTGGAACCCCAGAGTGACATAGTACCTTATTCCACAAATGGTCCCACTGAACTCAATGGGAGCACTCACAGAGTAAAGTATTACTCAGGGTGAGTAAGAGCAGCTGCAGCTGGCTCTAAATTAGGTTATCATTGGAGATTATTTAATTATATAATCGAAGGTTGTTTTATTTATATTTATTAATAATACTTTTTTCACCCATCATGTGGCACAACTGATGCTTTAGTAACATGTACACCCATGGCAATACTGAATGATAAACACACAAGTCTGAATTTTTTTCATAGTCCCACAAGTGTAACCCTCTTTGGAGTCCATGTGAGCTGCATCCATACATGTGAGAGCAAAATTTAATACTCAAGCTATTTTCCTTTTCAGTCTAGAGATTCCCTGCATCCAGCAGTTATTGGGGGAGAATGAATAGACAACCATAACAATCTAAACTTAAAATGAAGGGATGGCAGGAGTCCGTCTCTATGTAAAAACATAATGTAAAAAGATTTTGCTGACTTGCAGCTGGTATGTTCTCTCCTGTGGAAGTTGCATATTTAATAGTGGCAACAAGGATGATAGCTCCATGATGACTTTGCCATCTAGGAAAAAAACACAAGAAGACTGAACAGTTTAGTCAGGGGGGAACCCTACAGAATGAAAGCCTAGCCGAATGTCCATTCATGCACAGAATTGTGTCAGTGACTTAGATGCCATTTTTTAAAATACAAAGAAATTAAATGCAGAACCCTACATTAATGCAACATTAAGGGTAAGTATTTAAATACACAGAAGTCAGGAAATCCAAAAGTTACAGTTCCCACAGCAACATTAACTCAACCACACTGCACATACTTTACGTATCAAGGTATACATTTAATAGCGCCAGTGCTAATCTAAGATATTACATATTATTCAATGTGTCCAAGTTATTGTGGCTGTGGGAATCTTTACGTTTGAATTTTCCTTCCTTTATTTAAATTCCCAGATTTAGTAGTTGCATTAACAGGTTTTGAATGTACTCATATATTTTCATTTACCTCATACGAGGTTGTAATTTCCCTGCAATGTGTGCAGCATGTCCTTACAGCAGTGCACACTGTGTCAGAGCAGCCATAACTGCTTATCAGTCATTGAATATGGAACTGGAAGCGCTGAGGCTCTTTCTAGTTGATAGAAAGTTGAGATTTCGAAAGTCCTTACTTTCAGTTGCTGTCCATTGACTGTCATTGTATTAAACATGAAGGTTTGGGACTTTTATCAATCACTCTGAATCTCACCGCATTACAGATGGCACAGAAAAGAGGCCCATGACTCTGCACAGGGTACCTGGTTTAATATGTTAGGCTGCAGTTCAGAAATACATATATGTGATGGGGTGTCTGCCCCACGCTTGCCCTAAAGGGGTTAATGGAGTCCAGATGGGCCAATAAACTGATTAGGTTGAAGGCTGAGCGGAAAGCACTAGTTAGGGGAAGCTTTCCTGTGTGGGAACAGCCAG